>NC_060140.1:304130143-304736237 GCF_021461385.2 Schistocerca piceifrons
CACACTAGGTGATTTTCTGTTCTCGATAATAGACGCGGAGGTGATAGTCACCTAGCGTGCCACACTTCAAACCCTTATAATGGCTGAGGATGAAGGGCTGAGGATGAAGTCGCACCGACGAAACTGGGTGCCGCACTAGCGACAAAAGTCGGCGGCTTCTGAAGTTGTGCTGCAACCAGCCACGACAGACGCCGTGCTTAATGGCCTGTCATTCAAAACTGAAATATTTGGCTGCAGTAGCATTATATACAGTCCGACGTCGCAGAAGGCATAACCGCCAGCGAAAATGGTGGATTCATCCAATTAATATAAATCGTCCAAGTGAAGGCAAGTCCATGTTGTTACATAAGAAACTCTTTGATTATTGCCTCATGTCCGTAGCATCTTTCGACTTATTGCTCTCGAATATAGAAATTGCGGAAGAAAAACTTGCAGTTACATTGAGGTGAATACAGGGTTATAAATACAAAATCATATAGGGGAAATGCAGGAGTAGGTTTAATAATGAATAAAAAATAGGAGTACGGGTAAGCAACTACAAACAGCATAGTGAACGCATTATTGTGGCCAAGATAGACGCGAAGCCCACGCCTACTACAGTAGTACAAGTTTATATGCCAACTAGCTCTGCAGATGTCGAAGAAATTGATGAAATGTATGATGAGATAAAAGAAATTATTCAGGTAGTGAAGGGAGACGAAAATTCAATAGTCATGTGCGACTGGAATTCGAGAGTAGGAAAAGAGAGAGAAGGAAACATAGTAGACGAATATGGATTGGGGGTAAGAAATGAAAGAGGCTGCCGTCTGGTAGAATTTTGCACAGAGAATAACTTAACACTTGTTTCAAGAATCATAAAAGAAGGTTGAACACATGGAAGAACCAGGTATTAAATTGTAAGACATTTTCAGGGGCAGATGTGGACTCTGACCACAATCTATTGGTTATGAACTGTAGATTAAAACTGAAGAAACTCCAAAAAGGTGGGAATTTAAGGAGATGGGAACTGGATAAACTGACTAAACCAGAGGTTGTACAGAGTTTCAGGGAGAGCATAAGGGAACAATTGTCACGAATAGAGGAAAGAAATACAGTAGAAGAAGATTCCGTAGCTCTGAGGGATGACGTAGTGAAGGCAGCAGAGGATCAAGTAGCTGAAAAGTCGAGGGCTAATAGAAATCCTTGGGTATCAGAAGAAGTATTGAATTTAATTGATGAAAGGAAAAAATACAAAAATGCATTAAATGAAGCAGGCAAAAAGGATAGAAACGTCTCAAAAATGAGGTCGACAGGAAGTGCAGGGATGGCTAGAGGACAAATGTAAGGATGTAGAGGCTTATCTCACTGGGGGTAAGATAGATACTGCCTACAGGAAAATTAAAGAGACCTTTGGAGAAAAGAGAGCCACTTGTATGAATATCAAGAGCTCAGATGGAAACCCAGTTCTAAGCAAAGAAGGGAAAGCAGAAAGGTGGAAGAAGTATATAGAAAGTCTATACAAGGGCGATGTACTTGAGGACAATATTATGGAAATGGAAGAGGATGTAGATGAAGATGAAATGGGAGATACGATACTGCCTGAAGAGTTTGACCACTGAAAGACCTGAGTCCAAACAAAGCCCCGGGAGTGGACAACATTCCATTAGAACTACTGACAGCCTTAGGGGAGCTAGTCCTGACAAAACTCTACCATCTGGTGAGCAAGCTGTATCAAACAGGCGAAATACCCTCAGACTTCAAGAAGAATATAATAATTCCAATCCCAAAGAAAGCGGGTGTTGAGAGATGTGAAAATTACCGAACTATCAGTTTAATAAGTCAAAGCTGCAAAACACTAACGCGAATTCTTCACAGACGAATTGAATAACTGGTAGAAACCGACCTCGGGAAGATCAGTTTGGATTCCGTAGAAATGTTGGAACACGTGATCCAATACTGCCTCTACGACTTATCTTAGAAGAAAGATTATGGAAAAGCAAACCTACGTTTATAGCATTTGTAGACTTAGAGAAAGCTTTTGACAATATTGACTGGAATAACGTCTTTCAAATTGTAAGGGTGATAGGTGTAAAATACAGGGAGCAAAAGGCCATTTAAAATTTGTACAGAAACCAGATGGCAATTATAAGAGTCGAGGGGCATGAAAGGGAAGCAGTGGTTGGGAAGAAGTGAGACAGGGTTGTTGCCTCTCCTCGATGTTATTCAGCCTGTATATTCAGCAAGCAGTAAAGGAAACAAAAGAAATATTCGGAGTAGGTATTAATATTCATGGAGAAGGAATAAAACCTTTGAGGTTCGCGGACGACATCGTAATTCTGTCAGAGACAAAAAGGACTTGGAAGAGCAGGTGAACGGAATGGACAGTGTCTTGAAACGAGGTTATAGGATGAACATCAACGAAAGCAAAACGAGGATAATGGAATGTAGTCGAATTAAGTCGGGTGGTGCTTAGGGAATTAGATTAAGAAATGAGACAGTTAAAGTAGTAAAGGAGTTTTGCTATTTGGGGAGCACAATAACTGATGATGTTCGAAGTAAAGAGGATATAAAATGTAGACTCACAATGGCAAGGAAAGCGTCTCTGAAGAGTAGAAATTTGTTAACATCGAGTGTAGATTTCAGTGATTGGTTGGTTGGTTGTTTTGGGGAAGGAGACCAGATAGCGAGGTCATCGGTCTCATCGGATTAGGGAAGGGCGGGGAAGGAATTGGTCCTGCCCTTTCAAACGAACAATCCCGGCATTTGCCTGGAGCGATTTAGGAAAATCACGGAAAACCTAAATCAGGATCGTGTGATTACTGAAACGTTTTTCCTGATGCAGCTAGCACCCTCGATCATGCTATCATCTATTACCCATTGTACATTGAATCGATATTGTAATAACACAGCCGCAAAAAGACGATTTTTGTTCTCCGTTCCAGCGGGTGCAGTTGAAATAAGAAAGGCGTTCAACAATTACTGCACCACACTTTTTTTTCTCAGCCAATTTCGGGTAAAAATATGGGGAATCTGTTGGGGGACTGACTGGAATATTCCCGCTTCAACCGTTGTAATCTCATGAAGTCCCAAAAGGTGGCAGTTACAGCCCAGCGTGGTACCTTCTGTTTGCTTCGTGGAGTTCCATTTCCGGCGTGACAAAAATCGTTGACCTTCAACAGATCTCATGAAGTCCCAATATGTGGCAACGCTCTACGAATCCTTCGAAGTGCCGCCTGTAACGAAGGTGCGATTTAAGTAGCGTGCTATCACTGAGTTTCTTTTGGTGGAAAACCAGAGCATTTCAGATATTCATATGCCCTTGCTGAGTGTCTATGCAGACAAAGCAGTGAACAAAACCATTGTGAGTCGTTGGGCGAAGCGTCTGTCATCATTGAAAGGTGTTGAAAACCTCTCCGATCTCCCACACACCGGCCGGAAGCGCATAGCCTTGGCTCCTGCAATGTGGGAACGTGCGGACACTCTCATCCGAGGTGACCGACAGATCACAATCAAACGTCTCGCTACACAACAGAACGTCTCTGTTGGCAGCGCTGACACACTCGTCCACCAGCTCAGGTACTTAAAGCTGCGCGCCCGCTGGGGTCCTCGCCCCTAACAAGACTATACAGAGCAACGAAGAACCGTCTGTGCGGAATTGCTTGTGCGTTACGAGGCTGATCGTGAAATTTTTTTGTCGAACATCGTCCCAGGTGGTGAATCATGGGTTCATCAATTGAACTGGAAACAAACGGCAATGCACGGACTGGCGCCACACCACCTTTCCTCCGAGGAAAATTGTCAGCTAGTAGAGTCATGGTGGTGGTCTTCTGGGACGCTGAAGATGTTATTCTGTTTGATGTCCTTCCTCATAGTTCAATGACAAATGCAATGATCAACTCTGAAGAACATTGTGCCAACTTCAGGAAACTGGCGAAACTTCGACGTGTTCGTCGCCAGAAAAATGCGTTCTCCTTCCACATAACAACGTATGGCCGCACACAAGTCTGAGCAGCAGGGAAGAGCTCCCACATCTTCATCGGACTGTTCTTCCTCATCCGTCCTAGGGTCCGGACCATGCACCTTTCGACTTTATCTGTTCGGCCGAAGATTCATGCACTCCGCTGGAAGCAGTACGTGGACAGTGGGAAGATTATTGATGCAGCAAGACTTTGGCGTCGACCAGTAGAGTGAAACCATGCGGGCATACCGGCGCTCCCAGCAAGGCGGCGTAGCGCCGTGGCGTTGATCGGAGATTGTTGAAAAACTGGGTTTTGTAACCAAAGAAGTGGAGAATAATACAGTGTACTGGAATCTTGATTAAGACCAACCTCTCTTCAGAGCAAGTGTGTTGCATTACTTACTGAATGCCGCGTGGGATTAGCCGAGCGGTCTAGGGCGCTGCAGTCATGGACTGTGCGGCTGGTCCCGGCGGAGGTTCGAGACCTCTCTCGGGCATGGGTGTGTGTGTTTGTTCTTAGGATAATTTAGGTTAAGTAGTGTGTAAGCTTAGGGACTGATGACCTTAGCAGTTAAGTCCCATAAGACTTCACACATATCTGAACATCTGAACTTACTGAACGCCACTCCAATAACTGTGGGAAATGCTTTTTGCCCTGAGTGCGACACTGCACCTCATGCAGCGTTTGGCGTGTGGGTCGGGCACTACGTTATTGGCCTCGAGCGTCGCCTGTTCTCTCAGTACGCGATTCGTCTTTTTTTTTTTTTTTTTTCTGGGGCGGTGAGAAGGGGATGCAGAACAGTCCATCTGAGCACCTCCCTTTACAACAGCTTTGGATAAATTATTTTTAAAGCGAGTTAGTGACAGCAGCGATCTGTTATTTTAGTGATAATAGACAGTTGTGCCCGCAATTGATATTTTATTTCTGGTGAGCGATCTATAAGTTATTTTAATGATAGTAGACAGTCGTGCCCACAAATCGTACTTCATTTCTGGTGACCGGTTTCTGTCGTTGTAGACCATCTCGTAGATTCTTTTATGAGGAAGAGAAAATTAATCCCACTTTTCTGTCTCCATTCTTGTAGAATATAAAATCTTACAAAAGCGGATTAATCCTTTCGTAACTCCCTGCATTCTCCTCGTACACGCATATTGTAAGGATGTTCAATGTGGTGTGAAAGACTGGGCTCCTTTCGGTATGGGTAGATGACAGAAATGGCGTCATGGTCTGAGATGGAGAGGCCGTAGAGAGTGTGGAGCACCTGTAGACATTCTCTTCTTCTTCTTCTTCAGTTCATGGTCTAGGGAAAATTCCTGTTCTCATTACACTTTCAGAGTTGTTCCAATCTTTTTCTATGTCGTCTGAGATTTATTATTCTCTGTGGCTTATTTAGTCTTATCTAATTTGGCACTTTGTCTTCATTCATTCCGTTGGTACAATATTTATATTTTCTTCTGTAATAATTTATTGATTTCCCACTATTATATACACTGAAGAGCCAAATAAACTGTTACACCTGCCTAATATCGTGTAGGGCCCCTGCGAGCAGGCAGATGTGCCGCAACACGACGTGACATGGACTCCACTAATGTCTGAAGCAGTGCTGGAGGAAATTCACACTATGAATCCTGCAGGGCTGTCTATAAATCCGTAAGAGTATGTGGGGATAGAGACCTCTTCTGAACAGCACGAGCCGCCCGCGGTGGCCGTGCGGTTCTAGGCGCTGCAGTCCGGAACCGCGGGACTGCTAGGTCGCAGGTTCGACTCCTGCCTCGGGCATGGATGCGTGTGATGTCCTTAGGTTAGTTAGGTTTAAGTAGTTCTAAGTTCTAGGGGACTGATGACCTAAGATGTTAAGTCCCATAGTGCTCAGAGCCATTTGAACCATTTGAACAGCACGTTGCAAGACATCCCAGACTTGCCCAATAATTTTCGTGTCATTGGAAGTGTTTAACCACAGACAAGTATTCCAGGGCCACCCTGTAGCAATTCTGGACGTCAGGGTGTCGCACTGTCTCTCTGGCATTGCCCACCTCAGTCGGAGTGCCGAATAGACATTAATGCATGCAGGTGATTGTTATGTACGTGTGACCTGTCAGAGGCGTATGTTAGACGAAACAGGGGTCCAACATCACTCCAAATGCACACGCCCCACACCATAACAGAGCGTCCACCAGCTTGAATTGTCCCCTGTTGACATGTAGCGTCCACGGATTCATGAAGTTGTCTCCATACCCGTACACGTCCATCCGCTCGATACAATTTGAAAGGAGACTCGTCCGAACAGGCAACAAGTTTCTACTCAACAGTCCAATGTGAGTGTTGACGGGTCCAGGCGAGATCTAAAGCTTTATGTCGTGTAGTTATCAAGGCTACACGAGTGGGACTTCGGCTCCGAAACCTCATATCGATGATGTTTCGTTGAATGTTTCACACGCAGACACTTGTTGATGGCCCAGCATTGAAATCTACAGTACTTTGCGGAAGGGTTGTTGCACTTCTGTTACGTTGAACGATTCTCTTCAGTCGTCGTCGGTCCCATTCTTGCAGGATCTTCTTCCGGCCGTAGCGATGTCGGAGATTTGATGTTTTACCGGATTCCTGACTTTCACTGTACACTCGTGAAACGGTCGCACTGGAAAATCCCCACTTGTATGTCCCATCGCTCGTGCGCCGACTATAACAGCATGTTCAAACAAATATTGATAACCTACCATTGTAGCAGCAGTAACTGATCTCACAACTGCGCCAATCACTTGTCTTATATAGGCGTTGCCGAGGTCAGGGCCGTATTCAGATTGTTTACATATCTCAGTTTTGAATACCCGTGGCTATACCAGTTTCTTTGGCACTTCAGTGTACATTGAGACCTGTTCTCTGGTCTTCCTAACGTATCTCACTCATTTTCTTCCGTGTGGGTTCCTATATCTCACATCCATACATTATAACTGATGTTGCCATCACTTTATAAATGTTGTTGATAGTGTCTTTTCTTGCCTTGTTGTTCAGTGTTATATTTATAATATTACATATGTGTTCCAAGCACTGAATCTTCATTTCTTCCTCGATATTTAGTTTATATCTGCTCCTACGTATCATAGCAACAGATTTATTCTATGGGTTTTCTGTTGATAATTATCTTTGAAAGACCCGGATATACTTCGTGAAATATCATTACTCTAATCTTAGTCACCTAAATTTCTGAGTTACATTCTTTGACAATTTGTTCAAGTTTGTTCACAGACACTTTAATATCTGCCGTTTTTTGTGTGATTCTAAGATCATCCGTAAATAGTACAACATCTATTGCTGTACCCCGATTTATTGTTATCCTGGGGATTGTCTCTGCTTTCCATTCTTAAACGATATGGTCAACGTATCTGTTAGACATAGGTGGTGAAGTAGTGCATTGTTGCCTTAGTTCTTGACTGGTTCTTATGTTAATATTCTTAGTTCTTCGTATATTGTCCAAAATATGAGTCTTTTTTTTGGGAAATTCAGTCCTTAAGGTGGTGAAATACAGGATGAAGCACTTTATGAAATATTTCATTATGAGCTAAATCTATGAAAATTTGGATTTGGATTCTCAGTTAGAAATAAAACAAATACATATTTCGTAATTCAAGTCCTATAATGGCAAGATAAGGGATGAAAGTTTCACTGTTTTTGAACATTCGAACTCTTAAGGCTGTGAAATAGTGGTTAAAAGCTTTAATGGAAATATTTCACCATGCAAGCATTTTTGAAGCTTGTTCCTTCTTATTTAGCAATGAATAAATACGTGTTTCACTGTTTTTGGTAATTTAACCCCTAAGAGGCTGAATTAGGCCAGACTGATTCACTGATTCACTATCACGCTCTGCAACCGTTTGGATAGAAACTTGAAATTTGGAGAGGTATGTGGGTCTCATACCTTAGGTATCGTTTAATAAAGGTCTGCTCCAAATTCCACTCCTAAGGAGATGAAAGATTTTTTGAAAATATCTCGCTATTAAGAAAATTTTTAAGACAGAACTTAGAATACCGGTATTTTAGTCAGAAATTAAACAAAATACGTGTTTCACCTTTTAGAAATTCAACCACTTGGGGGTAAGATAAGTGGTGAAAGCTTTTTTGAAAATAAATCTTTATTAAGGAAGTACTAAAGAATTTTTAAAGGTACATCTATGAAAATTGGTATCTGACTTCTCTAATAGAAATAAAGAACAATTATTTTACTGTTTTTTTTTAATTCGGCCCATAAAGAAGTGAAATATTGGATAAAAATGTTTGAGAAAATAATTTGTTATAGCTATTAAAAATTTTGAAGCTAAATCTGTGAAAACTGGTATTTCACTTTTCGGTTAGATTTAAATAATTACATGTCAGGGGACAAAAGTTCGGAAATTTCACCACAAGAACGCAAATGGCATGATTAACAATAACCTTGGACTCCTGCTACCAGAATTACTTTTGGTCAGGATTAAATTCTGAAGAGATTATGCTCCCATGCAATTAATTAGCGCCGCGTGGGATTAGCCGAGCGGTCTAAGGCGCTGCAGTCGTGGACTGTGCGGCTGATCGCGGTGGAGGTTCGAGTCCTCCCTGGGGCATGGGTGTGTGTGTTTGTCCTTAGGATAATTAAGGTTAAATAGTGTGTAAGCTTAGGGACTGATGACCTTAGCAGTTACGTCTCATAAGATTTCACACACATTTGAACATATGAACAATTAATTAGCGTGAAAAGTTTAGAAGGTGTTTCAATTTGTGAATAACATCAAAATGGGATTAAAGAAAATAAATCTTGGCAAAACATACAGCCCAAGCTAGTGAAGCAGCGGGCGCTAAGCTAGTTCAAGACAAAATTATGAAAAAGCAAAATCTGATCAAGAACCTTTTATTTGGCCATTATGACTCAGGATTTCAAACAGAACTAAACGAAACAGGATTTCTTCCTTAGTACCAATGAGTAAGGACTAATAATGGTTTCCGGTAAAAAATTTATATTTGGAAATTAATTCACATTTTAAAAGCTTAGCAGTAAAAGCTACCTGGGGCGTTATTTCCATACACACGACGGAGAGATGTGGCGCAGTTGTTCGTGCACAGGACTTGCGATCGGGAAAACGGTTCAGACGCGTGTCACGTCATCCAAATCAATTTTCCTTGATTTCCTTAAATCCCTCCAGGACAATTCCGCCATGGTTCCTTTGACAGCGCATGTCCGAATTCCTACTATATCAGCGAAACAATCCGAGCTTGTGCTTCGCTTCCAAAGACTTAGATGTCGACGGAAAGTTAAACCGTATTCTTCCTTCCTTACGCAGACAATATCGAGCACGATGACGGTTTAGTGGTGATGCTGTTGTGTAATGAAACGTGGTAATGTTCCACCTAACTCTCCCTGGGACACTCAGTAGCAAAGCTAACGACATTGAACGAAGGGCGTTCAGTAATGTAATGCGACAAATCTCTTACTGAGCGTTGGTTGGTTTTCGTCAGTATTTCAATACATCAAATAATTCCTCACTCTTATGGCTAGAAAACCGTGTTTTTAGACATAAACTTCGTTCAGTGTGACGACCTTATGTTATGTTACAGAGAGGACCTGTGTGCCCTCATGGTATTACTCTACTGGACGACGTCGGATCCAACAACTTGCTTCACCAATAACCTCTCCATCACTCACGTACTGCTTCCCACGGAGTGCATCCTTCTCTGGGCCAAACTCACTGTTAGGTGTCGAGGAACCTAGAGGGTACACACATTTCAGTACCCCAACTGGTGTCTCACAGTACCAACAGACACGTCCAGTTGAGCAACGAGGTGTTTCATTGTCATCCGTCTGTCCCCTTGAATGAGAGTGTGCGCACGTTCCAACAATGAAAAAGTCACAGCTGTGTGCGGCCAGCCGGTACATGGGAGATCTGACAGGTCTGCGCGATCTTGTTGCGATGGTGATAAACGCCTCGCCTAACGACTCTTCGAGCTTTTGTTCACTGCCAGGTGTCCATAGACATTCCGCAAAGGCCTGTGAATATCAGCGACGCTCTGGTTTTCCGCCGAAAGAAACCCAAGGACAGCTTTCTGCTTGGAGCTCACCTTCCTCATAGACGCTATTTTGAAGGGTACGTATAATGCTGCCACCAATCGTAACTTCATGAAACTATAGGGCTTAAGTGGAAATATTCCACAAAGTCCCACAACCAGTTCCACATTTTTAAACCGAAACTGGCCCTGAAAAAAAGTGTTACATTATTTATTGAAATCCCCTCGTTATTACAAGTGGGATCTCTTTTTAACTTCACTACCATACCCGCTGGTACGATACAATGATAGACAATGATAGATGTGTATCCGCTACCACCTTCACTTTATTTAATATGACTGCCTTGCACGTACGCATGAACATCCAACTTTCCGTTGACTGCAGGTACGTAGAGATGAATCGTCTTTAGAAAAGACTGCCCGTTCCCGAGGACTGTTATCAAAAGTAACTTGTGCGTAGTTTCCTATTCCTTACACTTACAAGATACCAAGAGCCTACTATACCGGCTACGATGTAATTTACATTCTTCCGTAGAACATAGATAAACGTAGTATAAATGTCTGCCCCAAATAACGTTATACTGGAAGAAAAATGAAAAAAAAACAACAAATATCGTTTACCTACCAAGAGCACATTAACTAGTATGACTGCGATTCTTCAGATTTTGTACATTACTAGAAAGAACATCAGACCGTCTTTTTTGGAAAGCATACTATATCTTTATTCGCTAATCCTCTTCCATTCATTACGTCCTGCTGAGAAACGTACCACAGAGTAACATGACTTTGTTAAAAACGTTAACACAAAATATACTTTGACCCTCCTGTACCAGCGCATACGGCGATACCGCTTTAATAGAGCCCCTTCACTTGCTACCGTTGACAATAAACATTTGGAAAAACAAAGAAAATGCACATCGGTCATTCGGTCAACCTTTTTCAGTTATGTGTGGGAGTACATCTTGCGCCAATGAAGAGAAAGTAGAAATGTTACTCACCTATCAGTCAATAGAACAATAATGATGCTTCCTTGTTTACAATACGGGTACGTGTACTACAGTACTGCAGCATTTTTAAACTACATGTTGTCTAAAAGCTGTCCTTGATTCACGTCACCATTCTTTCCTCTTATTGTGTGTTTAAAGATACGTGCTGTTACTCGGCAGATCAAAAGCTGCGATATTCTGACGAGGAGCCACCTTCGCGATGGATTTTATGTTTTCCGAAACGAGGAGTTTCAACAGCAAAGCAACGATCATGGTAGATCACACACACACACACACACACACACACGAAATCGTCGAAGTTACTGTTCTCCCTTCTGCTGCAATGAATCTGTTGGCATACCTTAAACGAATGTACATCGCGTTCTACTGGGGCCGTCAATCACTCACTACTTATTGCGCAATAATATTGTGTGACAGAGTGAGGCCACAAACGGAACATTATTATTGCGCCATATTTATGCTGCCTACATAGCGAATATGTCCGCTCTAGATGGTGTAGAAATCGCGTGTATTGCTATTGTAATTGCTACGTGCTGCAAACAGAATAGCAGCAGGAAGCTCGATGACCGAAAAACTGGCTTGGAAGATGTTCTACACACGGTCATGCTAACATACTAAGAGAATCTGTAGCAAAGCTAGATAAATATGAGAATTTAATGATGAACGAAGAATCATTCAACAACAGGTAAACTTCGTTACATATTACGTGTACAGGAAAGGTACTTTCACATAACAGTCGGACTTCATTTTTCACAATGCTAGAAGCGATCAACAGACCTAAAAAAGTAAGATACATTATTGAAGATGATCGATACGTAGTTTTTTATATTTTACAGTAAAAGTTTCTGACTTCTGAAACGAATAAAATAAACAGTTGCTGTGGTATTTCCCCGTGCTTAAACATTTTTTTCGAATGCTTCTGTAGCTGACTACTGAAGCAGTATTAAATTTGTAGTCTAATGACCCCCATTCCAAACGTCATTCCTGCTATATTTGTATTGAAATGGTTCTGAGCACTATGGGACTTAACATCTGAGGTCACAGTCCCCTAGAACTCAGAACTACTTAAACCTAACTAACATAAGGACGTCACACACATCCACACCCGAGGCAGGATTCGAATCTGCGACCGTAGCGGTCGCGCGGTTCCAGATGGAAGCACCTAGAACCACTCGGGCAACCGTCCGGCCCTATATTTGTATTCACAAGGCTCCATTCGACCAGTTGTTGTCATGTTCCCCATTCACGAAGTCTAGGTGGCGACTGCCGAATTGTACATACGGTATACATCCTCACATAAGTCATGGGTTACCTACTAACATCGTGTCGGACCTCCTTTTGTGCACCGTAGTGCAGCACCTCAAAGTGGCATGAACTCAACAAGTCGTTGGAAGTGTCTGCAGAAATAATGAACCACGCTGCCTCTACAGCCGTCCATAATTGCGAAAGAGTTGCCGGTGCAGGATCCTGTGCACGAACTGATCTCTCCATTATGTCGCATAAAAGTTCACCGGCCAGGGTGGCCGAGCGCTTCTAGGCGCTACAGTCTTGAACCGCGCGACCGCTACTGTCGCAGGTTCGAATCCTGCCTCGGGCATGGATGTGTGTGATGTCCTTATGTTAGTTAGGTTTAAGTAGTTCAAAGTTCTAGGGGACTGATGACCTCAGAAGTTGTCCCATAGTGCTCAAAGCCATTTGAACCATAATGTTCGGTGGGATTCATGTCCAGTGATTTGGGTGGCCAAATCATTCGCTCGAATTATCCTCAATATTCTTCAAATCAATCGCGAACGATCGTGACCCGATGACATGGCGCATTGTCATCCATAAAAACTTCACAGTTGTTTAGGAACATGAAATCCACGATTGGCTGCAAATGGTTCCATGTAGCCGAACGTAACCATTTCCAGTCTATGATCGGTTCAGTTTGACCAGAGGACCATAACCATTCCATACAAATGTGCAAACACAGCCCATATCATTATGGAGTCACCATCACCTTGCAGAGTACCTTGTTGACAAATTGAGTCACTGGCTTTGTGGGGTCTGCGCCATGTTCGAATCCTACCTTCAGTTCCCTCCAATCCAAATCGGGGCTCTTCTTACCAGGCCTCGGCTTTCTAGTCATCTAGGGTCCAAGTGATATCGTCACAAGCCCAGGAGAGGCGCTGTAGAAGATGTGGTACTGTTATCAAAGGCAGTCGCATCGGCCGTCTGTTCCCATATGTGATTAATGCCAAATTTCGCCGCATTGTCCTAACAAATTGGTTCAGCGTAGTCCAACATTGATTTCTGCGGTTATTTCACGCAGTTTCTCTTGTCTGTTAGCGCTGATAACTCAATTTAGTAGTTAAGTGAAGGTCCTCGACCACTCGTTGTTAGTTGCGAGAGGAAATGCCTGAATTTGGATTTCTCGGCACAGTCTTGACATTGTGGACCCAGGAATACTGCCCTACGGCGAGAAAAAGGAGGGTCGACGTGGTATTAGGAGGTATCCCATGATTTTTGTCACAGTGTATATCGCTGTCGATGGTCACTATATTCAGCACCTTTGTATGTTCTACCACTTATTTGGCGCGCATATGTTTTGCAGCACTACTACATATTGGTATTACAAACACTCATTTCTGTTCCTTATTAAGTGAATGCTGTGCTAACGGAATACGTGATACGTTTTCTAACAGAACTTGGAGAGAGGATGCGAATTATCGATTAAATAACGACGGGTAATATTCAAAATGTTATATTACTGTTCATAATGAACAAAGATTAGACGGTGAGTCAAATGGAAACCTTAAATATTCTTTTAAATATTGTTTATTGTGCAGAAGTGGTACAAAGCTGTATCACTTTTCAAAATAATCTTCCCCACGCTCAATGCAAGTCCTCCAGCGCTTACAAAGTGCATAAATTCCTTTAGAAAAAAAAATTCTTTCGGTAGTCCGCGCAACCACTCATGCACCGCGTGGCGTACCTCTTCATCAGAACGGAACTTCTTTTCTCCCATTGCGTATTTGAGTCATCTAAACATATGGAAATCACTTGGGGCAAGGTCTGGTGGGTATGGTGGATGAGGAAGACACTCAAAATGCAGGTCTGAGATTGTTGCAAGTGTTGTACGGGCAGTGTGAAGCCTTGCATTGTCATGTTGCACTGGAGACAGTAGTTCCTCTAGGCATGTAATGCTCCAAAATGACGCCTTTTTTGTCCCAAAAGAGAGTCAGCATGACCTTCCCTGCTGATGGTTCTGTTTGAAACTTCTTTGGTTTTAGTCAAGACGAATTGCGCCGTTCCTTGCTTGCTTTCTTCGTTTCCGGTTGGTGGAACTGAACCCAGGTTTCGTCCCCAGTAACGATTCTTGGAAGGAAGCCATCCTCCTCGTTAAGTGCCGAAGAAGTTCTTCACAAGCATTAACTAGTCGTTCTCTCATTTCAGGAGTCAGCTACCGTGGCACCCATCTTGCAGACACCTTGTGAAACTGGAGCGCATCATGCACAATGTGTTGTGCTGACCCATGACTAATCTGTAAACACGCTGCAATGTCATTCAGTGTCACTCGGCGGTTTTCCTTCACTATGACTTCAACTGCTGCCATGTTCTGTGGAGTCACAACTCGTTGTGCTTGACCTGGGCGATGAGCATCTTCTACTAAAGTCACACCATTTGAGAACTTCCTACTCCATTCGTAGACTTGCTGCTGTGACAAACATGCATCACCGTACTGAACCTTCATTCGTCGATGAATTTCAAAGAGGTTTCACACCTTCACTACGCAAAAACCGAATAACAGAACGCTGTTCTTCCCTGGTGCAAGTCGCAAGCGGGGCTTATACTGATCCTACGACGGCATGTGTGCATCTGCACTATGCTGCCACCCACAGGCCATTCTGCACGCTGTTTGTAGCACACTTACCAGCTTACAGGATAACGGCGCGAAATTTCGATTTCTTATTACAAATGTAAAGTTTTAATTTGGCTCACCCTCGTACAAGAAAGGCAATAATGCTGACTAATGCCCACTCGGAACTAAACAACATTTGCATGATACTTTTTTGTTTTTTGCTTTCGGATGGAAAGTTCTTTGTGACGGTGAAGATAAATGGACATGCTGTATGCAGTACTCGTATAATCAATTTTATGTGCTATTGCGAATATTATTCCCAAAGACATTACAATACGTGGTATGGACTCAAAGGATCGTTGAAAGCCCCTGCAGAAATGTTGAGCCATGCTGCTTCTGCAGCTGTGCAATTTTAACCTACATAAAAGACAACATGAAATTACACGTTAAATTTGTGATATTGCGCTACAGATACCTCTTATTTCATAGGACCACTAAAGTGCAATGTTAGTCACCTGCTGTTTTCCTTCTGTTATTTCTACTGCCGAGCGACTTATTTTTTGAGAGATTATGCAACATGAATTCCTCAAGTGCGGTAACAAGTTTCGAGAGAGACCTATCCACGTCGGGATGCCCAGAGTGTCACTGTTCGTTGTTTCGGGCGTGACGTCACGGAGTTGCTTAGTGGGCCGCAGTCGACGCTGGCAGAAGTGTGTAATTATTGAGGAGTGATGACGGACCGTGCGGCCGAAGCTGAACCATCGCCGCAGCTACCGCCGGCAATCAGACCTCCACGGCAGACCACGCATCACCATCCCTAATGGAATAACGGATTTCTGTCAGCTCCGAAAACTCTGCCGGCGTAACTTGGGAAATCGACACCGCAGCTCGCGAGGCGGTTCGAGTTTACGTCTGACAGCAAACGACCTGTTGTTCACAGCTCCGTCCGTCCGCCTACAACAGTCCAAATCACCCTGCAAATCCTGATATAGTTAGTGAGAACATACGGCTGGTGAGACGCAAGGCATAGATGAGACAAGCGGCAAGAACTGCTGATGAAATAAAACTTTGGGTACTGATGATGTGCCGTAATGTAGTGGGAGGCGACATAGGACTGTATGTGGTTTCTTGATAGATGTGATGACGGAGACATCGAGAAACGCGTGAAAGGAGGATGTTACTTTTGTCCATCTTTCGTAATCTCGTTTTTGAGCTGTTGCCGGTTTATACACTGGCAGAAGAAAACTCGCAACGCCACGAAAGATCGGTGCGACATAAACAAAAGTTGGTAGGCGTGTTTCTAAATCTGAAAGATTGTCTCTGTACATTTCACGCCAGTGGCAAGAGAATGGCGCTAGTGGTAGCATTATGAAGATGCACATCATATTTCCTTTAAATACGAGGGTCACTCCAAAAGAAATGCATACTACTTTTTTTTTTATAAATCTGAACGTATCATCTTCATCTTTGCCTAGGTGTAGTGTGTCGTCTTCCGGAGCCCTGGCTTTGCTCTGCCGCGATTGGTCCGTTTGCTTTAAAATTTTGGAGGGCGCTGCGTTCTGTGGAGAGACCTGCTGACGACGAGAGTATCGAGTACTGCTGCCGGAGTGAGACGGGGAGTTTAGCTTCCGGCTGTGTGGCAGCGCAATGTTGCGTGAAAGGTGGTATAACTTCCTGTGAACGCAAGTGATTGCTACGAGCGTGTGTACTCGGGACGGCGGCAGTAGTTCTGGACGGGCTGCGTGATAAGGAAGCTCGGCGTGGCAACTGTTGACGTGGCGTGTTCGCGTTGCTATGGCGGAACTGGGGCGATTGACGTAACTCGAATTGGTGTTGGTTGCAACCTGTCGCCGAATGCTTGTCTTTCTTCTGGACTAACGGTGAGAATTTCTTGACTTGATGTGTCTCACTCAATTTCTGCCCGTGTCGTCGGGTGTGTTTTTCTCTAAGGTAGTGTGCCATGGTGTTTCGCAGTTTTAGTAGGCTCACGCGTGCCCGAAATCCCGATTCAATGATCAGCTGTTATATTGTCAAGTGTAACTATCACTGCCTTAATAACGGAACCTAAAACATTATCTGTGGTTGAAATTTTATTCTGACCCAAGTGCAATAACGATCTTGTATTTTACAATTTGTTGAGTGGTATTATTATTTAGTACTGGCCGTCACATTTGCTAAGTCGAAGATTTAGGAAGGCCAGTGTGCGTCATTAACAATTCCTGCCTAGATAGGCTTTATATTTTGAACCATGTGTTTCAACGTTTAGTAATTTTTATTTGATGTGTTCTAGAGAGTTTATCATGCCCTATGTGGATGATTCGCCACGTTGGTGAAGTTTCTAGTTGTTCTGCTGGTCTATGCCATATTGCTAAAGCAAGCAGTCCTAGCACAGCTCATAGTAAATTTTTCCTAGTGCTGAGGAACACGGGCTGGTTTTAAGTGCTAACTCACTACTTCAACCATTCTCAAATATTTATTACTACTGATATTCAGTCCCTTCAGGCTGAGTGGCGATGTCACTACCCCTTTTTGATTATTAATTTTATCTTGTTAGCTTGCCGGCAAAAGGGGCCGCGCGGTTCTGGCGCTGCAGTCTGGAACCGCGAGACCGCTACGGTCGCAGATTCGAATCCTGCCTCGGGCATGGATGTGTGTGATGTCCTTAGGTTAGTTAGGTTTAACTAGTTCTAAGTTCTAGGGGACTAATAACCTCAGCAGTTGAGTCCCATAGTGCTCAGAGCCATTTTTTTCTTGTTAGCTTGTTTCATTAAAACAAGCCTTTGGCATATGAATTTGTCTTTTGGTCTTTACTGCTGCGGTGGACGAAGTAAATTAACTGTTGGTTTTGCATTCTTGTAGCATTATCAAAACAGCATTTGTGGTTATATTTGATTGGCCCTTCTGGCCGAATGATTAAAGTCATTCATTTCAGTAACTTATTGTATTGATGAATAATTAATCAAAGGTGTTGGGTCCTTCAGACCGTGATTATCTCCTTATGTTGAATCTTAAGGTTGTCATTCTGACATTGCAGTTGTGAATGTTCAGCGACCCTTCAGGCCTGAAGTTTAAAAAAAAATTATTGTGTTTTGTGGTATATATAAGCAGAGCTCATAAGCCGCAGGGTATGAAAGCGTAGACCCAAATGAGGTTACAGTTTCAAACACAATTTAATTTTATTAAACATTAAAATACACTTGTTCACTGGTACAAATATATATATATATATATATATATATATATATATATATATATTTTTTTTTTTTTGACTGTTTAATAAAATTAAATTGTGTTAGAAACTGTAACCTCATTTGGGTCTACGCTTTCATTCCCTGCGGCCTATGAGCTCTGCTTACCTTGTGTTTTGGTTAAGTTTTCCCATACCACGACGTATCAAAATCCATCTTATATTCTACATGTTTGAAAGTTTTACAGTGTGTAGATACATCCCTTAGGAACAATATTTTCACTTCTCCACATAATTTCCATCCCTCTGAACTGCTTTACGCCATCTTGGAACCAGCGCCTGTATACCGGCACGGTAAAATTCTGGACCAACCTGTTGGAGCCACTGTTTGACAGCGGAACAAGGGAGTAATCATTCTCAAACCTTGTTCCATGAAGAGAGTCAATTTCCCAAAGAGATGATAGTCACATGGAGCCATGTCAAGACTGTAAGGCGGGTGTTTCATTGTTGCCCATCCGAGTTTTGTGATCGCTATCATGGTTTTTTGACTGACATGTGGCCGTGAATTGTCGTGCAACCGTAAAACATCCTGCTTTTGCCGATGTGTCAGCAGTCACCAATTCGTTAACTCTCTGCACATTGTCTGGAGCGTATGCAGTACGAGGCCTGCCGCTGCGAGGACAATCCTCAATACTGCCGTGCCCGTTTTCATTACATAACCTGCTTGCCCACCGACTAACTGTACTGCGATCGACAGCAGCATCTCCATACACCTTTTTCAACCTCTTGTGGATGTTTCCCACTGTCTAAATGGCTCAAATGGCTCTGAGCACTATGTGACTTAACAGCTATGGTCATCAGTACCCTAGAACTTGGAACTACTTAAACCTAACTAACCTATGGACATCACACAACACCCAGTCATCACGAGGCAGAGAAAATGAAAATCCCTGACCTCCCCCCCCCCCCCCCCCGGAAATCGAACCCGGGAAGCGGGGAAGCGAGAACGCTACCACACGACCACGAGCTGTGGACAATCCCACTGTCTCGTTTACACAGCACAGGAATTCTATGACACCAGGTTGCTTCTGACGAATGTCAAGTGTAGCAGCCATCTTGAAGACATGCTGTGACGGCGCCACTCACGGGAATAGGTTGAACTAAGTTTGAAAACAAGGTTGTATCTCACACTGTAAAACTTCCACACATGCAGAATGAAAACTGTACTTTTACAAAAATAGTGTGCATTTCCTTTGGAGTGACCCTCGTACATGCTGTAACGATCGTGAGCGTCATTTATCTTTTACAATGGACGCTGTGAGTTGGTGTTAGTCAAGAATGACAACAAGGAGACAAAGAAGCCATTATCAACACCTCACTGAGTTTGAATGTGTTAGTTACGGCTAAGAAATGCTGCATGTTCCTTCTGCGATAATGCAAATATACTTGACATGAATATAGCCTCTGTACATGACTGTTGGCAGCGGTGGTCACGAGAATGTATGCTCGCAGGAAGACTAGGCTCCGCATGACCACTTGGCACTACCGAAAAACCATTGTCTTCGGCGTATGGCTCTGGCACATTGTACTTCATCTGCAACAGGAATCTGAGCAGCAGCTGGCGCTGCAGTGACACACCGAATCGGTTACTTCAAGGACAGCTCCGAGCCAGACATCCTGTGGCGTCCATTCCACTGACTCCAAACCACTGCCATTTGAGACTTCCGTGATTTCAAGCGAAATCTCGCTGGAAGGCGGGAGAGAGGCCTGTTGTGTTTTCTGATGAAATCTGGTTCTGCTTTGGTGCCGTGATGGCCCTGTGATGGTCAGAAGGAGGCCAGTTTAAAGCCTGCAACCAACCTGTCTGGTTGCTAGATACACTGGACCCACACCTGGGGTGCAATTTCGAACGACTACGAGAGCAGGCGCACTCTTGTTGTTATCTCACGCACCCTGACCGCAAATTTGTACGTCAGTCTGGTGATTCGATCTATTGTGCTGCCATTCATGAACAGTAATCCAAGGAGTGTTTTCCAACAGGTAACGCTCGGCCACTTACCGCTGTTTTACCGCTGTTGTAACCCAGCATGCTCTGCAAAATGCCCAAATGTCTCTTTGGTCCACTCGTTCACCAGATCTGACTTCAAATGAGCACATGTGGGTCATTATCGGACGACGACTCCAGCATCATCCACAAACAGCATTAACCGTCTCTTTATAGACCGGCCAAGTGCCACTTGCAAGCAATTACATCTCTAAAACTGACATTCGATTCCTGTACAGCACAATGCATGCACGTTTACATGCTTCCATTCGACATTCTTGCAGTTACACCGGTTATTAATGTACCAGCATTTCACATTTGAAAAGTCTTATCTCGCACTGACAACAATAATCTGGCGAATTTGGGTGGAGTTTGAGGCAATTCCTTCCTTTGTCCCTCTCATCAATGGCAAGGAACATCCATTAACATATTTTAAACTTGGCCAACCTGAGGGAACTACAACAGAATTTCCGGCTCTTTTTCAAAAGTAGGGACTTTCGGCTGGTGCTTGGGAGATCGCATGACGGATCTTTTCCAGACCTTGTGATAGCGAATAACGTCTTTTATTGGGCGTTGGGGACTGGCCGAGTCGGCTCCACCATACGTTTCTTGTTCTCGACTCGGCTTTCAGAGGTGACCTTTAACCTTTTGGCGGAATGACGCTCTTGTTACCTCCACAGATGGGTACACACGTATCTACTAAGTGTTAATTCGGGTTGAAATTCTTAAGTTATCCCTCGTTAAAACTTGATGGAATCAGCATTACCAGGAGCACTGAGTGATTCATTATATTCGTTTTGATTATCAGTAGTGTAACTTAATAGTTTCGTGTGAAGTCTTACAACGAGTGCCTACAGCATGTGTTAGGCACGAACCACACATGTTGTCATATTATGAAGGCAGTGGCGTGTCTTGTGCTGACTCTTCCCTTCCAGTTGGGTTGCGAAGCACTCCTCTGGAACATTTTTGACAATAGTGCCGAATAAACTTGCACTTGTGCTGATATGGCGTCGATCGTCTCGTCGTCAGGGATCACTGTTATAGGGCGGTAGTTGGCGTAGCCAAAATGAGCCCTGGGTTACCATTTTAAGGAATGTCAGCTTCTCCTGTATCAAATAGCTTATTTACGGCTTTAGAGACATCTGCTGGATTTGCCTTCGCTTCTCTTCTTCGTTTCTGTATATACCATTTGCCATGGTTGTGTGCATGTTCGCTCTCGTATCACGAACCAAATCATAGTTCCGTAGGTGTGATGAGCCTATACCACGCTGAACTCTCACAATCAG
Source organism: Schistocerca piceifrons (assembly GCF_021461385.2). NCBI lineage: Eukaryota > Metazoa > Arthropoda > Insecta > Orthoptera > Acrididae > Schistocerca > Schistocerca piceifrons. The sequence continues at coordinate 304,151,474 of NC_060140.1, forward strand.
AAAAATGTATTCCCTTCTAGATACGTAAGGGACTACAGTACGTAAATGATGATTAATATGGATAGCGAAAAATGCTCGAATTCTGTAATAAATGATCAGGAAATTGAATACAAGTTAGTTCTCATGTTACTTTATTCCCTATCCATCTCCATAACAAACTATCCAAAAGATATCAGTGATTAATCAGGAAAATCGCACACTGAGTAAAAATCGTCACTGCACGTTCGTACTGGCTCTTCCGTTGGACGCATTTATGCCTCTTTGTTAATCAGATGTACGAGAGGAGTGCAGGGATAATGTCTCATTATAATCATTCAGGACTCAGTGTGACTCTTGAACGGTTAATGGACGCTTCAGCCCCTATGAGGTGAGCCATAGCAGCTGAAAAGTTGCTTTGAGTACCAACTGAATCTATATCCCTCCTTCGTAAGTAATCGCTGACGCTGCGAGAAGATAAGATAGTATACAACATTAATAGTACCGTCCTACCACACATAATGATGAGATGTTAACAAACATTGTATTTGTGATGAACACTGGTGTATTTCTGTTAATCGCTGAAGATAGTCGCAGATCCCTTGAAAAAAGTGATAAAAGTCCTAATCTAGCATCAGTTTCGATCAACTGCCTGTCATCAGGTAAGATACACAGCAACAGAGAGAGCACATGGGGAACTTCTGCTCATCTGTCAATCAACGATACATGGTGAGTTTGTTCATGGAACTGTGATAGTATCATACAACACGATCACATAAAATTATTAACATCAACTTGTACGACTTCTATGCTACTGTTTTCATTGTGACGTAAAAAAAAGAAAGAAACAGGAATTAATAAGCCATCCAGTGTCACAAAAATTAAAATATAAAGTATACAATAACAGAACTAACAGTATTCATATTGTTCGTAGCGATACTAGGAACCCACTTTTGGTTTCGTTCGATAAAGTTTGTAATCCGTCATCACCATAAATATTCATCTCAGCAACTATCTTCTGATGCACTATTTAAATCACTACAAAAATTCGCATCAGAAATCTTACATTCCTCCGTCGACAAATTAACTTTACGTGAATCGTACTCAACTTTATACTCCACTGCTACGTTACACAAATTGCTGCTACCTTGTTGTACAATTTTGAGACCTCCAGACTTGCTACATTCCGTCGTGATCGGACAAAAATCAACACACACTGCCATTTCTACACATTTTTCATCCAGACTAACCCCAGATACTACTTTATATACATTCTCACATTCACACTATGACAAGCGTCTTAGACCCACACATTGATCAATAACTTTCGTTTTGCCTTCATTCGTAACTAGAAACGCGTAAATACCTTCCTCCGAAGTATCAATACCAGTAGCGTTTACATCATTGTATAACTTACCATTACTCTGTTCCTTTAAACAGGAATCATCTACCTCCGCCGATACATTTTTAACTTCAACTGCTGGCGAGACCAATGCTAAGCCTCCCTTAGTAACATTGACGCTTTTCGCCGAAACACAATCATCCTCACTTGCAGCTGGCGGGACCAAAGCTACGCAGCCTTCACTAACATTGACGCTTCTAGCTGATTCACAAATACTTGCTGCTTACTTCAATTGCTACTATTTGCTAATACCTCTCCAGAACTCTGCACTTAATTTGCTTTCACAAAATTCATCTCCTCTTTAACTTCTTTTTGAACTACTGAACCTTTCCATTCATCACCATTCACACACTCATTCATTACACATCCGTAACTTACAACATTCCTCGCAAATTCATTTCCATTACTTTTACTTAATCTCTCACGAATCTATGCTTCCGCTGTTCGCTCCTGCTTTTATTGAAAGAGCCACCTATATAGCCTTCCTCTTTAACATACTCCATATTACATATTTGTTGCCTTTCTCCAAACCTATCAACATTTCTACCATTACCACCAGTCCTTTTTACCGCCTGTTCAGATCGCCATCCCCGGACCTGACATGTGGTGAACATGAGTTTCCCGACCGGTTGATAACGCGACTGCACTTCGCGCGAATTTCCCCTCAAATCTGCGTTCCTTATTTGGGTCCCGTTCAAGGAAGTTAACACTTCGTTCTCCAGAAATTCTGCTCATTCCAGATACTATCTCCCTGAGAATTCCTTTCATTTCTCTCATGATTATTATTTTGGTGATGATTATTTGGATTTCCATTTTGATAACTACCAGCCGGTTTGCTCCGAGGTTTGAACTTCAAAGCCATCTATAATTTTTCTACAAATTCTAGAAATTCGTCCACGGAATCACAAGGATTATGGACAAGATCCCATTGGAAATTGGGGTGATCGAATTTTTAACGTGGTTATTTCCATTAAAACACCCAACGGATTTTTCACATGCATAAACTTGCCAAGTTCGCGTTTGCAAAAATCTCTCACTGTCCCTTTACTGTATCTGTAACTTGGCCCGATTAAAAATTCATTTTGGATCTGTGTCTGTTTTGCCTCACTCCAAAATTTATTGAAAAAACAATTTTCGAAGTCTTTGTACGATTCGCACGAACTACATTTAACATTTACTCAAGACTCTGGGTCTCCCTCCAAGTACAAGCAGCCAAGAAATTTACTGGGTGATATCTCCCGTCATCTGTGTAACATTTCACAGATCCGGTATTTGCCCAAGGTATATTTATAGCCGGCGTGGCCAGTTGGGAAGCTAAGCAATTTAAATAACTTTTTATCTGTTTCATTTGTTTTTTTTTTAATTTATCTACAGTAGTGATACTGGACTCTATTTTGTCTTTAATTTTGCCCACTACTTTCTCCCACTCACCTACACGATTGACAATGTCACTAACTGCTAAATATATATCGCTTGTATTAGCATCTTGTGCTTTTATACAGTCGCTTACCTTGCCCCCAAGTTCTGTCTGTGTCATCCATTTTTTCCCCAAGATCTTTTCCAGTGATTCGATTATAGATTTTACTATTAAAACTTCGTCTGTAATGTTCCCCATATCAACTCGGACACATTGTTTCTTTTTCAAGGTTACCCATAAATTTTTAAACGTCCTTTTTCATAGATGAACCTATTTCTGTTATCATTATACCCATATCAGTCCGAATTGTATCCATAACTGTTTGCAACGTGCCCATATCTGTTCACAATGTACCCATATCTGTTAGAATTGTTCTGATATTGTTTGCCATTGTATTCATATTACTTCCCGATCCCTGGATCATTTGCATTAGCTGAGACATCATATCTCCACCACATTAATTCCCCTTGCTTGAATTCCTACTACTTACTCTTTGTCGCTCTGATTTCGCACTAACGGCTCACTTCAGTTTTCAGAATTACACATTCCAGGTGATAGTTTTATATTTGCAAGATCTATAAGTGCAGCTTGAACTTAAGAGTTAAACACCATCTCACTATTTGCGCAAGCACTTACCTGATCAAAGATGGTTCCCTCTGTTATGGTGATGCCGTCGGCTGTTGTGGAACTCGACACTGAAGACTGCCCTGGAGTACTCGAAGATGCTGCTGTCGTACTGCTGTTGAACTGTGTCCACCAGTGGAAAAGTCGCCTGATTTAACTGTAGTTGCTGCCGGTTACTGCGTTTTCCATCCGTCTCTGATACCACTGTCCGTTAAACGTGCTAACCGCTACCGTTTTCTTCACTCAGAGTTATTTACACTCTGAGCCCCCATGCAAATTGCCTTTAACGTGATAGATTAGGACCTCTACCGACAGCATGTGTTAGAAACCAATTTGTTAAAAACGAATCGATCTCACACGGTGTTTTGTGAGACGTTCACACTACAGATATCTCTACTGGTTTTGCGAAGGTTTTTACACTTTGCATAGTACGCTGAATAACAGTGAGCAAAGGAATTACCACTTTGCAGGACACAAATCCCGGACGAGAAACCGCCGATTGCGGGCTTTCAAAAATAAAAAAAAAAATGTGGCCCTCAACTACACTCCTGGAAATTGAAATAAGAACACCGTGACTTCATTGTCCCAGGAAGGGGAAACTTTATTGACACATTCCTGGGGTCAGATACATCACATGATCACACTGACAGAACCACAGGCACATAGACACAGGCAACAGAGCATGCACAATGTCGGCACTAGTACAGTGTATATCCACCTTTCGCAGCAATGCAGGCTGCTATTCTCCCATGGAGACGATCGTAGAGATGCTGGATGTAGTCCTGTGGAACGGCTTGCCATGCCATTTCCACCTGGCGCCTCAGTTGGTCCAGCGTTCGTGCTGGACGTGCAGACCGCGTGAGACGACGCTTCATCCAGTCCCAAACATGCTCAATGGGGGACAGATCCGGAGATCTTGCTGGCCAGGGTAGTTGACTTACACCTTCTAGAGCACGTTGGGTGGCACGGGATACATGCGGACGTGCATTGTCCTGTTGGAACAGCAAGTTCCCTTGCCGGTCTAGGAATGGTAGAACCATGGGTTCGATGACGGTTTGGATGTACCGTGCACTATTCAGTGTCCCCTCGACGATCACCAGTGGTGTACGGCCAGTGTAGGAGATCGCTCCCCACACCATGATGCCGGGTGTTGGCCCTGTGTGCCTCGGTCGTATGCAGCCCTGATTGTGGCGCTCACCTGCACGGCGCCAAACACGCATACGACCATCATTGGCACCAAGGCAGAAGCGACTCTCATCGCTGAAGACGACACGTCTCCATTCGTCCCTCCATTGACGCCTGTCGCGACACCACTGGAGGCGGGCTGCACGATGTTGGGGCGTGAGCGGAAGACGGCCTAACGGTGTGCGGGACCGTAGCCCAGCTTCATGGAGACGGTTGCGAATGGTCCTCGTCGATACCCCAGGAGCAACAGTGTCCCTAATTTGCTGGGAAGTGGCGGTGCGGTCCCCTACGGCACTGCGTAGGATCCTACGGTCTTGGCGTGCATCCGTGCGTCGCTGCGGTCCGGTCCCAGGTCGACGGGCACGTGCTCCTTCCGCCGACCACTGGCGACAACGTCGATGTACTGTGGAGACCTCACGCCCCACGTGTTGAGCAATTCGGTGGTACGTCCACCCGGCCTTCCGCATGCCCACTATACGCCCTCGCTCAAAGTCCGTCAACTGCACATACGGTTCACGTCCACGCTGTCGCGGCATGCTACCAGTGTTAAAGACTGCGATGGAGCTCCGTATGCCACGGCAAACTGGCTGACACTGACGGCGGCGGTGCACAAATGCTGCGCAGCTAGCGCCATTCGACGGCAAACACCGCGGTTCCTGGAGTGTCCGCTGTGCCGTACGTGTGATCATTGCTTGGACAGCCCTCTCGCAGTGTCCGGAGCAAGTATGGTGGGTCTGACACACCGGTGTCAATGTGTTCTTTTTTCCATTTCCAGGAGTGTATGTGCCCTCAGACTCACAGTTTAAATATTAAGAATTTTGGCTGATTTCGTTGTCTAGAAGGTGGGATACGTAGTTGCCGCATTACGTGCCAAATACTGCTGAGTCTACAGTATACAATATGAATCGAATGGTCGAGGTTCCTATCACTTGGCAGTTGCGAATTATGAATGTAACATAGAAATTTATAAATGAAAGACTGCAATTAAATAAAATCTGCTGGTCCTTTTTTAACGACTTTAAATGATGAGTATAATAGCAGAAATACTTTCAAGAATGCCGTTTATTTCCGCAAAACATTTATTAGTGTGGATGGTCCAGCAATTAAATAAAATATAATTTGAATAACACGAAAACAATAGGTTCCTACTTCACGTAATTAGTTATGAACAACATAGCTCGCGAGATATTCACTTCTAAATGCATACTATGTCTTCACTGCAGAAGCCACAGAAATCTCACAAGTGCACAAGTCGGCACTACGATATATTTCTATCTCTCGCGACCACGCGCAAACTGCTCAACACTCTCCAAGTCTTTCCTGCAACCGTCTGTTGCGCTTTCCCGTCCAGCACTCCCCGTGCCCTCTGCGGCCTCATGGTCTTCCCTCACTTCCATACAGTCTCTCCATTGTAGTCGCCTACCGTAGTAGCCATGAACCATAGACCTTGCCGTTGGTGGGGAGGCTTGTGTGCCTCAACGATACTGATAGCCGTACCGTAGGTGCAAGCACAACGGAGGGGTATCTGTTGAGAGGCCAGACAAACGTGTGGTTCCTGAAGAGGGGCAGCAGCCTTTTCAGTAGTTGCAGGGGCAACAGTCTGGATGATTGACTGATCTGGCCTTGTAACATTAACCAAAACAGCCTTGCTGTTGTGGTACTGCGAACGGCTGAAAGCAAGGGGAAACTACAGCCGTAATTTTTCCTGAGGGCATGCAGCTTTACTGTATGGTTAAATGATGATGGCGTCCTGTTGGGTAAAATATTCCGGAGGTAAAATAGTCCCCCATTCGGATCTCCGGGCGGGGACAACTCAAGAGGAAGTCGTTATCAGGAGAAAGAAAACTGGCATTCTACGGATCGGAGCGTGGAATGTCAGATCCCTTAAACGGGCAGGTAGGTTAGAAGATTTAAAAAGGGAAATGGATAGGTTAAAGTTAGATATTGTGGGAATTAGTGAAGTTCGGTGGCAGGAGGAACAAGACTTCTGGTCAGGTGAATACAGGGTTATAAATACAAAATCAAATAGGGGTAATGCAGGAGTAGGTTTAATAATGAATAAAAAAAATAGGAGTGCGGGTAAGCTACTTCAAACAACATAGTGAACGTATTATAGTGGCCAAGATAGACACAAAGCCCATGCCTACTACAGTAGTACAAGTTTATATGCCAACTAGCTCTGCAAATGACGAAGAAATTGAAGAAATGTATGATGAGATAAAAGAAATTATTCAGGTAGTGAAGGGAGACGAAAATTTAATAGTCATGGGTGACTGGAATTCGACAGTAGGAAAAGGGAGAAAAGGAAACATAGTAGGTGAATAAGAATTGTGGCTAAGACATGAAAGAGGAAGCCGTCTGTTAGAATTTTGCACAGAGCATAACTTAATCATAGCTAACACTTGGTTCAAGAATCATAAAAGAAAGTTGTATACATGGAAGAATCCTGGAGATACAAAAACGTATCAGATAGATTAAATAATGGTAAGACAGAGATTTATGAACCAGGTTTTAAACCGTAGGATATTTCCAGGGGCAGATGTGGACTCTGACCACAATCTATTGGTTATGAACTGTAGATTAAAACTGAAGAAATTGCAAAAAGGTGGGAATTTAAGGAGATGGGACCTGGATAAACTGACTAAACCAGAGGTTGTACAGAGTTTCAGGGACAGCATGAGGGAACAATTAACAGGAATGGGGGAAAGAAATACAGTAGAAGACGAATGGGTAGCTCTGAGGGATGAAGCAGTGAAGGCAGCAGAGGATGAAGTAGGTAAAAAGACGAGGGCTTGTAGAAATCCTTGGATAACAGAAGAAATATTGAATTTAATTGATGAAAGGAGAAAATATAGAAATGCAGTAAATGAATACAAATGTCTCAAAAATGAGATCGACAAGAAGTGCAAAATAGCTAAGCAGGCATGGCTAGAGGACAAATGTAAGGATGTAGAGGCTTATCTCACTAGGGGTAAGATAGATACAGCCTACAGGAAAATTAAAGAGTCCTTTGGAGAAAAGAGAGCCACTTGTATGAATATCAAGAGCTCAGATGGAAACCCAGTTCTAAGCAAAGAGGGGAAAGCAGAAAGGTGGAAGGAGTATATAGAGTGTCTATACAAGGGTGATGTACTTGAGGACAACATTATGGAAATGGAAGAGGATGTAGATGAAGATGAAATAGGAGACGCGATACTGCGTGAAGAATTTGACAGAGCACTGAACGACCTTAGTCGAAACAAGGCCCCGGGAGTAGACAACATTCCATTAGAACTACTGACGGTCTTGGGAGAGCAAGTCATGACAAAACTCTACCATCTGGTGAGCAAGCTGTATCAAACAGGCGAAATACCCTCAGACTTCAAGAAGAATATAATAATTCCAATCCCAAAGAAAGCGGGTGTTGACAGATGTGAAAATTACCGAACTATCAGTTTAATAAGCCACAGCTGCAAAATGCTAACGCGAATTATTTACAGACGAATGGAAAAACTGGTAGATGCCGACCTCGGGGAAGCTCAGTTTGGATTCCGTAGAAATGTTAGAACACGTGAGGCAATACTGACCTTACGACTTATCTTAGAAGATAGATTAAGGGAAGGCAAATCTACGTTTCTAGCATTTTTAGACTTAGAGAAAGCTTTTGACAATGTTGACTGGAATACTCTCTTTTAAATTCTAAAGGTGGCAGGGGTAAAATACAGGGAGCGAAAGGCTATTTACAATTTGTACAGAAACCAGATGGCAGTCATGAGAGTCGAGGGGCATGAAAGGGAAGCAGTGGTTGGGAAGGGAGTGAGACAGGGTTGTAGCCTCTCCCCGATGTTATTCAATCTGTATATAGAGCAAGCAGTAAAGGAAACAAAAGAAAAGTTTGGAGTAGGTATTAAAATCCAGGTAGAAGAAACAAAAACTTTGAGGTTCGCAGGTGACATTGTAATTCTGTCAGGGACAGCAAAGGACTTGGAAGAGCAGTTGAACGGAATGGACAGTGTCTTGAAAGGAGGATATAAGATGAACATCAACAAAAGCAATACGAGGATAATGGAATGTAGTCGAATTAAGTCGGGTGATGCTGAGGGAATTAGATTAGGAAATGAGACACTTAAAGTAGTAAAGGAGTTTTGCTATTTGGTGCGCAAAATATGCTGGTCGAAGTAGAGAGGATATAAAATGTAGACTGGCAGTGGCAAGGAAAGCGTTTCTGAAGAAGAGAAATTTGTTAACATCGAGTATAGATTTAAGTGTCAGGAAGTCATTTCTGAAAGTATTTGTATGGAGTGATGCCATGTATGGAAATGAAACATGGACAATAAATAGTTTGGACAAGAAGAGAATAGAAGCTTTCGAAATGTGGTGCTACAGTGTGAATGTTGAAGATTAGGTAGGTAGATCACGTAACTAATGAGGAGGTATTGAATAGGACTGGGGAGAAGAGAAGTTTGTGGCACAACTTGACTAGAAGATGAGATCAGTTGGTAGGACATGCCCTAAGGCATCAAGGGATCACAAATTTAGCATTGGAGGGCAGCATGGAGGGTAAAAAAGGTAGAGGGAGACCAAGAGATGAATACACTAAGCATATTCAGAAGGAAGTGCGTTGCAGTAGGTACTGTGGGAGATGAAGGAACTTGCACAGGATGGATTAGCATGGAGAACTGCATCAAACCAGTCTCAGGTCTGAAGACCACAACAATAACTACAACAACCGCAGTAACGGGCGCTGTGATTGGCTAGACCAGTCCCGCTGTTTGTCCAAGCCAACGCACACTCACAAACACATTGAAACACATACGAAATATTCGATTTACATTTAAATAACTCGAAATTAATTAAATATTCCTATGGCTGAACCATAAACACGCTGTAACACACATTATTAAATCCACAAACAAATCAAATAAACATATATCAAAGGAACAGAAACAAAAGCAGGCCAGTAGCCTAATGCCTGTGTGCTTTGTAAAACAGTACATATTTGGCCAAATTCTTCATAAATAGTATACACAGGATATAAACAAAGACATACACAAACAAATATATTTATAAACATGCTGCTACCGTTTTTTCGTAACTTATGGCCTGACAGGATCAATAGTAAGCGGCCACTTTGTCCTCCAATAACGCATGTACTATTCAAGTTACATACCTGTAATTCATATCAATTTAGGTTTACACTAATAACTTTGCAAAGACATGTCGATCGACAAAATCGGATGAACTATTTAGATTTTGGAAATTCGTTGCTGGGCGTTACTTGTTTAATTTACAGTCAGATACTAACCATTAAACTAATAAAGAAATTGAAAATCTGATTCCCCATCAGAATCGTCGTGCATATGATGGTAATGTAAATGTTTCTTTTTAAGGTATCATGATTCCCCTGGGCCGGCCAGAGTGGCCGAGCGGTTCTAGGCACTACAGTCTGGAACCGCGCGACCGCTACGGTCGCAGGTCCGAATCCTGCCTCGGGCATGGATGTGTGTGATGTCCTTAGGTTAATTAGGTTTAAGTAGTTCTAAGTTCTAGGGGACTGATGACGTCAGAAGTTAAGTCCCATGATGCTCAGAGCCATTTGAATCATTTGATTCCCCTGGCTATTATTAATTTCTACATGAACTGTGAAATGTCTGCCATTACGGTTTCACAAAGTCCGCCATCTTTGACACTCCCGGCGTACAAATCTTCTCCATCGACACGAAGCCCATTCCTTGACAATGTGTTAACATGGAATTCCCAGGCACACCGTCGGCCTGGACCACGCTCTGGGGCTACCCCTCTTGCTCCGGCTAACGTTCGGCACCACGCGGTTGCAGACGAGTCCCAGTTTGCCGAGTGGCCCAGGCGACCAAGCCAAATCCGAACTTAAAATATTTTCAGCGTGCCGCAACTCGCCCGTTACCTCATTAGTGGAAGAAGTCACTGTGAGAGGTAACCTTCTACTCGGTCGTTTCCGGACCAGCATCCTTATCACTAACGGATACTATGGTGCTTCTCGCCATTATCCATGATATTATGCAGCAGCATCAAGGAATTACTCTCTATATTAACACTTCGGAAAATGGACACTTAGAAGAATATTGTGCATATTTTTAATGCGTTACTGGCACGTATAAAACTAATGTATCTTCAGCAGTAATACATACTAAAAAGTGACAAGCATCAAGATTTATTTTTCATGTTTACGTTAGTTGTTCGATATATCACAATAGTAATGATGACAGAAAGTACGACTATCCTCCCAAAACAAAAGTACTTCTTCAGAAATTCCTTGCCCATGAGCTTCCAAAATTTCTTGCTCATTCAACAAACATGATGTATTTGTAGAGGAACTACATCGAACTGCGAAACCCAACGAGTACACCCACGAAATTATGTCAACGCTATCATAGACTCGTCTGACCAGGCAACACATTTCCAGTCATCAACAGTCGAATGTTGACGGGCCCAAGAGAGGCGTAAAGCATTGTGTCGTGTAATCATCAAGGGTACACGATTGGGCCTTCGTTTCCGAAAGCCCACATCGATAATCTTTGTTGATCCATCATGGACTGTGGGACAACGGCTGGCATGCATTTCTTGATACAATAATTTACCAACAGCCTTATGTATTGTAGAAATTTATTTTATGAACTTCCTATATGCTACCAGTTTCGGTATTACACTGATACCATCTTCAGGCCCCATACGTCATAGTCTTAAAATCGCTATACACGGAAGGAGCCATATAACTCGATCCGTGAATCAAATCGCTATGCAACAGCTCTTGGTGGTCAGGCGACAGAGAATGGCCCAGTCCTGATTCCTGATGTTAATGGTACATTCGTGAAATGGTCGTACGGAAAAATCACACTTCATTGCTACTTGGGAGATGCTTTGTCCCATCGCTTGTGCGACGACTATAACATCACGTTCAAACTTACTTAAATCGTGATAACCTGCCATTGTAGCAACAGTAACCGATCTAACAATTATGCCAGACACTTGTTCTCTTATATAGGCTTTGAGCACCGCAGCGCTGTATTCTCGCTGTTCACATAGGTTTTATTTGAATACGCATTCCTGTAAAGGATCTTTGGCACTTCAGTGTAGTATGCCAGTTGAAAGATTGGTGTAAAACTGACATTTAAATACGAAACATCGGGACATGTAACTAGCTCGGAACGGGACATATTGACGCTTTGTAGTATCTGGTCTCTATCGGTACATTGTGCCCAAGGGACATCGGCTGGTAAGTACTTCTCAATTCAATAAACTTTATAAACGTTACCAACAGCCGTATACTTAAGGTTATTTTATTTTATTTCGAACGTTACCAGTTTCGGAAATTCATTTTGCCATCTTCAGGCCCCATACGCTGTCTTCGTATCACCATACGATAAGCTTGTTGATACGAAAAAAGCATACGTGGCCTGAAGATGGCAAAATGAATTGCCGAAACTGGTAGAGTTCGAAATAAAATAAAACAACCTATAGTATACAGCTCTTGGTAAAGTTTATTGAATTGAAAAACTCTATAGTATCTGTTGCCACCTTTTTTTATTTAAATGTCAGTTTTACACGAATATTTCAAGTGGCATACTACATATTGTTGTGTCCTGCGTCAAATGTATGATTTTTTTTTTTGTAAGTTAAAAGTTTGAAGACAAAACTCTGCAGTAGACGGCTACTACTTTTATATAATATATTTAAATGGTAAGTGGATGATAGTACCAGACAAAGTCAACGACTCCCACACCTGACTATAGGTAACGTCAGTTTCCATCCTACATCTTCTCAAGAAGACGGTTTTAACATCGTTGAAACCGCGATAAAGTTTAATAAAAGTGTATTTTGCAACTGGTTGGCTGTTATTTCTAGAACTTTGAAGCTATTGCATGTAAAGTTGATGAAGCGCAGCCATGTTCAGTGTCATACAAAATAAGTCGAATTTACGAGCGACAGGTGGCTCGCATGTAGAAAAAATCGCGTCTCGACCTGTACGAGGGCTCGGTCTTTTTAACACAAAGGTACGCCCTGAGCTATGCTCGGAACTGATCGGCAAAAAATTAACACAGTACCAAAAATAAATGTGTGGGTTTCTAAGTTTACGAGTCATTTTCAGGGCGCCATGAAGTTTCTGCAGGGGAGTGGCGTGCATCGTCAGGAGAGAAGAGGGTGCGCTGTAGGTGGCTGCAGCGCGTGCCGCGGGCGGCGGCGGCGGCGGCGGCGCCGGCGAGTGCTCCTTTTAGCATTCAGGTAACCGCGCTTCTTTTGTGGCGGCCTGCGTTCCCATCTTGGCAGAAAGGAGGGCGAAAGAAAGCGGCCATTGTGCGCCATAGCTCAGGGTCGCGCTGTCTCGCTGCCGCTGCAGCCGCGGCGTAATGAAAACCGCTGGTCGGCTGCGAACGCGCTGGCGGGTGCCAACTCACTTTATTAGTGTAATGGAAATGTTTTAAACTGGCATGAATTCCTTCGGGTCGTGCCAGCCACACCGCCTCATCAGGTAATTGGTGACCGGTCATTAGCTAATGGTTCAATCACTAAAATGTTAGTGGCACATCTCATATTCTCTCTCTGTACGCCCTGTGTTAGTATCGAAATGGCAGCCGCGCGCCTGACAAAGTTACTGCCCATTGTGACAGGGGTCGCGGCGAGGACTCTGCCCAGTGCACGCGCGGGCAATTTGTGTAATTGGAGGGCGCCGGACAGCGCGCAAGAGGTGGCCGACTCGCGCGCGCATCTGGGTAAAAATGTGAAAACAAAACACGTGTCCGGTGGAATCCATCAGTAAATGCTCTGCTGTTAACATTCGCAACTGAACCGCTACTTACGGAGTGCAACGCTTCAGGTGGGAGGGGTGATCACAGGCAGTTTTATCCGTAGCTCTATCATTCGCACGCGAGCCGGCCTACTGGACAACAACAACTCCGGCCATTTACAATGCTCCCGTCAATGCCATTACATTGTTTCTACCTAGAGTTGTAAAACTACCGCACGCTAACAGACTACCGCAAGCAAACGTAGCCTACGGAAGTTTGATAGTTCTGGTCAGTTAAGGTCGTACCAGCGTTATCTATACATTATGTGTGTTGCATACCTATAAGGCGCTACCTCCAAATGATCGCTTTCTTTACACATTCGATCAGTGTTGTACGGCATTCCCTTAAAAATCGGAATCAGTGAACCGTCTAGAAACTGAGTGAGGATATACTGTATAAAGTGCCTGGTAACCGGTGGAGCATTTTCTTGCTACATACAGGGTGACAATTATTGAACTATATAAAAAAAATGTAAATTAGTTACAAACTACGGCGTGCACACACTTATTCAACATGTAAACTCCACTACAGATATTTGGATTTATGTTATGACATGTTCAATATGCCTGACATTAGTGGCGACGTGTGGCGCAGACAAATAGCGAAACCCTGTAGGACTTGCTGAAGTGTCGGAACATCAATACTGTCGATACTTTCCTGAATGGCTGGTTTTGGGCTTATTGAGGTACATCTTGTCTTCAATATAGCCGCACAAAAAGGAGTTGCATGTGTTCCGATTCAGAGAAAATGGCGGTAAATCGAGGTCCATACCAGTGTCCTCTGTGTACCCCTGAATCAGAATGTGGTCCCCAAAGTGCTCCTTCAGGACATCAAACATTCTCTTGCTTCGATGGGGTCGAGCTAAGTCTTACTTGAATCACATCTTGTAGAAATCAGGACCACTCTGGATAATAACGGTGAAATCAGCATCGTTAGTCACCGTGCATCGAGGAATATCGCACAATTTGTTCCGTGACTGGAAATTGCACATACACAGCCGCCTGTTGAGGGTGAAGAGACTTCTTGATCGCGAAATGCGGAGTCTCAGTGCCCCAAATGCGCCAGGTTTGCTTATTGATGAACCCATCCAAATGAAAGTGGGCTTCATCACTAAGCCAAACCATACAATTCCCATCAGGCCCCGCGGCCAACCGCGCAGTTTGAGTGTCTTAACGCAAACCGTTCGGACATATTTTACTTCATATAGTTCAATGATAGTCAACCTGTACTTATCCCCTAGCCTGTGTAGACATAAACAATATTTATAGCGAAACCGATATGGTCAATGTTTAATTCAGGTTTCATTCGAAAATCATTGACTTTGAAAAATTACTTTTTGCCGAGACTGTGACTGACTTATTGAAGTGTATAATTTTTTAATTTTCTCTCAATTACTACTTTATTATACAATAATAGCCGGCTTTGGACTTCAAACGCCATCTTCAGATAAAATTAATAAAAAATAATACCTTAAAATTGTTGATTTGTAATGGGAAACAGAGGTCTGCTGTAATAATAATTAAGAAAAAAATGCATATTTATAATATAGCACTAGAAAAAGCAATACACTCAACAAATAGCTAAAATAAAAAAGCGTAGCATAAAAATGTATAAAAAATCCCTTAAGAAATTATTAAAAATATAAAATATATTTTTTTTCTTCACAAACATTTTAGCATTATTATCAATAACAGCAGCAAACTTTTGCTTTTTATCGTGATGAAGAACGTTCTATTGGTACAAAATAACGACAGTAATTAAATATTTTTTTACGTTTGTACATATAAAGTGTACTTAAATCGGAAGTAATACATAAAAGCGCAGACGTCATGCGATCATCTAATTTTTATAACTTATAAAACACTATTTACATTCTGTTAATGTGGAAAATAGACAATGGATTGAGTGATGTGTGGGTCTTTGTGCGAAACAACCACCCAAACAAACAAACAAAAAACAAAAAAGGAACAAAGAGAAGTCGTCGGCTCGTATTTTCCCTTTTACACATTCATTTACGTTTGTTTCCCTACTAATTCTACCATTGCTGCTGGTTATCCTAGCATTTACTACGTCATTTAGGTAGTAAAACAAAACTACCGGACCATAGTTTTCGTAGAGCGCAAATCTGTTTCTACCTCACGCATACCCCGTCTCAGTAGTAAATATAAAATTTTCTTGATGTAGGAGATGGTAGGATATTGACGGACAGCGGAGCGTGTCGGACAAAAACTGTTTCTAATCTCTACACGGTTTTCAAGCCGAACAATAGTGCGTTTGACTGTAAACCGGGGACTAAAACAATGGTGTGGTCTCTGGCTGGTTAGTTGGTTGGTTGATTTGGTCATCGGTCCTATCGGGTTAGGGAAGGATGAAGAAGGAAGTCGACCGTGCCCTTTCAAAGCAGCCGTCTCGGCATTTGCCTGAAGTGATTTAGGGAAATTACGGAAAACCTGTCAGGATGGCTTGAACCGCCGTCCTCCTGAAAGCAATTCCAGTGTGGTAATCACACGCTCTGTAGGCTGCTTGGTCTCTCATCACTCCTTTTTGATACATATATATGTCACCAACGTTTTGGAAGACTGGAATTCTGAAACCCAAATAAGAAGGACTTGGGATGAATCCCATTTATTAACACTATTTTATGTTAAAACTGTTTCAATAAAAGCAGAGTTTATCGCATGTAAGTTATTTATATGATTCGTTGATCGATTTGGATCTCTTATTGGATCATCATCAGACCATTTTAGTCTGTGAAAAAGAGTAATACTTTTTGTTAGAGGTCGAGGGACTCAAATACAATTACGACAGTAAAATAATATAAAAGTGTGGCTAATATATGATTGGTGGCAGCGGGAGACGGTGGCGTGCAGCAGGCCGCTCTCGAGAGCCTAAAATATCACTGCTGAATAAGGCTCAGTCGCTACTAGTTTAATAACGAAAGCTCCACCCACCACCTCCGGCATGAGCTCAGCAATAACGGATGGTCCAAGACATGACTGCGTTCCGTGGAATCAATTTATGAAAATATATTGTTATTAGGAGTTTGGTAGTGGCACAAACATCTGAGGATGCTTTAAATATTATGCAGAGGACCTGCATCATAAAAAGTTCAAAAACACCAAAGATATCATTATTCAATGGCATTGCCTCATTTAAACGTAAGCAGTCCTTTGGAGAGACTTACAGTAGATGTGAGTGTAGCAAAGATGTTTCGTAGGACACTAACTGCTAATCAAAGCAACGAAGCATGACTCTATACGTTGCTGCGTCATTAGTCAATGACGTTACGGAGCCTAGTTAGAAGCGAGAACGCCAACTGGTAACCAAGGACACGATATCGGAATCTATAAGCTCCGTAATCAGTCAAAGATGTTGCGTATTTACCTGAAGCTACATTTTGAAATGGTGTATTGTGTATATGTACGTGTTCATTAGATCCTGTTGTGTCACTATGGTTCAGAAGGTATAATAGTATCGTGTAAAGGGCCAAGCTACTGTTTGCAAGTGAAACGTATATGAAATATACATTGGTGTCCAACATTAAAGCAACAAACAGAAATTTTGCAAGGTTGCGTTTTTTGTCTCAAAATAGTACACTACTGACCACTAAAATTGCTACACCACGAAAATGACGTGCTACAGACGCGAAATTTAACCGACAGGAATTAGATCCTGTGATATGCAAATGATTAGCTTTTCAGAGCATTCACACAAGGCTGGCGCCGATGGCGACACCTACAACGTGCTGACATGAGGAAAGTTTCCAAACGATTTCTCATACACAAACAGCAGTTGAGCGGCGTTGCCTGGTGAAACATTGTTGTGATGCTTCGTGTAAGGAGGAAAAATGCGTACCATCACGTTTCCGACTTTGATAAAGGTCGGGTTGTAGCCTATTGCGATTACGGTTTATCGTATCGCGACATTGTTGCTCGCGTTGGTCGAGATCCAATGACTGTTAGCAGAATATGGAATCGGTGGGTTCAGGAGGGTAATACCGAACGCCGTGCTGGATCCCAACGGCCACATATCACTAGCAGTGATGTGCTGTAGAATTTTAGAACATGTTTTTTGCTCGCGTATCGCGTCGTTTTTGGAAACCCAGAACCTACTCTGTAGGAATCAACATGGATTCCGGAAACAGCGATCGTGTGAGACCCAACTCGTTTTATTTGTTAATGAGACCCAGTAAATATTAGATACAGGCTCCCAGGTAGATGCTATTTTCCTTGACTTCCGGAAGGCGTTCGATACAGTTCCACACTGTCACCTGATAAACAGAGTGAGCCAGCTTTGTGGCTGGATTGAAGAGTTTTTAACAAACAGAACACAGCATGTTGTTATCAATGGAGAGACGTCTACAGACGTTAAAGTAACCTCTGGCGTGCCACAGGGGAGTGTTATGGGACCATTGCTTTTCACAATATATATAAATGACCTAGTAGATAGTGTCGGAAGTTCCATGCGGCTTTTCGCGGATGAAGCTGCAGTATACAGAGAAGTTGCAGCATTAGAAAATTGCAACGAAATGCAGGAAGATCTGCAACAGATAGGCAACTGGTGCAGGGAGTGGCAACTGACCCTTAACATAGACAAATGTAATGTATTGCGAATACATAGAAAGAAGGATCCTTTATTGTATGATTATATGATAGCGGAACAAACACTGGTAGCAGTTACTTCTGTAAAATATCTGGGAGTATGCGTACGGAACGATTTGAAATGGAATGATCATATAAAATTAATTGTTGGTAAGGCGGGTACCAGTTTGAGATTCATTGGGAGAGTCCTTAGAAAATGTAGTCCATCAACATAGGAGGTGGCTTACAGAACACTCGTTCGACCTATACTTGAGTATTGCTCATCAGTGTGGGATCCGTACCAGATGGGGTTGACGGAGGAGATAGAGAAGATCCCAAGAAGAGCGGCGCGTTTCGTCACAGGGTTACTTGGTAACCGTGATAGCGTTACGGACATGTTTAGCAAACTAAAGTGGCGACTCTGCAAGTGAGGCGCTGTGCATCGCGGTGTAGCTTGCTCGCCAGGTTTCGAGAGGGTGCGTCTCTGGATGAGGTATCGAATATATTGCTTCCCCCTACTTATACCTCCCGAGATCACGAACGTAAAATTAGAGAGATTCGAACGCGCACGGAGACTTTTCGACAGTTGTTCTTCCCGCGAACCATACACGACTGTAACAGAAAAGGGAGGTAATGACAGTGGCACGCAAAGTGCCCTCCGACACACACCGTTGGGTGGCTTGCGGAGTATAAATGTAGATGTAGATGTAGTCGAGATGACAGGCATCTTATCCGCATGACTGTCTGGGATCATAAAGCCACGTCTCGATCCCTGAGTCAACAGATGGGAACGTTTGCAAGACAACAACCATCTGCACGAACAGTTCGACGACGTTTACAGCAGCATAGACTATCAGCTCGGAGGCCATGGCTGCGGTTACCCTTGACGCTGCATCACAGACACGAGCGCCTGCGATGGTGTACTCAACGACGAACCTGGGTGCACGAATGGCAAAACGTAATTTTTTCGGATGAATCCAGGTTCTGTTTACAGCATCACGATGGTCGCATCCGTGTTTGGCGACATCGCGGTGAACGCACATGAAGCGTGTATTCGTCTCGGTCACCTCTTGTTCGCATTGACGGCACTTTGAACAGTGGACGTTACATTTCAGATGTGTTACGACCTGTGGCTCTACCCTTTATTCGATCTGTGGTATCGTGTTGAAGGTGCATGAGCAGCTATACCTGTACACGTCATCCAACCTCTGTTTGACTCAATGCTCAGGAGTATCAAGGCTAGAGGTTATTGTTCTGGGTACAGATTTCTCAGGATCTATGAACCCAAATTGCGTGAAAATGAAATCACAAGTCAATTCTAGTATAATATATTTTTTCCAGTTAATACCTGTTTATCAACTGCGTTTCTTCTTGGTGTAGCAATTTTAGTGGCCAGTAATGTATAAAGAGGTGACAATAAAGTAGAAACAATGTAAAGAATACAGGACGTAAGGAACTACACTATGCATAACGGTAGTCAAAAATGTTCTTTGTTTTTTCCAATTTAACGGATTTGCAAGCACACTGCCAGGAAGTTTCACATTTTGACAATTGGTTAATGTGTTAAGTATGAAGTGTAAACACCTGTGGCAGCAATAGGCTCCTTCAAACGACGGCGCATGCTGTGGATGATGTCATCAATCTTATGTAAAGGCAATAACGCGCTTTCTGCCTGCAGAGCTGCTCGCAAGTCGTGTAGAGTGGTCGGTGGATGCTGACGAGATGCAGCTCGTCTTCCTAGTGCATCCTGGACGTAGTCTATGGGATTGAAATTGAGATAACGGGCAGGCCACGCCATGTATGCAATATCTGCCGTTGCAAGGAAAACATCAACCACCTATGCTCTATGACGTCGAGCATTATCGTCCAACAATGCGAAGTCGGGCTCACAACACATCGCAACAACCGCACATGAAGTCCTGAAATCTCTTCACATTACCTGACAGTTAAACTTTGCCGATTCACCCTTACAAGTTCATGAAGAGTTGTTCGAGTAGTCAACATAATCCCTGCCATCACTCTTTCCACTCTGTTTGGGTCCCGAAATCGTGTTGCACTTTCCCTCCACATGCGAATCTACTGTGAATCATTCTCCATATCAAATCTGGACTCATCTGTGAAAAGAACATTGGCCCGCTGTTCGACCGTCCAGGTGGCATGTTGACGACTCCACTGTAGGCGTTCCCTTCTGTGAAGACCTGCCAGCGGCACACACACACACAGCAGATCTGCCTCAATAAAGGACACTCTGCCGAAGCCTTCTGCACATCGTTTGCCTTAATAAAACACGTCCAGTGGATGCTGCAA
Source organism: Schistocerca piceifrons (assembly GCF_021461385.2). Lineage (NCBI taxonomy): Eukaryota > Metazoa > Arthropoda > Insecta > Orthoptera > Acrididae > Schistocerca > Schistocerca piceifrons. The sequence continues at coordinate 304,171,766 of NC_060140.1, forward strand.
GGTCAGACGCCAGTTGCTGTGCAGTACTAAGGCCGTACCGTCGTGCCCTTACAGCCAAACAAAGCTCCTCTCTTCCTGATGTCACAAATGATCGGCCCTACCGTGGTCTTAGGGGTACCAGTTTCGGTCTCTATGAACGGTCGCCACACCCGAGGAGCAACACATAGATTCACATTAAGCCATCGGGCCATAGAAGTTTACGACTGTCCTGTTTCCGTACTTCCCTTAGCCCTCTGGTAGGCGTCTTCTCTGTGCCATACTGCATCGTGTGTGTTTGTGTGTACAGTAATTGTGAATGAGGGGCAAACCGGCGAACGCTACCTCGTTTGATTGGCGCCCTGACGATGGTTGGCGAGGTTGTCCATTGACCACAATGCCACCTTCCGTGCAGAACACTATCGTACGACATCTGTTGACAGCTTGTATGATTACATCATGAACTAGACACAAAACGGGGAAATAACCGGTTTGTTGCTTTACATTTCGGACACCAGTGTAAATACACTCCTGGAAATCGAAATAAGAACACCGTGAATACATTGTCCCAGGAAGGGGAAACTTTATTGACACATTCCTGGGGTCAGATACATCACATGATCACACTGACAGAACCACAGGCACATAGACACAGGCAACAGAGCATGCACAATGTCGGCACTAGTACAGTGTATATCCACCTTTCGCAGCAATGCAGGCTGCTATTCTCCCATGGAGACGATCGTAGAGATGCTGGATGTAGTCCTGTGGAACGGCTTGCCATGCCATTTCCACCTGGCGCCTCAGTTGGACCAGCGTTCGTGCTGGACGTGCAGACCGCGTGAGACGACGCTTCATCCAGTCCCAAACATGCTCAATGGGGGACAGATCCGGAGATCTTGCTGGTCAGGGTAGTTGACTTACACCTTCTAGAGCACGTTGGGTGGCACGGGATACATGCGGACGTGCATTGTCCTGTTGGAACAGCAAGTTCCCTTGCCGGTCTAGGAATGGTAGAACGATGGGTTCGATGACGGTTTGGATGTACCGTGCACTATTCAGTGTCCCCTCGACGATCACCAGTGGTGTACGGCCAGTGTAGGAGATCGCTCCCTACACCATGATGCCGGGTGTTGGCCCTGTGTGCCTCGGTCGTATGCAGTCCTGATTGTGGCGCTCACCTGCACGGCGCCAAACACGCATACGACCATCACTGGCACCAAGGCAGAAGCGACTCTCATCGTCCCTCCATTCACGCCTGTCGCGACACCACTGGAGGCGGGCTGCACGATGTTGGGGCGTGAGCGGAAGACGGCCTAACGGTGTGCGGGACCGTAGCCCAGCTTCATGGAGACGGTTGCGAATGGTCCTCGCCGATACCCCAGGAGCAACAGTGTCCCTAATTTGCTGGGAAGTGGCGGTGCGGTCCCCTACGGCACTGCGTAGGATCCTACGGTCTTGGCGTGCATCCGTGCGTCGCTGCGGTCCGGTCCCAGGTCGACGGGCACGTGCACCTTCCGCCGACCACTGGCGACAACATCGATGTACTGTGGAGACCTCACGCCCGACGTGTTGAGCAATTCGGCGGTACGTCCACCCGGCCTCCCGCATGCCCACTATACGCCCTCGCTCAAAGTCCGTCAACTGCACATACGGTTCACGTCCACGCTGTCGCGGCATGCTACCAGTGTTAAAGACTGCGATGGAGCTCCGTATGCCACGGCAAACTGGCTGACACTGACGGCGGCGGTGCACAAATGCTGCGCAGCTAGCGCCATTCGACGGCCAACACCGCGGTTCCTGGTGTGTCCGCTGTGCCGTGCGTGTGATCATTGCTTGTACAGCCCTCTCGCAGTGTCCGGAGCAAGTATGGTGGGTCTGACACACCGGTGTCAGTGTGTTCTTTTTTCCATTTCCAGGAGTGTATATACATCTACAATGCAAATGACCTTAGACCGTACACGGATCTTAGTCAAAAAAGGGCAACAAAGTTTATAACACTCGTAACTTAGTACATTTAAAATGAGCCAATATTCGCTACAGTCTGGGACCGCGTGACCGCTACGGTCGCAGGTTCGAATCTTGCCTCGGGCATGGATGTGTGTGATGTCCTTAGGTTAGTTAGGTTTAAGTAATTCTAAGTTCTAGGGTACTGATGATCTCAGATGTTAAGTCCCATAGCCCCCAGAGCCATTTGAACCATTTGAGCTAATATCATACGATAACGATTTCTTCACTGCTTTTGAGACTTTCTACATAATATAATTCATCCTCAGCTCTTCGTTCTATCACCGAACTTCTAATAATTATACTTTTTTATGGAAAGGTTGTAAGGAGACAGCCCATTGGGACAGCGAGAGTTCTTGATTTCAGATGTGTAAACGCGATCAGGAGCGCCTAAGAATTGGTTAAGATCGAGTTGCACGTGTTTTGACAACTCAAGTCAGTTTGGCTGGCACAGTTGGCGAGACAGGGGGGGGGAGGGGAGGGAGGGTACTTCACACTCCTCTCCACACATGATGGTGTCTTTCAGACATGAGTAGCCCAAAGAAAGAGATGCACTGCTTTCCAACGGTAAAAACCCGAGCTGTTGAAGGGGGACTATGGAGATCTTCTCATGTGAAAAATAAACTGTGGTGTCACCGCCAGACACCACACTTGCTAGGTGGTAGTTTAAATCGGCCGCGGTCCATTTAGCACATGTCGGACCCGCGTGTCGCCACTGGGTGATCGCAGACCTAGCGCCACCACAAGGCAGGTCTCGTGATACGAACAAGCACTCGCCCCAGTTGTACGGACGACCTAGCTAGCGACTAGATGTACGAAGCCTTTCTCTCTCATTAGCCGAGAGACAGAATAGCCTTCAGCTAAGTTAATGGCTACGAACTAGCAAGGCGCCATTAGCCTTACAGTGATTGTAATTAAAGTCTCCTGTGTATCGTCAAGAGCGATGTACCACAACGATTGATTAAAGATAAGTATTAATCCAGCTACGTACTTTTCTTCATAGCATTAATTACGTAGCCTGTTCCAGTACTTCACGCCCGTCTGCGTTAGTCTAGCGTGCATTTTCAGCCATCTCGATCTACAAGGTATTGGCCCAGCTGCCGACACATCACATGGCGACGAGTCTACAAAGGATCTTGTGTTTTACTTTGCTCTAATTTATTTGTGTCATGGCTTCGCCACATTCGCCAGATGTACTGTCCGAATTTTATCGCTTGCAGAATCAGCAGACGCAGGCGTTATTGGATGCCCTTGGACAGCTCGTCCAGGGTCAACGTGCCATTCAAACCGATGCGGCCGCCGCCGCTTCACCGGTACCGCAGCCACAACCTGCCGTTGCACCACCATTTCGAAGTTTTGATGAAACCCACGAGACTTGGCGGGAATGGTCCCGCCAGTTTGCCTTCCACCTCGCCGCCTACAGAATTCAAGGTAATGAGCGGCAGCCGTTTTTGCTTTCTTGTGTCGGTGTGTCCACCTACCGTATGATAGTGAAATTGTTTCCCCGACGCGACGTAGCCACTCTGTCCTACGAGGAAATTTTGTCTGCTTTAGATGCCTATTTCAAAGAAACAGTTAATGTGGTTGCAAAATGGTATACGTTTTTTCGTACAAAACGTACGGCCAGTCAAACTAATAGGGAGTGGGTAGCAACATTGCAAGGACTTACTAGGGACTGTGCCTTTGACTGTGACTGTGGTCTTTCTTATTCAGATACAATGGTGCGTGATGCAATTGCACAGAACGTTTCTGATGTTCGCATACGGGAGCAAATTTTGAAACTAGTTAATCCCTCCCTTCAACAAGTGATAGACATATTGGATAGACAAGACACACTTGACTGTGCTCAGGAATCTTTTGCAACTTCGCCAGCAGTGTGTAACATTCACCGGCCCGCCGGGCGAGCTGCGCGGCCCGGTCAACTGCCACCGCACAAACAAACGCAGCTGCCGCCGCGCTATAAGCCACGTGTGCCGCGCCAGCCCACAAATGCAGTGAAATCACGCCCGCGGTGTGCTACTAGACATTCGCGTGAACATTGCCCGTCACGCCAAGCTATTTGCTTTTTCTGTAATAGGAAAGGACATGTTCAAAGTGTTTGCCAGAAAAAGCTCCGATCAGACAATCACAATCATTCCAGGCCCTTTGCATTGCGCCGGCATCGAACCAAGGACACTCAGGATCGTGGACCTTCGCCCATGGACATTCATGTAGTTAATTCCGATTCGTCCAGTGCCACTTTCTCTAACAGTGACTGTGTTCGTCCCACACAAACTGTACGTCGACGTCGCCGGAAATCACGTCCATTAGCAAGTGATTCTGTACCAGTGTCTATTCAAATTGCACAAAACAGTCGCTCTTGTCATCAGCAGGACAATAAACTTTTTGTGGACTTAGACTTTGAAGGCAAAGTGATACCATTCCAGCTCGATACCGGGGCTGCAGTTTCATTGCTCAATCACGACACGTACAAACAACTGGGCGCACCTCCGTTGCGTGCCGCAAATGTTCAGTTAAAAAGTTATTCCGGACAGACAATTCCTGTGTTAGGACAGTGCACTCTTTCTGCAACATATAAAGGACAAACAAAACTTGTGTCAATTTACGTTCTTCGTTCTTCTACGGCAGTGAACTTGTTTGGCTTAGATTTATTTCAGTTGTTTAACATGTCTATTGTAAATCAGGTGCTATCAATGAATCAAACTGTGCCTTCAGGCAGTGTTTCTCGCTTATGTGACGAATTTGCAGACATTTTTGCACCAGGTTTAGGTTGCGCTAAAAACTATGAAGCACATTTGGAACTGAAGGTCAACACGCAACCGAAATTTTTCAGAGCGCGCAATGTTCCCCACGCATTGCGTGATGAGGTCGCAAGCACATTAAACGATCTAGAATCACAGGGTGTAATTGAACGTGTGCAAGCTTCTCTCTGGGCCTCACCCTTAGTAATTTTGCCAAAACCTTCCGGAAAATTGAGACTTTGCGTGGACTTCAAGGCCACAGTGAATCCACAACTAGTGACTGCTACTTTTCCTTTGCCCCGCCCGGAAGATCTTTTTGCTAAACTGTGCCCGGGAAAATATTTTTCGAAGTTGGACCGAGCCGATGCGTACTTGCAAATACCGGTGGACGACGAATCCCAGCGTGTATTGGTGGTTAACACGCATCTTGGATTGTACAGGTTCAAAAGACTGCCGTTCGGGTGTGCATCTGCCCCTGCATTGTTTCAGCAATATTTACAAACTATTTGTGCGTCGGTCCCTACTGCAGCAAACTATTTGGACGATATAGTGATCTCCGGACAGACAGAAGAAGATCATCTTGCGAACCTACGAACATTATTTCAGGTCTTGCGACAAAATGGTCTTCGCTTGAGGCACGACAAATGTGCGTTTTTTGCTCGTGACTTACCATACCTGGGCCATGTCATCAATGCCCAAGGCATACATCCGAGTCCAGAGCACCTCCGTGCCATACAAGATTTACCTTCCCCTCGCAATGTGAAACAGCTACAGAGTGTGTTGGGTAAAATTAACTATTATCACAAATATATGCGCAATGCCTCTTCCATTTCAGCTCCGCTTCATCGCTTACGCCGTAAAGGTGTTCCGTTCGTCTGGACGACGGAATGCGAACGCGCCTTTCGCCAGTTGAAATCGGCGTTGCTTTCTAATACTTGCCTCACGCCTTTCGATCCCCAGAAACCACTTTTGTTGATGGTAGATGCATCGGATTTCGGGATCGGTGCTGTGCTTGCGCACAAAGTTGGCTCCCATGATCGCCCTATTGCCTTTGCGTCCAAATTGCTCTCGTCTGCGCAAAGAAATTATTCCCAGATAGAGAAAGAAGCTTTGGCTCTCGTGTTTGGTGTTACTAAGTTCCATGATTTCTTGTATGGTCGTCACTTTACCATCATCACAGACCACAAACCTTTGACATCGCTTTTTCATCCGAACAAGCCTGTGCTTCCGCGTACTGCGCAGAAATTCATTCGCTGGTCTATTTTCCTCTCGCAGTACCGCTACGATATCTTGTATCGGTCCACTGCTCAGCACGGCAACGCTGATGCGTTGTCCCGTTTGCCTGTTGCTGAGGATAAAGCATTCGATTCTTCCGAACTTGCTTGCATGTTCATTGATTCGGAAACCGATGAAGTGGTCGACTCGTTTCCGATTGATTTTCGTCGTGTAGCTACAGCCACAGCTGCTGACCCTGTCCTTGCTACTGTTTTGCGTTTTGTTGCTACGCAATGGCCTTTGTCAAAGTCTCGGATCGACGATCCGTTGGTTCGCCGATTTTTTGCTCACAGGGAGAGACTTTTTGTTCGACGTGGTGTTTTGTTGTTGCGTTCTGATAATGATCAGTCCAGAGTCGTGGTCCCACGTTCGTTGCAGTCCTCTGTATTACGGCTTCTTCACCAAGGACATTGGGGTATAGTGCGAACGAAACAACTTGCTCGTCAGCACTGTACTTGGTTCGGAATCGATGCTGCGATTACGAATATGTGTTCTTCTTGCCTGGCGTGTGCCGAACAACACTCCGCACCGCCGCGGAAAGTCTTTGCATGGACAAAAGCCACTTCCCCTTGGCAACGGTTGCACATTGATTTTGCTGGTCCATTCTGGAATGCTCGATGGTTGGTTCTGGTCGACGCCTTCAGTAATTTTCCTTTTGTTGTCCGGATGTCTTCCACGACGTCCTCCGCCACCGTCCAAGCGTTGTCTGCTATCTTTAGCATTGAAGGTCTTCCGCAGACTATTGTTTCCGACAATGGCCCACAGTTCATGTCCGCAGAATTTCAGTCATTCTGCCAGGCCAATGGTATTCAACATCTGACATCCGCACCGTTTTCGCCTCAGTCAAACGGTGCCGCTGAACGATTGGTCCGGACTTTCAAGTCACAGATGTTGAAATTGAAAGAGTCGCATTCTCGGGAGGACGCATTGTTGCTCTTTTTGTCTTCGTATCGCTCTCAGCCCCGTGATGGTCGCTCGCTGGCTGAGTTGCTCCATGGTCGTCCTCATCGCACCTTGATGTCTTTGCTGCATCCGCCACATCAGGTTTCTGTGCAGCGGCAGACTCCTGCTTTTGCTCCAGGCGACGTTGTATTTTATCGCAACTATCGAGGTTCACAGAGTTGGCTCGCAGGGCGCATTCTTCGCTGCCTCGGCCGCGCGATGTATTTGGTTTTGGGGGCCTCTGGTGAGGTGCGTCGGCATCTCAATCAGCTGCGCCTCTGTCGTCGCACGGGTTCTGCCGCTCCCCGTCTGCTTTCAGCGACGGTGCCGTCCGGTCAGCGCCCTGGGGACCCATCTACTGGCTCGCCTCATCCCCAGGTGTTACCGACGATGCCTTCCATTTTGCCCCATGGCGACGCGCCGCCGCCGCAGCCGCCGCCGCAGCCGCCGTCGCCTGTTCTCCCGCAGGCGCCGCCCGCATTCAACGCTTCGCTGCAGCCGCCAGGCGCCTCCCAGAGTCACGCGCCGCCGATCGCTTCCCGTGACCAGCTGTCCTCCGCCATGGAACTCCTGCCCACTCCGGACCACATGACGTCATCGCGCGTCGGCTACCCCGACGCAATGGAGGTCGACCCTTCGGCCCCTCCTGTTTCTTTACGGGCGCATACACCGCATGTTGACGTGCACCCTGGACTAGGTTTTCAGGCGTTTCCTAGCTCCCTTCGGACCGAATGGCCGGGTGCGGGTGGCACAGCCTCGCCTGTTGTTAGGCTCCCCACCTCATCGCGTACGTCAACATGGGGTTCTCCCCACGGCGGGCGGAAGCCTTATCTCACGACCGTTCGCCGATTTGCGGGGGAGGAATGTGGTGTCACCGCCAGACACCACACTTGCTAGGTGGTAGTTTAAATCGGCCGCGGTCCATTTAGTACATGTCGGACCCGCGTGTCGCCACTGGGTGATCGCAGACCTAGCGCCACCACAAGGCAGGTCTCGTGATACGAACAAGCACTCGCCCCAGTTGTACGGATGACCTAGCTAGCGACTAGATGTACGAAGCCTTTCTCTCTCATTAGCCGAGAGACAGAATAGCCTTCAGCTAAGTTAATGGCTACGAACTAGCAAGGCGCCATTAGCCTTACAGTGATTGTAATTAAAGTCTCCTGTGTATCGTCAAGAGCGATGTACCACAACGATTGATTAAAGATAAGTATTAATCCAGCTACGTACTTTTCTTCATAGCATTAATTACGTAGCCTGTTCCAGTACTTCACGCCCGTCTGCGTTAGTCTAGCGTGCATTTTCAGCCATCTCGATCTACAAGGTGTTGGCCCAGCTGCCGACACATCATAAACTTATTCAGAAATTAATAACTATTGATCCATACGTTTTACTGAGAAGATAGTTGGCTCAGCTTTTTCAGAATGCCAGCCGAAGTGGCCGTGCGGTTAAAGGCGCTACAGTCTGGAACCGCGCGACCGCTACGGTCGCAGGTTCGAATCCTGCCTCGGGAATGGATGTGTGTGATGTCCTTTGGTTAGTTAGGGTTAAGCAGTAGTAAGTTCCAGGGGACTCATGACCTCAGTTGTTAAGCCCCATAGCGCTGAGAGCCATTTGAACTATTTTCCATCCCTGCTCCCAACAAAAAGTTGCGTTATGGCGCATATCCCGATAGTAGGCCTTGATGCAAGACCTCTCAAAATGTTCAAATGCGTGCGAATTCCTATGGGACTAAACTACTAAGGTCATCAGTCAACTTAAACTAACTTACGCTCAGAACAACACACACACCCATGCCCGAGGTAGCACTCGAACCTCCGGCGGGAGGGGCCGCACAAGCAAGACCTCTCCCATACATTTTCCCATCCTCAACTGCTCCAGTCCGGTCACAAGCCTCATCTATCCCACCAAAGGCAGGGCTACCTGTGAAACCAGCCACATGATCTAGAAGCTAAGCTGCAACCATTGTGCTGCATTCTGTGTGGACATGACCACCAGTAAGCTGTGTGTCCACATGAATAGCTAATTACCAGTTGGACTGTCTAGTTGCTGAGCATGTTGTCCAACATGACGTTCTACATTTTAGTGAATGCTTCACAGCCTGTGCCACTGGAGCCTTTCCCCCAACTACAGCATTTCTGAATTGCACAGGTGGGAACTCTCCCTGCAGTATATCCTATATTCCTGTAGCCCTCCTGGCCTCACCCTTCGTTAATTATTGTTCTTTACCCATTTAGCCCATTTCGTGTTCCCATTCCAGCACTTCACCGATCCCTGTTCCACAAGTGAACCCACAGTCTTTTTGAAATGATAATTAAATGAAGACCCTAACATGTCGTGCTCGACCGGGACTCGAACCCGGAGTCTCCTGCTTACATGGTCCCCGTTGATGTATATCAATGCCTGTCAACAGCTTAGGGTCTTCATTTAATTATCTGCGAGAGCTGCATAGTCACCGACGGTATCGGTTCTTTCGGACATGTCCTTAAGAACAGATAACATCTTCATATACAGGGTTGTCCATTGATAGTGACCGGGCCAAATATCTCACGAAATAAGCATCAAACGAAATAACTACAAAGAACGAAACTCGTCTTGGGGAAACCAGATGGCGCTATTGTTGGCCTTCTAGATGGCGCTGCCATAGGTCAATCGGATATCAACTGCGTTTTTTAAAATAGGAAACCCCATTTTTAATACATATTCGTGTCGTACGTAAAGAAATATGAATGTTTTAGTTGGACCACTTTTTCCGCTTTGTGATAAATAGCGCTGTAATAGTCACAAACGTATAAGAACGTGGTTGTCACGTAACATTCCGCCTGTGTGGTCGGTATTTGCTTCGTGATACATTACCCGTGTTAAAATGGACCGTTTACCAATTGCGGAAAAGGTCGATATCGTGTTGATGTATGGCTATTGTGATCAAAATGCCCAACAGCCGTGTGCTATGTATGCTGCTTGGTGTCCTGGACGACATCATTCAAGTGTCCGGACCGTTCGCCGGATTGTTACGTTATTTAAGGAAACAGGAAGTGTTCAGCCACCTGTGAAACGTCAACGATGACCTGAAACAAATGATGATGCCCAAGTAGGTGTTTTAGCTGCTGTCGCGTCTAATCCGCACATCAGTAGCAGACAAATTGCGCGAGAATCGGGAATCTCAAAAATGTCGGTGTTGAGAATGCTATATGAACATCGATTCCACCCGTACCATACTTCTAAGTACCAGGAATTGCATGGCGACGACTTTGAACGTCGTGAACATTTCTGCCACTGGGCACAATAGAAATTACGGGACGATGACGGATTTTTTGCATGCGTTCTATTTAGCAACGAAGCATCATTCACCAATAGCGGTAACATAAACCGGCATAATATACACTATTGGGCAACGGAAAACTAACGATGGCCGCGACAAGTGGAACATCAGTGACCTTGGTGGGTTAATGTATGGTGCGGCATTATGGGAGGAAGGATAATTAGCCCCCATTTTATGGATGGCAGTCTAAATGGTGCAATGTATGCTGATTTCCTACGTAATGTTCTACCAATGTTAATACAAGATGTTTCACTGCGTGAGAGGATGGTGATGTACTTCCAACATGATGGAGGTCTGGCACACAGCTCGTGTGCGGTTGAAGCGATATTGAATAGCATATTTCATGACAGGTAGATTGGTCGTCGAAGCTCCATACCATGGCCCGCACGTAACCCGGATCTGACGTCCCCAGATTTCTTTCTGTGGGACAAGATGATGGACATTTGCTGTCGTGATCCACCGACAACGCCTGACAACATGCGTCAGCGCATTGTCAATCCATGTGCGAACATAACGGAAGGCGAACTACTGGTTGTAGGGAGGAACGTCGTTACACGTATTGCCAAATGCATTGAGGTTGACGGACATCATTTTGAGCATTTGTTGCATTAAGATGGTATTTACAAGTAATCACGCTATAAGAGCATGCGTTCTCAGAAATGATAAGTTCACAAAGGTACATGTATTACATTGGAACAACCGAAATAAAATGTTCAAACGTACCTACGCCCTGTATTTTAATTTAAAAAACCTACCTGTTACCAACTGTTCGTCTAAAATTGTGAGGCGTATGTTTGTGACTATTACAGCACCATCTATCACAAAGCGAAAAAAGTGGTCCAACTAAAACGTTCATATTTCTTTACGTACAACACGACAATGCAATAAAAAATAGGGTTTCCTATTTTAAAAAACGCAGTTGATATCCGTTTGACCTATGGCAGCGCCATCTAGCGGGCCAACCATAGCGCCATCTGGTTTCTCCCTTCAAGCTAGACGAGTTTCGTTCTTTGTAGTTTTTTCGTTTGACGCTTATTTCGTGAGATATTTGGCCCGGTCACGATCAGTGGACCATCCTGTAGTTAAGGCTAACCGGCCATTGACTTTCTTCTTCTGTGCAAGATGCACATGCATAGCCCGAACTCTTACGGGACTCGGTAAAATTGTCTGCCGCGAGTAATGTGTGTAAAGGTCAGAGGCACTACGAAAGTAGTGTGTGGACATTATGTTGGGAATATGGGTCTCACGGGGATCGTGCAAGGGATAAATCCCTGCAGTGGCGCTATCCTCTGTGTCCTCGGTGGCTCAGATGGATAGAACGTCTGCCATGTAAGCAGTAGATCCTGGTTTCGAATCCCGTTCGGCGCACACAGTCTCAACTGTCCCCGTCGATGTATACCAACGCCTGTCGACAGATTAGGGTCTTGATTTAATTATCATTTCATTCTAAGAGAGCTGCGTGGTCACCGATGGTTTCTGTTCTTTCGGACATGTATGAGAGAACAGATACCATCTTCACACAATATTTTTAGTTCTTTTCCACTCCCACCCCTGTGCCCTCAGTTTAACCTCCTGACACGACTGCATACCAGCTCCTCTACTGTCCTACCCTCTTCCTGTGTGCTCCCACAATCAGTACTTTTCAGTTTCCCACCCCGTTGCTGCTATACCTCTCCCCTCCAGCCACAGCCTACTCCTTAACCCCACCGTCCAGTTTGCATCTCCCATCACGCGCTGCTCCTCGCAGTCTGGGCTTGGCAGCCAGAGACTGTGGTGATGTGTGTGTGTTTTCTTTTTTTGGTCATCAGTCTACTGACTGGTTTGATGCGGCCCGCCACGAATTCCTTTCCTGTGATAACCTCTTCATCTCAGAGTAGCACTTGCAACCAACGTCCTCAATTGTTTGCTTGACTCATTCCAATCTCTGTCTTCCTCTACAGTTTTTGCCCTCTACAGCTCCCTCTAGTACCATGGAAGTCATTCCCTCATGTCTTAGCAGATGTCCTATCATCCTGTCCCTTCTCCTTATCAGTGTTTTCCACAGATTCCTTTCCTCTCCGGTTCTGCGTAGAACCTCCTCATTCCTTACCTTATCAGTCCACCTAATTTTCAACATTCGTCTATAGCACCACATCTCAAATGCTTCGATTCTCTTCTGTTCCGGTTTTCCCACAGTCCATGTTTCACTACCATACAATGCTGTACTCCAGACGTACATCGTCAGAAATTTCTTCCTCAAATTAAGGCCGGTATTTGATATTAGTAGACTTGTCTTGGCCAGAAATGCCTTTCTTGCCATAGCGAGTCTGCTTTTGATGTCCTCCTTGCTCCGTCCGTCATTGGTTATTTTACTGCCTAGGTAGGAGAATTCCTTAACTTCATTGACTTTGTGACCATCAATCCTGATAAGTTTCTCGCTGTTCTCATTTCTACTACTTCTCATTACTTTCGTCTTTCTCCGATTTACTCTCAAACCATACTGTGTACTCATTAGACCGTTCATTCCGTTCAGCAGATCATTCCTCACTTTCACTCAGGATAGCAATGTCATCAGCGAATCGTATCATTAATATCCTTTCACCTTGTATTTTAATTCCACTCCTGAACCTTTCTTTTATTTCCATCATTGCTTCCTCGATGTACAGATTGAAGAGGGGGCGAAAGGCTACAGCCTTGCCTTACACCCTTCTTCATACGAGCACATCGTTCTTGATCGTCCACTCTTATTATTCCCTCTTGGTTGTTGTACATATTGTATATGACCCGTCTCTCCCTATAGCTTACCCCTACTTTTTTTAGAATCTCGAACAGTTTGCACCATTTTATATTGTCGAACGCTTTTTCCAGGTCGACAAATCCTATGAAAGTGTCTTGATTTTTCCTTAGCCTTGATTCCATTATTAGCAGTAACGTCAGAATTGCCTCTCTCGTCCCTTTACTTTTCCTAAAGCCAAACTGATCATCACGTAGCGCATTCTCAATTTCTTTTCCATTCTTCTATATATTATTCTTGTAAGCAGCTTCGACGCATGAGCTGTTAAGCTGATTGTCCGATAATTCTCGTACTTGTCAGCTCTTGCCGTCTTCGGAATTGTGTGGATGATGCTTTTCCGAAAGTCAGATGGGATGTCGCCAGACTCATATATTGTACACACCAATGTGAATAGTCGTTTTGTTGCCACTTCCCCAATGATTTTAGAAATTCTGATGGAATGTTATCTATCCCTTCTGCCTTATTTGACCGTAAGTCCTCCAATGCTCTTTTAAATTCCGATTCTAATACTGGATCCCCTATCTCTTCTAAATCGACTCCTGTTTCTTCTTCTATCACATCAGACAAATCTTCACCCTCATAGAGGCTTTCAATGTATTCTTTCCACCTATCTGCTCTCTCCTCTGCATTTAACAGTGGAATTCCCGTTGTACTCTTAATGTTACCACCGTTGTTTTTAATGTCACCAAAGGTTGTTTTGACTTTCCTGTAGGCTGAGTCTGTCCTTCCGACAATCATATCTTTTTCGATGTCTTCACATTTTTCCTGCAGCCATTTCTTCTTAGCTTCCCTGCACTTCCTATTTATTTCATTCCTCAGCGACTTGTATTTCTGTATTCCTGATTTTCCCGGAACATGTTTGTACTTCCTCCTTTCATCAATCAACTGAAGTATTTCTTCTGTTACCCATGGTTTCTTCGCATCTGCCCTTCTTAGAGATGTCCATTCCTCTTCAACTGTACTGCCTACTGCGCTATTCCTTATTGCTGTATCTATAGCGTTAGAGAACTTCAAACGTATCTCGTCATTCCTTAGTACTTCCGTATCCCACTTCTTTGCGTATTGATTCTTCCTGACTAATGTCTTGAACTTCAGCCTACTCTTCATCACTACTATATTGTGATCTGAGTCTATATCTGCTCCTGGGTACGCCTTACAGTCCAGTATCTGTTTTCGGAATCTCTGTCTGACCATGATGTAATCTAATTGAAATCTTCCTGTATCTCCCTGCCTTTTCCTAGTATACCTCCTCCTCTTGTGATTCTTGAACAGGGTATTCGCTATTACTAGCTGAAACTTGTTACAGAACTCAATTAGTCTTTCTCCTCTTTCATTCCTTGTCCCAAGCCCATATTCTCCTGTAACCTTTTCTTCTACTCCTTCCCCTACAACTGCATTCCAGTCGCCCATGACTATTAGATTTTCGTCCCCCTTTACATACTGCATTACCCTTTCAATATCATCATACACTTTCTCAATCTGTTCATCTTCAGCTTGCGACGTCGGCATGTATACCTGAACTATCGTTGTCGGTGTTGGTCTGCTGTCGATTCTGATTAGAACAACCCGGTCACTGAACTGTTCACAGTAACACACCCTCTGCCCTACCTTCCTATTCATAACGAATCCTACACCTGTTATACCATTTTCTGCTGCTGTTGATATTACCCGATACTCATCTGACCAGAAGTCCTTGTCTTCCTTCCACTTCACTTCACTGACCCCTACTATATCTAGATTGAGCCTTTGCATTTCCCTTTTCAGATTTTCTCAACGTGTTAAAATTTCATAGAGTGGCTGAGATACTAGTTACAGCGCTCCTAGCGGCAACCAACGCTAACTCGGCCGCCATATTCTCCTTAGTCAAAACATTAGGAAAGCGTTACTGTTGTTTGTGTTGGAAGTGTGTCAGCTGTTGTGATATTACTGCAATATTTAACTTTTCAAGTTGACTGTTTTGTTACAAAATATAAAGTCAACATGCCTGCAGTGTGTTCAGCGTTCAACTGCACAAATCGCAGCGATAAAACAACAAATATTTCATATTATAAGTAAGTATACTAGTACCGAAATACGACACACGTTTTTTAATGTTTATTAAAGAGTCATTTGCATAGGAACTGTAATTATGCTTAAAACAAATGCAGGAAAGTAAATTATTTATCGTTGATTACAGATTTCCTTTAAAAGATAAAGAAATTACAAAAAGATGGGTCATAAATATGAAGCGAGAGAACTGGTTTCCTACTACAGCCAGTTACCCCTGTTCAGCTCATTTTGAAGAGAAATATATGTACCACACAAATGTCCAGAGGCGCCTTTTGTCAAAAGCAGTACCTACTATCTTTAACTTTCCATCACATTTACAAAAGCAAGATAAAGTATTACGACCACAACCCAGAAAGCGATCTTTCGACAATTTGCAAGATAGTGCTGTTACAGTGACATTATTAGCACAAAGTAAGTCAATAATTTAATTTTACTCGGTGTTCTTATTACTTTGAATTACATACTTTCTATTATAATTTTATGGTGTAACTCTGTTTTAAACTTATGACGTAACTGCATTTTTTCAGTGCCTGTCGGACCCACATCTGTTTCTGCTGACCACAATTACTGTCTACCAAGCCCTAAGAAGTTGAAAACACAATATAACAGAGTACAAGTAGAGAATGTGCGACTAAAGAAGCGGATAAAGCGAATGAAGCAATTTAGTGTACGACGCAAAAGAAGAATAGTGCAGTTACAGACTTTAGTTGCTGGTTTGAGAAGAAGGCTATGTAGTTCAGTTTCTGATATGTTAAACAGTGAACATGTAGTTGGTTTGTTGAAGGAGCTATTGGAACTTCAGTGCATGGCTAAAGTATGCCATTATTCTCAGCAAATAAGGAAATTTGCCCTGACCCTACACTTTTATTCTGCCAAGGCATACAGCTACTTACGAAAATTTGTGAAATTACCCCACCCAAGAACGCTTCCCCATTGGGCAATGTCAGTGGGTGGCCTTCCAGGTTTTACGGAGGAGGGTTTCACTAAAATTGCCTCTGAAGTTGAGACTAGCACAACCCAAATTTTTGCAACACTGATGTTTGATGAGATGGCTATTAAGAAGGACCTTGTTTGGGATGGGGAAAAAATAAGAGGCTGTGTATAGTGAGACAGGTGACAAACAAAATTAACTGTACTGACTGCTTAGAAGTTATTTTTGCTTGTATTGAGGCTAAAAGAACTGGATTGATTGCAGTGAAAGATGTGAAAACCAGTTTAATCAATCCAGCTAATGATGTTAAACTTTGTAATGTTGCTGAGAAGGTTTTCAGAAATAATGAGGACATAATCCTGAAATGTCAGAAAAACGTTTTGTTGAGGTTCCAGACAGAAGTGTTGCAATTGGTGAGAGGCTCCTTATTTATAAACAATGAACATCTTTTTACAGAAACTGAATTTGGTGAAGAAACCCATTATATTAAACTGATAAAACTGCTGCTCAACCATTTTTTTTATGTCGAATAAATCACTTATGCAAATCAAAATCATCTGAGCAGAGAGGTAAAGTTGTGAGACAACTATACACGAAGCTTATTTTATTTAAAGGTCAGTGAAATGACCGAAAAAATACGAATGTCAGTTAAAACACTGTAAAAATTAAATGTAAATAAATTATTTTACTTATCTTGTAGATTATTATTATTATTGAATTACTATGCTTGTGTTAACTACTTGTAACACATATATCAAATAATATTCTCGTTCACAGTGTACTGGTTTTTGAGGCTTTGACTGTTTACTTTGAAATAGCGACAAAAATATCGCATTTCTGCGCCCGTTACTGTTTCTAATAGTTAACCACAGCGTGTTTAGTAGTTTCACCGTAATATTCTGGTGGTACCTGCTCTAATTGCATTAATTTATGGGCAACAAGTAACGTTGGACAGACTTATTTGAGTTGTCTTGTAGTGTTATTTACATCGAAAAGTTTAGGCATATTTCGACAAAAACATCCCTTTTTGCTGTCAGTGTACACTGAAATCACTGCTGTCTATTGCTTCTTTTAGAAACAATAAAGCTAGTAGGGGCTATTTCAAGTAAGTCAAACGCAGTTACAAGGGGGCGGGACACAGCAGACGAATGCCTTGACTAAAGAAAACATGGCGGACAGAACTTAAATTTGCTTCAAACATGGCGGACCTATAGCCACTCTATGAAATTTTAACTCATTGGATTTTCTAGTTTCCCTACCACGTTCAAGCTTCTGACATTCCACGCCCCGACTTGTAGAACGTTATCCTTGCGTTGATTATTCAATCTTTTTCTCACGGTAACCTCCCCCTTGGCAGTCCCTTCCCGGAGATCCGAATGGGGAATCTTTTGCCAATGGAGAGATCATCATGACACTTCTTCAATTACAGGCCACATGTCCTGTGGATACACGTTACATGTCTTTAATGCAGTGGTTTCCATTGCCTTCTGCATCATCATGTCGTTGATCATTGCTGATTATTCCGCCTTTAGGGGCAATTTTCCACCCCTAGGACAAGAGAGTGCCCTGAACCTCTATCCGCTCCTCCGTCCTCTTTGACAAGGCCGTTGGCAGAATGCGGCTGACTCCTTATGCCGGAAGTCTTCGGCCGCCAATGCTGATTATTTATCAAAATTTAGGCAGTGGCAGGGATCGAACCCGGGACCGAAGACGTTTTGATTACGAATCGAAGACGCTACCCCTAGACCACGGGTACAGAAGCGTGTGTGTATGTTGTCTCATTCCGATGAAAGCCATTTTGACAGAAAGCTTACTTGTTGACAGTCTTTCTCTTGTGCCTATCTGCGACTCAGCATGCCCGCTATATGGTGAGCAGCAACGGTACTTTTCGTAATATTATCATTATTCCATCCTGGAATTTCCATTGTTTGAATTTGTTATTGTAAATTAAATATTAAGTATAATTTTTGAACCATAAAAGCAAACATCTCGGCAACGCCTTGCGCGATTACAGCAAACAAGGTGTCAATGGATATATCTCATGAAGCTGTATTGGACAATCGTAGTAGACTCACTGAAATTTTACATATTTTTATACAACAGGCAGAAATGTGCATTTCGCGCAGTAAAAACAGTTTTCCTGGTAAATAACTTTAAAAACCCTAAAAGTTGCGGCAGTGCTATACGCCAAAAATAAGTAGGAAATTATTGGAATGTTTACTTTAAATTACTTATTAATATTAATTCCTGGAACACTGAAAAACTAAAGGCAGCCAAACATAAGAAAACGAGCTGCAGCACGAGATTTCACGGAAAAGCTCCTTGTAAACTGATGTACAATAGGTATTTTAAATGTTGGAACTAAGAATTTCAGAAATTATCTTATTAAGTCGTCCATTTGACTCCAACAGTCGTAGACTGGGGGTATATAATGGTGGCGGTCTTTAAAAGGAGAGTTCGGTGTAGACTTTTCTTTTGTGCAGTCTGTGTGTTGGTGTGTTTGATGTGCGGCAGCATAGCTGCGGTTTGTGAGTGCTGTATAAATCTTAGTCTCCGACTCTGGGCGGAGTGTTACGTGGTGTGTCGATTGTGGGTAGGACAAGCTTCTGGAGACTTCATCAAATTTAAGCTGTTGTAGCCAGTTACAAGTGGGACTTCGAGTAGTTTTAGTGGGTAGTGACTGTGGGATTTTGAATCTGAACAGGTGCTGCTGAATTTAAAGCATTTTCTTGGGGAAAGAACACAGGTTTTATCGTGAATTTCGTGATAGCCTCCGCTAATATTTAAATCCTCGCTAGGACTGTGAGTTTTCAGATATAAACTGCGAACTATATGTTTTTATATTTTTTTTCTTTTACATATTTATGGGAGAAACCATAAACTTCATTACGAAAAATTTAACGAACTATAAGTACGTACCTAATTTATAGTGTAGCAATTCCCGCCTGTATTTGTTTGAAATGATGTTTTGGGCACATTGCACCGGGTGTGAATTGGCGGTATTAGACAGAAAACGCAGCTACATTATTAGGTCCAGCCACATCTTGTGGCGCCCCATTGAACTGTATTGGTCCTGGTTGTGTGTTGATATTTTCGTGCCTTAGCACGTGCGGGCTTCGAGATATGTATAGAGGAGAGATTGAACGTACTGACTCTAATTTTGGCAAGTTTTACTATACATATAGTCGTCACCCACCAACGCAGCGCACTACATCAGACAACTCGTTGCGACAGCAGCAGTCTTCAGCAACGGAGCACACTCGCAGTCACGTCAAAAATTAAGTTTTAGCAGCAGACGCATTAATTTTGTAGTTTTCCAGTCCTTCTACCAGCCAAAGCAACGGCTTGTGGAATTAAACGGTCACGTAGTGACTACGATTCCACAGCTAGGAGACGCGAGCCTCAGAACTCGTGAAGTCAGGAGGAAGCAATGGAAATGACTACGAAAGACAGGCTCACTGGTATGATGATTCGGGTCAAAAGTGAAACCGAAAATTCTGTGGGTAAGGGCAAAAGTTCGGTGGGAGAGGGGGCGGGAGTCAAAATAAATAATTCAATGGGCGGGTTTGATGATGAACTGAAAACTCATTTGGAAAATTGTCCGGAGCGTAAAAGATGATTTGAGTGATGAAACTGAGGGATTAAACAGTGAAGTGGCGGATTTAACAGTAAATTTTGGGGAAGTGAAAGAGGATGTGTTTCTGCCAGAATTAATAAAATTGAGGCTGAATTGAGGGTGGTGACTGATTCAGGCAAGCAATAGCATAACACGAGGGATGAGGAGAAAAAGTAATCTCTTGGCGAGGTGAATATAAAATTTGGCTACCGGTGTTGAAACAAAAACTTATTGATGGGTTAATTGGCAGCACAGCTAGCAACTTGAGAAAGAAAATGGAAGATGTGGTTGTTCTTAATGTCGAGCAATATCGAAATTGGTGAAGTTAAAAGTAGATTAAGTAACTTAGAATTATGCAGTGTACCTGGAAATATGGGATGGTTCATAATACAGACAACAATGGTAAAACCTTTACAGATGCAGGGAAATAGTATGCTATGGACTTGCTTGGAGCATACAAAGATTGTTTCATGAATGAGATGAGTGATGAAAGCAAATCTGAGTCTATTAAGGTATTATTGGAGGGTTCTACTCAGACATGGGCAAATCGATGTACTGACCAGTTACCTTCATGTATTTGAATATATGTTTTTAAATAGCTATTGGAGTCAAGCGGAACCCGGTTACAGAATGGATTTCTGTATGGTCCTGTGTATAATGGGGGAAAATATAGCATGAGGGAATTTTGTCATGACGTATTGAGAATATTGGTGCGTTTAGACAGACCATTGGAGGTACTAACTGAAATTTCTACAAGAAGGCCACAAGTAAACGTACAGTGAGAATTAATACATTGTCCTTCTGATTGAACTGAAAGTTTCTTAGATTTCATTGACAGGAGTAAACAGGAAAACTGTCATTAGCCATGTTATGGAAGAATAATCAACAAAATCACAGTGATCTCAGGTATAATAAAAGTAACAGTAATTGAGGGAACAGCTAGTATGATCAGAGCAGGTGCCAGAACAAGAGTGGAGGGAATGGAGTAAGATATGATAATGAGAATGGAAAACCGAGGGGTTCATGAAGGAATGACAACAGAAATGAGCAGGAACCAGGGCACAAGAATAGAGACAAAAGAGGGGATGAGACGTGTCGCCTTGTATCGATTGCGGTCTGTAAACTGTATCTCTGGTTCGGTTTCCTCTGGTCGCTGGGCGGCGCTCTTGCGCCGCGTTTTCCGGTTTGAAATAATTTGCAAGGCGGGTGAATGGTTGAACAGACAGTCACCAGGGTACGAGGAGGAAGGAAATCGGTTGGAGCAAACGTGTGTCGACAGGGGTCTGTGGTCGAGGTGCTGACCGATTCTCTGTGAGGGAACCGTTGCAACAGGAACGAATTTATGATTAGCACCTCTTTCCGATTGTCTGCCCCGTTGTGTGATCTAGTTTGGCGGCGTTAGCGGGCTGTGTTGTCACTGCCCTGCTCTGTGCGACTCTTCCCTGAGTAATGAATTTCTGTCTTCCGGGAAGTTTGGATCCACCGTCTGTATCGGTTACAGAAACTGTTTGAGCCTGCCCATCTCTGTGTTCGCTGAGCACCAAGTGTAGCTTTCCTAAAAAGTAATTTAGCTGTAATCCCCGGGTGTGACGATTGTAATGATAGTTTTTATATTCCCTTTTAATGTCTCTCCTTGCCAAAACGATGTGTAAAATTATTACTGACACTGTGCGAGCGGTGGTGGTAGTGTGACGGCGGTCGCAGGTGCTACTGGTTCATTTAGGATTAATGTGCTCTTTCAATTGGGTTTTAGATTCTGATCTAGCCAGATCTATCAGCATACCAGTGTACTGTTGCAGAGGTGTGAAATTTTTTGTGTTGGCACCCACGGGTGTTGTAATGTGAGATTCCTATCCTGATTCTTAGAGTCTGATAGGCTCATCTCACGGTCATATTGTTAATAGAACCAGGATTCAAGATTGATGTTTAGAAACCACTTAGACTATGTTTGTAGTTCGAGTATGTTAGTATACTGATTCTTGATTTTTGTCAGTGTTTAAATTGTATCATTCTTGAAAGTCATACTTTAATTTGTTGATCGCTGTTTGCCAGGTGTTGTATCTTATTCGGTAATGCTTGTTGAGGCAGCTATTTTCTGAAAGTGTGTTATCTGCTGATTGACCTATTTGTGTTTCTAGACGCCTTCTTGTCGCATGAAGCTCATTTTACGAGCGTCTTGCTGCTTTCTGATGGGTTAGCTACTGTTCCTGCAGTCTATGAGTGCAATTGTCCCGGCCTAATAAGGGAGAGTGCACCGTCGGCATGATAGTATTGGACAGCATTTGGGGTTGTCAGCTGTTGCTACCTTGCGTGAAGCTGCTCTGCGGCACAGTGACTGTTGTTTCAGTTAAGTTTTTCTCCTCTAGTTCACGTGGGCCTAAATGTTTTTCGAGTTTGTGTATTTTTATCTTTTGGCTTGTATACGTTTTGGTTCAAAGGGCTCTGAGCACTATGGGACTTAACATCTGAGGTCATCAGTCCCCTAGAACTTAGAACTACGTAAACCTAACTAACCTAAAGATATCACACACATCCATACCCGAGGCAGGATTCGAACGTGCGACCGTAGCGTTCACGCGGTTCCAGACTGTAGCGCCTAGAACCGCTCGGCCACTCCGGCCGGCTTAAGAAAATAGAAAAACGTATATATTTACTCAAGGAGGAGTTGGGGGAAGGAGATGTCGTACAAGAGCTGTGTGGGGGAAGGAAAATGGATACAGAAGGCATGGCGGAGTAATTGGCTTTCGAGGATTTGGAGGGCCTTATAAAAGAGGACGGGTGTCGAGATCCAGGCAATGCTGGCATAACAGAGGATAGAACAGATGAGGGATTGTAGGTGTGGAGGATGGCAGATGGCTGTAATCCCCATGTCCGGCCAGGCAGGAGTTTCAGGAGCAGAAGGCGGGAATGGGCTTTCTGCTCGATGGTCAGGAGGTGACGGGTCCAGGTGAGCTGAGGGTCTAGGGTGAGGCCAAGGGATCTCAGGGTGCGGGTGAGCTGGATGGGATGACCGTAAATTGTGGTGTAGAAATCACGGAGATGGAAGGAGCAGGTGGTGTGGCTTATGATGATTGCCTGTGTTTTTGAGGGGTTGAGACAAAGGAACCACTGGTTAGGCCTAGTGGTGAACTAGTCAAGGTGGGTTAGGAGAGTGCATTGGGACTGTTGAAGGGTAGGAAGGCGGTGTCATCAGCATATTGGAGAAGGTGGACGGGTAGGTATGGCATGGCCACATCAGTGGTGTACAGGGGATAGAGGAGAGGGGAGAGGACAGAGCCCTGGGAGACGCCAACAGTGGGATAAAGTATACGGGAGTTGGTGTTGTGAGAGGGTGACATAGGAAGGACGGCGTTAGAGGAAGGAAGCGACCAAACGGACAAAATTGATAGGCAGGGCGAAGGTTTGGAGTTTAAAGAGGAGACCGGGATGCTATACACGGTCATAGGCTTTTTGGAACTCGAGGGAAACAAAAATGACGGAGCGACGAGAGTAAAGCTGGAGGGAGAGAAGGTGAACGAGGTTAACGAGTTGGTTTTCGGTGGAGAAGGATGGTCGGAAGCCACACTGGGTAAGGGAGAGGAGGTGGTGTCTATTAAGGAGCTGATGGATATGATTCGAGAGGATGGATTCGAAGACGTTACTGAAGATGGAGGTAAGACAGAGGGGACGATAGGAACAGGTGACAGAAGGGGTTTGAGGAATAAGAGGATGCGGAAGGTCTTCCACAGGTTGGGGTGGAAGCCAGTAGAGAGGATGACGTTATAGAGATGATCAAGGGCGGTCATGAAGGAGAAGGGGCTTTCTCTAAGGTGGCGGTAGGTAACACAGTTGTGACCAGGGACCGTGTTGCGTTTGGACTGGGGCATAAGTTTAATGTCTTGTGCAGTGATTGGAGTGTTGGTGTCAGAGGGGGGCAACTGCCCCAAGTACTGAAACTAGGAGCAACTGGAGCGACCTAGGTATCGACGCGTTCCATGAAGGTGGGGAAAAGAGAATATTCAAAATGAGGATCATCTGGGATGGAGAAGACCTCGGAAAGGTGGGAACCGAAGTGTTTGGCCTTACTGAGGTTGTCGAGAAGAGGGTGGTCGTTATGGAGAAGGGGGCAATGAGGTGCAGAATGGGAACCAGTAAGGCGATGGAAGGCGGACCAGTACTTGGAGTTGATAGGGATGGTGGCGTTGAGTCGTGTGCACGTCTGGCGCCAGTCGCGGCGTTTCTTTGCTGTAATAAGGCTCCCTACGTGCCGCTGTATTTGCCTGTGGCTTTGCAGTGTATCCCTGTCACGAGTGCACAGGAAGGAGATGAAGACGTTCTCTGCTTCGCCTTATATAGCGCACTCATAATACTGCCGCGCATGCGGCAGCGCTCTCGCTGGTGCAACTGCAAGGATCACCTGTCTTCGACGTTGCCGCTCGCAGCGGTCATCGCAGTATTCTGGTGTCTTTGTCTGGAGAAAATCTCGCAGATGGCGGGATTCCACGTATTATGCAGGTGGTAGTCGCTGTCAGGGCTCTTTAGAATTCCCGCGATGTGTATTTCAAAGGATTCAAATGTTCAAATGTGTGTGAAATCTTATGGGACTTAACTGTTAAGGTCCTCAGTACCTAAGCTTAAACTCTACTTAACCTAAATTATCTTAAGGACAAACACACACACCCATGCCCGAGGGAGGACTCGAACCTCCGCCGGAACCAGCCGCACAGTTCAACGGATTCTTTCATAATGGAGCCTTTTATGTTCTGTCCAACAGTCTTCCACTGCGCGTGTTGTTTGTCCAATGTAGGCCATACCACACTGGCAAGGTCTTTTGTAAATTCTCGCCTTCCGCAATAACAAGTTATCGTTCTCTGATCCCAGCAGGTTCGAAATCTTAGATGGTGGGCGGAAAATCAGTTTCACCTGAAAATTACTAGGAATTCTTGCTAATTTGAAAGAAATATTTCTAACAAAGAAATTACTTTTGTGTACGAACAAATTGCTTATTTACGAGTGAAGTGTTGAATACTTCAACAACAAAGCTGGTGCGACATTTTGTAAGGCAGCTACGGATTTAACCGAGGTAACATAACGCGTGGTTGGAACGTATAGAACGTGGGAGACACAAGAGTCTCGATTTAACATGTTATAAAAAATCAAGTTTACTTCAGATTACTGACTGTTTTGATATAGTTAATAAGTTCGCCGAAGAAAAGCAAGACAGCGTTTAGACGAAGATTTTCACATTTTAAAATTTTTGATCAAATTTCTGACTTAGCTTATACCAATTCAGTTCTTTAGCCTTCAAGTAAAATGAAGAAGACTGTTGAAACATAAAGTAAAACCTAATATAGCTGAGAATCTTTACCTGCTTCTTTTAGAAATATCCTTTCACCATCTTCTACCACATTATCAATTGTTCTCCAGCACCCTTTTGTTTGCATACCATAAAATTGTGCACAGTTTTGCTGGCTCTAGAAACACTGCTGGTACGATTATCCCAACGTGTGCGTAAAAACTGTCGTAAAATAATTGGGAACAATAGTTTCCTGGTTTTCCGTTGTAAGAACAGATCATAAGCCTATTTATGAGCTCGAATTATCTTTGTCGTCCTTTCAAGAGATTTATGTAGGAGGAAGCAGTAACTAGACTGTCTTCATAAATGTACGCTCTCCAAATTGTAATAGGGAACTCTTGTCTTGCAATATGTGCCACTTTGGTAGGATGGGCATCTTCTTGGAGCTTTCTGGCTTACCAGACGAAACCATCAAGAAACACCCTGGTCTTCATTATGTCCTTTACCAATCCTACATGATATCGGTCCCAGACTGGGGACCAGTACTCAGTTATCGGTTAAATGACGCTTTTACACGCTATTTCTTTCATGAGTGGAATACATTCTGTGAGCATTCTACCTCCAGCAACCTACGATTGACTTCTGATAGAAGAGGAGGAAGTTACTTCGCATCCTCTGCGTAGAATCGTTTACGTGTCCAATCGGTGCGTTTGGCGATCGCTTATTGAAATAGAAACCCCATCAGCTTCATGTAATTATTGAAAGGCGGAAAAGCAATACGATTTTCCTCATGGAAAAAATTTTGAGAAAATGAGTTCAGTATTTCCGATTTCCCTCAATATTACTTTGATTTCCGGCCATCATCTTTATTAAATGAGTGGACATGTGGGGTTGACTCGTTTACTGTTTATTTCTTAGTATTTTCTGTGAGATCGATAGGTGGAATTTTACTTTCGATTTCTTTGATCACTGCACACATGGCTCCTGTTATGCTTATTTTAGATTCGTTCAGTTTTTGTCTACAAGGCTCTGATACCTTTAATCTGTGATAAAGCTATCTTTCCTTTGTGAAGTCTCTAACACGGCTGTCGAAAGACATCAGACCTTCTCTATCACTAACAACTTTGCTCAGCATATTTTACAATATCTGAACATTGCATATTTATGTTCACATTTTCAGATAATAATGTATAATGTTGTCCGGTCAAGCAATCCAAAATCTGTTGACTGTCACATTTACTATGCAGAAATACGTTCCTACCTTCCTTTACATGACTACGTACGTCTGTAGTCTGTGAAGCTATAACAGCACTGTTATTGCTGACTCCATGCTCCAATGAAATCGGAACAAAAAACTGCGGCGTGTTTCGATCAGCTGTTAAGCTTTACCGTCTTTAGCTAATGCTTACAGCACCAGGTAATTTCAGGATACGGAATTTAGAGCAATATTACACTAATCCCTCACCCATAAAACCTACTCCAGCCAATAGAGTCTGTCATTCTATATACAGTAAGGTGAAATCTCTGCCTAACCCTATAACATTATTGAGAAATTTACGTGCAGACTTCCGCAAGTTTTCCTGGAAATGTGCCGCCACTAATGCTTCTGAGACAGGAGGTCCACACACTAGTATCATCTATCTAGTGTCATCTATGATCCACCTTGTAATATTCATCCACATTAAGAAACCGATATTTCTGTTAACTCCAAAATATAACGTCACGTTACTTATCACTACAAACACGAATCCAAGACAGACTTTCAGGTTAGTTTCCACGAATACATTCCAATAAAGACTTAAAATTTCGTAGTTATTCACTTATAGCTTCGGGTAACTTTCTATTCCTGGTACGTGAGCATTATTGGAATTTATAAGCGAGAATATTTCTAAG
The DNA here is from genome assembly GCF_021461385.2 of Schistocerca piceifrons. Classification (NCBI taxonomy): domain Eukaryota; kingdom Metazoa; phylum Arthropoda; class Insecta; order Orthoptera; family Acrididae; genus Schistocerca; species Schistocerca piceifrons. Next base: position 304,198,566 of record NC_060140.1, read on the forward strand.
ACAAGTCCATGGATGTTCTTGCAGATAAGTGAAACCATATTAACATTCTCGTTCTGGGATGAACAATGAACGAATTTTATTCACTGTAATTTATGAGGCCGAAATTCTCCCTTGCCGAAATAAGTGCGTTAGCTTCTACCGGAATGTGAACGAATTTTTCTAAACTTAGAAACCTAAATATTCACGCCATACACATTACGCTATCCTTGCAGCCGATTTCAGCGCGTGGTGCATATATGGTACGTTAAATAGATTAACACCGTTCTTGGTAGTGAAGGTCGATTAATTCGGATGCAAGATAGTCACACTATCATCCGTGCTCCTGGTTTAACGTTCCTATTGCGAATGTGTCTAACCCACTTCGTTTATTAAAATTAACATGACACGGCGATTAATATTAATACTCAGACATGTAATAATGTTGTACTCAATTTTTATTTCAAAACTGAAAATAATTTGGGAGACACACCGCTTTGACCTACTTATTACGAATGTGTCATTTAGACCCAGTCAGAAACTGTCATTTGAATTCTAACAAAATATTATTTGAAATAAATGCGATTGTTGTCGTATGGTCTACAATGGTTCAGAGGCATTTCACATTGTTGTAAGAATAGGTACAAGTATAACAACTACATCATTAGTCTGATTTTGTGTGTCAAATGGTTAGACGTTGTCTGTCTTCATCAGTTAGAAAGGCTTTTGAATGAATCGGATTATGAAGTGGTTGATGATCCGTAGTAGATGATACTGTCAGCGGCGGTGATCTTCAAGGTTTTCTTGATGGTTCAAGTGATGATGATAACGTATCGGCTGGAAGTGAGGAGAGTGACGCGATGGAAGGAGTTGAAGGCGGAGTATCGTTGTCTAAAGAAACTGTTGTAGTTGGAGACGTACATGCTCGCATAATGGTACAGAATGGTCTAGAAATTCTCCAGCAAAGTCAAGACCAATGTGAGCATAATAAATACACTATACGTAACTGTGTTTTACGGCTCTATTATTGTCATTATTGCACCGCATCATAGACTAGTGACTGGTGCGCCGAGCTGTCACCATTGTGGTGCCGGGTTGTTTTGGTGGAGACTGCGGCACTGGGATAGGCATTCTCAGGGTTACTCCTCTACCTGCACATTGTGCCGATTGTCTAGAAATATGAAAAATTCTATCATCCTTCACTCCTTGGGGCTTGTACGCAGTATATCTTTACTCTTTGCTTATTGTCAGGTTAGGGTTTTATTGTATTTCTTTGTAATTTATTTGATTGCACAGTATTTAATTCTAGTTTTTTTTAATTTTTTTTATTTTACATTTTAATTTTAGGGCAGGAAACATGCACAGTTTCCTTTTCGACGAGACGGAGGTATCGACATTTTCACTGTTCATAACTGAAGAGATGTTAAATGAAACCAACAGAGATATGACACAGTATCGCATGTCGAAGATGCGATTTCCACTCGTATTAAAAGTCAGGAACTGAAGGCTTCTTTGGGACTTCTTATATTAGCTGGTGTGTCCAGGTGTGGCTGAGATTTGAAGAGCTACGAGACAGCATGAATGGTTGGCCAGTTTTTAATGCAACAGTGTCACGTTCCCATGTGTCATGTTTACACGTGTTGGAACGTGTCACGTTTCCATACAATCAGCAGATTTCTCAGATTTGACATCAAAGAAGATTGACCATCCAGACCTCATGACAAACTGGCTGCTATCGTGACCCTCTCTGGAATGTTTCTGCAACAGTTGCCTAAAATGCTCGTTCCTTACGAAGATATCACAGTGGACGAGCAATTGGTTCCATTCAGAGAAAGGTGTTCCTTCCGGCAGCGTATACCTCAAAACACAAAGGAAAATTTGGAATAAAATTGTAATTTTTATCAGACGTAAAGCGTCATATTTTTGTTCGGTAGAACTGTATACAGGAAAGCCGGAAAACGGACCCCGAGATACAAATCAAGGCAGAAATATTGCTTTGACGCTTGTTGAAAGCTCAGAGAAAACTGGGCGAAACATTACCACCCGTAATTTCTTTACGGACTGCACCTTCACCAAAGAACTTCTCAAGAGAAAATAACACTAGTATGAACTCTCAGAAAAAACAAACCTGAGATTCCAAAGAAAATGCAGCCAAATGATATCAGACCAGTACTTTCAACCATCTTTGCGTTGCAGACGGACGTAATGTTGGTTTAGTATGTGCCAGAAAATAAATGAATAAATAAATAAATAAATAAAGGAGTTGTATTACAGTCTAAAATGCACCGTGACTGTAGCCTGTCTTCAGAACAGCATAAGATGCCTGAAGTAATACTACGTTACAACAAAGCAAAAGAATAAGTTGACTCAACAGATAAACTCACCATCACTTATTCTTGCAAATGACTGCCTGTTTGTTTGTTCTATAACGTGTTAGCTATTGCTGCAATAAATGCCTTTGCGTTGTATGTACACATTAATCTAAAGTGAAATCAAGAAAAATTGTACAGGAGGTGGCTATTTCTTAGAGAGCTTGAATATGAGGTAACAAAACCAATGACGGAGAAGAGAGAGAAAAGAATGACCAAAAAATGGTTCAAATGGCTCTGAGCACTATGGGACTTAATTCTGAGGTCATCAGTCTCCTAGAACTTAGTACTACTTAATCCTAACTAACGTAAGGACATCACACACATCCATGCCCGAGGCAGGATTCGAACCTCCGACCGTAACTGTAGCGCCTAGAACCGCTCGGCCACTCCGGCCGCCAAAGAATGACAAAAAATCTTTCCAACAAGATCAAAGTTAGTTTGGAGAACACTGCAGGAGCGAGTCCAGAAGCAAAAGAACAGAAGAGGGGCCGTGCAAATAGTGTGGACCGAAGAAAGGCCGAAAGACAAACAAAGAACGTTATAGATGTCAATAATTACTGTGGTAAGAGCATGCAAACATTTACTGAAAGAATTGCATAGGTTAATGCAGTAGGCAAAGCAGTTCAGTTCAGCATAGCTCCTCAAAGTTGGATTTTGTGATTTAAATTTTATAATAATTATTGCAGGCAATATGAAATTTAAGCACCAATGCGTTTTTTTTTCCTGCAAAAATGTGTTTTGAGTACCGTGTGAAATTTTGTTCAAATGGTTCAAATGGCTCTAAGCGCTAAGGGAATTAGCATCTGAGATCATCAGTCCCCTAGACTTAGAATTACTTAAACCTAGCTAACTTGAGGATATCACACACAAGCAGGATTCGAACCTGCGACCGTAGCAGCGCCTATAACCGCTCGGCCACAGCGGCCGGCTATAATATTGTAAATATTTTCTCTATTTTCTAATAATTATGTTGAATAGATGTTGATAAGTTGCGCTGTCCGTTTTTCTAAATAAAAAAACAATGTAATAAACATATTTCGAAGTACCAACTAAGAATAAAACAATTCGTTTTATTACCGGGTCTAACAGGCCCGCTCACAATATGTGTGTTTCTGTTTGAAACACAATAGCAAGATTAAACACTTCTTTTGGCTCCAAAGATCACACTATCTATTATGTGAACGATGCTCAGATCCCACCCCACGTGAGAGGCTAGCTATCTCAGCGAGCTGCTTCTACGAACCGAGAATGAGCCATGTGGGTGGCGTCCTTCGCGCCGACATGATCCAAAATTTGCAACTGGCTGCACCCAATGCTCACAGTAACTGTTGATAATGACTCCCCGACATATTGGACGAGGCCATACCGTCAAACTAATCGAGTGGGCACTGGCCTTCATCCCATCCTGACTGATGGTTCCCTATTAGGCTCGGCTACCTGCCGAATATTCGATTCACCCTTTGCACTTACCCGGACCTTTCGGGCAGCTCGTCTGCAGTCACCAAGAGACATATAATCCTTCCTCTGTGATTCTAAGTGGACAATATCTCCGTCTCATTTTTAAAAATGAAGAAAACACCTTTTCAGTCTCTACTCGCATTTGCCTTCCGCCCAGGGACTGGCGGACACGTATTGGTCACCATATACCCACAAAGCGTGTATAGACTAAGTAAAGCTTATCGGTAGGCGATGCGACATTGGAAACAAAGATAGCGCTAGAGGCACTGGAGGCACCACAGATTTCGCCACAAGTGCCTCAACACCACCGCCGCCCGAGCAGCAGTAAGAAGCCTGTAGACCTTGGCGTACCGAGCTTCCAGCTGCTTCCAACGTCTTACAGACAGCATCTAATTACCCCTGCATCCATACACAATCGGTATATATTCGACTGCTGCTGCATTGATCCTGACTATCACTCACACGACAAAGAAAGGAGCACTGCTGAATATTTGCAACGCTCACAAATCAAATTGAGTTAGGTGGGTACGGTGCTTAGCTAGTGTGAAACAACACTACGAACCCCAATAATTCTATCTTAACACTCGAAAAATGTCCTCCCCCGGTAGGTTAGTGATCAGAAAGTCAACCCTAAGGACCCAGGTTCGATTCGCGGCGGGGTCAGAGATTTTCTCCGCTCAGTAGCTGGGTGTTGTGTTGTCCTAATCATCACCATTTCATCCCCATCGACGTGCAAGTCGCCGAAGTGGCGTCAAATCGAAAGACTTGCACCTGACGAACGGTCTACCCGAAGGGAGGCGCTAGTCACACGACATTTACATTTTACTCGAAAAATATGTAAGAAAATAGAAAAATGTGAATATTTATTCAACATCCGTAACATATAATCATACACTGATCACTTACAAAACACGTAATGAAGCAGACTGGAACGCCGATGCTGGTAGCTGCCATGGGCGAAAGTATTACATTACAAAGTCAGCCCACATGACCGTAATGTTCCCCGGCTAAGAAAACATATAAAAAAGTTAACTGTCAGTATACAACACAATAGACAGTTACTGTTCATTTCTTCACGGAAGTGCATATGAACACGACTAAAGTAAAAGCTATCTACTAACCAGGCAAAACTGCTGCGGTAGTTGCTCGCCAGGTCATGACTAGACTACTGCTGCATTGCGAACAATCCCAACGAATGTTCAGCAAGTTCTGAAATTCATAAACAATGAGTGATCATTGTTTTTATAATGTATTGTTTGAGAAACGTCTCAATTGCAGCAATACAAACTTCGAAAATTTGGATTTAGGAATAAATTTTGTTAACCAGGTTTTGGATACTTAAGCTAACTCAGAGCTCTAAGTAGTAGGTGACAAATTGGGTTTAGGAACAGTTCGCTGTTGCAAAACAAGGTTGGATCACAGAAAATTTACTTGAAAAGTAAAGCTTCATGTAAAGGGGATGTGACGGATTTTGGAGCTTGTTGCATTCATGTTCAACTTTGACTCGAAAACTTTGTAACTCTTATTGTGTTATCTTCAAGACGCATCTAACCATTAGAATCCGAAAACAGTCAGGTCTTGACAAGTTTAAATGTTACGGAAATGTAAGTTCGATTTATCACACTTGCAATTATTTCTTTTCTTGTGGAGCTCTTTTATCTTCTTGTGAGGATATAAAATCACTCATACTTGTACCTTAAAGGTAAGAATTTAACTTTCCTTATGTTATGATATCTATATCTTCAGTGAAGTCCGTTTAGTGTACTCACAAAGTACCTATAAGCGTCATCCAACCACCGTGACAACTGCTCTCGCGTCTGTTTATCGAAAAAGCAAATCTAATACAAGACGTGTAGCACTACAGTTGATTCGGCTGTCTTATAAGAGTAAACCTACAGCTTCCATGGGGCGCTTGTCCGGTGCTACAACGACCAGTCGGATGGAATTAGAAACAAACGAAGGTCCTCTCAGTAGATGAAGAAAAACAAAATCAGTGCCGCTATTCACTGTAAATATCGTTATTTTACTAATAAACGTTGGCTTTCAGATTACAGAATGTCATAAACTACTTTGTAATAATGCTGAATGTTAATATTTTTACCATAGTACTTTTTTCGGGTCTGTACCACTAATACCATCACACGCACGTAGAAATGAAGCAACTGTGGAAACATTCTTCGCATTGCTTTCTATCTTTAGGATCCTACAAACTGAAAAAGTTCCAAGAGCAACTGAATTTGGAGCTTTGAAACAAAAATAGCAAGCAGCCATTTATTATTTTTACCATACTGCCTGAAAGGGTACCTATGGACCCAATCCTACGTAACGGAAACTTCTATTCTCTAAAAGTTCCTGTTGGTCATAATACGACGTGTTTGCGTCTTTCTATTATTTCTTCAGTTCATAAACTGACAATACAAAAGTACACTTTTACCTTATTGATAATGCAGTTATTATACTTACTACAAAAAAGATTTATAATATGTGACAAACTCTGCTTTCCCATATCATGCGGTTGAAGTGAAGTCTTCCTCATTATCTTACTTAAATATAACTTCATCTACTCCCTTATACGTACAGTACCATTTAGCCATGCCTCGCTACTTAGGCATTAAGGTTCCGATATTCCACTGACGTTTACAAAGCGAATATGTTACTTTCCGACACAGCCTCGTTCTCTTTCGAAAAGACGGATGATCACAAAAAGACCATGTGTAACGTGACAATCGGCCTTACGGACACGCGAACGGCCAATCATAGCCCCGTCTTCTATAATAATTTTGTTAGCAACAAAATTATTAAGCTTGTGTGAGCAATAGTGAGAACGGGCGGATTCTTTACATTAATGCTTTGCAATATGTGAATATGGACGCTACGTCAATCAGTCAGACTCCTCAGACAGTACAACGTTATATATCTCAGACTCGTATCCCCCTAAACCAAACTCTGAACTAAAAGGCATGTAACAAATTTGCTTGCACCCTGTAACTTTCTCAATTACCATTGACTTGCCAGTATTGGTATCACCATACAAAGACGATTGTTTCTTACGTAACTTCGTATTCCGAATTATTTACAGAAGAACAGAAAACCTGGCAAAGGCCGAGCTCGGGCAAGATCAGAATGGATTCCGAAAAAATGTAGGAACACGTGAGGCAACACTGCCAGTGAAACTTGCCTTAGTGGATAGGCTGAAGAAAGGCAAACCACCATTTGTAGCACTTGTAGGTTTAGAAAAAGCTTTTGGGAAGGTTGACTCTATAAAACTCAGAAGATAGCTGGGATAAAATATAGGGGAGAGACACATTTTCATTACCTGTACAGGGATCCGACAGCATTTGTACAAATGAGGAGCGTAAAAGAGCTGCAGTAGTGCAGAATGGTGTGAGGAAGGAGTTCAGAATAACGACGATGTTATTCAGTCTGTACATTGAGTGAACTCTGAACGAAACTGTGCCGGAGTAAGCTGTCACCAGCGCACCGGTTGGCAAAGATGAAGCGAAGATCGCTTATTAGCCGCTGGATCAAGCGCGCCTGTCACGAGAGTGGTCAGAGACACACCAGCAAGCAACAGGCCCAACACCCTCTCAACAGCAAGTATTTAGGCCGCTGCCGCTGACCGGAGGGCCTCAGTAACTCATATTCCATTTTGGCATCTGTCAGTACATTTGCAGAGCGGGTATAGTATATCGCAGGTTATGACAGTACATAGCAACCAAATTTGTGACCATAAAAAAACTGCCAACATTATCTGCAAGAGGACTATTACTGATGAGCTTGTACCGCAATAGATGTACTCTGTTCAAGATAAATAAATGTTCCTGTATATAAAGAACCGTATTAATTCATGTGTGCATTTCTATTGTATAAAGAGGGTACTGGCCACCCGTAACAGCATCCTCTCCCTTGCTTCCTTGTGGTACAAGACTACGGAAATCAAGTAGAAACTTACAGAGAGAAGCTCAGAGAGAAAAGAATAAAATAAAATGAGGACTTTGGATATTGCTGATGACACTGTAGAAGGGCCAGAAGATGAACATCAACTAAAATAACAAGTGTAACGGATTGTAATTGAATTAAATCAGGTGCTCTTGAGGAGACTATAATATAAAATGTGACACTACACAGGAACGTGGCAGACTAGGTGAGTAGATGCTGCTTCGAACCGTGGAGAAAGATAATTTTTGGCACTACCTAAATAAAAGTATGGGTCGGTTAAGAGCGTGCACTTTGAAGCTTAAAGGACTCAAAAGATTGGTAATGAAGGTAAGTATTGTAACGCAGCAAGTTATTACGAGATGACATTCGTTGCAGTGAGGCACTCAGCCGTCTACTACGGTGGCTGCGGGATGACTATTTTTTATTTATTTATTTATTTGCTTGCCGTGAGAACTGCATAGCGTAACATTCAGTCGATATGAAGATTCACACCCTCTACAAATCTAAATAATCTATATTAGTTACTGTCCGATTTTGTTCACATTCGGTACATAGTCTTTCGTTGTTAATGGAATGATGCTGCCAAAATTTCAGATTTTTATTTACTATAGTTTTGGAGATAACGAGAATTACCTAAACATCCTAAAACCTACGCTTGTTTTTTAAAACTGTGTTAGGAACAATAACAGACTTTCACTATCATTTAAAGCCACTCCAAAGTTGTCGGTGCATAAAGATAAATTAACTAGAATTTTTTCAAAACTTAAGTCACTGTGCATTACGTAATACAAAAATTGGTCAAAATTATTATTTGATTGTATTTTGCCATGTGAATGCGTGAGAATGATTGGGAGATTGTATGTGGGACATACGTTAAAATTTAATATTTAGTTTTACGTCAAACCTTGTGCAAACTAACTGTGGGAAAGTTACGTTGCGACCACGACTCAGGTGACGTATGTCCGAGTGTGCTTGCTTTTGTATAAAAGTAGCCAGAATGGAAGTTAGAGACGGAAAAAGTTTATTTATCAATTTCAAGAGTATTTCGCACTTCGTTTATTTTTATTAAACAAAATACAAGAATTTGAAGTTTTGATGACACTAGTTACTATCAAATTAGTGATTGGATAAGGCAAGATTTGACTCGAGAATGATCTGGAAGAAACGTCCTGATTGGTCGTTTCGATCAACAGCCAGTCAGAATTAAGCTGTATCCGCGTGAAAAGAGGAGTGGGCATATAGGAGAGTACCTCGAGAGCAGTCGCTTGCTAGCCGGCCTACAGATAACACGAGGTTAGATTGCTCCTAAGAATACTCGATAAGATGAGGAAACGTAACATAACTGTAGAGCAGTTCCTTCTTCATGCCATTTCTCGGGCGCACACTGCAGGGGCAATGAAGACGCTCCTGCAGCGTTTCCGATGAGAAGTGTTTAATCACCCACATAATAGTCCGTAATTAACTCGCCCTGAGTCTCATCTCTGAGCAGTAGAACCGCTGGCTATGAAGACAAATTTTTTTCTACAGACCAGTGCAGTTAACTGGCCGAAAGCACAGGCGGCTGCTTTCTATGACGAGGATATTGGAAAGTTGATATAACACTACGACAAAACTCGAAGTTGGAGCGGCGACTATGCAGAGAAGTCGATGGAAGGTGTACCCTACTCTTGCAAATAAAATGAGTCTGGGTTTCACTGCGGTTTCCATTTCACGACCGATCGGAACTTAGTTCTTAGACAACCCTCGTATTTTCAAAAAATGGCTCTGAGCACTATGGGACTTAATATCTGAGGTCATCAGTCTTCTAGAACTTAGAGCTACTTGAACCTAAGTAAACTAAGGACATCACACACATCCATGCCCAAGGCAGGTTTCGAACCTGCGACCGTAGCAGCAGCGCGGTTCCAGACTGTAGCGCCTAGAACCGTTCGGCCACCCTGACCGGCCCTCGTATTTTGGCCAGCACCTCTTACGAGGAAGACCACTGAAACGACCGAATGTTTAACTCGCGAATAGTTGTGGGTCTGTGACCGGTAAAACGTAAAAATTAGTCGGGTCGGACATATTAGAATTCTAGCTGCTTTTCGAGTGATTATTAGTTATACACCGGTGGACTTTGAATGATAACGTTTTACAATATTAAATACAGACTTGATAGCCATTTCATGTGTTTCAATATGAATAAAACGCCGAGTTAATCTAATTTTCAACACTTTTATGCAAGTAGACTGAAGATCCCGAACGTCCGATTTTTTAAACATGAGCTTTCAGGAACTGACTTTGAGCTAGTGCTACGCGGCCTATGTGTGGTAGGTGTTAGATGATGGTCTAATCAACGTTGCTTTATACTTCCTAGCACGTATCTGATACCACAGAGTGAAGGGGCTTCGGCAAGAATCTTATCGAGGTACTGATAAGACTGAAAGATAGCGTTAACAAAAACGCGGACGACCGACTCCGTCCCACCGCAATATGGTGGATGAACACTAGAGGGAGGCAAAATATCGAATACAGTAACCACGTCCATAGGAATGTTGAAAGGGGGCTTGCGCGAGGATAGACTATCGTGGAGAGCCGAGCAAAGCCAGACTTCAGACTGAAGACAACAACAACAGTGCTATTACTCGTAATTACATTATTTTCGGGAACGCTGTGGTGATACACTAGACAACGACATCTCCACGGGGAGAGTTACTGCCAACCTCGAATAATGCACATGATGGAACATAATGTAGAAACAAATGTAACCTAGTCTAAACTTTGTTCCTTTCATATTTATCTCATGTATATACACCCCATTTCCAGCGACTATTGTCTAATTCGCAGACGTGCTTCGTGAATGGAACGCAGTAAGAACTGTAACTTCAGTCCATTAAGGGAGGAACTTACAACGCATGTGTCAAACAGCTTCATTAGTCGTGTCTGTGCAGAGAGTAGAGGGTATTTGAATTGAATATCGAACCGAATACAACATCTCAACTAAAGTTCCGTTATCGCAGGTTGGTTTCTCTCTCCTAACAAACGTGATGAAATAATATACTAAGGTACTCAGTAATAATGCAGCCCAGGTTACAGAGCGAAAAAAGCCAAAACGCATAAAAAAATCAGAAGAGTATTATGTCGCTTAAATGCAATGTCATTGAACGTTCTAACCTGTAAGTACATTCGTCAGTTCATTCGACATTATAGAGTGGAAATTTAATGTTATTACTGTCACGCATTGGCCTGGGTTCGGTCGTGTCGACCATTTCACAACATCATGTGAAATAAATAATTAATTAACTATTGAATCATGACCACCCGGAGTGTTTAGGGGACCATTCTCTGCGATGCTCGAAGTATCCCATGCAGCGCTCTCATTGAAGTAAGAAGAGCATTTCGGTGGAACTGTGACTAGCGACACGAAACAAAACAGTAGCCAGTCGGAAGCTATTCTCTGTCTTCTCATTTAATCTCACTTCGTAACCGTCCCAGATCGACAAATATTAGTTACATAAATAAATCTTGCACCTGCCTTCTTGGTGACTAGATTTTTGATTTTTGAGAGTGGCCTACTTTCAGCGATATTTATGACTACTAGTTAAATGGTTCAAATGGCACTGAGCACTATGGGATTTAACATCTGAGGTCATCAGCCCCCTAAAACTTATAACTACTTAAACCTAAATAACCTAAGGACATCACACACATCCATGCCCGAGGCAGGATTCGAACCTGCGAACGTAGCAGCAGGGCGGTACCAGACTGAAGCGCCTAGAACCGCTCTGATACGGCGGCCGGCAACTACTAGTTAACAGTGCATCCAAACTATATAGGGTTTTGAAATCCCTGGGCTAGCAGGACAGAGCGGATGACGTTACATTTGTGGAAAGGGGCCAAAATAAGTTACTGTCAGTTGCAATCAACATATAAACTTTATTTCTTAAAACACACATTCACAAAAGCAAGAATCAAAACTCTCAAGGTTTTAACGAAAGATCTCCTTTGATATAATTTATATCGGCTGAAGACCACATCGAAAATCCACGGCACAAGGCCTAAGCAAGGAATTAAGATGCAGGAGTTCTTCTGGAGGTTTCTCTTCTTTAGGAAAAAAAAATTTAACTTCAATATAAACAGGGTGAAAGCCTCAGCTTAAATGTTTCCCATAGAACTCGGCTGAAGGCCACACATTAATCAAGAGCAGTTTTACAGCTTAATGCCGAGTCAAAGATTTTCAGTGTTTAATCTAAATAGGCTGAAAACACGGCTGAAGGGCGCATATCAACAAAACAATTTAACGACTTAAGGCCTAGGAAGAAGAGCTTTCAATGTGAAAAGGCTGAAGGCGTATCTTAAGATATTTCGTGTAAAACTCGGCCGAAGGTCTCATACTAAGGAATAACAATCTTACGACTTAAGGACAAGACAAAGATTTTGAATTTTTAATTTAAGAGAGATTAAAACTCGGCTGAAGGCCACAAGCCATGCAGAAAACAATTTTACGGGGGTTAAGTCCTGAAGGGAAGAGCTTCTAATTTTCACCTAAAATAGGCTAAAGGCTTTATCCTAAAACGTTTCACACAAAACTCGGCTGAAGGCCACATACAAACTAGAAAATGTTTCTTACGGCTTAAGGCCTAGACAAAGTTTTTCAACTTTTGATTTGAAAAGGCTGAAAAGTTGGCTGAAGGCGACACAGAGTACTTAAGACTAAAGAGGAAATCACTATATAAAACACAAGGAGCGGAGCTCAGAAGATTTCAAAGGTCGGCCTGGGAAGGTAACACTAACGCACATTTAGGTGAGACAGACAGCCAGACCGACCACCTCTTAAACTGAAGGCAACCCATCCGAAAGCCAGCCGATGAACCCACCAACAAGATCAGTTCTGCTCCACCTGACCGGCAAAACAACAAGGTGTCAACAGCACAACGTTCTGGATACTGGTGCCCAATCCAGCCACTTCAGAATAAAAGGCCAAAACTGCCAAACACCTCAACTGTCGAACTACACGCCATGCTGGAAAGCATCAACACGACGAGGAAAATACACTGCCGAAAATTACGTCAACGATGAAGGCAGATAACCGGAACGTCAACAGCCACAGGGCAGAAGATACCGCTGGTACGCTTCATTAATGAGGAATGAATTAAATGAAAACGGCTGCAACTCTTGCCGACTTCAATGCACACACGTTGTTGCTCGTGGGAATCTCCCAGAAAGCGACAACCAGGATCAAACTAAGAGATGTGATAGCAGTTGAGGCTTGATAGTAGGTTAAGTGAGCATTCAACTTTAGTGTCGAGCCTTGGTGGGCGACGAACTTCGTAACCATTGCAAGAAGCGCCTTACAACTCCAACCACGCGTGCACGCCGCCACCGGCTCCCGCCTGACTATGCGCCACAGAGACTTCCTCGCTGCTCTCCCCAACGGACCGACTGCCACACACAGCACATCCGGAAAATATATCAGCCACACCAAATATGGTACAAATTCAAATGGCTGTAAGCACTATGGGACTTAACATCTGAGGTCATCAGTCTCCTAGACTTAGAACTACTTAATCCTAACCAACCTAAGGACATCCATGCCTGAGGAAGGATCCGAAGCTGCGACCGTAGCAGGGCGCGGTTCCAGACTGAAGCGCCTAGAACCGTTCGGCCACAGCTGCTGGAAAAGGTAGTACATCATTACTAGTATCGATACACGCTCCTGCTGCCACTCACGGAGAGAAGACAGCAACGTCATGGCGGTAACCGAAGAAGAAATAAGACACCACTGGACTGCAACCAATGATAGAAAACAAGGCATGACACGTGCCAGTCACGGCTAAGGTTTCTTGCACTTTTGTCAGCTACAATGTTCTCTGCCAGTACCACTTTTGGAGTAATGGCTTAACACCCATACTTGACAGCCATCAATACAGACAAAGTGGTAAAAATATGGAAAACCCTTTGTTTTTCGTTCGTAAATTTCTCAGTTTTTCACATTAAGCAAACAAAATATCTATAGCACATTCTTTAGGGTATACTTTAAAGCTTCTTATGTTTTCAGATACGTACTACGTTAGGAACATTTATAAACTGGACTTAACACAAAGTTCGACATTTTTGGCTCTTCAGATTATGGGCTACAAATATGGAACAGTCCATTCCTTTAAAGTTTGGTAAAGTTAAAACAAATGATGCAAAGTCTAATAATTCATTATCGAAGAAAACACTGTAAAACATAATAACACAACAGGTAAACGCACGAAAGATACCATTTGAAATTATTAAATTCCTTACTGTAAGTAATTCTACTTGCAGAGTTCACACACATATAATCCTTCACTTTAACCTGCACATTATACACAGTTCCCATTCTTCCTCTGCTTTATCCTGCGAAAACTTATGTGAGCAAACGAGACAATCGGCATCTTGAATGAGATTTTCACTCTGCAGCGGAGTGTGCGCTGATATGAAACTTCCTGGCAAATTAAAACTGTGTGCCCGACCGAGACTCGAACTCGGGACCTTTGCCTTTCGCGGGCAAGTGCTCTACCATCTTTTTTTTTTTTTTTTTTTTTTTTTAAATCTCGTTTTGTTTCCTTTTGTTCGTTGCATCTGCTCGGGGCGGACGTCGTAAGACAGCCGTTTAGTTCGTTGTTGATCGATTAGGTCAGTTTTTTTATTACAGAGGGCTGCTAACCCTCTGACCGAACACGCTGAGCTACCGTGCCGGCAACCATCTGAGCTACCGAAGCACGACTCACGCTCGGTACTCACAGATTTACTTTTGCCAGTATCTCGTCTCCTACCTTCCAAACTTTACAGAAGCTCTCCTGCGAACCTTGCAGAACTAGCACTCCTGAAAGAAAGGATATAGCGGAGACATGGCTTAGCCACAGCCTGGGGGATGTTTCCAGAATGAGATTTTCACTCTGCAGCGGAGTGTGCGCTGATATGAAACTTCCTGTCAGATTAAAACTGTGTGCCCGACCGAGACTCGAACTCGGGACCTTTGCCTTTCGCGGGCAAGTGCTCTACCATCTGAGCTACCGATGCAAGACTCACGCCCGGTACTCACAGCTTCTGCCAGTATCTCGTCTCCTACCTTCCAAACTTTACAGAAGCTCTCCTGCGAACCTGGAGAGCTTCTGTAAAGTTTGGAAGGTAGGAGACGAGATACTGGCAGAAGTAAAGCTGTGAGACCCGGGCGTGAGTCGTGCTTCGGTAGCTCAGATGGTAGAGCACTTGCCCGCGAAAAGCAAAGGTCCCGAGTTCGAGTCTCGGTCGGGCACACAGTTTTAATCTGCCAGGAAGTTTCAATCGGCATCTTAATTAGAAGATACACTGTTGTCCTGAACGCCATTTATGGTGATTATCTCTCCCACTAAAAACATCATTCGCAGAATCTGATGATTCTTGGTACCTAGGGTATGGTCGCCTCTGATTCTTTGTCTTCGGATTATTTGTAGCTGTCGTCTACACTTCGAAAGAGCTTTTGTATGGAGAGGACGTCAGGACTGATGAAGAACCTGCTTTTCCTCCCCTGGTGTCCGGCCTTTTCTTAATTTGTGGAACGAGTGAGATTTTCCCCAGGGTAATTTCAGATGCGGCGGAAGATGTTTTTGGTTCGACTTCAAATTTAGCCTTTCCACTTGTAGAAGCCATAGCTCCTGCAGATGGTTCATTGGCTGCATCATTATGCCTCCACTGCTGGCAATTAAATCTGCGTCCGTGAAAATATGAGGGTTTAACGAGCACCGTTAACCCATTTACTGCTATCTCCTCTGTCTGGCAATTGAGATAGGCATTTCCAAACATTTCGGCGATGTCCCTGTTTGTTACTGCACGCGTAATTTCCCGTAATCAATATGCGTACCTGCTCAGCGTAATAGGCTTCCAAAGGGTCATGAAAATTTGCAGGTGGTGGGAGGCAGGAAGAGGCATATACAAGATGCTGACGTGGTTTTCGAGTGCGAGGTATAGAACATCCAATTTTTTGGAGCGGGTGTAATGTCCATCCAGAATCAGAAGCACCTATGAATCTGTTGTTGGCCTTATCTTTCTCAGAAATTGTTTAAACCAGTCAATGTAGATCTGGATTTCAATCCATCCAGAAGTATGGCAACCAAGAGTGGACCCAAATGGGGCACCTCTCATTAGCTGATTCTGGAGCCCTTACGAGGGAGGGGGGGATAAAATTTCCTGATCCACACTCTGAGGAAGATATGTCTGCTACTTGTCGCTTTTCCTTACTTGCAATGATGTGGGGAATTTTCCTCAGCACAATGCTTAGATATGTTTCGTCGACACTCTACATTCTATATGTTGGAAAGCCGTTTTCGTCCATTTAGTTTGAAAGCAGAGAGAAAAATATTGCCACATTTTCTTTTGCGCAGGCTGGAGACATATTAAATGAGGTTAACGAGGGTTTTGAAATCGAGGTAACCATTTGGCCGCTTCAGGTAAGGGCGTAACAACGACCTTCCTGCCCGCGCACCCAAAAATGGATTCTGAATATTATTAGCTTTGGCAGATGAAACGTCATTTGTTGGAGATCCTTTAGACTAAGTCCATAAAAATTTACTGTCCATTCTCATGCTGTATCCAATTAGAAGTTGTTCTTGTTCGGGTGAAAGGACAGTTTTACGCCCATGTTTCCCACGATTAGTCTTTGTGACTAAATCAGCTGGTAAATGTGATTTTACTGGCCTAAATAGAGGCCTAAATAGAGTAGCCCTGGGAAGTTGGGAAGTTTTTGTCGCTTTCAGGAAGCCCATCTATTTTTCTCTAATATTTTAATTGCTCTTTGCATAGCAGGGTCATCCCACTACTTAAGAGCTCGTGATTTCTGAGGCCAAACCTATAAGTAAAACAGGTTGTGAAATTACGGTACAAATATGGAGTACTAGGCTATAAACATGGAATACAAGTATTCCATATTAAGTGACATAGCCGTCTTGGAATTCAAAAACACAAATAAAGTAGAAAATTAAATTAAAATAGGCAATAAACACACCATTTTAGAGCTTAATGTACTAGCTGCACGTCTGTTTAGAAGATATATTAATAATTTTTGTCTTTGGCAACAACTAAACTGAAAACCACCAAACTGCAACAATTATCCCTCCTAGTGAATTCGATAAAATAGCTTCATTCACTCGCAATGGCTGCCAACTGCATTATGAACGCAGGAAATAGCACTTTGCGGTCGCTAAACGTAGTTTTCAAGCAGCTCACCAGAGTATAGCACTTACAAGGCGACAAACCGTAGTAATTCGTATTACTACCCCTATTCCAAATTTTTACCTCTTCCTCTACCGTCGACAGACTAAACACGTTCAGATAAACGATAACATTGGGTTGGGTTGCCATACTGACTTGTTCTAATTGGTAGCAAAATTCAAAAGGTGCTACGCTACATTTAACTACTTGCTTCTTATTACAGCAGATACAATCCTGAGATACGCTAGGGTCTCCTCAGTCATTCACCATCGTAGAAATTTTGATTGATGTAGCTTTTGGTGAAGCCTAGGACCAAATCGTACCTGGAATTCTTCCTTAACAGAGATAAATTCACTCTTTTCTTGGTGTATTGCCTTGCAGCCTCTGAAAGGCAAAACAAACGCATTATACTTCTAGTGAATAGTTCCTAATTAAAAATACTTTATTTTCTGTAAGTGTGTGCAAGGAGGAATCATCAGCTTGGAATAAAAGTCAAAACCACATACTATACACCAACAAACGTTTTGCATCACCCATCACCCCTTCATTTCTGTGATCCTTTCCCATGATGCGGAGGGTTCACAGCACTCCTGAGCAGTGTCAGTGCGTGATGGAACCACCCCCATCTCCCCCTTGTCGATACATACTTGAATCCTTCGTAGCATGAGACCATAAAGCTAACCCCGGTAAAAATTTCCCCGCTCTTCAATGCCGATTCTACGTAAGTCGCGTAGAGTACGCACTCATTGTCGACTTCCAAAACCGGCTCGTTTCAATCGATCCTACAAATGTTAGATTGGGCTCATGTCCAGGGAACATCCAGGCAACTCCATTCTGCTGACCCTAGTATGTCGAAGAGACGTCTCCGTGAGAAAGCACAATGAGCACGCTAGTTATCATCTAACACGATGAAATTATCGCCAAAATGATTGTCGTATCACGTCCCGTCCCTGTATCGTAGATCTGTGATAGTGCCTCCAACAATCACGAGACTTGTACGTGTACCTTAGCCCTATGTTATGTCATCGAGAACATTACCACCATCACCTTATTTGTGAATTGGCACACAGTGTTGGACGCGTTCGATACTATCCGCTTGTCTCCAAACACAGAATGTGTGTGTATTCTCAAGGGACCATACTGCTGAGGTCATCGGTCCCTAGACTTACATATTACTTAAACTAACTGACGCTAAGAACCACACACACACCCATTCCCAACGCAGAACTCGAGCCTCCGGCGGGAGGGGCCGCACAATACGTGACGTGGCTCCTCAAACCTCGCGGCCACATCGCGCGACATGTCTCCACACACCTTGCTGCGATTACCAGGCTACAGACAGATACGAGATTCGGCCTTAAACAACACCCAACACCGATTTTGGGGCATCTATTCTGCGTGGTTTCATGCTCATCTGTAACGAAGTTCACGGTATTGTGCTGTATGGCGTGGTGCTCACCTTCACCATAGGGAATGAAGACTTTTGTCGAACAGTCGTCTCTCAGCAGTTTGATACAATACGCGACGTCCTGTAGGCTCTTACAACGCGAATTCAGTTTTGGAGCACGCTGCGCGTGGTTCCTTTCACTAAAATGTCGAAGAAAACAATCATTCCTTGCACGGGTCGGAAGTAGCTGGCCTCTGTGTTGTAAGTCTTCAACACTACCTCTTAAACTGGAACCTAATCCGTGTCCCTACCACATCACGTTGCCTCTTTTCCGCACGTCGAACCACTTTCTAGGTAGATAAGCCTTTCGCACATAGCCTGATGATGCGGACCTAATCAATGGTCTCGATTGTCCTTCGTAGCATGATGGATGATAGCATCACCGCTTACGGTTGTCTCTAATGTGTCTCTACTGGCGCTTTTCATTCACCTGAAATGCAATCGATTCGAGTGCGGCGTTCTACATGTAAGTAGCGCCCATGGTAACTGTGTGTATGTTTACAAATAACATCAGGGACGACCTTTCGACCGCTACAGGAGCAGACGCAGTAGCAAACAGAAACACACCTGCACAACATATCGAGGTGATGCAAAAGTTTTGCTGGTGCGTCTAATTTAGAGGGTAAGACGTCAGCGGTGCACTATTAAATGACTTAAGCTGCTTTTCCACTCAGTCTGCAGCATAATCTTAAATACTCAACAATCTGAAACGACCCATCAGATTAAAAACTTATGCCATATCAAGTCTCGCAGAAGCTCTACCGCATATTTTGCGTAACCGTCCGGCCAAAAGGAAGGATACTAAGTATAGTATGAATCAGCCAGGAAACGTCAAAACAGCACAGACGCTGCAGAGTGAATCATTCAACTTGAAAATAAACTTACTGATACAGCGGACTTTATACTCAGCATCCTGGCCTTTTGGATGATAGCTACAGTGACGACGAAGCATCATTCTACCAGATGAACAGTCGATAGGTATTTGGAAAATTTTGGGCCCTGGTCCAAAGAAGGATAGATGTCTTCAGCACATCACTTAGGAAGTAGTAGAAGTTTACGAAGACTAAAGGGAGCTATCACGTTTCAATATAATTTTAACGCGAAACGTTTGCCAGTTTTTTTTTATGTAAACGTAGTGTAAATGCACTGGAGTAATATGTAACCCTCGGAAAGCCTAGATATTCCAAATCCTTTATTAAGGATTGATCACTGAACGAAGTCTATAGTGTAACGTAGAAACTGGGTCCTGTTTTGAAACAATATTTGCTAGTAGTCACTGAAACAACCGTTCAAATGGCTCTGAGCGCTATGGGACTTAACATCTGAGGTCATCAGTCCCCTAGACTTAGAACTACTTAAACCTAACTAACCTAGGGACATCACACACATGCATGCCCGAGGCAGAATTTGAACCGGCGACCGTAGCAGCAGAGCGGTTCTAGACTGAAGCGCCTAGAACCGCTCGGCCACATCGGTCGGCTAGTAGTCACTGTATTCGGTAGATGACGGCACGAAAGCCTTAAGCAAAAGAGGAGGTGAACAACGCGCTAGAGTCTTAAATAAGTCAAATAAAGTAGCTGCAGAAAATTGTACTGCTTCCCATCGCTGCCCGGGGAGAATAACGCAGACGAGTGTTGTTCGAATGGAAGGTGTGGATGGAGATGTCTGGCTTTTGGTCCGTTGTGTATGGGACCATTCCGTGTCAACTCACCTATGGCTCCCTGCTGGACAGTTACGGATTTAAGCGAAATTTTACGTGAGCGTTCCTGCACGTCCCAGATGACCATTTTTAAAGTTTAACGTTCGTCGATGTAATACTGACGAAATATAATCAGTTGTTTGAGCTGCTATTCCTCGAGCAATATTTTGGTGGAGGAAGTGATATCTGGCCTACTTACAGAGCTGTAAGCGTACTCTTAAGAATAATAATGAAAAGAATTTTACGGGCTGTATTCAGTGGAAAATTTTAAACATAGTCGTCTGAAAAATTCTGTGCCCGGAAATCGTCTAATTTTGGGGTCTTATATCAGGGACTAAACGCACGACGAACATGGAACGTGGCATGCAGAAATCAAACAGCACAAGGTTCTCAAATGTAAAGTTTCGCGTATATTCCACTTTCCAATACCAAATAAACAAAAATTTCACATTTTGTATAACGGTCAAAATTGCACTCTCCTCGACCTGATTTTGTTAAAAACTATGAAATTCTCCAAACTAGGCTCATTAGACGGCCCACGGGTTGAGCCGTCTAAAAGAGTCATTTGATTATACAACGCGGATTAACTATGCTCGACAATTTCAATCAAAGTTAGGCGCGAAAAGCGTGGCATGAGTAACTGAGATATTTGGATTCTTGTATCCCGTAGAGTAAACGCAGGCTAACAACAAACGTGAAAGACAATAGCTCCGTGACACAAGGATGAGAAATGCAAAATTTCATACAGCTATTATTTTTCAATACTCTTCAGTTCGTCGCAAAGATGACGATATTTCTAAGAAGGTGAAAATAGTGTATATTCGACACTTGTTTTACAGATACCGTTTTCTATTGAAGCTTCAAAACCAATCTCATTCGAAACAACGGGTTTTAGATACCATCACCCGCTCCTCACGGCAAAGTAGTTAAAATTTCCAATATGGCCTAACAGTACTGTATAAAATGTGGCGAACTAGCCGAAAAAATCGCGCTGCGAATAAAGTTTTTACCTTGGCTTTATATATCTCGTTGATTAAAGTCATGATAAACTTCAAACTTCGGATGCAACAGCTTGGCATCATGAGGTTTTCCAATACAAAGTATCACTCTCTTACTGCATTCTGAATTATTACAAAATCAGTTCAAACTTGATTTTAGTAGAAGTTATAAAAACAGATCACATTAAATTTGCTTTTAGGAAATCGGTTTTCCATAATTCGTTTCAAACTAATCGCAGCTGGAAAGACCAATTTTTCAAAGATTCAAAATATCACGTTCGGTTTTCCAGTGTGCGCTAACAACATCTGAAAATGACAGACAACTTTGAGGGCACTGCAGGAGGCAATGTTGCCACATTCTGTTGTCCGTGTTTCGTTGGATGAGGTTTTTATTTTTAAATTGAAAAGTAATATCTCACTATATACTGAAACTTCCTGGTAGATTAAAACTGTGTGCCGGACGGAGACTCGAATTCGGGAAATTTGCTTTTCGCGGAGAAGTGCTCTATCACCTGAGCTACCTAAGCGCGATCTGTCCTCACAGCTTCAATTCTGCCAGTACCTCGTCTCCTATGGTGTTGGTCCCTGGTGACACTGTCACTACCAGTTCAGAAACATGAACCAGCAACTCCATCGCCATAGGGGTCACGCCCGGTAGCTGTGCAATACCAGCAATGGGAAGATTTCTTAATTTGGTTTCTTAATTCAGGACCCTAAGTCTGTAATTTTATTTCCTATTTAAAATTACAAAGCCTTTTGGTGACACCTGTCTGCTTACAAAGCCATTTTCTAAGTACCTTATCCCTGAGTTTCAAATCTGTTGGAGTATCTCACATAGGTAAAAAAGGAAATCAATTTTGATTTTAAACTTCTCAACATAGCAGTTTACATTTTTCGACATTTTGGAGTACATTTCTGCTATTTATTTTCTGGAAATATTGTTAGCCAGATGGCGATACTGAAGGAACAGAGAGTGTGGAATTGAGCGAACGTTCTGGAGGCCAACAAGCATGCAGTCTTCTGAGCCAATAATATGAATGTGCTGGGCTTTGAAGATGCATGAACTTAATCAGTGCATCATTTTGTTCCGTTGATATGTCAATAAATTTGGAGTGTTGAGAAGTTTAAAATCAAAACTGATTTTACCTAATACTTGCTGCCTTGTCACCCAGATACTCTTACGGCTTTGAAAAATAGAGGTAAGGTCATAGCTAATGTCTTTCTAAGCAGGCAGAACCTAATTAAGAAACCAAATTAGAGACCTTTAAATCAGGATAAACGAAGCCACCTGTTGCTAACATTGCGCTGATACTGTTGTGACCCCTACGGCGATGGACTTGTCGGTTCCTCTCCTTGAGCTGGTAGCGACATTTTCAGCATGTATCGACAGAGTATATGGTTAGATATTACTTTGTCAATTAAAAAATAAAAAATACATTCAACGAAACACGACCAATAGGTTGCTGCAATGTAGCCTGATGCCATAGCACATTCCCTGGGAGTCGTCCGTCGTCTTCAGATATTATTAGCGCACTTAGAAAATCTAAGGTGATTTTCTGAATGGTTTAAGACATGCTCTTTCCGACTGTTATGGGAAATGATTTTCTTAAAAGAAAATTGAATGTGATCCAGTTTTGTAATTTTTGTGAAAATAAAGTTTAAACTGATTTTATAGAAATTTAGACCAGTATGTGAATGGTATTTTATAATATGCCGAGGTTAAAACCTTATTCGCAGTGCGATTTTTCCGGCTAATTTGCCTCAATTTACGTAGCATTGTTAGTCCATTTTCCAGGTTGAGGGACTTAAAACACATTGATTCGAATTAGAAGGTTTTGGAGCTTTAATAGAAAACAGTAACTGTAAACGAAGTGTCGAATATACACTATTTTCACCTTCTCACAGATATCGTCGTCTTTGCAACGATTCTGCAGATTGTTGGAAAATAATAGGTGTATGAAATTTTTGTCTTTCACATCCTCGTGCCACCGAGCAATTGCTTGATAAGTTTCATGTTAGTATCCGTGTACTCTACGAACTATAAGAATCCAAAGCTTACATTTTTTTATGCCGCTAATTTCGTGCCCAACTTTAAATTAAATTACCTACCATTGTTAGCCCAAGATGAATAATAAAATACGCTTTTTAGGCGGATCAAACCATTGACGTTCTAATCGACCTAGTTTGGAGAGTTTTATGGAACACAGTATTTTCCAGTATCAAGTCGAAAATATCGAGTTTTTTGACCTTTTTACAAAATATGAATTTTGCACTTAATTTATATGAAATTGGAAATGGCAACTACATGAAAATTTAAATATGAGAACCTTGTGTTTTTCGGTTACTACGTACCGCGTTTCACATTCGTCGTACTTTTAATCCCTGAGATATAAGAAGCCGAACTTTGACATTTTTTCTGGTGCCGGTTTCTTCAGGCTTTTATGTCAAAATGTTCTGTTTCAATATGGTTCGTGAAATTATTTTCATTAATATTCTTAAGAGAACGCTTACAAGTGTACGAGATGACCAAATTTCACTTCTTTCACCGAAATATTGCCTGAAATACAAGGACTGTTCGGAAAGTAGGGTCCGATCGGTCGTGAAATGTCCGATCGGTCGCGAAATGAAAACCACAGTGAAAATCAGAAATGTTTTATTCGCAACACTTTGGTGCACCTTCCAGCTACCGCTCTAAATAGTTGCCGCTCGGATTTAGATATTTGCCGTGGCATTTTATAAACTTTCCAATACTCTCGTCACAGAAAGCAGCTTCCTGTGCCTTCAGCCAATTCTCTAGATTGGTCTGCCTTTGGTAGTTGGTGCCAAAATGTTGTCTTGGTAGCCAGCGGCTCATGTCAGCAAAGATGAACAACGGAGGGAGCCAATTATGGGTTGTATTTTGGGTGATTAAACACTTCCCATCAAATCGCTGCAGGAGCGTCTTCATTGCCCCTGCAATATAAGGCTGAAAATTCTCTTGAAAAAAGAAACGCATGACATTTATGTTATGTGGGAAGCATAGATTCAGGCGAAATCTCTCATCAGATCCACATACTTAGTGGAAGACACTATTGTTTTAGGCATTTCTATGTGATCACTTTGCGTTCTGAACTAAAAAGACCGACAAGAAGCGATCGAAAGGACACTACATATACTACCCAACACCTCTGTGCAAAGTTCCATCGGATTTTCACAGTGGTTTCCATTTCGCGCCAAATCGGACCTAACCTTCTGAATGCGCCTCGTGAATCAGCTTAAAGTCGCCAGAAATTCACGCTTTCTCTGCGCAAAGTCGCTCATGGAGTCAAACAATTGACTATATGTCGGCCAATATTGCTTCAACGAATGTTGAACTTTACCATTGTTTCTCGGTGATATGTGTGAATATTCACATAACATTTCGTCTAAACTAGTGATGGTCGAGCAGGAAAGATCGAAATTAGGCCATCTTACATGGAATGACCCTACATCGAAACTGACCACTTCGCGGTTCCGTGCAGCAGTTGAACCATGTGCAGTGGATGTAACGACCAGAAACAAGATCAGTTTCACATTTGTATTCAAGCAGGGTGCTAAACGTAAAAACCTGCGTACCCTCTCCTGCCCGTTGCACACGGGTGTCATGGTCTCGATCATAATAACCACTAGCTAGAAATGTTACAAAGTTATTGCAAAACATTAAACACCTACAACGAAAGCACAAAATATCTGAAACAACCTAACAAAGCCTACCTCTCAAACCTTAACGCTATCTTAATCATTTCATACTAACATACTCTCACATTACCATATGACATGTTGTAGAGTGAACTAACACATATACGGCACCTAACTCGACCATATTCTCACCGTGTTGAAACAAATATACATGTCCAATGGGTTTAAAATTGACATGTTATACGATACACGAACTGCTGTTGCAGGCAGCCATTCAAAATTCAGTACTAGCAAATAAACGAAAAATAAAATCTAGTGCGGTATATGACGTTAACGAGTAGTACTGTTTGCAAGCTCACAGACTCTCGTGACGGAACAGTGATGAGTTTGCATACTGTTCATTGAATTATTTAGCGCAGGGCCGACCGGCGCCATCCGGTATTAATGAGCCGTAATTAATGAGCAACAGTTCGACGGGAAGGCCTCACAGGTGAGTGGCTGATAGTCGTTGACGTAACTGCAGTAAGTCAGTGCTTGCTTGTAGAGCCAACCGAAGTGCGACTTTCTTATCATCCACATCCAATAACAATGGTGCACACATCTTCTTCTTCATTAAATTTTATCAGTTTCATTAAAAGTCTTCTTGCCTACTCTGTTAACAGTGAACAGCTTTGAAAAGTCTGAATTCTATACATAACTACATGAAGGACGTAAGGAAACAAGACAGTTCGTTGCCTCATTGGTCATAGAAGTTCGAGAAGAACTGCTATAGCCATAAAAATCTGAAGCCAATTTTTACAGTCAGTTGCAGCTTTCTTAGTGGGATTGTTCAACCTCTTGTTTGCTACACCTCCATACATTTCGCTTACAATAATAAGTATACAGGATGATAGGTACGTATTTCACAATATTTCCGAACTCCTTTTAAACTTGCAACCGAAAACTTGCAGTTTTTGAAAGTCTACAATTTATTTATTTTTGCACATAAGGAAACCGTGATAAGAAATGGGACTCTCCGGCTGCGTTATTATAACAGTTCGAAATGCTTGTTAGCATTCAGCACAATGATCTGACGTCTGATAGAAATGTGTTATGTTGTTGTTAACTATTTACCAATATATTTGCACAACCGTTATTAGGAGCTAATATATTTGCGGTAACGAACTAAAATTGTCATCATAGATATACTTTAGATGTACTAACTTCACTATCAAATCTGTAAAAGAGGTCTCCACAGTGTGGTGCGTCTTCATCTTCATGTTTTTCACGAAGAGCGGATGACAAAAAAATGGTTCAATTGGCTCTGAGCACTATGGGACTTAACATCTACGGTCATCAGTCCCGTAGAACTTAGAACTACTTAAACCTAACTAACCTAAGGACAGAACACAACATCCAGTCATCACGAGGCAGAGAAAATCCCTGACCCCGCCGGGAATCGAACCCGAGAACCCGGGCGCGGGAAGCGAGAACGCTACCGCACGACCACGAGCTGCGGACAGCGGATGACACGCAGAGAAAAGAAATGTATCTCAAAATGTAAATGTTGCATTTCGAATATTACGCAGTAGTTCATATGATGAACTGTTTTACTATCATAGTTACTTCAACAAACAGAATATTTGTTGATTATGATTATGTACATCAACTATCAAGCAGACGCGGCACAGCTTGATTTAAGTATTCCATGTCACGATCGATTTCCACAATGTTGTAAATAATTTCAGTTGATTTTCAGCACTCGGATATTTAAAACGTAAGTACATTTGCTCATCAGAATTGGCTCTGTCATGTCATATTCCTACACGGTGGAATGTAACTAATTCCAGACTTTCATGTCTTTGATGCGTATAATAAATTTATGTAATATTTCAGTTAGATTTAGTTTGCACGCAACAAAATTCCCACAACTGTATAATTTTTCTTGTAATGTTTTGAAAATGTGTGTGAAAGTTTATGGGACTTAACTGCTAAAGTCATCAGTCCCTAAGCTTACACACTACTTAACCTAAATTATCCTAAGGAGAAACAAACACACCCATACCCGAGGGAGGACTCGAACCTCCGCCGGGACCAGCCACACAGTACATGACCGCAGCGCCCTAGACCGCTCGGCTAATCCCGCACGGCTGTAATGTCTTGATTTGACACCAGAACGCACTAAATTCAAATATCTTAGAGTGAATCCCAGAAGTGAATTGCATAAATCGGCACATTAATTTGAATTTTTTGTACTATAAAGGAAAAACAGTTTAAATTTATTTTGAAATGCCCCTCGTTCTTCTTTCATCTTGGAAACCCCATAGAATAAAATAATTACAAGTACTTTCTCCAAAATAAAAGACGTGACGTTCTCGGTACCTCCATTTATTTCGTGGTCTTCACCTAACGAGAATAAATATATTACGACCAATGAATGACAATGTAGATAATGTTCCTCTTAAACAGAAAATTTCCTACAAAAACGACAGCTTTTGCTCAGATCTTGTATGAATCAGGCATGTGCCAGCTGTCGATGATAGGCATAGTCAGCAAATGAAAGATTTTCATAGAGAACAAACAATGTATTTACCTTAATAACGTTCCAAAGTCAGCATATATATAAATCAGTTCATGATATCCAATATTACAAATTTACTGTTTGTGATGGACACACGTTAAGCTCGTGCGCTCTCAAAATTCTCCCATTTCTCTCCCCACATCCTCCACTGCTGGCGGCTCACCTCCAACTGCGCATTGCTACGCGCTGTTCACATCCAGCTGCCCAACACTACAATAGCAAATTCCAACAATGCAAACCAGCCACAGACTGCTCGCAGCATAGTCAGTGATTGTCATATAGAGCGCTACATGTCGTGACCAACATAAAAACCTAAACAGCCTAGTTACAGTGTCGCCGACCCGTCTGATGTATTTCGACACAAAACTTATGGAACCTGGCCAAGAGGATAATTATCTCCTACTAGGACAATTTTGATTTAGAAGGGATAGGGGATCCAGTATTAGAATCAGAATGTAAAAGAGCTTTGGAGGACTTAAGATCAAATAAGGCAGAAGGGATAGATAACATTCCACCAGAATTTCTAAAATCATTGGGGAAAGTGACAACAAAGCGACAATTCACGGTGGTGTATAAAATGTATGAGTCTGGCGACATGCCATCTGATTTTCCGAAAAGCATCATCCACACAATTCCGAAGATGGCAAGAGCTGACA
This sequence comes from Schistocerca piceifrons, assembly GCF_021461385.2. Lineage (NCBI taxonomy): Eukaryota > Metazoa > Arthropoda > Insecta > Orthoptera > Acrididae > Schistocerca > Schistocerca piceifrons. The sequence goes on from NC_060140.1 coordinate 304,226,523, forward strand.
AGTGCGAGAACTACCGCACAATCAGCTTAACAGCTCATGCATCCAAGTTGCTTACAAAAATAATGTACAAACTGGTTCAGATGCCTCTGAGCGCTATGGGACTTAACATCAGAGGTCATCAGTTCTCTAGAACTTAGAACTACTTAAACCTAACTAACCGAAGGATATCACACACATCCGAGGCAGGATTCGAACCTGCGACCATAGTAGTCGTGCGGTTCCCGACTGAAGCACATAGAACCGCTGGGCCACAGTGGCCACAAATAATATACAGAAGAATGGAAAAGAAAATTGAGGATGCCTTAGATGAGGATCAGTTTGCCTTTGGGAAAGGTAAAGGCACGAGAAAGGCAATTATGACGTTGCGGTTAATAATGGAAGCAAGAATAAAGACAGATCAAGCCACGTTCATAGGATTTGTCGATCTGGAAAAAACGTTCGACAATATAAAACGGTGGAAGGTGTTCGAAATTCGGAGAAAAGTATGGGTAAACAATAGGGACAGGCGGGTCATATACAATATGTATAACAGACAAGAAGGAATAATAAGAGTGGACGACCAAGAACGAAGTGCTGGTATTAGAAAGGGTGTAAGGCAAGGATGTATCCTTTTACCCCTACTGTTCAATCTGCACATAGAGGAAGCAATGAGGGCAATAAAAGAAAGTTTCAGGAGTGGAATTAAAATTACAGGTGAAAGGATATCAATGGTACGATTCGCTGATGACATTGCTATCCTGAGTGCAAGTGAAGAAGAATTACATGATCTGTTGAACGGAATGAACAGTCTAATTAGTACAGAGTATGGATTGAGAGTAAATCAAAGAAAGACGAAGGTAATGAGAAGTATTAGAAATGAGAACAGCGAGAAATTTAACATCAGGATTAACGGTCACGAAGTAGATGAGGTTAAGGAATTCTGCTACCTGGACAGTAAAATAACCAATGACGGACGGAGCAAGGAGGACATCAAAAGCGGACTAGCAATGGGTAAAATGGCATTCCTGACCAAGAGAAGTCTACTAATATCAAATATCGGCCTTGAGGAAGAAATTTCTGAAAATGTACGTCTGGATTACAGTATTGTATGATAGTGAAACATGGAATGTGGGAAAACCGGAACAGAAGAGAATCTAAGCAATTTTGGTGCTACAGACGAGTGTTGAAAATTGGATGAAATGATATGATAAGGAATGAGGAGGTACTGTGCAGAATCGAAGAGGAAAGGAATATGTGGAAAACACTGATAAGGAGAAGGGGCGGTATGATAGGACATCTGTTAAGACATCAGGGAATAACTTCCATGGTACGAGTAGGAGCTGTAGAGGGCAAAAACTGTAGAGCAAGACAGACTGGAATACATTCAGCAAATAATTGTGGACATAGGTCAAGCCGCATCAAACCAGACAGAAGACTGATGGCAAAAAAAAGGACAACGTCTTTCCTCAGGAGGGTGTGCATTGCCTATGTGGAAAATGAAGGATTTGAAGTACGAATAGTTGGAAAATCATCATCTTCATAAGATCTGACATTATCCCTCATTTTTACAAAGCGTTGTGGCTGCTAAACGGCTTCAATAATATTATAGTAGCCTTTTATTAACATTTAACTGTGCTTTCAGAAACGCACATTTGTGGAACAGATGCAATTAAAAATATTTGAAAGGCTACATTAGCCTAAAGAGGAGCTACAGTTCCGTTCTCACCTATGAATATTAGATCTCTTACTGACTGTCATCGCATTGGCCACATCGGATATTACAAAGTATCTAGGCAGCATATTAAAATAGCAGACACTGGTTTATTCACCAGTTCAATAAGTTGTTCATTTTGTTCTATTCATAACTCTTCTCACTTATTTGATGCAGCTCGCTATGATTTTCCCTCTTATGCTAATCCTTTCGTGGCAGACTAGTATCTGCATCCAAAGTCCTCAACTGTTTGTTACCATATTCCACTTTCTCTCGTAACTTACAGTTTTTCCCCATACTGTCATCCCCCTGTCGGCTCGCTGCAGCAAGACTGTATTGTAAAAATTGTCCTATGATCACATCCCTCATTGGGGTTAGTGCTTAGATATATTTCTTTCGTCGCAGGTTCTGTTAACACCGCCCTAATTCTTTGTTTTCCCAGTGCTTTTCATATTCTGAAGTACCACGTCTGAAGCACATACCCTCTGTTTATTTTTCGCTTTCCATCAACGCTCTATTCCATACCGCTTTTCTCAAAAATACATTTCATACTTGTAGACTTCACTGGTGAGAAATGTTCTCTAAGCATGTGTTAGTAAGCTTCTCATATCTTCCTTTTTTTCGTCTGAGAAGCGTTAATTCCCTTCAAAGAGAGCAGAATTTATTCGTCTTCTACATGGTCCTCCATTCTCAGGCACAACGTGTTTCTGATCTCATTACATATGCCCTTCCGTGGAGGTGGTGCGCTGGTCAGTTCCTCCTCCATGTAAGTATTCAGTGACGCATATCGGCGAAGGATGACACAGCGGTCGGTCGGTAGCTGTGGGCTTTTCGAAGCCAGTTCGGACGGATTAAGTCGACAGTTAGTCTCCCACTGTACTATAAAGTTTTCAGGGATTTTTACGATTTGTATCCCTTTGCACTGAATACTAACCCTCTTGTGAACTTCTATTTTTTTTTTTTTTTTTTGACACACTGTCTATTGGTCTCTGTTTCGGGTTCTTCGGCCGACGTTCATCTGATGATTTTGCTGACGTTTCGCCAGTACGAGTCGCTGGCATTATCAAAGCTTTACCCTCCATTGCCGGTGGTGAACTGGAGCCGAGCTCGCGGCCGCAGACTCTATATATCTGGCGGGCCAACGTCCGAGGGCTTCTCCTCTTAACTACCTGCGACGGTCGTTCGCTGCAGTACGGGAAGCCAGGATCCGTTTACATTAAGGCTTTCCTCTTTCTTGTTGAAGCTATTCGCGCGTTTTTGTACAGCTTCTCTGAACAAGCGGGTGTGATAGTGCTCTTCTACAATCAGAACTTCCGTGTCGGTGAATTTTATTACGTGGTCGGTCTCCCTCAGTGCGTGCTCTGCCACGGCCGATTTCTCCACCTGCCTCAACCTGCAATGTCACTTATGTTCTTTGATCCTGGTGATGATTGATCGTCCAGTCATTTCGACATAAACTTTTCCGCATGTGCAGGGTATGCGGTATATTCCCGACATTGCAAGTGGGTACCTTTTCCCCTTCGCCTATATAAGACATTCTTTGATCTTCCTTGTTGGTTTGAAAATCGTCTTTACGCCATGCTTGCAGAATATACGGCCGATTTTGTCCGTCACTCTGGGATGGAAAGCCCAAGTGCACTCCCCAACACATGGGGTTGGGGTTGATTTGGGGGAGGAGACCAAACTGTGAGGTCATCGGTCTCATTGGATTAGGTAAGGATGGGGAGGGAAGTCGTCTGTGCTCTTTCAAAGGAACCGTCCCACCACTTGCCTGAAGCGATTTATTGTAATCACAGAAAACCTAAATCAGGATGGGTTGATGTGGGATTGAACCGTCGTCCTCACTAACGCGATTTCTGTGTGATAACTACTGCGCCATCTTGCTCGGTAATTCAACTCATGGAGATTGTCTAGATGCAGGAGAGAAAGGTTAGGTTAGTGTACTTTATTTATTTTGGTCGGGAAACTGACGCAAAAATCGGTCCTAATTATGTAATTGATCATAAAGATCGGGTCTAATTATACAACAATATGCGTGGCGCTACACAAGGACAGAATAAAATCGCCATATACCTCAAAAACTGGCGATGGCATACAACTTGTGTTATCCTGCTAGGATCAGTTTCGCAATACCACTCGAAACTAGTATAAACACACTCAAACCTTACCCTTCACATACAAGCTGACGAGAATAAAGGCTCGGTTGTAAGGTACTATCTTTATTCTCTTTGGCAGGAAATATGTTCAACTGACGAGATGCTGGTGTTGGACAGAGAGGAGCTTAAAAAGTATATTACCTGTAGGCAGTCCACCTGCTTAGCTGGGTGGTAATATACTCGCCTCGCATGCAAGCAGTCCCAGGTTCGGTTCCCGGCAGGGTTGGAGATTTTCTCCACTCAGGGACTGAGTGTTGTGCTGGCCTCATCATCAATCCATCCTCATCACGGGCGCGGAAGTCGCCCAATGTGGTGTCGACTCAAATAAGTCTTGCACTTGGCGACTGAACTTCCCGGGATGGGCCTCCTGGCCAACGATGCCATAGGCAAATTTCCATTTTTACCTGTAGGCATCCAGCTGGGGACAGTACCTATAGTTCTTTGATGTCAGAGTTCACTACAGATGCGTGCTCAAAAACCACCCTGCAGCCTAGTCAACCGAAGCCAATACATGCTACACTGATGGAAAAAATGTGTCACAGCTCTAATTACACTTCGAAATTGTCATTAAAAAACCAGAATGAATGGGTCATAATGTAGCACATGTACTGGGGAATATCGTCGCCCTAAAAGACTGCAGAGGTTGCAGTAGTTCAAAGTGCGTTCTCCTCGACGTATAATGACAAACTGCAGAAAATCGAAGATCCTCATACCTCCCCTCTCTCCCTCCCTCTACCACCTTGCATCCATTCAACTACGTGGAGGACACAGGCATTTTCGAATGGCCAGCAAGTGGCATCTCCCTAGTGATCGCTGGCGCCAACGTAACAGCGTGTTTAGTCAGCTAAACAAGGACAGACGCCTCAAGTGCAAATTTTTCATCTAAAATATAGTGACAGAGCCCCCAAACTTCATTCCCATGGTCAGAGCGCGGCAGCGTCCAGCAGCCATCCCCAGGAACATGCCCCCATCACCCCCAACCAACACACCATTCTGTGATAGAGAACAACTGTATTTAAAGTCAACCCAACTCTTTCTTGCAATCTGTTAAAAGTATTTCTGGGGAAGACTGGACCCCTCTGAAACAACAACGAAATTCCGGAGAACACTCCAGATGGCTTTTTCAAAAGTTGGTAGCTTGCAAAACAGGAACCCTCCCACCACACCGTCTTGAGTACAATGCGCTTTGACGAGTACGATGCTGGGGAGTAAGCGTTATCGACACCGACAAAAGCTACACATACAATTAAGCACGACGCTGGCACCCTCAAAACAAAACCGTGATAAATGAGGGCAATCCCAACCGCGGGTTGTTTGTCTAAAGGGACAGCCGCGACCTCTTAGAGAAGTTGGCTACCATGCCATTCCGAGCACTAACATCAATGCAACTCCTATAATAAAGTAATTATAAAAAGGAAAACACAATTATGACAGTAAAAATGTCCTCTCTCGACGAAAATAGGCACAGTCCATTTTCTTTTAGTTTTATATGCAAAATCGGTATAGGTTTATGTTTGACTGCATGATACAATTCGCATATCATAATTTTGTGACATCCAGTAAACTGAACGGCTGCCGATCACGTGTGTATTACAAACGTTTCAGACACATGAAGTAACATTAGAAAACACAATATATCACCCCATTAGCTCACACGTGGGAAAAAAAATACAAACGTTTTACGTTTGACAACAACAACCTGTAATTAAAGAGGACGTAGCTGTTTTTTACACTGCGGCAGATCTCGTTTTACCATTTCAGTGCTACATCATACAGTCATTTGCGAAAAAAATGATGAGAGTCTAAGACTTTACTACACGTCTCTTCCATTACTTCGAAACCAATTACCATCTGAATGCTTACATTTGACATTTTGTATTCATAACTCACCTCTTCCGAGATGTATGTAAACTTTCTTTCATTCAGCATTAGATTCTTGGAAGCAATTTGGTCATACAACCTGTTTCATACAATCTACTCACATGTCGGAAAAAGACATTATGATTTCTAGATTCCACAAGGAGCTATAATTGAAGTTGTGTCTGCTTCATAATTAGAGATTATGAAGAATGAAGTAACACCTATTTTTAAACACAGAATTGTGACGATAATAAAAAGAGACAGTCGTGATTCCACGAGAATGCCGATTCCTATTAGTTTTATGAGCTAAAGCGGTGTAGTTTTGAGAGAATTACCTGCTTCCAAACTTTAAGCAGTTGTAGCACTCCTTGTAGTAGTACCTCCTATAAGACTTTACTGCGTCTATCCCGATATCTCTAAAAACAATTACCATCTGCTTGTTGTTATTGAGCATATTACATATATTCTGTCACTCCATTGGAACTGGAGGCTAGCGCTCGAAGTCCTTTGTGCAGATCTGCACAACATTTTTTCGTCTGTATCAAGGAAGACATATCCAGCAAACTATTAAACACACCTTGCGCGTGGTACCACTGTCTCTTAGAAAGAGAGGCGTAATCGTCTTACAAATCACCAGATGTTAAAAACAATATCGCAAAGGCCATGTTAGTGTCACATGCGGTCTTTGTGCTATAGGTGTTGACAAGTATCGCTAACGATATCCATGTTAAAGACCATACAAACCATATAAATCGAGGTATGGCATTACCTTCGAATGAAGAGGTTTTGCCACACAAATACCTCGACATTGAATAACGGTGAAGGCCGGAGTATTTATTAACAGACCGATACTGCTGATACACGTCGCCGACGGTGTAAGCTCGCAATAAAATCACCGAATTTAGAAAGTGATGCGGCTAAGGAACGTGGTATGAAGCTGGTATTTGTAACTCCCTCATGGCGCCGCTAGATATTTCTCCAGTATTTGTAATTCATTCTGTCTTGATGCCACGTCAGAGGTTCTGCGATATATGCACTGTGTTATAGGTGATGGTTGATAAGAATGGTCACATACAGTAGATGGTATTTTGATTGAGGTCGTAAGAAATGTACACTGGATTTTCAGATCTCTGGAAGTATGCTTTCCGCTAGAAATACTGTCTGCTATTTGGAATCGAGTCTTTCCATTCAACCATATACATGTGTTGGATCCTATGGAGCAGTTTTTAATGATTGCTGCCACTAGTGAATCATATTTGTGTCAGTCTCATATCTCGAGATATTCAAACCTATCTGTTGCATTAACATTCCAATGTGGTTTTAGGTAGCCCCTATGCCTCTTGTAACTGCTCCTCAGACTCTGCTCCGCCATCCCGGCAGATTTGTGCATGTGTTCTTCCCAGTTTAAGTCGGAACTGTGCAGACGTCGGAGAGAGCTGTATCTACCACAGTGAGCTGAGTTAATGCTATTGGATTGTGTTTTGACCACTCAGTGGAAATGGGAACATGTTATCGTAGCTCCGCCAGCTGTATACAATCTAAGGTCAGCGCCAAACGAAGCCTGCTCCTCCAACACGAAGTAGTATAAAAGGCAACACGAACAGTTATAATGGTGTTTCTCATTGGGAAAATTAAGAAGACTCAACATCTTACAGGGACTGCAGTCTGAGCAGATCAAGTTTATCAACCAAACATTCTATCATCGTTATTCTGTAACATCCACCAGATTTTTTACTGCGTCTCTCGCTTCTGATATATCAGAACCAAATACCGTCTGCATGCCAGCACTGAGCATATGCAGCAATCCTATTAAATATCCAGCGGCCAACTGGATGGGACGGAAAACACATCGTTCATCTGCTGTTATAATAAGCATCACAGTTGATAGTGCGATCAGTATTAGCAATTTTATCGTAATTTCAACACCGACCACTGACATGGCAGCATGCTTCCCAGTTTCTGTAACATCGCTAAACATCCCGTCCACTACTTTGCGAGTACCATTCTGAAGGTAAATAGATTACTGTGCAGTACGTTCATTCATGGTTAATTCTCGAAGATATACACCAAAGTATACCAGACAGTGACTTACATACCTCTAGCACTTCGATAATATTGCGTAATTTACGATCTTTCTCTTTGCGGATGGGAGTCACAGGGCATTCTCGCATTCTTAGGATAAAGTTAGAGACCGGAAGATCTCCTTGCACTGTCTTTGACCAACGCTCCCTGCAGCACTGGCACGATTTAATCTGCAGCTCACCAAAAGTAGACCGCTACATTCCAAGTTTCGTGGAGGAACAGTGAGAACCGAGGCTGTAACTGGTGTTCCGCACCCAACCAAGAGCACAACATTTCTCCAAATACGCGACTTTCTAGGAGGTTACCATCCCTTATCGGTGTATAGTAGATATGAAACTGTTGTGATGATATAAAAGACTGTTAAGAACGAGAAACGGTTGTTTTCTATGAATGACGTAGCTCCAAACAGTTGGAGTATGCAGCATTTTACGTTGAACAGCTGCACTATCAATTCTAAAGTATTGTTCTAGTATCTGAGGTCATTACCAACAAGTTATTGGTACGAGAGAACATAAACGCATGCACTCCTAAGGCTACAAGGTTCTGCATTTAAAACACGCTATAATGTTAGATCGTTGCAGTTTCCAACCTATTAGTTGTATGGAATGCAACGCTGTTACTACCCGAATGTAAGAAATATATTTCCAGCGCATGATATACATTATCTTTCCAGGCTTCCCTTCAATAAACTATAGTGACAAACTGTAAAATGAAAAAAATGTTTCCTTGAAACATCGATTCCTTGTTATACATCTACAATATAGCTTTCCATAGGTGTATATACCAGACTGTTCACATCCGATCACGGTTCACAAATTATACTATGCTCGCATCAGTCCTATATAAAATGATCGCTCGTAATGGAGAATGCCCCTTACAAAGAAAGAGACAAACACATAGCAGCGGTGTTTGACACGTGAAATTACACGTCATGCCGCCACTAAGTCCGTAAAGAGGACAACTGTCAACCAGATGTATACTAGAGGATTATAGTACCTCATAAACACCTGTCGCTAACATATAATCAACGTAGTTATGAAACTGAAGACACGATTTTATGCTCAAGATGCGGCGACGGAATGGAGTACGTCGCATAAATCTACATTCGTATAGAAGAATGTATCGAAACAGGAGTAAGTCCTCTGATGACCTAGACGTTTGCTGTTAACGATCACAAGTAGACAGTGCTCTAAGTCACACACAAAGCACGCAGATGTATGCGAGTCGAACGCAGATTGTGTCATACAATTGATGCATCCCGACAGAATAACGGACCATTAAATACTACCTCGTTACAACCCTATCTCGACCGATCTCTCCGTCCACTCTCTGTCATCCTTAAATGCATATGCAAGTATGTTCAGCGGCAGATGGTTCTCTCTCTCTCTCTCTCTCTCTTTTTTTTTTTTCAGGAAAGTGTCGAAGACAGTAGTCAGGCCGCGTGTGTCACTATTACCTCAATAGATATACAGTACAATGTTGCCTTGACGAAAAATAAAAAAGACTGTTTCACCGGTTCCCAGTGCTTCCATCTCAATTTTTTCTCGTATTGCTATTGCTGTCGTATACTCGTTCCCATGAACAAGAATTTTTGTGCGCCACTCAGAAGATATGCAAGTACTCCCTCCATTTCCCCGCACTTCGTAGTATATTCCCTCAATTTATCCGTATTCGTAATTTTATAGATTTTACGTCACTTCTATCCATGCTATCATGACATCACTTCTCGTTCTGTATTCTAAAATTGCTTGTAAATGTAGTACGGCTGCCAACACCTAGCACAAAGGCACTTTTTTTCTGGTCGGGCGGCATAGTATGGCACTGTACTCTAACGCATCCAGTCACCTCCAACCACATATTCTACGTTTGATCCAGTTTGCTCTGTGTGTCTTATCGGAGGTACTATTACAAGGTGTGGTATAACTGGTTAAAGTTTGGAAGCAGATAGTTCTCTCAAGACTACACCGATTTTGCTGATAGAACCAATAGGAATCGGCTGTCTCTATATTCGTGGAATCATTACTGTTTTCTTTTTATTATTATGGTTACGATTGCGTGTTTAAAAACAGGTATTATTTTATACTTCATATTCTCTGGTTATAAAGTAGACGCCACTTGAATTATAGCTCATTGAGGAATCTAGAAATGATAATGTTTTTTTCTTTTTTTCGTCATGTGAGCAGATTGCGGGAAACAGGTTATGATGATCAAAGTGCTTACAAAACTAGAACGCAAGAATCTGATGCCGTATGACAGAAACTTTACAAACAAGTCGGAAGAGGTGAGTTACGCATAAAAAATGTCAGCTGTGCATGCAGATGCTATTTGGTTTCGATGTAACGGAAGAGACGTGTGGTAAAATCTTATAAGAGTTTCTAATACAAGTTACGAGAGAGACTCTCACGATTTATTTCGCAAATGCCTGTATGATATAGTATTGCAATGGTAAAATGAGACCTGCCATAGTGTACAAAACAGCTACGTCCTCTTCAATTATAGCTTGTTGTTGTCGAACGTAAAATGATTATGTTTTTGTCGACATGTTAGCTGATGGCGTGAAGGATTGTATTCTCTAATGTTATTTCATTTGTCTGAAATGTTTGTAATACACACGTGATCACCTGTGATTGGCGACGGTGCTCTTCGTAATGAGATACGAATTCCAACCTGCAGCTGAACGTAAAAACTAATCTGATTTAGCTCTTAAAACTGAAAGAAAATGGACTGTGCCTATTTTCGTGGAAAGAGGACATTTATTATTTTCACAATTGTGTTATCATTTGTTAATAATTGCTTTATCACAGGAGTTTCGTTATGTTAGTGCTCGCAATGCAGTAGTGGCCAACTTCCGTAAGAGGTCGTGGGTGTCCCTTTAGACAAACAACCCGCAGTCAGGATAGCCCTTATTTATCATGGTTTTGTTCTGAGGGATGCCGGCATGCCACTCTCTTGTGTAACTTTTGTCGGCGCAGATATTGTTGATCGCCTGCCATCGTGTTCTGCAGAGCGCATCGCACTGTAGACAGTGCTGTGTGAGGCTGTTTTCGGTTGAGGCGGAAGGCTTCTTTATTTGCAAGCAGCCGGATTTTGAAAAAGCCATCTGGAGAGTTCTTCGGAATTTTGTTGTTCCATAGGAAAAAAAATCAAATGGCTCTGAGCACTATGGGACTTAACATCTGAGGTCATCAGTCCCCTAGAACTTAGAACTACTTAAACCTAACTAACCTAAGGACATCACACACATCCATGCCCGAGGCAGGATTCGAACCTGCGACCGTAGCGGTCGCGCGGTTCCAGACTGAAGTGACTAGAACCGCTCGGCCACACCGGCCGGCCTGTTCCATTGGAGTCCAGCCCTTTCGAGAAATACGTTTAACAGATTGCAAAAAAGAGTTACGTTGATGTTAAACACAATTGCTCTCCATCACAGAATGACATAGTGTCCGGGGCTAAGGCGGGCGTGTCTATTTGGGGATAATCGACAGATAGAGCCGCGTTCCGACATGGGGTGAAGTGTGGGGTCTCTGTCACTATATTTTAGATGAACAAGCTGCATTTGAGCGGCCGTCCTCTTATCTCCTATTGTTTAGTTCAATATAAACGCTGTTCCGTTGGCATAAGACCGTCGCATCAAGGCCGAGTGTGGCCAGCTACCACGTGGGGCTGGATTTTGGTTGTAGAAAAGCTAAAAGACGCTCAGTGGACAAGCTGGCCATTTGAAAAAGGCGGCTATGTCCTCCCTGTAGTTGGGTTGGATGGATTGGGGGGGGGGGGGGGGGTAAAGGAGGGAGACTGGGAAGGGATGAGAGGCTTCGATTTTTGGCAGTTTGTGATTGTACATCGAGGAGAATGCACATTGAAATACCGACACCTCTGCAGTCTTACTTACACACTTCAGCATGATACTGGTTGCAGTTCCTCGGAATTGCAATTGGTTTCCCAGAAAATATAATTACGGTGAGAAAAAAAATTGTTTATTCTTATGCTTTTATGGAATTATTAACTTCAACGTGCACTTCTAAAACAAGCAAGGCTCATAAATATTGCACTGATCGTTTCCTGAGTCATGGTAATATCTGAAATCTGATAAATAATTAAGCAGAAAATTCGGCTTTTATACTACAACCAAAATGGATATCTTAGTACAGAGACTCGTGGAGTTCCAAAGGAAGTCACAGGAAAAAATATATATCTTACTCTTTCAAAAAAATTTCGAGCTATGAGTTTTGTGGTAATTAATGGTTTAAGACTAATGTGCAAAAATATATTATATTTTCGCGAAAAATGATTAAGTTGAATTACATTCTATCATAACTACGTCATTTGAGGAGGTTTAATGCCACCAACAGAAAAGAGGAGTTCGTAATTCACGAGTCTCGATCATTTCAAGTTTTTTAATAGTCAGCTGTTGAAACTAACCTGGTCATGCATCAACTGAATATAAACGCTCAATGTGTCCAAAACTCTTTACGACCAGCGCTACTCAAGAACTCTTTACGACCAGCGCTACTCGATAACACAGAGACCTGGCATAGATCGTCTCCACCACACTTTTCACGAAGTTTTGTGTGGAATAAAAATTATTATTGCAAATTTCAAATACTGGTACATTAATAACAACGCCAGAACGTAGAATGCAAGTATACAAACTTGAATTCATCGTGCTGCACAGATGCCGGATGTAAGTTTTTGCGATTGAGTTCCATGCCTGTGGCACTTTGTCAGTGCAGGGACAGTTACTGCTGTTTGTGGATGGCGCTGAAGTTGCCGTCCGATATATGTTCGACTGGGGACAGATCTGGTGATCGATTAGGCCAAGGCAACATGTCGGCATTCTGTTGCCCCGCGAGCATGCAGGAGGGCAGCAACAAGACCTGACATGGACTCGACTAAGGTCTGAAACAGTGCTGGAGGGAATCGACACCATGAATCCTGCACGGCTGTCCATAAATCCGTGAGAGTACGAGGGGGTGAAGACCTCTTCTGAACAGCGCGTTGCAAGGCATCCCTGATATGCTCAATAATTTTCACATCTGGGAGTTCGGTTGCCAGCGGAAGTGTTTAAACTTAGAAGAGTGCTCCTGGAGCCATTCTCTAGCAATTCTGGACGTGTGGGGTGTCGCATTGTCCTGCTGGAATTGTTCAAGTCCGGCGGAATGCACAATGGGCATGAATGGATGCAGGATTCTTACATACGCTCTCTGAAGGTTGGACTGTTGAGTTAGCATACGCGACAGGATAAGAAGGATATAATCTATCTGCTCGTTCAATTAATAACACCAGTTTTTTATTACTTCCATTGTTCTCTGTGGAGGGGGAGGTAGGGCTACTGGGGGTGTATGAAACTATGGTGAAAACTAAGGATCAGTTGACGTGGCCCACGCTCAACGAGGATGCTCGTAAGATGATTAAGGCTTGGGATGAGTAAACTAAGGATAAGTCCAAACCCAACATCCGGCTTGGGGAACTTAATTCGGACTGCGCTGAACACCATAAGATGATAACAGGTTATCTAGGACCACTGCCATAGACTCTGGAGGGTCATTGTTACATCCTAGTTGTCGTTGTTGCCTTTTCCCGCTTCGCATGGTTAGTTCCTATTAGATCGGTTTACCGCACTCCTCTGCAACGAATATTTTCCATGTTCTGTGCTCCGAAGGTTCTGGTTGGCGATAACGCGCCAACCTCCTTGTCTGGAGACTTCAAGTGGTGCTCCTTGAAGAGTGCTATCAAGCAAGTGCCCACAACACTGCACCATTCCAGCCTATATTTGATGAGAGAGTAAGTTGCAATCTAAAGTCAGCTCTCATCATACGTCACACTGAGTTGCGGCAGAAGTGGGATAGGTCTATATAGCCTGGCTATAATTAACGTTCAATACAGCAGTGCATGAAGGTCACAAAATAACACACGTCAAACTCATGTTCACCTTCCCAGGTAATTCTCCCCTTCACCAATCTCCAGTTTATTCGTCTGCTCCCAGTGAACAACCATCTGGCGATCATAAAGAAAAATTTGGAAGCGGCTCGCAGTAACATCTGGCTTGACACCGCCAAGGAGGCTCCGATGTTTGATTGGGGAAGGCTTGCTGTCTGGCTGCTTGCATAAGGGCCAGAGGTGGACTAACACGTTACTGACTTGGTCAGTTTGTTAAATTCTTTGTGTTGAATTGTAATCATTTGTTTGTCTGTCGGTGTACATACCTCGTATTGATTTCCGTCTCATTCTGATAAATTCCTTAGTGGTGCTACTTTTTGTTTTACTTCGTGTTTGTCTTAAGGTCTATTTTGTGTTGTATACGGTCACATACACTGATGAGCCTAATAATGTATTATAGGGCCCCCGTGAGCACGCAGAAGCGCCGCAGCACGATGTGGCATTGACTCTGAAGTAGTGCTGGAGGGAACTGACACTATTAATCCTGCAGGGCTGTCCATAAATCTGTAAGAGAACGAGAGGTTGGATATCTTTTCTGAAAAGCATCCAAGGTATGCTCAATACTGTTCATGTCTGGGGAGTTTGGTGGGAAGTGGAAGTGCTTAAACTCAGAAGAGTGCTCCTGAAGCCACTTTGCAGTAATTATAGACGTATGGGGTGTCACATTGTCCTGCTAAAATTGTCTATGTCCGTCAGAATGCACAATGTACAAGAATGGATGCAGGTGATCAGACAGGAGGCTTATATACGTGTCACCTGTCAGAGTCGTATCGAGACCTATCAGGGGCCCTATATCACTTCAACTGCAGACGCCCCACACCATTACAGAGCCTCAACCAGCTTGAACAGTTCCCTGCTGACATACAGGTTCCATAGATTCATGAGGTTGTCTCCATCCCCGTACACGTCCATCCACTCGACGCAATTTGAAACGAGACTCGTACGACCAGGCAACAGATGTTCATTGAGAAAATGAAACAGCTTAGAGTTGGTTCAAACGACTTTTTAGTCAGCCTGGCTGTGGTATCGCTATTCACAGAAGTTGGTGTGGAAGGTACTTTGGAAATGCTGGCGGGTCTTTCTCCTCCTGAAACTATAAAATTGTTCCGGCATGTGATGACCACCTACTTCTTGAATGGCAGTAAATTTGATGAAATGAAGGACGATATGACGATGGGCTCTCCGTTGTCGCCATCATTGTCTAACTTTTTTATGGAGAATTTTGAGGAACGTACCTTAAATTCGACTCCCCTCCGTCCATCATTTTACCGTTATGTTAACGATACATTAGTGGTCTGTCCAACAGAAGCTCTCGAAAAATTCTCGAAACACATGAACAGCATACATCCGAACATCCACTTCACTGACGAGATGGAGAAGGAAGGAACGTTGCCATTCTTAGACGTTTTAGTACAACGATAGGCGGACGGGCCTCTCGGCCACTCTGTGTACCGTAAGCCGACGCAACCTTTCCAGAAGAGAACCGTTTTGAACACATTGGTATATTGAGTAAAATCTGTTTCTTAAGAGGAACCCTTGAAGTCTGAAATTAACCATCTCTAGTACGTGTTCCGAAAGAATGGCTATGTACACGCATTATAAAGGCAGCGTTCTTCAAGAAAAGGAAACATGAAAATGCTGCAAACTCACAGGATGAACCACCGATTTCCGTTCTGCTCTTTTCTGGCTCTATATCCAGTAAAATAGGAAGACTCCTGTGTAGACGGGGTGTAAGTCCGATTTTTCGTCCTCCTAAGAAAATTAAGGAGATGATGCGCCAGTCTCGGCCTCGGAGTCACTGGAGTTTATATCCCCCGTGAGTGTGGAAGCAACTATATAGGTCAGACCATTCGTAGCGTTTCCGACCGCTGCGCAGAACATCAAAGGCATATTAAAAATGGAGGACTAGAGGAATCGGCAGTTGCGGAGGACAGCCTCACTAACAAACATTGAATACTATTTGATGAAACAAAAATTTCATCCCATGCCCCCACATACTGGGATTCTGTTATTGAGGAGGCTGTCAAAATAACAATAAGCAAGAGGAACTATAACCGTGATAGCGGTCATTATCTGAGCGGTGCATGGATTGGTTCAAATGGCTCTGAGCACTATGGGACTTAACATCTGAGGTCATCAGTCCCCTAGAACTTAGAACTACTTAAACCTAACTATCCTAAGGAAATCACACACATCCATGCCAGAGGCAGGATTCGAACCTGGGACCGTAGCAGTCGCACGGTTCCGGACTGAAGCGCCTAGAACCGCTCGGCCACCGCGGCCGGCGCGCTGCATGGAAACGAGCGCTCAATCCAGAGAAGCAGCAGAGACGCTCCTTGCAGTGCTTATGTTCCCACGGAAGCGGTGTAGCCACCAACGCAGACACTGACACCGTCTGCGACAGTAGTACGTAATCGCCGACCAATCAGAAGCCGACCAATCAGAAGCAGTCCACAGGCTATATAAGGCCACTATAGCAGCAGTGGAGAAAGTCAGTTGCTCATGACGATGGAGGCTATAGTCGAAAGCTCCAGGTCTTACTCCGAACTGACGCGGCAAGAAAACCGAGAATGTTTTACGTATCAGTGTCGTGGCGAAAGAGAGTCCAGTGTCGGAGCTTATGGGCCCAGGCCAAAAATCCAGTTCACCATGGAAATGGAAAATGGTAACAGAATACCTTTCTTGGATGTTTTAGTTATGAGATGGTCCGATGGAAGTTTGGAACATAAAGTTTTTCGGTAAGCAACACATATGGACAGATATTTGCATAAAAACTCCAATCACCATCCACAACAAAACAGAGGTGTCATTAAAAGTCTTGTCGATAGAGCCGAACGGATATGCACATCGGAACACCTGGACGCTGAAATAAAACATCTGAAGCAGGCCTTCGAGAAAAAATGGCTACTCAGAGAAAGAGGTAAACAGAATTTTGCGACCAAGGAACAGAAGACCGAAGGACAAGGATGAACCATAACGACGGAAAAATACAGTTCTATTAAAAAAGTAACGGATCAGATCGGTAAGATTTTACAGAAACATGACATCAGACGGGTCTTTAGCCCAACAAAGAAAATAAGTCAAGTACTCTGATCTGTGGAGATTAAACGCCCTCCTCTGTCGACATGTGGTGTATACAAAATTCCGTGTACGTGTGATAAAGTTTATATTGGAACTACCAAGAGGAGCGTAAATATACTGGTAAGGGACCACGAAAGTCTTAGACGAATAGGAAAAATATCAGTCGTCGCAGAGCACGCTCTTTAGACAAGAAACCGCGAAGTGAAGTTTTCTGAAACAGAAATTTTATCTACAGCTTCAAATTATTGTCGACGACTATGTAGAGAAGCCATTGACATTTATCTTTGACAATACGACAATCGATAGTTAAGTCTTATATTTGACAAGGATTATCACTGTTCATCACGTATTACTTCGAACACACCCCTTTCCCTATAGTAGGCCTAAATAAGACGATCTCGGACGTCCGATCTGTCAAACCACCCCTTCCTTCCACCTCTTCGATTCCTATCTAACCATCTGTGGCCGTCCTATCGCCCTCACCCCCACCCTTAAGTACCTTGGCGTCACCCTCGACCGTCGCCTCTCCTGGACCCCCCATCTCCGGACAATCCAAGCCAAGGCACGCTCCAGACTCCATCTCCTCGAGCTCCTTTCTGGCCGTACGTGGGGTCTGGACCCCTCCACCATACTCCACACTTACAGATCCCTCATCCGCCCTGTCCTCTGTTATGCCCATCCGGCCTGGATCTCCGCCCCCCGCCCCTACCTTTTATAAATCGCCATGCTCTCTGCCTCGCATATCGCATCCGTCTCCTCTCCCCCATGCGGATCCTGTACGAACTTATTCAGTTTCCCCACCTCCTACTTTTCCTCGAACGGATACGGATCGTCTACACCTCCCGTAAACTCGATCCTCCTCACCCACTTGTCTCACCCATCCTCTGCCACCCCGACCACTGCCGCGCCTGTATTCCCACGTCCCACCCGGTCTCCATCTCTCCACCCTCCTTACCCTCTCACAAGGTGGCTTCCGCCAGCTTCCCCTCCCTGATGATGCCCTACTCCCCTCCATCCACCCCTCCTATCAACTTTGACCTCCTCTCCCACTTCCTGTGTTTTTTCCTTTTGGCACCCTCCCTCCCTTCTCTCCTCCTTCCCTCCCTCCTCCCTATCTTCCCACTCCTCCCCCGGGCTTCCCCTACCCCTGTCCCTCTAGTCATCCTCCCATCTCCTCTGCCGTTGGCATCTTTGCTCTCCACTCTCCCTCCCCTTCTCCCCCTCTTGGCAGGTCCCCGGACTCGCACACATTACGTGAACATTAGCGCGCCGGAGATCATCGCCATCCGTTTCTCGTGTGAGCCATCGTGTTTTGTGTTTAGTGTTCACCGTCACACTCCATCGACATCTTCAGTGTTTGTGCGTCATGTCAACAGTTTGTAGTGTGGATTATCGTCGAGTGTGAACGGCTCCGTGTTTTTGTATTTATGTGTCTACAGTTTCATTACCCGCCATTATTTAAATTATGTGTATTCCTTATGTTTTTCACTCATTGTCTATTCTACGGCTGAAGAGCAGCATAGAGTACTGCTGCCAGCCCGCCTGTTGTACAGGTTTTAAAATCACAATAAAGAAAAAAAAAGTCCGATCTGTCAGTCGGCAAGACTCAGTGGAGGAGCGCCTCTGAGGATGTCCAGCGCTATCCTGGACGAAACGTCAGGAATAGATGAGTTTCTTGGACCACGACCTCACATTCCGAAATGTTTACCGGCAATTAGAGCGACATGGTTGAGTACGTGTTCGAGAAATACGCCGACATAATCCTTCTGAATGACGAAGCTCAAGGTAATGGAAGAGCTGCTCGTCGCCTTCATCGAGATCGTACTCCACAGCGTCCGACGTCATCGCATACCCTTTTCGCTACAATTAACGCAACGGCTTCGAGAAAAGCTACCGTTATCGTCAGCAGGCGTGACTGTGGTGCTCCATGCAGACGCCACAAACCCGGATTGGAGGAGGTCGTACCACGTCACGTTGAATCGAACCCATCAATGAGTACACGAGCAATGTCTTTGGCTATTAATGAGTGGAACTGTAAAACAAGTGATGCACTGGATCACGCCTAGTCAATTACTTCTAAAAGCGGTCATGTCATCAACATGTTTGTAGCATGGAAACGGTACATTTCCTGACATGCGTTCCAGTTAAAAATATTGTCTACTCACTCCCCTCTACAAGTCCTAGACCTGCGTAGCATGAATTTCCAAATACTCTGTATTAATACGCCTAATTTGTATTGAAATTAAGGCACGCTGAAGCTCACTGTGAAACAATAACGGGAAATATATTATCCTGTTGTGATGAAGAAACTCATTTCGAATTCATCACCTTGTTGCAATCCCGATGATCACAGAAGAATTACGATAAACTCATTTTAGGATGAGCGTACGTACCCGCATCCACGGGGCTACAACACTGAGAATGAATGAGTGGTGACGAGGTCGCCAAACAGCAGCGGTGCCATGCCGCGCACGTAGCGGTGATATTCGGGGCTCCGGCCGCTGCACAGAGGTGCCAGGTATAGCACAGTGCCGCCCCCGCCCCCACTACCCCCACGCCGGCTAACCTCATTACGGGCCGCGCTGCGGCGCCGCCGTCCGCCTGTCGGCCCACATCTAATAGCCGGGCCGGCGCTGCCCGCCGCACAGTGGTTTTGACGTGCCTCCGGGCTGATAGCGCGTCACGGGGGCCGCGCCTCCTGTTACACCAACTCTGCAGACTTCCCCGTCGTGCCGTAACGAACCATGCGCCGTCTTCTGTTTCGTCTTTCCCTCGCGCTGCCAGAGTAATCTTGTTACTGCCAGTTGCTGCTGCTTCTTCTTCTTCTTTATCTTCATCCGTCCACACGGCATTCATTCCTCGAAGTTCCTGAATCATTAATGACTATCATTCTGACATTTTATCTTCTGGTTGTAAAATCACTGATTTAATAACAAACGAGTCAGTACATCTGTAATCACTGCGTCTCATTCCTCATTTGGGATGCTAGAAGACACGAATCCATTTTCCACGGAGACCATCAAATTCTGAGTCGTTCCTATCTTCTCGATCAAAGGGAGCTTCACCTTCTAGCCATTCAAATATTTGAGTTATTTCCCATTTATTGTTCCGGTTCAGTTGCATATTCTTCCTTCGATTACATGTTTTAAGCACTCTCGGTCATCTTCCGATTTAAAACAAAGTAATAATAAATATGTGTCTTATAATACCTTACAGTTAGTAGAAATGATAAGAACAGTATATACACTCACGCTCATAAATGAAGGATAATGCTGATACATGGGGAAACAACGCTCTGGTGGGCAGTTTGCGGGTTTGAATCACCTCAGGGTATGACCATGCGGTGAATTTGACCTGCGGTCGTCTCACGGTGGCGCTGGCAGCAGTCCACTTACGCGGAGGTGTGTTGGTGCACGTCAGAGTACGGTGCAACGAGTAAGTGTGCAAACGTTTTCGCCGGCCGGGGTGGCCGAGCGGTTCTAGGCGCTACAGTCTGGAAGCACGCGACCGCTGCGGTCGCCGGTTCAAATCCTGCCTCGGGCAGGATGTTTGTGATGTTGGGCATGGATGTGTGTGATGTCGTTATGTTAAAGTAGTTCTTAGTTCTAGGGGACTGATGACCTCAGAGGTTAAGTCCCATAGTGCTCAGAGCCATTTTTCAAACGTTTTCAGACGTGCTAATGGTGACTATGTGTTGAAAATGGCTCAAACAACACATATTGATGACGTTATGAGGGGTAGAATACTAGGGCGACTGGAGGCTGGTCAAACACAGCAGGTCGTAGCACAGGCCCTCCGTGTGCCACAAAGTGTGATCTCAAGATTATCGCGACGATTCCAGCAGACAGGAAACGTGTCCAGGCGCTACAGTACGCGACGTCCACAGTGTACAACACCACAAGAAGACCGATGCCTCACTATCAGTGCCCGCGGACGGCCACGGAGTAATGCAGGTAGCCTTGCTCGGGACCTTACCGCAGCCACTGCAGCAGTTGTCTCCAGGCACACAGTCTACAGGACTGAATAAAACATCGTTTATTCGCCCGGAGACCTGCAAGGTGCATTCCACTGACCCCTGGTCACAGGAGAGCCCGTAAAGCCTGGTGTCAAGAACACAGTACATGGTAATTGGAACAGTGGTCCCAGGTTATGTTCACAGACGAGTCCAGGTACACAGTCTGAACAAAGATTCTCACAGAGTTTTCATCTGGTGTGAACCAGGAACCAGATACCAACCCATTAATGTCTTGAAAGGGACCTGTATGCAGTTCGTCGTTCGATGGTGTGGGGTGGGATTATGGTTGGTGCACGTACACCCCTGCATATCTTTGACAGAGTAGCTGTCACAAGTCAGGTGTATCGGGATGTCATTTTGCACCAGTAGGTCCGTCTTTTCAGGGATGCTGTGGGTCCCATCTTCCCCCTGATGGATGATAACGTACGGCCCCACCGAGCTGCCATCGTGAAGGAGTACCTTGAAACAGAAGATATCAGGTAAATGGAGTGGCCTGCCTGTTCTCCAGACCTAAACCTCATCGATGCTCTCAGTCGACGTATCGCTGCACGTCTTCAAACCTCTACGACACTTTAGGAGCTCCGACAGGCACTGGTGCAAGAATGGGAGGCTATACCCCAGCAGCTGCTCGACCACCTGATCCAGAGTATGCCAACACATTGTGCGGCCTGTGTACGGTGTGCATGGTGATCATATCCCATATTGATGTCGGGGTACATGCACAGGAAACAGTGCCGTTTTGTAGTGTTTCGGAACGGTTTTCTCAGCTTATCATCTGTACCATGTACTTACAGATCTGTCTCTTGTGTTCCCTCTGTGCCTATGGAATTAGCGCCAGTTTTGTGTAGTGCCACGTTGCATGGCATGAGCATGAGTGTAAATGAAGAATTCACCTGAGTAGTTGCGACGGCAACCCGTCCTGTCTATTCAGAACAACATATAAGAGTACTGTCTTTTGCTACTGTGGTCAATGTTTTAAGTAGATAATGCTGGAGGTAGAGACAAGGGCCGGGGTGAGACGGAGTGAGGCTCTATTGGTGGAGGGAAAGGAAGTAGAGAGAAGGTGGTGGCGTTGTCATGAGTTCAACATAAGGCTCATGCAAATATTATGGACTTACTTAAAAATTCAGATTGAAACAATAAAGGTGTAGAACAATGGGCATGTAAAATGTAAACAGCACAACATACTGAAATTATAAAATGAAACGAGGGCGAATTGAGATCGGCAAAGAAGGCATGGGAGGAGTGACAAACAGTTAGTGGCCGTAATGCTAGAGATGTAAAAAACCATGCATGAGCAGCGCCTATTAGACGAAGCAGGTCTGACAGCCGGTAAGTTCCAGTCATTCTACCAGGAAGGAGGTGTGTCTGTGGTTCAACCATGCCTAGACGGTCAATACCGTGGGTCGATCGCGCCCGCATTGTTACTTTGTGCCAGGAAGGGCCCCCAACAAGGGAACTGTCCAGGCGTCTCGGAGTGAACCAAAGTGATGGTAGTCAGACATGGAGCAGATACAGAGAGACAGGAACTGTCGACGAAATGACTCGCCCAGGCCGCCCAAAGACTACTACTGCAGTGGATGACCGCTAAATACGGATTATGGCTTGGAGGAACCCTAACAGCACCGCCACCATGTTGAAGAATGCTTTTCGTGCTGAAATACGACGTCGTGTTACGACTCAAACTGCATATAATAGACTGCATGATGCGCAACTTCACCCCCGACGTCTGGGGTGATGTTGATCTTCGCCGCCACGACACCATGCTGCGCGGTAAAGATGGGCCCATGAACATGCCAAATGGACCACTCAGGATTGGCATTACGTTCTCTTCACCGATGAGTGTCGCATATGCCTGCAACCAGACAATCGTTGGAGACGTGTTTCGAGGCAACCTGGTCAGGCTGAACGCCTTAGACACACTGTCCCGCGAGTGCAACAAGGTGGAGGTTCCCTGCTGTTTCGAGCTGGCATTATGTGGGGCCTGTCTGCCTCCGGTAGCTGAATGGTCAACGTGACGGATTGTTAATCCTCTGGGCCTGGGTTCAACTCCCAGCTGGGTCGGGGAATTTTCCCTACCCAGAGACTGCGTGTTGTGCTGTCTTCACCATCATCCTATAATCTTCAACTGCTGGTCGCCGAAGTGGTGTCAAATTGAGAGACCGGCATCCGGCGAACGGCCTGCCTGATGGGTGGCCCTAGCCATACGATTAAATAAATAAATTATGTGTAGCCGACGTTCCCTGCTGGTGGTCATGGAAGGCGCCATAACGTCTGTACGATACTTGAATGCCATCCTCTGACCGATAATGCAACCATATCGGCAGCTTACTAGTGAGGCATTCGTCTTCATGGCCGACAATTCGGGCCCCCATCTTGCACATCTTGTGAATGACTTCCTTCAGGATAAGGCCATCGCTCGATCAGGGTGGTCAACACGTTCTCGAGACATGAACCCTATCTAACACAGCTGGGATAGATTAAAGAGGTCTGTTTATGGACGATGTGACCCACCAACCACTCTGAGGGATCTACGCCGAATAGCTGTTGAGGAAAGAGACAATCAGGAGCAACACTGCCTTGATTAACTTATGGATAGTATGCCATGACTAATACATGTATGCATCAATGCAAGAGGATGTGCTACTGGGTATGAGAGGTACCGGAGTGTACAGCAGTCTGGACCACAACCTCTGAAGGTCTCGCTGTATGGTGGTACAACATGCAATGTGTGGTTTTCATGAGCAATTAAAAGGGCGGAAATGATGTTTATGTTGATCTCTATTCCAATTTTCCGTACAGGTTCCAGAACTCTCGGAACCGAGGTTACGCAAGAACTTTTTTTGATGTTGTGAGTGTGTGGGTGCTATTCCGTCATTCTGCACAACGGATTATTTTGAGATGTACCCTTTACCCTGTGGCTCCTGCAAGATGCAATTTTCAGACAGACGCTCCTAATGTTTTAAAGGGATATTCCTAAAAATCTTTCAGCAATAAATATCTTCTGGAGTCGTCCGCTGTAAGGAAATGACACAAAAATTCACAAAATTTCTTACGTAACTAGTGGGATACTTGTGTACTGCAGTAGTGCTAGTTAGTGTAAGAAAAACACGAAACTAACGAAAATTATTATTTATTTTGCAAAATCACAATGGCACTTTTAGTTATGAACTGAACAAGCTATTCCCGGGTTCTTTTCGGAATATGAAGTTACCTCTTAAGGATAGGATTCGCTAATGAGATTTCTATACAGAGTTTAAGATTGTTCTTGACTTGTCAGAATGTCTGAGAGCCGCGCCTACTCAACTTGAATAATTATTCGTTAGAATGTTGCTAGGTACGGTCGAAGCTGTCGCATGTGAAATGCAGTGAAGTTTACTGTTGTGGAGGAAATATGGGGCTCGCAAGAGCTGTAGCATCCAATACCATAAGCTGCGATGACTGCTGTCTGCGCCGCTCGCTGCTGACAAATAATATAACTCTCATTCTATCTGGATTGACCTTCGCCAATCAAACTCTCCCTTCACCTTGATGAAGTCAAGGACTCCTATTCGTCTCTAGTCTGACTATTGGCATGGTACACCGGTCACATAACCAGTCCAATACGATGCCACTCAAAAATTCGCTCCCAGGCGTTTAACTATAACTCTGTCCGTTCACACCACACAATAAGTGTGATGGCTAACACAGTGAACAACGCTTAATCGCAAGGACTCAATATAGAGTCGCACTCCGATTCACTCTTGACAGAGGTGTTCTCCCAGTGAAGTACTGAGGAGAGACTTGTTCCTTGCTCTTTGAGTACACGTACGAGTGCACACGCTCTGTTACGCGTTCTCGCTCCAAGAGTGACAATGGAATGGCTCCTCTCCATGCCAGACATGAAGGGGTGTATCTTTTGGTCCCTTCCATTACTCCTTCAGCTATAGGCGTCAGGAATATCGTCTGTCAATCAGCATTGCTCTTCTAAAACGGGAGAATGACGTTTCGTTTAAGGTGACCAGTCGGGAAATCTGTAGCATCGGCGTTTGGCGTTTTCTGTCTCCCTGTGAAAACCTCTGAAACTGCGTGCTATGTTTGTAAAGAATGCCTAGGGTGGGCGCTCCCACACAATGTAGCAGAATTTGCTTTTAAGCCGAACACGGGGACAGTCTCCTCTTTTACTCGGGCAAATGCTGTCCGCTCAAGGGGAACAGCCAAAGTTGACTCGTCCTCTGAAGGGATCAGCCTCCCAGCGTGCGGTCTGCCTCTCTAGAACTAAAAGCTCCTGTGACCGTCGTGTCTGGAATGTATGTGTGTACACCAGCCACAAGTATCTCAACCCCAGTGCGGACTTGTTATTCGCGTATCGTTTACATGACTTCATACAACATTGACTTTATCTTATCGAGTTTGGGTTCGAATGAAGCGTCTTGATGTGCAGAATATGATTGTGAGGGCGGAATATGTAAGCAATGAAGGTCGGGAGACCATGACATCTTACAATATGTGTATTAAAATATATTACAATGGCTCCTATTTGTATTAAATATTTGTTTTGCAGTATTCATCTAATCACAGCCGTTTTTTCAGAATTAATTTTTGAGCTATGTGTTTAGACCACACTGAGAATAATAAGAAAACTATAATATCTTTATTGCGTTACCTTTATATTAATATTGCTTATTGGATGTTACATGAGATTTTCCAACTAGCTGAAAGACATTTAGCAAAGTGCTGTAGTTCGTTTCCTTACGAGGTGGCGATTGGTCTAAATGTAGCGTTGGTTGGTTACATGTAAGAGAAACATCTAGCAGCCATTACATGTGCGGAGCTGTGGCATAGGCTGTACTGGATCTCCCACTGACTGTCATAACAAGAACACCTTTCAGGGTGTCGTTAAATAACCCATGTACAAGTTTTCTGCAGTATGTTGACCACTTGGGTCAACAGCTCGTAGGGTAACTGAGTGGCCTGTCCAGTTTATCTAAAGTAGTGTGTTTAAGATTTTTAGATATCATCTGTGACAACACATCCAGTGCAGCTTCTCGTTCTTTTGACATTTTATTGATAATGACCTGTTGCTTTTCACATTTTACTCGAGCTCATCTTTCGTAAATCCATTGTAATTATTGTAGTTGGTTTTATGTTTTCCACTGAGATGACTTCTTCTTTGTCTTCAGTACACTAATAACATTACTCCTGGTTGAGCAAATTTTTTTTCTTTACTAGCTCAAAAAGAAATACTTCATTTCTTGGAAATTTCTGTGTTGGTCAGCGGTTGTCAGTTGCAATGTCTCATGAAATGAGGGCATGTCACACTGTTGATGGGAATCCCTCCACCGGAGGGGACATTACCCCAATGGCGCCTTTGGTACTGCGGATATGAGTAGGCTGTGTAATGCCACAGGGTGTCTCCCTCTCCTATCTCTTGGCATCATCATCATCATCATCATCATCATCATCATCATCAAGCAACACAAACAGCCATATGCACCGTCCAGTCACATTAATGTGACCGCCGGTCAAAAGCCTAGATAACCGTCTTTTGCCTCATGTGCATACAGGAAGAGAGTCAGTGAGGTTACGGAAAGTTCTGAAAAGAATTTGGAGTCATGCCATGAGAGGCTGCACTAGGTTTCTGGGTTGAGAATCCGTGTTCATGGTAACAGCCCAATCGAGATGGTCCCATTGGGTTTTAATCCGAGGAGTATGGTGGCCAGGGATGTACAATAAACTCATCCATGTGCAATGTCCTGCTGGTAGATGCCATCATGTCAGAGAAAAGACAAGCTGCATGTAGGGGTCATCATGATCCCTAACGATAGATGCATACTAGTGTTGATGCACTTCCAGGGTGAAGAGATCAGCCAGGGAATGCCACAAAAACGTTCCCCTTACGATAATGGTCCCTCCTCCAGTCTGGAGCTCTAAGTCGATTGTCATAGCGTTGTAAATGCCAACGGCCATCTGTCCAATAGAGCATAAAACGTGGAAAGGCCACCTGTCGCCAGTCAGCAGTAGGCGTCCAGTTGCTATATTGGCGTACAAGTAGAAGCCTTCGTCGCCGGTGAACAACAGTCAGCATGGTTGCATGAACCAGGCGACTGATGCGGAGGTCCATACGCAGCAACGTTCTCTGAATGGTCGCTCAGGATACTCTGTCGATAGACCCTCTGTCCACCTGGGCGGTCAGTTACTGTTGCACGTCTACTCGCCGGAACTCCTCTCTGCAATCAGCCATCCCCGTCATCTGCGGCCTATGGCACACAACTGCAGCGCCGTTTTGCAATGTACGATAAACTTTAACTATTGTAACCTGTTGTAACCGCCACTGTTCCGGTCGCGGGCTGACCGAGAAAGCGCGGCGGGACCAAACGGAAAGTGGCCTGCGAACAAACAAACGAACGGAAAGGACGGACACGAAACGACGGACGAAAGAGAGAGAGCTAACGACGACAACACACAAGAAGCAACGGAGTGGCAAAAACAACCAAACGAATCCAAGATTACCACTAGTAATGAAAACTAAGAACGGTAAACACGCTGTCTGTTGTCGAGACGATATGTCAAGACTCACGCAACGATTAGAGTCGCTGGCTGAGCGAGAGGCAGGTACTTAAGTACACGATCGGGGACGCAGCTATTGGCCGCTGGAACCACGTCTTCCACTGTGGCGCCCTGACACTAAATGTGGGCCAGGAGGCGCGCGCCGCCACAGCTTGGAACGATGGTGCAGAGACCTCCAGGGGTCTTCGACGTCCATGACGTCTGGCGTGGATTCAAAGTCCGCGGCGCGCGGTACCAGATTAACCAAGGCAGTACACGAAGAGTTTACAAACTAAGCTGTCTAGGAAATGCTACCACACTTGTTTTCGAAAACCAATGATCATGCCCTTTTGGATGTCATATAACTCGCATTATGACAACAACTGCACTATTTCTGCGTTCCTCCCACCAGACATGCAGTTCTAGTGCTGCCATCTGCCCCAGTTAATGGTTATTACAGGCTCATGCCAAACGTAGGCCATTGTCACTTTGATGTGACTGGGCCATGTACAAATACACGTACAACTCTCACATATACGTAACCAAAGGGGAATTGTTCGCGGAGAAAGGACAACCTTTCTGGCAGGCAGCTGTGCTGTGTAGAGCTACACTCCTGTCTTGCCTGCGGCCAGAGAGTCATGCTTGGCAGCGTGTCACATGGCCTCGCAAGAGGGCGAGCCACGTACACGTGGTTGTCTCAACCACTACTGCGGCGGAGGTGGAGGAGGACCAAAAAGAGAGAGATTAGTGAGCTTCGACCCCAAGTGGGAGAAGCAGTATCTTCCGGAGAGCAGAGCCGTCATTGCGGTGAAAGCAGCGGAGAAGCCAGCGGCACGTTGCCGAGGTCTGGATGGGCATGGCGGCCAAGGCGCCCGCTA
Organism: Schistocerca piceifrons; assembly: GCF_021461385.2. Classification (NCBI taxonomy): domain Eukaryota; kingdom Metazoa; phylum Arthropoda; class Insecta; order Orthoptera; family Acrididae; genus Schistocerca; species Schistocerca piceifrons. The sequence goes on from NC_060140.1 coordinate 304,254,750, forward strand.
TAGGTGTGCGAATGTACTCTCTAGAAGCGAGAACAATTTTGTTAATTATGCGCCTTGAGCGTGATTTACTTAAAAGAAGATGATCTGGTTTTTATTACGCAGTGAGAGTGATTGGCCGGCCGGAGTGGCCGTGCGGTTCTAGGCGCTACAGTCTGGAACCGCGTGACCGCTACGGTCGCAGGTTCGAATCCTGCCTCGGGCATGGATGTGTGTGATGTCCTTAGGTTAGTTAGGTTTAAGTAGTTCTAAGTTCTAGGGGACTGATGACCACAGTAGTTAAGTCCCATAGTGGTCAGAGCCATTTTGAGAATGATTGATTTGGTGTAAGCCATTTGTACGAGGAAAGTTAGCTTGTTATTTTGCTATGTGAGAGCATTTCATTTATATGTTTTATCGTACAGAAGATCGTATTGAACTATATGTGTAGGTAGTCCTGTGGCTAGTGGATAGCAGCTTGCCGTAATGACTAGGTGGTGATAGGAGTAGCAGCAAAACACTGTTTAGCTGCGTGCGATGTGAGTGGTTTTAATTAAGTCCGAGAGCTGTTGTATTGTCCTATGGTAAGTTGCAGGAGCTATACTTATTGTCTTTTCCTCTCTGTGACCAAGGATCATATATAGTAATTGCTATTTTCCGTGTTGTTTCTGCTGTGTCAAAATTGATTTTAATTGTGTTACTTTGCGATTTGTTTCACCCTACTGAATTATAAATTGTCATTCTTTTGTTTGAGTCCTTCTCTGTAGATCTATTTTGGATTTCAAATTAAGTTCTGTTTAATCTTTATCATTCTTTTGTGAGGGGGATTTTATGTTTCTTTCACACCTCACCCACTGAGCCAAGAAGAGAACCCATTCCAACGCCCACAAAGTGTCGCTTTTCCTCCCTTCATCCCTGACAAAATAATGACCTCTGCTACCCTCTGTCCCTGGCACTCAATATCTAGTGCCAGACCCGCTACACAGAATATTATATTAATTATGTCATGTCTTCTCTTTTCTCTTACCTCTGAAGTTGTAAATAATTATCTAAGCGCTTGAATTAATTACCTTGTTCACAGAATATTTTGCTAAATGTAGGTGGTGTGACGTGTTCGTTTCTCATACGGTTCCACTGTATAGATTCCTAAATAAATGTGTAAAAACAAATTTTGATTTCATTACCTTACTTAATGTAGTTTACTTTTCTTGAATTTTATTTTGCATCATGAAGATAGCCCCGTAACTACCTGGATTTTAAGAAATTTGTAAAAATAGATCTCACCAAATTGGCAAACATTTTGAAGAATGCACAGAAAAAGTAAACACATAAAATTGGGCAAATCTGTAACGAAGTCTGTGTATTATGAAGAAACACCCAATTTCAGGTCATCTTTCCGAGAGATGAATTTTACTCAACATTCCCTGTCGTAGAATACATGTCAACTATTGTTCAGAGTTAGACAGTCACTTTTTTAAAATTATCTTTGTAACTGCATATTATAATACTGCATATATCAAAATACCTCATTTGACTCAGAACTTCATCGCTTTTAAAATTATAGGATAAAATTTACAATACCATATATTTGGAGATTAAGTGTCGCAGTCCATATTTGTATATTACAAAAAGTGCTAATAGAGTCACAAAGCGGCCCAGTTTTAAGGTATATTGTGTGGCTAATCGAACAGCTACATCTGCGAATCTGTCCGACATCTGTGCTCCGAGAAACGCACAACTGCTGTTGTTGCGGTTATCAACCGTCACGTTGTTTTGCGGTAGCTCTCCGCTCCTGTCACTTTCCAACTGTGCTCTTCATTTAAGCATGACTGCACCGTCCCACGTCACCGTCTGCCTTATAATCTGTGCGTGCCACTCAGATTCCTTGATTTCACCATCCCTTCCACAACAATTATCAAAAAACGACACCTTCTTCTTATTCTTTCATTTTGGTCTACGCCATAGGGCTGTTCCGCCTTCTGTGTATCCAGCAATCTTTTTTTGGTCTTACTACAGATCTTGTGTCTACAGGTCTCAAATGCAAAGATTGTTTTGGTAGTATTGAATGTGCAATTCTTTATATACTACTGGCCATTAAAATTGCTACACCACGAAGATGACGTGCAACAGACGCGAAATTTAACCGACAGGAAGAAGATGCTGTGATATGCAAATGATTAGCTTTCCAAATCATTCACACAAGGTTGGCGCCGGTGACCACACCTACAACGTGGTGACATGAGGAAAGTTTCCAACCGATTTCTCATACACAAACTGCAGTTGACCGGCATTGCCTGATGAAACGTTGTTGTGATGCCTCGTGTAAGGAGGAGAAATGCGTACCATCACGTTTCCGACTTTGATAAAGGTCGGATTGTAGCCTATCGCGATTGCTGTTTATCGTATCGCGACATTCCTGCTCGCGTTGGTTTAGATCCAATGACAATTAGCAGAATATCGAATCGGTGGGTTCAGGATGGTAATACGGAACGCCGTGCTAGATCCCAACTGCATCGTATCACCAGCAGTCGAGATGACAGGCATCTTATCCCCATGGCTGTAACGGATCGTGCAGCCACGTCTCGATCCCTGAGTCAACATATGGGTAAGTTTGCAAGACAACAACCATCTGCACGAACAGTTCGACGACATTTGCAGCAGCATGGACTATCAGCTCGGAGACCATGGCTGCGGTTACCCTTGACGCTGCATCATAGACATGAGCGCCTGCGATAGTGTACTCAACGACGAACCTGGGTGCACGAATGGCAAAACGTTATTTTTTCGGGTGAATCCAGGATCGGTTTGCAGCATCATGATGGTCGCATCTGTATTTGGCGACATTGCGGTGAACGCACATTGGAAGCGTGTATTCGTCATCGCTATACTGGCGTATCACCCGGCGTGATGGTATGGGGTGCCATTGGTTACACGTCTCGGTCACCCCTAGTTCGCACTGCCGGCACTTGGAACAGTGGACGGTGAGCGTAACATTTCAGATGTGTTACGGCCCGTGGCTCTACCCTTCATTCGATCCCTGCGAAACCCTACATTTCAGCAGGGTGATGCCCGACCGCATGTTGCAGGTCCTGTACGGGCCTTTCTGGATAAAGAAAATGTTCGACTGCTGTCCTGGCCAGCACATTCTCCACATCTCTTACCAATTGAAAACGTCTGGTCAATGGTGGCCGAGCAACTGGCTCGTCACAATACGCCAGTCACTACTCTTGATGAACTGTGGTATCGTGTTGAAGCTGCATGGGCAGCTGTACCTGTACACACCATCCAAGCGCTGTTTGACTCAATGCCCAGATGTATCAAGGCCGTTATTACGGCCAGAGGTGGTTGTTCTGGGTATTGATTTTTCAGGATCTATGCACCCAAATTGCGTGAAAACGTAATCACATGTTACTTGTAGTATAATATATTTGTCCAATGAATACCCGTTTATCATCTGCATTTCTTCTTGGTGTAGCAATTTTAATGGCCAGTAGTGTGATATTCTAGCTAGCTTTGTGGATTAGTCATGCTCTTGTCATTTATTGAATATATCCCAAGCTCTGCTCTTATGATTTCGTTTTTCATTCTATCTAATGTTGTATAGCCCTCAGCTGATCATACAAATTTTATTTCTGCCGCTTGGATTCTACTTTCTTGCCTTTTAGCAATTATCCAAGTCGCATTTCTAAATAATAATGTGAGGGCGGCTATTAAGTTACAAAATTTGATTTTTGTGTCTTTTCTCACTTTATTTCACTGTGTTATTGGCTGGCTGTTCCGCACGACATTTGATAATTCTATAATTTGTTGTCAATGTCCTGTTCATTCTGTTAGCTTATAATATGTCTCAGGTTTTTGAAATGACTAAGTTGTTCAATGGTTTCGATTCCTATTATGAATTTAGTCTTCAGGGGTTTTGTCCTTTTGAAAGCCACCACTTTAGTTTTTGGAATGAGCATTTTCATATTTTATTCCTTAGAAATTTGGTTCAGTCTATAAATAGATCTTTGTAGCGAAGCCTCGCTACCAAGTGCAGTTGCAAGGTCGTCTGCAAATCACATCGTATTAAGAAAATACGTAAGTGATAGTCTCAAGTACATATCAGTTTGTTCTTTTCTCCACGTTTCATTCATATCTTTGATGTACAAATTAAAAAGTGTGGGTGATAAGCAACACCCTTGTCGAGCCCTTTCCGATATAGTATGGCTAGTCTTTATCCTTATTTTTGTATACCTGATTATAGTTACCATCATTTCCAATATTTGATGAGTATATCCTTTCATACGTTGTATGTTCCATAAGGTTTTTCTACCTACATGGCCGTAAGCTTCATCTAAGTCTATAAATGGGATTGAGTTTCCCTGCTGAAATCCTTTGTTTTTCTATAATTTGTTTAAGCGTGGAAACATTACCGTTACATGACCTTACTTTTCAGAAATCATTTTATTCTTCAGTTAACAGAGTTTTGGGAATAATTTGTAGACGTTGATTTATTACCTTCGCGTAGATCCTATACCGTGTGTCTCCTAATGCTGCACCGAGGTAATTATTGCAACCATTGTGTTTACCTTTTTTAAACACTGACATGGCTTCTGCAGTGAACGTGATTTTGGGATTCGGCGTCTTTGCCAACACATTATATAAATGAAAAAGTCTAAGCTTTAAAATAATCCCTCATATTTAAGCAACTCAATGTTTATTCCGTCGGGGCCTATTGCTTTTCCGTTTTTTTTTTGTTTTTTTTTTTTTTTGTTTTATTCAGGCCCTCGTTTAGTTTCTGGGTTGTTATGGAATCGCCATCATGTGGTGTATCCTTTTCAGGAAGCTCCTGTTCTAATGCTTGGTTTCATTACACTAGAGATGTTTATCATGTGCAATCCATTCATATTCTGGTATTATATTTAGGTTTTTTGTCTCCTGTTTATCGTTTTGTAACTTGTGGGTAGCCTTCTATGAATGTTATGTTCAATGCTGCTCACAAAGTTATTCCACGTTTCTTCACTTGTTTAGGCAAAGATACAGTCTTTTTTGGTATATGTGTTTTATGCTCTCATCTGTAGTGGGTAGACCTTAAAACCATCTTCTCTTCTTAGCTCTTCTTGTCTTCTTCCGTCTAGCGAGTGTAGCTATTTTTGTTATTACTAGGTAGTGGTCCGAGTATCCTCTGACAACACGAACATTATGAACTAGCTTGCTGCCATATTTTACTGTTGGCCATCACATGTTGATGTCTGCCCGCTCACACGTCAAGTGCATTTACGTATGTTTCTCTTCCTAAAGAAAGAATTAGTAATGTTTAGTCCATTACCTGAGGCGAAACGAGTAAGAAAATGTCCATTACCATTATAAGTTCCCAATTTTAAGGGCACTGGATTATATCCTATTCTGGCATTTAAATCTCCGCAAGTCGCAATGTTGAGCTTTACCACTGTTACAAATCGTTTGTCCTGTTAGTACTTCAGTAGTCTTCTATTTAATCAATCAGGCAGGTTTATTTGAAGATTATCAGTAAAGTAAAGGCCCCAGTACGGCTTTCCACTCGGTAGCCAGGTTATAAATGTGCTGGGGCTGCCATGTTTTGGTTTCATGACTTGCGAGTAATTTTTGATTGAGGTTTGCTTCCTCTAGACTTGGGTAAGTCAGTCACTTGAGTGCAAGAAAGCAGCTGTTTAATTTTTCTTGGGGGTTATTTCCAGTAGGAACCTTGTAGTAACACACGTCCTGCCAGTCTCTGTCTTCTACAGATTACGTTCTTCCTTAGACATTTTTTCTCGTAGAAATACTTCTTCATTCCTTTCTTGATCGCTGCATTTGATCTTAAGCAGTTCTCAGTAACACAACGATCCTAAGATCTCTAATAGTTCAGCTTGTGTCTTTCCCATCGTGCAGTTCTCTCGTTCATTGTGAGCTGTTCTCCAAATAACCTATACACGAAACATTTTTCTGCTCTCAAAGATTACATTTTTGGATTTTAAACGCTACCACTTCTTACAACAACACGTTTCTCCTTGTGTAATCCTTGTTGCAATGTCTTTATTTTATTTTTTTAGTCTTTTTTACATCCCAGACAGCTAAATTCGTCTACTACAAGTGGGCCTTGACCAAGCTGAATATGTAGCCATACTACATGACCCCCACCAGTGGTCATCACTTCAGTTTTCTTTGTGTAAGTTTTAATTTTATAACCACCAGATAGCATTTCCACTTCGTTAAGAGTATGACACAGCTTCTCTTGTGTTTCAGCGACTACTGATACGTTATGTGGAAACCGTATCCTGCTGATTTTTCTGTCAATGACACATAATAGAGAACTGTTCATCAGGAAAATTAATAGGAACCGAAGGCAATGGCCATTTGTATCTCTTCCTTTCTGTATCTCCAGTGGCCCCATCTCAGGCGTTTACTTAAGCAATGGTTCCATTTAAGAAATGTGGTGTGATCAGTCATGCATTGCAGATTACAGTTCATTAGTACTAAAGCCTCAAGTACTTTGTAATAACTGAGCCTAGAAATGAATACTACCTAAGGCAAATGTTCATTATGATGTACAAACTTTACACATTCCAAATGTAAACTTCGTAACACATTAATTCCAAAGGAATTTAAAATAAGATACTATACTCGCAAAAAAGTTACCTGTAATACGAGGGTCATCCACAAAGTAAGTTCCGTTTCGTTGTATAAAACAAACTTGTACAGATACATAAAAAATATTTATTGTACAAAATATACAAATGTTAAACTACTTTTCTACATAGCTTTCGAAATTTTGCAGGCACTTGTCATAGTTTTTTTACGCTTTCTTCATAGAAAGTTGCCGCCTGTGTATTCAACCACGTGGTAACACGTTCTTTCAGGTTGTCATCATCGTTGAAGTGTTGACCACCAATAGGCGGAATAAGAGATAAAAGTCGCTATGAGCGAGGTCCAGGCTGTACGGAGGATGATCAAACGTGTTCCAGTGAGGTTCCTGAAAGAGTTGTCTGGTCACATTCGCCATGTGAGGTCGGGCATTATCGGGGAAAAAACCAACACCTTTTGACAATAATCATCGGCGCTTGTTCTGTATTGCGCGGCGCAATTTCTTAATGGTCTGGCAGTAACCAAGTGGATTGATTATTTGGCCTCGTGGTAAGAAATCAATCAGTAAAAATTATTTTTCTCTCCCAAAGAACGGTGCAAATGACTTTTCAAGCTGTCAAGGTTTGCTTAGGCTTAACCTTCGTTGGGATGAAGTGTGCCTCCATTCCATTGATTGCCATTTTGTTTCAGGGGTGTCGTACAATACCCAAGTTTCATTCCCCGTGACTATTCTAGAAAGAAAACCATCGCTTTCTTCATTGTAGCATGTGAAAAACTGACGTGCACTGCCCATCAGTTGTATTTGTGTTGTTCAGTAAGAATTTTGGGTACCTAATGTAAGCAAAGTTTCCTAATTTTCAGTTTTTCAGTAACAGTTTCATGAATTAGTGATCGTGAGTATTGCGGAACTATCATAGCAAGGGCACTAAGTGTTAACTTACGGTTGTGCTTTATCTTCTCTTCAATTGTATGAATCAGTTCATCAGTAACCACAGATTGGCTTCCACATCGTTCTTCATCGTGCAGTGGATCACGCCCTTCATTGAACAATCGGATCCATCTTATAACCATTGAATCACTCATAGCATTTTGTCCGTAAACCTGGCAGATTTGCCAAAGAATTTCCTTTGGTTTAACTTTCTTTACATTAAAAAACGAATCATAGATCTGATTTCACACGCGGAGGCATTTTCAATTACGCCTGACATTATAAAGAAGCACTACAAAGCACACGTCGGCGGCAGCGGTCTGAAAATGGCGTACATGTCTTCTCCTTGAGTCAAAGTAACTGCCGTGCGTGCTGGGAACTGCGATCCTAGCACTGCCAGGGATAGAAATAGAAACGGAGCTTACTTCGCGGACGACCCTCGTATGTTTGGTGTTTAAAGTTATGTTTAAAATTATGGTACCCTAAACCTGTAAGAAATGTGTCTCAGGTTGCGAAATGTCGACCGCTTTGAAAAGAATGAAAGAAACATCAGCAGAACCATTTTCGCTGCCTCTGTTTTCTTTATCTGCCCTTTTTCCTGAATGAATTAAGAAAGCTGAGGCTCCAGAGCAGGAAGGATTCACTGGAAATCAGTCAAAATTCCATTTCATCTCTGTAAAGTAAGCTGCCATCACTGCAAGTGCACTCAAAGTAACTTTCAGTAAATCCTCTTCCTTTGCAGCAGGGACGAGTGCTATAAGACTTCTACTGCCTCGTTTAAGCTTCCTTAAGAAAATGATTACAAGGGCTGATTGCTTCACTGCGATATTAATATTCTTTTCATTTGTGGAAATTATCAAAGTCAATCGCAAAAAGAGAAAGGGAAAGTTAAATGATGTTTCTGTTTATGAAGAGCTTGTAAAGGAACTGTCAGTACCTAACGACAGCAACACTGCTATTAATTATGCACAATGCTTGAAGAAGCCATTAACATTGCTTAGCTCCATCGTTGGTTTTCATGGTCAGAAACATGTCTCACTACTTCTAGGTCACTTTTATTAATGACTTATGCAATTATTTTGTTATGTAAGTAGTATACGATGTAAGACGTAAACATAAGCACTGTCGTAGAACTACTGATTTCACCAGTTTAAATTTCACATACCGTGGAAATACGCTGCGAAACTTTTTGAGGTTACCGAAGTAGATGAAAGTCTTCCGAAACAGAGCGTCAATATTCTCTTCCTAGTTGAAATGCTGATACAAAGGTACGTCCAAGTTCCTCACTGTTTTCTGACGTGGTACACAAAAGCCGTCGAGCGCAACAGAAGACATTTGTTCTGTGAATTCCGAACCCAATAATTTCTAGTGGGCCACTACCTGGAGGTGTGTGGAAGTTGAAGACATACTTCTGAAAATTTTGTCAGATAAAAATGATATAGGATTTATTTTCTGGAGTAAGTTCATAGTCAACAGAACTGTTAGCTTCTCTTTGAGGTGTAGTGTTTCCGCCATTGCCACTAGCCACTGCCACTATAATCTTGAACACTATCAATTGCGTTATCATCCATAAAGCCATTTTCTTCATCCGGTATAACTTCAGTTGAGCAGTCAAATGCTTATTCATATTTGTGTCCAATCAGATCCAGCAAAAACATGACGAAAGCATGAAAATCCTGTCCTACACCGTCTTCTGTCGGACAACGCCTTCTCATCTTGGATACCACAATATTTAATATGTTCCAAACATTAATGGTTTCGTTAATTCTTGCCGCGTGTTTAGATCAGTATTGACACAAATGTACTAATCACATCAGCTACTTGCTGAGGTAATTGACTAGTGTGTTAACCGCCCCCCCCCCCTTCCTCCAAGACTGCAAGCCCTGTTACGTACAAACCAAGAACTACACAATCACACACTGTCGCAGGCGTGGTTAAAAATGTGAGATAGATCTATGTACAAAATACAGATCTGGGTACGAGCCGTGAGACATTCCTTGTGAAAATGCATTTTTCATATACACAGCTGACTGTATACAGTGTTATTTTATGGTTAAAAGATACCGAGGAAGATGTCTGCAACCCAATACACACCAACAATGGGAACTACCTATGGCAAAAAAGTGAAAATGATGTCGTGTCAGCGTATTTGTTCACACATAGTTCAATCAAAGTTACGAACTACTAAAATAGTGAGCTGGAATTTTGTATGAACCTTTCTGCGTCGCACAACGTTAACTGGGCCTACTTCTGTTTTGAACGTCATCGCAACTAAACCTGCCGCGAAGATCAGTCATCTGATTGTTATTTTATTGTTATTTTATATGAAACCGTACACATTCCCTGTATCGTCAAAGAACTGTGTTCGTAGTAAGTAATATTTACTCATTTTACTAAGGTTTGAAGCTGTTCTTTTGTTCTTCGTGTTCTCGATTTACAAGCAGGGTTGTCTTGGAAATCAGCCTTATGCAAACACATTTAGTTTATTTTGATACTTACCCAGATATGTTTCGACACCAGTGTGTCATCTTCCGTGGGTCAAATTTTTTTATTTCTTAAAATTACATAGCTAACTGAACTGTATTATTATACAGCGATTTTAGTGCTCGTTTTCGTCATTCTTTTCACAGCATGTTATCTGAAAAACTTGCGCCCTGTTTCGTGTCCCTGGTTGGTGTCTCACTCAGCTACTAATTAGTGCGTTGCTGTCACTATGTTTTTCACAAATTTCCGCTCACTCTTTCACCTCACATGCACTTATACAAAATGTGACGAAATCAGATCTGAACAGACACATCTCACTGAGTGTGTTGTCAGAATTATTTCACAAATTTCCGCTCACTACTTCACCTCACATACACTTACACAAAACGTGGCGAAATCAGATCTGAGCAGACCCATCTCACTGAGTGTGTTGTCAGAAGTGTCTGCTCACATCACATTTCGTCACATTTTGTGTAAGTGCATGTGAGGTGAAGTAGTGAGCGGAAATTTGTGAAATACTTAGTGACAGCAATGCACTAAACAGCAGCTGATTGAGACACCTACCAGGGACACGAAAGAGGACGGAAAATTTTGCAGATGACATGCTGTAAAAAAAGAAAAATAAAAAAATAAAAAAAAACGATTCAGTTAGCGATGTTATTTTCAGAAATAAAAAAAAATTGACACACAGAAGATGACACATTGGTGTCGAGACATGTCTGGGTAAACAAAAAATAAACTGAATGTATTTGCATAAGGCTGATTTCCAATACAACCGAGTTTTTAAGTAATATTTAGATTTTTCAAAATTTTTTCAAAATAAAACACGTGAGGTTCATGTGATAAATTGCCTTAATTATCAAAAATTATTCGTAAGTTTAAACAATTAGAAAGCGACATTGTGGGTGAATGATGTTTTTCATACAAAAATTACAGTTCGTGACATGGGTTGGGTACCGAGCAATACCACACACACACACACACACACACACACACACACACACACACACACAACCGCACTCGTGAGCTATGACAGCTGATGGGCGTGGTCACAGGCACGCGGTTTGCATAGCGTTGCCGTCGGACATCAGGGGCGAGGGTACTGGCCTCTGACGGCCTGCAGTGGACAGTACTCGTCACGTGCCTGTCCAGAGCGTTCTGCTGACAGACGTGTCTGCGACATGGGAGGTCAGGAGGTGGCCGAGTTTGATCGGAAACACGTGGGTCTGTGCGCGGTCCTTTGTGCCCACTGCAGGAGCAATCGGCTAGCCAACGGACAATTCAAAATTATAGTCATAACGAAAAGTGTATGAAACACGGTAGCTATGAAAAAGCTAATAAACTCAAATTATAGTTCTCTTAGAGATGATGAACATAAGTCGACGGTGATCCTCAAAGAACAACTAGTTTTTTATTTATTTTACTTTACACGTTTAGTTCCACATGATCAAAGTGAGGAGCAAATCTCCAAGGTCAAGGAACCTGTCAGTGCATGAAATTACAACATAAAAATAATAACAGATAAAATAAAATGTTTATAAACCCAAAAAGGATATGTATACGCAATCAGCAATATAATACAGGAATCAGTTTAATATTTCAAGGAACTCCTCGACAGAATAGAAAGAGTGACCCATTAAGAAACTCTTCAGTTTCGATTGGAAACCACGTGGATTACTGCAAAGATGTTTGAATTCTTATCGATAGTGTATTCTGCAGTATAGTGCACACATTTCTGCACAAGGGTCAAGAAAGTGGGATCCAAATGCAGACTGGATTTCTGCCTAGTATTAACAGTGTGCAAGCTGCTAATTCTTGGGAATTAACTGATACTGTTAACAAGAGATGACAGTTAGGAATATATACTTTATATTGAAAGGACAGAGACAGAATGCTCAGGCTAATGAACAGGGTTCGACAACAGATTCGCGAGCTTACTTTTCGTGTCGAATTGTCACTTACTTCAGACACCATTCGAATAGTGAAACAGGCAGCATTAAGTCTTTGGACAAGATCCTGAATGTCGGCTTTCCATGGTAGTTTACTATGTACCTGAACACTCAGAAATTTGAACTGTTCTGTTTCAATAACAACTTGCCCATTCTGTGAAATTAAAACGTCAGGTTTTGTTGAATTGTAGCTTAGAAACTGTAAAAAGCGAGTCATACTATGAATTAGCGTTTGTTTACTTTCTACATACTATGAAGTTATGTCCTGAACTGCACTGTTTGAAACAGTGCCAGTGTTGCACATGACATCCTTTACTACCAAGCTAGTGTCACCAAGCGTAAGTATTTTTCAATCCCCTGTAATACTAGAGGGCATACCATTTATATAAAAAAGAAACAGTAGTGGCCCAAGCATTGACCCCTGGGGCACTCCCACATTTGGCCATGCCACACTCAGACCCCACATCATAGCCATTCTCAGTACTGTGGAGAACGACTTTTTTCTGTCTGTTGTTAAAGTGCGAGGTGAACCACTTGTGAGCTACTCCACGTATTCCATAACGGTCCAACTTCTGGAGAAATATTTTGTGATCAACCCAATCAAACGCCTTAGATAAATCAAACAAGATGCCTGGCGTTCGAAACAATTTTTAGTCCATCCAGTACCTCACAGAGAAAAGAGTATATAGCATTTTCTGTTGTTACACAACTTCTAAAAACCTAGCTGTGCATTTGATATCAGATTATGTGAAATAAAATGATCAATTATCCTTACATACACAGCATTTTCAATAACTTAGGAAACTGTGATTCCATAGAAATAGGTCTAAATTCGTGTAAAATATCCCCTTCTCACTCTTTATAAAACGGCTTTACTAATGACTACTTTGATCGTTCGGGAACCTGACCATTCTTGAAGGAAAAATAAGAAATTTTTCTAAGTACAGTTCTCCATCATATCCATGAGAGTACTTAGTTTTCAGTGATATAATTATTGACTCAATCTTCCCCTTGTCAGTATCACACAGGAGTATTTCAGAGATCGATCGCGAAAAGGCACTTTCCAAGAGCATTATCTGATTTCTTGTTGAAAATAAGCTTTTATTTAATTCACCAGCAGTGCTTAGGAAGTGTTTGTTAAATATTAAGCCCTTCACAATACCGTTTGTAATGGGCTATTGTAGCTTTATTGTGACTACTTTTAACATTTTGGTATAGTTCCCACTTTGTTATACATGATATCCTCATACTATTAGACAGCCACCCTTTTACTTCTAGTACCCTCTTTAGTTACGGAGATAGGGACAGACGCATACATATTATCATAATTTAGGTAACTAATAACTTTTTATTATTAAAGACAGAGCTGAGAGATGGCTAAAAAGAGGAGTTTTTTACACAAGATGCCCGTCTGAGACAGAAAGTTAGGAATTTATATATTTTATTAGCATTTTTCCCAAATTTATATAAAAGTATTGCTAATGTTATTAAGAAACAGGAAAAACAATGCAGCATGTTAAAGTAAAAACGAGTCCATTGAAACACTGCAGCTTCTGGTGCTTGAATTTGACTCGAGACAATCGGTATTAAGGCATATAAAAAAAAAGCTGTCGTAAATGCGACTGCCAAAACTAGTACCTAAAGATAGTAACACTCCCGATACCCTCCCCCCCCCCCCCCATACAACCGTCTATGATTTTCCTTTCCACAACACATGATAAAATAATATCCTTATACTAACATTAAGTGAACTGCCTATGTGTAAAGTTTTATTCTGCAGCACATGTATTCGATACTACACAGACTGCACTAATAGTATTAACCATACAAAATTTATAAACAAATCTCGAGATGCACGCTGAAAAGAAGCTTAAGTTTATATGTATACCGTATGTGTTACTTGAGAGACTTATAAAAGGCGAGGCATCATGTAAACTGAATGGCACTGACAACAGACAGTCATTTCTGGTATTGACAGGGGAGAGAAGCACTCATTTAGACAGTCTTATGTTGGCACGATTGCGGACGGTCTTGATAGTGAGTGTCGTGACATGCACTGTGTGGATCGGCCACGTGTGAATTTCGAAAACATCTGGCGGTCTCCTAAGTTGTGGGGACAGAAATATTTCGGATGTTGCCGGACTGTGTTATATTTTGGAGAACTGTTTGACTTAAATAATTGTGATAGTGTTCAGTCGTGAGACTTAGAAATATTGAATCTGTAGTCAAAATACTTCGAATGATCCTGCATTTAAAATATTCTCACTATCATCGGATATTAAAATTATTTCCGACAGTCGTCGAACAGAGCTTTACAAACTTGTCTGTAATTCATTTCGCACGCTATTCTCTTCTTATCGGAACTGTTTATCGCTCACTTTTCATTTCGCCACAAGGAAATAAATTCAGAAAAGATCTCCTGATATTTAAACTCGTATTTGATGTTAAATAATATCACTTTTTCAGAAATGTTTGTCTTGCTATTGCCAGTCGGGATTTCATATCCTCTGTGTTTTGGCCGAAGTTAGTTATTTTGCTGTTCAAATAGAAAAACTCATATATCACTTTCAGTATCTTATTTCGTAATCTAAATCCCTCGCATTATATGCTTTATCTGTGCACATTCCATTAGCCATGTTTAGCTTTCGCTGAGGCTCATCTTGTTACCTGTTTTAATACACTATCCGCTCCGTTCAACTACTCTTCGAAGTCACAATGTCATCTACAAAATCATCAAAGTTTTTATTTCTTATCGTTGAACTTTAGTTCCCTTTACGAGTTTCACCTTAGTTTCTTTCGAGGTTTCCTCAGTACACAGATGGAATGACATCTAGTATAGGTTAACCACTCCCTTTGCATCTGCTTGCTGTACAAGTTACATTTGGAATTTGCAAGAGTTTGTTCCAGTCGGCATTGTCGAAAGCTTCCTCTTAATATTCAAATGCAGCAAATGTAGGTTTGCTCTTCTTTAAGCTTTCTTCCAAGGTAAATGGTACGGTTAGTTTTGGCTCTCGTGTTCCTACATTTCCTGTGAAACCAAACTGATCTCCCTCTGAGTCGGTCTCTACCAGTGTTTCCATATTCTGTAAATAATTCTTGGCAGTGTTCAATAATGACGATTTGTTGAACTGGTAGTCTGATAATATCCACACCTGTCGCAACTTGCCTTTTTTGTAATTGTAACTATGAAATCCTTCTTGAAATCTGAGGGTGTCTCATGTACATTTGCTTGTATCGCCATGACAGGCTCTCCCAAGATTCTCAATAACTCAGAGGGAATGTCGTCTACTCCAAAAACCTTCTACTCACAATGCTCAACATGGAAAATGAATATTTTATTTTGAAAATTAGAAGCTAGAACATAAGTAACAGTGAATACACGAAGCAATCAGAATGTGTTTCATTCTTACCTGTTGACCCACTGCGAACAGATGCACTGGGACATATAAATATGAAAACAGTTGGACTGTACTGGATTGTACGGCGTGTGAATGATCTCTGCTAATGTCCCTATGCTAGGACAAAAACAATAGATGAATAAAAATTTGCTACATCACCCCAAAACTATTTCTTTTTATTTATTTATTTATTTTCTGCTGGAATATTGTTGGTGGCAGGCTGTGTGTCCTTTAACATCATGATCGCATATCACACAGATTGTCTCATTTTCGGTGAAAGTGTAGCTTGAAGTCTATTAACATCCATACACAAACGATGACGCCGAACTACAGCACGAAATACTGGCTGCAGCGTGCTCAGTTGGATATTTGCACATGGATGTACGATGGATTCTCGAAGTTCATCCAGTGCATGGCTTTTGTCGATAAACGACGTCCTTTAGTGTTCCCTTAGGTAAAAGTCACAGGAGTTAGATCTGTGGAACGTGGTGGATACTCCACAGAACCTCTACGGCCTATCCATCTTCCTGGTAGATTTTTGTCGACATATGCCCTATAACGATTTTCGTAGTGGGCTGGGGCACCATCTTGTTGAAAGTAAAGTCATCCGTCTCCATACAAGTCTCGGATGGCAGGTAAAATGGATGTCTGAAGCTTCTGAAGGTACACCTCTCCGGTAACTGTGACGTCAAAGAAGAATGGCTCAATCAAGCGCCAGTAAGACAACCTACACCACACATCTACTCCGGGCAAATTCGCGGCTTTCTCTACATGGACGTTCGGATTTTTGGCGGCCCAGTGGATGCAATTGTGGCTATTTACTGTACCATTGAGTTTGAACTATGCCTCATCAGACCACACAATCAACTCTGCAAACTCTTCATCGTTTCGCACCATGTTAGTAAACCACTCGCAGTATTCCATTCTACGATCTGGGTCGTTATCGTTCATTGAGTGTAACAATCGTGAGATGTAGCCCTTCCACTTTGTCATCAGAATTCGCTGAACACTTGAGCGACGCACTCCAGTTTCAAGGGCACACTGTCTCACAGATTTCTGTGGTGAGCGAGTGTATTGTTGTAACACACGACGGGAGTTCGCTGGACTTGTTACTGTTACAGGTCGCCCAGATTGATGTTTGTGTACATCTTTAACACAGACTTCGGCTTCAAATTTGTCTCGAATGCCGGTGGCTCAGTTTGATACTCCTTTCGCCACTGGCGTTGAAACTCATTAATGTTTTCGTTCTTAAAATACCACTTCAAAACTCTTCCTTTCATAGAATGTGAGCCCTGCGCCATCCATGTTTACTCGAGTAACCAGGTGCAACTAAGAACAAAACACTGACTATCTGGCGACTGTCATCTGACAAAACAAAGCAACGCAGTACAATTCTTGTGTGGCGATTGTCGGAACTACAAACTATTACACTACCAAAGATGAGACAACTCCGTGAATCAGTTTGCCAGTTACGGAGTTATGGACTTTTAAACAGTGGATACATTTTGTTGGAACCCTCTGTATATATATATATATATATATATATATATATATATATATATATATATATATATATATATATATAATATTAGGAACCTAATCAGTTTGCGCCCATCTCACAATATCACCACTTAATAAGATATCAGTTTTCAGCATTTCGAGCAAATGATGAACCTAGTCGTCTTTTGGCAACTTCTCCAATACATTGAATGACATAATCGGCAGCAATTTGCGGATGGGTTGCACTTTTATCACAATGAACGATTATCTTGAGTCATCGTTGGTCCCCTCCTTGTAGGATCTTTTTCCGACCGCAGTGATGTCAGAGATTTGATGTTTTACCGGATTCCTGATATTCAAGGTACACTCGTGAAATGGTCATTCGGGAAATTCCCCACTTCATCGCTACCTCGGAGATGCCGTGTCCCATCGCTCGTGCGCTGACTATAACACCATGTTCAAGCTCACTTAAATCTCGATAACCTGCCGTTGTAGCAGCGGTAATCGATCTACCAATTGCACCAGACACTTGTTGTCTTACATAGGCGTTGCCGACCGCAGTGCGTTTTCTCCCTGTTTGCATATCTCTGTATTTCAATTCGCATTCCTATAACACTTTCTTTGGCGTTTCAGTTTAAATCAGGTTTGTATTGGCCTCTAAGCGTGACTAATGTGTATGAGAATGGAGTTACAGCGCTAGCAATATAAGACGCAGTGGAAATTATACTATTAGTAAGCACTACCCTGCCCTAAATATTCGTGTTAAGGTAAAGATGCGTGAAGATCGCCATCCTGATTACCAGGCATAAATTTAGTTTCAGTGTTCGCAGAGTCTAAGATTTTCATATTTCTTCTGCCATTGTATATATATCACATATACTGTACTGGGGCAAACACGTAATCTGTTGTGCGCTTGGTCACCAGTTCAGTTGTGGAACGCTAGAGCATTCCTGATAAGGCATAGTAGTGAGCAGTTGAGTTTTAGAGAAGATATGGTATTTTTAAATCTTGGAGAAATTGTCTGGAATACCTTATTAAGTACATGAAGATTTGTTAATCATAAACATATTTTCTTGACTGTATGGATGGAGAAGATTTTTGGAAGAATATTTCAAGGTAACCAATTCACACGGAAAGATGAAATAGTCGAAATCAATTGAAGCAATTCCTTTTCCCTTAGATAAGTAATAATTTCACAGTTGGTGTTAATTTGGTCTCTTCATATTCGTATGCCACATATCACACAGTTGCTTCAAATATATGTAATTTTTGTAATGAATGAATTCGTAATCGTTAGAGTTTTCTTATGTTGTACAGTTTTTTTCTTTTGACAATAATCACAGTTTCATTTTTCACGAAAACGTTTCTTAGAAATAAAACCCTCCTCCATCATTCTTAGTGAAACTTTAAATATTTTGTCGTGTGTGCCCTGCACCTGACGTCACACGCAGCCACATATTGTTCCTGACTAATAGTTAGTACATTATTTTTCTGTAGCTGCTCATTTGCTGAGTTCAAATTGCTTTGTAGGAGGCAACTACATTATACACGAAATAGCACGCTGAGCAACAGATAAGCCACTTTTCTTTCAGGGTGGATCTCACTTTGCATTGTTGTGAGCAGACAGCACGTAGTCAGAGTTTGCAGATGTTGTGCTAAGTAAGCATATTAATTTCCAACGAACAGCGAAAGTGATCTTCAACGGTTATTTTCTTCAGAGTTGAGCAGCATTTTATTTTGTAAATATTTCAAGTCGGGTATTGCACTTTATGTTACATATCTTTCATAACGTACCTTAGTATTGAGTTTCAATTAGACGGATTTCACTGAGGACCCAGTTAGGTTCTTTTGGTATTAGATTAAATTCATTTAAATTGTTTCAAATACAGCATTTCACTACGACTAAAGTTTTGTTTTATGACACTGTTCACAAGCACAATTCAGGACCAAACTATTGTCCGTATTACTCACAGCTTAATAAAAAAAGAATCTTCAGTATTTCATATATAGAAAAATTACATAGAAAAATTGTAGTACTAACTCAACGGGAAGACATTTCCTTAAATTTAAAGAATGATGTGCACCAAGTGATTTAGATGTAGTTTGTCACTATTTAAATTTACTAGCTAATTTTGTAAATTAACCTCTCTAGCACCTATTGTTAAGTAGTAAACTTCCTTGGAAATTTAAGTTTCATGCTTGAAATTCGCACAATTACTCCAAGCCCTGGTGATTTCAAGGTTAAAAATATTTTATTCACGTTGCCTGGTTGTTACAACTGGTTAACAGTTGTATTGCTGGAGCTATTACTGTGTGCTGAAGATGTGTTACTAAAGTTGATCCGGCGGAAGTGGCCGAGCGGCTCTAGCGCTACAGTCTGGAACCGCGCGACCGATACGGTCGCAGGTTCGAATCCTGCCTCGGGCATGGATGTGTGTGATGTCCTTAGGTTAGTTAGGCTTAAGTAGTTCTAGGGGACTGATGACCTTAGACGTTAAGTCCCATAGCGCTCAGAGCCATTTGAACCATTTTGAACTAAAGTTGATGTACAGCCGAAAAGATAGCCACAGAGGTGGCATGTATAAGTGTTAGAAGGCGAGTGCCCAAGTAGAGTCAATGCCGCCAAGCGAATTGGCTCGTCTCGAACGGGGTAATCCGTTTTGGAAACAAGGCTCTGATTTCCACTTACTGTTAAAGCCGTTGGTCTCTTTGCCATTTCATTGCTTGTCTTTTAAATGATTTAAATTTGCTGAAAATTTTTGGAGATCTTATTTTG
This sequence comes from Schistocerca piceifrons, assembly GCF_021461385.2. Lineage (NCBI taxonomy): Eukaryota > Metazoa > Arthropoda > Insecta > Orthoptera > Acrididae > Schistocerca > Schistocerca piceifrons. The sequence goes on from NC_060140.1 coordinate 304,274,343, forward strand.
TTTAACCTATTGTAGAGTTTTAATGAAAAGGATTTTTTAAACTCACGAAACCATAGAAAGTTGAAAGTTTTGAATGTTTTGTGTTTTTTATATTTTGTAAAGTTTAATAAATAATTTTGAATATTAGTTTCATTGGTAAGTTTACTTAAATTAAAACATAAAATGTCAATATTTGGTAATGAAAGTAAACGAACGCATTGCTTAAAATACGAGAGATTTCAGCGGGTTGTAATTCTGCAGTTATCGATCTCTGGTCTTTAACTCAGTAAATAAACATTTTAAAAAATATGTTGTTAAACATTTCGTGTCTCAGTACATTTCTACTCCATAAGTTTGAACCGCTTCTTACGTCCAAAATAATTATTAGTTGCCTGTCTAAAACTTTGTTTGAACTTACGTTTTTAAAATTGCTGGATCACTGTAGATGCAGTAGGAGTAAATTTAATGGCTTCCGAAAGTAAGGTATCTCTCCAGCCTCTTATCAGTATACCCAGCCCAAAATATAAAAATAACGAGTAATTTGTTCGTTGCTATTGAGCCCCCAAAGACGATACGCGGTGATCTCACCATTTGGCCTGGGATTCAAGTGAAAGAACAGGTCGGAGAACGGAGGAGGCAGTGGAAAAGTAGGATCTTACGAACTTGAACGATCAAACACCTAGGCTAGACCAGTCGAGGACAACATTCGAATGACGTGCTCTATTGCTTCTTCTCGTCTGACACTACGATAGCCGCAAAGTGGGAGGTGCTGTAGAAACCTCTTAGGCCCGACCGCCCACCAGTTTTGATATCACAGAGTGCGTGCCAGTGGTCATTCCTACCCCATGTAGAAATCAAACGCTAGTACAGCTGCCTGGGAAGCATATGAAACGAAGGGGCTAATTAGTTAAGCGAACCTCTTTTGTAGATGAAGAATGAGTTTTTTTTTATTTTTCATTGTCTAATCGATTCTGCTGTTCTCGCTGACGAACGTTAATTGTTCATGGTCTGTAACTGATACAATTATTTGTAGTAGAAATGTAATTCTGCTGTGCCAACTCACTTCAAGTGAAGCAACATGCAGCCCGTACCGCGGTTTGACGTTGTATCATGTTCAGTCGCAATAGCGCACGTTTACCACTTTGTTAGCGTCAAAATACCCAAACTGCTTAAAACGTAGTGTAAGGTGCCAGGAATTGGGCACTTACACGTTAACTTGTCAACATTAGTATTAATAATAAAGAGTCTGGCAAGGGCACCAGGTCATGACTTTATTGACTTTTGATGAATATGAGGCACTCTAGAGTAGCATTCCCTGCATGTCTGCAAGAAAAGAGTCTAAGGTAAGAATTGTGGAATATAAAGTCTGCAGCTGGCCGTATCTAGCCGGGCCGCAGTGGCTGGCGGGTAGCGGTCACCGGAAACGCGGGCCAATACGACGCATCTGGGTTAAGCCAACACGGACTCAAAGGAAGGCCTCTTCACTTGTTCGTGACGTCACGTCAGCTAGGTACGGGGAACGCCAGGTCTGTTGCAGGCATACTCATAATGGTTGTCTCTCCCTCTCTAACACAGGAAAATGTGAAACTATTGGCGTTACTAGACCAACACACATTGTTCTGAGAGATTTCTGCAATCAATTAATTGTGGAATTCATTACACTTCTTAACAAATAGTGTACTCTTGAACTTAAATTTCCACCTGTTTTAAGGATTGACATACAAAAACAACTTCATGGTCCAGCAGCAACAAAATTCGTGCTTCTTAACCTTATTTGTAAATCTGAGGAAGTTACGTTTGTACTAGGTTGCTTTTACAAGAAACTGTGAACATATTGGTGCTCTTCTTTAGGTATCTTGGTTGACTATGGGGTGAGGAGCACTGAATGTTAATGAAATATCTTGCGATTGTACACGTTGGGGGAGGGGGTGGGGGACAGACGAAGAGGCAAAAGAGAGATACTTGTTTTATCAAGTAATATTTTTTTTGTCTTTTCAAGTTTCTCCTTTCAGTTGCAAGAGGGGAACATTTATCTTTTCTAATGTGCATGTTTAAAAAAGTTTAAGCTCAGCAGTATTTTCTATGTATGAAGTTATTTTGTTTCCTCTTTAGAATTCCTTTCGTTGAAAACGACTGCAATCTAATAACTGGCAACAGTTGGACATTTACACATGTAAATTAGTTCATATTTCCAGTGACGATGTCAAACGACAATAAATAAAAGGAACGAGTTAATTGTAAGGGGGTTGGGGAAAGTTTCGATAGCAAAATGGATCAAGTAAATACAATTGTTTGAACGTAAAATTTCCGAAGCTTGCAATGGGGCAAAGCATCTTCTCATATTGGTCTACGTTTATTTCGACAGGATTCAGTAATACAGAACTACGATCTTCATTTGTAGCTTTACGATAGTAAGAAAATCTTTCATCTAAATAACACTGCAGAATCCAAAACAATACCAAGCATTTTGTTCAAAAATATTTGATTTACAGTGATAAGCACGCCCAGGCGTTTCTGCCTGCAACAGGCCTGGCGTTCGCAGTGCCTAGCTGACGTGACGTCACCAACAAGTGTGGAGGCCTTCCTTTGAATCGGTGTTGGCTAAGCCCGGCCTCCGGGCCGGCCGGTGTGGCCGATCGGTTCTAGGCGCTACAGTCTGAAACCGCGCGACCACTACGGTCGCAGCTTCGAATCCTGCCTCGGGCATGGATGTGTGTGATGTCCTTAGGTTAGTTAGGTTTAAGTAGTTCTTAGTTCTAGGGGACTGATGACATCAGAAGTTCAGTCCCATGGTGCTCAGAGCCATTTGAACCATTTTTGAACCGGCCTCCGGAGCCACCTTTTGTAGCATTACGTCCGGTAGAAAAAAATTCCAGAGGCTTACGAATGGAGAAGCGTTATCTGCGCTATTAGAATTACAAACATTATTATCTGAGCTTATCGAGTCTGCTGTTCTCGCTGACGAAAGTTAATTGTTCATGGTCTGTAACTGATACAATTATTTGTAGTAGAAATGTAATTGTGCTGGATATATAGATATAAGATTAATAATTGTAGAGCGTGTTTTTATCAGTATCGAGTATCTACCCTGTATATGACTCATTGCGTAATAATTAAATGTTGCCCTGGCCATTTTTGTGTAGACTCATTATTGCAGCGACGCCGTTAATGACAAATATTACATACGTTCTTCCTGCAGTCATATAATACAAAATGTACAAAAAGAATAATCTTAATAATCTGAAAACGGCGTCTTGTAGTATTTTTCAGTTCAAATTAGGCCAGAGGTTTAGTTGTATATTAATGATGATATCAATGAATGCTTACGCTGCCATTGCACATAGACAGCTCTCTCGCAGAATCCAGTCCCACAGTAAAAATAACTACACATTGTTTCAATGTACTATCGCGTATTGTCAAAAAAAAAAAAAAAAAAAGGATTTTTAGTCCATCGTGACTGATGTCTTCACTTTGGGATATGTATGCTATTGTTGGTGATAGCGTCCTGAGAAAAATTTGCATTGGCTTTTAACAAACCCAAAAGGGAAAGCATTTATTAATTCTATTTTTCAAAACCAATTCATACAAAATAAGAACAACAGCACAGTTATCGTTGTATGAAGTATGCAATTAAAAATTTAATTATTCATTACGATATACTGTGCTGGGCAGCACGTGGCGAAGGCGGGAATTTCGTTTGCCTAGGGGCGATATGACTGACACGATCATTGGGTACAATCTCAAAAATGGAACTGCAGGTATTTCGGCGATGTTAGAGCGTTCGACATTGGTCGAAACTGAGTACTCTTCGCCGCGTTTTTGTACGCGTGGAGGATGGGAAGGTTGTGGAGAAAGAGGACTTCGCCTTCAGCCATCAAGCGAAACGCACTTGGAGACGGCGTCTTGGCCATCGTCTTCGAAGGGAGCGAATTTCGACTTAGACATCAGCGAGTTAGGACGCATCCCGCTAGATCTAAGTCGCGAATTGTTCCCCAGTGCAGAATAGTGCAGAGGGGGATTTTTCTCGTATTCGAGTTACGGGTTTTGTCAAAAGAAAGTTGGCATCTGATATCTAACTTGCAGGATTTGTGCTATCCTTTGGGGTGGAAGTTTGAGAAGCAACTTTCAATTGAGATTACCTCAGACTGGAAGTGCTGTGATTCGGAGAAGGCAGAGCCATCGGAATTATCGGTATCTTCAACATAGATAGGGCCAGTCTGAGTGATTGCCTTCACTATAGGTGTAGGTTTGCGCGTTTTTTTAGATCTACACGACAAGGTTCAGGGCGGGTGATAAACGGTCTGTGTCGGAGCATTGCACTAACGCGCGTTCCATGCACAGGTTTGCGCTTAGAGCTCTTCGTGCGCTTAGAAGCGAGATTTTCACCAAAGCTTAACCACTTCCAACAACTTATCTAGTATTCTTGATCTTGCAGTTATTCTTGCGAGGTGCCGAATTTTCATCAACGTCGTTGCCGGTAATTCGGGGGCGTAATTGCAAATTAGTTAATGTGCCATTCTGAGGAGTATGTGGGTGGTCAAAAAAATTCACATTTTGGTAATTTTAGTCAATTGTGGAAAGAACAAAATTAAATACCAGTATTATAATCGAATTATCGACTTCATTGTAGCTAGCATTTAACCTGTCCCAGCAAGCTTTACTTGACCCTAGTCAGTGAACAGCTAGCCCAGACAGGAAAGAAAGAAGGTTTGCGATCTTCTTTGTCAACGACGGACAAATAAGCTTATAACGGGAAGCAATGAAGCAGACGTAACCTTAATATCAAGTGTTATTTGCAGTTCAGCCGTGTACAGGGCTAGCTGGAAAGCAATGTTTTAAAAGTCTCACCTACCTCATTACATATTAATCTGATAAGGCTATTTCCGGAAGTGTGAATTCAATTATTGCTCAAAATAATCTGCCTGAAAGAAAGTCCAAAAATGAAGCAGCCAGATGCTCAGATTACCAGAGCAACATCGTACACAAGTAGATCATCGACCAGTATGTATATGATTAGAGTTGCATTTCTCTGACGGCTATAATAGTCATCACATGGCCTCAGTGTTTTGTGTGCTTTGTTTTGTAACCAAGTGTGCTAGGCTGTATAAGGGGCGTGAGCAGCCTCGAATGTTGTATGATCACTGTGCAAAAAAAAAAAAAAATGGTTCAAATTGATCTAAGCACTATGGGACTTAACATCTGAGGTCATCAGTCCCCTGGACTTAGAACTACTTAAGCCTAACTAACCTAAGCACATCACACACATCCATGCCCGAGGCAGGATTCGAACCTGCGACGGTAGCAGCAGTGCGGTTCCGGACTGAAGCGCCTAGAACCACTAGGCCACAGCGGCCGGCCACTGTGCAGGACATGAAGTTGCTGCGTACTCATGTGAGACAGCGTTTGAGCCCCTCGCAGGGTTTGAAGGAGAAGCTGGTCAAATCGTACAGTACCAAGATTTGTGGAACGTTCGGCTGCGACATCAGTGCGATGTTGGACTGCATGGGAATTTCAGAACAGGCCCCACTTGCCGTCAAGGTTATAGTCGAACAGGAGAGAGCGCCACAAAAGGGAATGAGTGTATTGTGCTTTATAGTGGAGACGGTGAAAAATCCCTGACAGCTCGCAGCGGTGTTACCTCTTTCAACTGCGAAGCACTAACGCCTGCGCATGAAAACAGTGTCCAGCAGCAGAACAGTAGCAACATTGGAGTTACAATAGAGACGTTTACAAAATAGTGTTACTTTATTGGTTGAGGTAGGTGCGCTAAGGTGCCTCGCCAAGCCAATTGCAACTGTCACGGAACAACTCATCTATAGGCACATTCCATTCCTTTCACCTAAGCTCTTGTCATTCGTGAATAAATAATGAGGGCCCTACAGCAGTCCGTGTCGTCCCGCACCATTGATAAGAGACTACCATCAGCTGGACTAGGAAACCACGTTTACATGCGTAGGGTGCTGTTAACACCACAAGTGGATGCTATTGTTGTTGTGCTATGGGGGGTGGGGGGGGGGGGGGTGGAGGGGTTGGTAGTGGTCAAGGGTACAGTGACGGCACAAGTATACTCAAGGACATCCTGCGACCTCATGTCTTACGTTCATGCTACGGTGTAAATATGCCACATTGATTCACATATGGCACATGTCTCTATCAACTGTCTATGTGGCGCTGAACTCAGTCCAGGAGCAGCAAGTTTTCCATATCTGTTCTCAATACGTGTGTGGGACCAGCTTGTACGTCATCTGCGTCCTAGGTGCAGTATCCAGGATGTCACGGACCAGTGTGGACCAGCTTGCCTCACGAGACGATACAACGTCTTTCTGACACCCATCAGAACTAATAGAATCAGTGCATCCTCCGGACAGGGAGAGGGATGGTTAGCGATGCAACGTATGACTGAACTCATACTAACTCGATTTTGTTATTACTGAAGCAGCGTCACATACTCTTGGATGAGGAACTCCGCCTTATGCAAGCCACCTTTGGAGTTTCGTTTTAGCTAAACATGTTTCATCGCTTTTTGTACTATCTTCAGTGGCTTACTTTATTCCCCTTCTGTAAAGCTGCTATTACATATTAACGTTTATAGAACATATTTGGTACAAAATATTTACATTTGTGAATGAAGTGCTTGTTGTCAAATGTTATACATGGTTTATTTACAGTTCACAGTTGAGATACGTATTGCTGGGCTGATGAATTGCATGTTGATTATTACAGTACGTCTAAAGTTCTGCTTTTATAGTTTATTTGGAATAAGGGTGGATGAATGCCTTATTTTAACTATAGCATGTTTATGTTGGGAGCTGTACGCCTGCCACACAGTTACAACTTGTCATGTGCATAGAGCGAAACGTAATGTTTATTTTTGTTTATTACGTATTTCCGAACGAAGATGAGTATGTATCGCACTATTTTGTGTGTTACATTCGCCTTTGATGTTGTGGTGTTTGTCTCCTTTGTTTTTGGTGGCGAACACGCTGATTGCTACCACTTTTGTCGTTTCAGAGGCATTTTCTGTGATTTTTCGAACTTGCACAGTGTTTTTGCCGCCGCCATTGCTCGTTGTTGTGACTGTGCAGAATTCATTTGTTTATGGCATGTTTGTCTGGGTAAGACACGCAGATTTGAAGTATTGTTGGCGTTTATGGTGTTTGCTTTGTGCGTGTCAGTGTGTGTGTGTGTGTGGTTGTGCAGTATGGGGAAGAGGTAAATTTCGTTCTGGGGCTGATCATGTGAAGTTTTGGTGTGGTTGTTATTTATACAGTTCAACTGTTGCAAAAAGGGTTTTATTGCGCAGTCGTGTTTATCCATTCACTACTTTCGTTCCTTGTGATATTGATTTTTTGATGTGATGGTTTTCCTCTACTGTTAATTTTTAGTATAGGCTATTACTAGTTTTAAGAATCTTTCAGTCAGTTTCAATGTTTGGTGGTTGGTGATTCTGTGCTGTAAGGTGATCTGCGAATTGTGAGTGTAAGCTATTGCTCTCTGAGATGTTCAGTGTACCTGGTTCTGAAATTCCTGCATGTTTGACCCTCTTGTACTGACAGACAGCAGTTGCAACTTAGTTAGTATATACCAGATTGGCTGTATTTGTCAGTGTTGGTGGTGTTTCTTCCAAGTCCATTTTGTGTTGTATTGTTGGTTCTATGTGATATGTTGAGTCCTTATTGCTTCAGTATATTGCTCACACTGTGTGTGACTTTATTGTTGTAAGTCGTTAGGTGCCATTTGTAGTTGACTTCCAGCTGATTTGTTGTGTGTTGTCTTGTATTTGTTTATGTGTATGTTTCATGATTATGGGTTCCCTGTTTTGTATTTTGTGGGTTTCTTTATCTTCTCTCTTTGAATCAAATCCATTCTCCTGCGCAGTTTGCTTTATTGTATTCATTAATCATGTGCGTTCATGGGTGTTTTGTTCAGTCTGTGTAGTAGATATCTGACGCTGACTTCTTTATCAGTTATGGGCTGACTGGATTGGTTATGAATAACGGTAATGGTAATGGTGAATGTGGGTTTCCAGTAAATTGTAAACTCATGTCCGTTGTTTCTCTTGTGTATGGTGAGATTTAGGAAATATAGTTTTTTATCTGTTTGTGTTTCAGTGGTGGACTGTACTTGTGGGTGGACAGTGTTTATGACCTCGTGAAGTTTTTTATGCGAGGCAAGTAATATCGTCTACATATCTACACCAATGTATTCCTTTTTCATGTTCTGATATTATTATTTTGTCGAAGATTTGATTTTCTCTCTCTTCCCCCCCCCCCCCCCCTTCTCTCTCTCTCTCTCTCTCTCTCTCTCACACACACACACACACACACACACACACACTCAGACATCCACACGCAAGTGCATGTCAGTTGTAAAATATAAACACACACACAGAGGAATAGCAGATGCTTCCACAGTCACAATAACAAATCAAAAGAGAATCGCATCCCGCATCATCGAGATCAGTTGCACGAGGTGTAAGTGAATTTACACAACATGTAAAACATGTAAGTGAAGTGCACTGCAACAAATTCGAATACCTGTGTGCAGAAGAACTTAATGAATGAGCTGGACGAAAAACGAGTAATAATAGTGATTTAATACTGTTTTATATTAATAGTTTAAAATATCAAAACTGTTCACGATCTTGGAAAATAGCTTTGTAAGGAAAACAACATTTTTACAATGACAACTGAAATTGCTTTGAAACAAGGCGAAACGCGAAATATCTAAATTAGAGTTAGGTTGAAACCGAAAAAGATGGCACGTATCATTTCTTACTTGTATAATTGCGACTGCGGAAGAGAGACTTCATAACAAAAAAATAAGACAAAATGTAAATACATTTTAAATTATTAGTTTTTTGTATGTGGCTTATTTGCTTTTAGTTGTTCAGATGGTTTTACTTTGCTACATGAAAACAGTCTGTCCATAAGAATAGCTCCTCCCGAATAATTCCACAGACTATATGTTCATGAGTAGAAGGCTGAACCTATGGTATAGTAGCCAACAGTTTAAATTTACGCAACGAGAGATGTACAATAAACGTCAACAATGAGAATATTTACAGCAGTTGAATTAGGTTACACGTATTAGTACGAACGTAGAAACAATTAGTTACAGTTTCTCTGTTGCTTAACATTACATTCATATCGTGGAATCAGACAGCAGACATTTCGGTCATTTTGTAATGGCAAAAAATTTGCGTCGAACAATGATATAGTAACTTATGACTTATCTCCAATTGTAAACAAGCGAAATAGTGATGGCAAACTGCCAGAGCTAAACATTGCGTACTTGTCTGCAACTAGTTTTTAGATGTAGATAAAACACTTCCTCTGCTGTGAAAACAGATACTTTTAAATTGGATATCTAATAACAGCAAAGCTTTAGATGTACTTGGCAATTATCGTATTTTGTAACGGAGAGGAAATCATACACGGCTATCCGTATCCAATTTGGTGGACTAATTAACTGTTGAACAGTATACTAAACGAAAATTTAATTAAGTTGCAAATCCAATACGTTTAAATAAAATTCATCATTAACTCCAGATGGTACACGCTCCAAAAAGCAGCCTCTGTTAATGAACTTTGGAAGCAACATCACACACATAACGAGACATGGAGTGACAACATTACGTGTCCATAGCGGTACGGTTACGTAGCGATGTCTCTGGAACTTCTATGGTTTATTAAGGTATTTTGTTGCTCAAAATGTTACTTGATTCTGAACTTTATTTCAGAGTTTCAATCAATATTACCTAACACACAGAACAACCCGATGTTGTATTGCTCATATAGTCAGGTTACTAGAAGTGAAACAAAGGTGTGATTAGACGAGCTGTCGTAATTCAGTTACTTCTTTTTTTTTCTTTATTGCTTCAACCATTTCCGCAACCAGCTAATATGTGTGTATATGGTGTGGGTGCAACATTTAGTGTTAAGGTTATGCTAAGAGTTTACATATATTAAACGTGTAAATGTGAGTTTTCAATTCTATAATACCACGTAATTTGGACTAATACCTTTGAAATTTTGATGGTGGTAAGGATAAATTACGGGAACCGAAAAGCTATTTACAATTTTTACAATAAGGTGACTGAAACGGAACCCATAGTTGATAAGGGAATGAGACAGTGTCATAGCTTATTCCCGATGTTATTCAATCCGTATATTAAGCAAACTGTAATGGAAGCAAAGGAGATATTTGGAAAGGGAATTAACGGTGAGAGGAAATAAATTTTTCGTATTTTGCCGATGACACTGTGTAGTTGGATGAGCAGTTGAACTGAATAGAAATTACAGTATAAATAATAAAAATAAAACATATATACTGGAATGCACTTGAAGTAAATCACGTGATACTGAAGGAATTAGTTTAGTAAATCTGACAATAAAAGCAATAGACGATGTTTGATATTTGTGCAGCAAAATAACTGATGATGAACGAAGTAGGGAAGATGTCGAATGATGACTGGCAATAGCAAGAAAAGTATTTCTAAAAAGGGATTTTTTTTATAACTTTATGTTGGGGTAGTCTGTTAAGCACAAATTTGTCTGGAGGGCAACCCTGTATGGGAGTGCAACGAGGAGGAAAGATAAATCAGTATAGAAGAAAATAGCTCTTAAAATTTGGAGCTGCAAAATATTGCTTAAGATTGGATGGCTAGAGCGAATAACAAATGAAGAGATACTGAATCTAACGGAGAAAAAAAAAAAGAATATCGCACAACTTGACTGAAAGGAGGGGTCGGTTGATGGGACAAATCCTGAAAGATCAACGAATTGTCAATATGGTAAGATAAGGAGGTGGGGTGGGTAAAATTTTCAGAGGAAGACCAAGGCTTGAACACAGAAAAGAAGTTCAAATGGATGTAAGTTGCGATAGCTATGTAGGGATGAAGAGTTTTACACTGGTTAGAGTAGCATCGAGACCTGCGTCAAACCAGTAATTGCACTGAAGACCAGAACAACAACGAACAGTTATTTGATGACTAACCCTTATCATTCGAGAAGGAAATCAGTCATTTATAGAAGTGTTACGTGTTGTTAAAAATAATGATTAAACTTAAGAAAAAATGGCTAAATGGGTTTCTTTTATTCTCCTGACTGGTCTGATGTGGTCCGTCACGCATTCCTCTCCTCTATCAACCTCTTCATCTCAGAGTAGTACTTGCACCCTTCCACTCTTATTCAACCCTCTTTGCTCTTGTCCATACTGTATGCAAGCAGTCTTTCTATACAGATTATCCCTATTTTTCCAAGAATTTCGAACGTCTAGCCCAATTTGACATTGCCTAACGCTTTTTGTAGGTCGACAAACCCCATCAAAGTGTCGTGATTTTCTTTAGCCAGGAATAGCTTAGAAAACTGAGACAATCAGAGAGGTATCGAACAGAGCCGGGGGAGACAAGTGGGGTCCTGAAACAGGCCGCATCACCAAGGTAGATTGGATGGCGGTAGAATCACCAGATGATTATCAGTAGCCAACTGATCAGAGGAGAAGCACCAACAGCTCCCTCGTCCACCAACTCAAGCCCGAGAATAGGGTCCTTGAATGTTGGACTATCCGAAGGGTGGGCCAAAGGAAAAGGCTCCTCAACTGCATCGTCGTCTTTTGGGTTCTGCGACGCTTGTTATGAATAACCATTGCTAGCACCGCCGGAGTGACAGCGTTAATGTCAATATGCCTGGGCAACGGGGAAAAAGTCACCATCATCTCCTGAAGGTCTACATTGATCCTCAAGAACCGTGGTTGGCTTCGCTGCAGAATCCTTTGGGAGAAGATTCTCTAAAGTGAATTTTTACATTATTGGTAGGTGGGTTTCAATACCACCGCACGACGTGGACAATTGGCACGGAGTTGGCCGCTCTGATTACAAATGTAGCAGGTTCCTTCGTGGGCAATATAGGTAATTCGTACCCGAGAGCCACATAACTGCAACTGAGTAGTATAACATATGTAGTGGCGGAGGACATACGGTGCCATATGTAGTTTTACTTATGATCGAAATAGGCTTACGTCTGTTGAAGTTATTTTATTTCATTGATCTGGACGCAGTCACTAACCTAAACGTTTTTTTCCTTTTTAAAAGCTTATGACCTCTGAAGAAGGCTTTATTATTACAGTTGAAACCATGGTCAAGATTTAGAATAAACACAGTTAGTGCAACTGTGGGCTGTTTTTCATTCGAGGTGACTGAGAGGGGTTTTTCTTTAATCACTATTTCTACCGACCTAACACCACTACAGACCTGCAAGAGGTGCTGAGCGGTCGGCCAGGGTGGCCGAGCGGTTCTAGGCGCTACAGTCTGGAACCGTGTGACCGCTACGGTCGCAGGTTCGAATCCTGCCTCGGGCATGGATGTGTGTGATGTCCTTAGGATAGTCAGGTTTTAGTAGTTCTAAGTTCTAGGGGACTGATGACCTCAGAAGTTAAGTCCCATATTGTTCAGAGCCATTTGAACCATTTTTTGGTTCTGAGCGGTCCAGCGTTCGCTTCGAATATGTAGTACAACCCCATAAGGGAGCAAGACTATCATCTACCTCGGGCGGAAGAAAACTCAACTGGCTCTCAGTAATATGGGACTTAACATCTGAGGTTATCAGTCCCATAGACTTAGAACTACTTAAACCTAACTAACCTAAGGACATCACACAATCCATGCCCGAGGCAGGATTTGAACCTGCGACCGTAGCAGCAGCGCGGTTCCAGTCTGAAGCTCCTAGACCGCTCGGCCACAGCGGCCGGCCTCGGGCTGAAGAGTAAAAATTCGAACATTTGTGCAAACCACTTCTACACTCGCCAAAAGTACCATGCTAGAGGAAGCATCACGATAAGTAGAGGGGACTTGAGTACCGTGACGTGATAATACCTATCAGAAAGATCCAGAAATTTAACAAAAAACGCACGTAATTCCACGTCAAAGTAAGCCCTATGCACTTGATCTGTAGTAACCTTGATCTTCTCTATCAATGACTCATGCTTCTCTAAAGTGGCGGGCTGCACATACTGCGTGGAAGCTGACAAAACCTGTACATGGAATAGACGTGGGAAGTTTGTTGGTCGCCATTGCGCGAGTCAACGCCGCCTCAGGAAGGGCTGCAGAAACACCAGGCACTAGAGGACAAACAGTAATGCAACGCGTACGAGAACCGACACAACACTGAGCGGAAACGCGTAAGAGATGCAACACTAGCAATAAGAGGCCGAACTAGGGCAACCTTCTACCACGACGCGCAAAGTGGACATAGCAAGACCACTATGTACTGGATGCAGTCTAAGAGCGGCACCAAGACGTTGTGCTTCGCTTTTCCTGTGGCAAGGTTCACATTACAGTATTTTATACTTGTTTAACCGACAGTTTTTGCATTACTCTGTGTTTACGGTTGTGCATTTGGTGATTTCAGGCTATTTCACTGTTGTGGAGGGATTTTCACAGAAGAAATGGTTGCTGGGGTAAAAAAAAAAAAAAAAGAAAAGCAATAAATCAGAATTATTTTATTATTTTGTAACGAGCCAGTGGAATAGAATCCCCTTACAGCAATAAGCTCACAATATATCTATGAGAAACTTTCGCGATTTTGTCGGAGGAGCACAGGTTCACCCTAAAGCAAATGGCAGACCAATGAAACCACTGCACAGACTCTAAATATCTTGAAAGGTCGGCTGAGAGCCCCATTTGTTGTCTGATTCTTGAAAGCTGCACGCAGAAAAATGATCACATATTACACTAGTCTAAGGCAAGTAGGAAAAGCGCTCGATCGGCTTGACAAGACACATGCTAAATTACTCGTAACCTGTAAATACCAGGCTCCTTTATGTTTTAATTTGTAACTTAGCTCTACACAAAAAAGTAAAACAGAAAATAAAAAATTAGTACTCACAGGCGATGTGATTCAGAAACAGTCAAAGTGGACGAACGAGGAGGTAAATCACGATAAAGCTAGGATATCGATTGTTCACAAACTGCAGGTATCTCATTATTTTATCATGTGCGAAGTATTCAGGTGGTGAGCAGATAATTTGCGCGCTAGTTCACCGGTAGGCTCTATTATTGCACTGTGATGAAGCAGCGAGCATGGAGCACACCACGATAGAGAAGTGACGCCGTAAACTGTCGACGCAGTTCATAATCTGGTAGCGGCTAGCGGCGCCGTACCAAACCACTGTGCCTAACTTTCCGCTGTGGGCTGCGTGCAAATATGGTCTGCATGCCAGCGTGGAAAACAAAAGAGTCGCTCCTGCACCGCCCCCCTGCCACCCCCTCACATCTCATCCTCCTCCGGCGCCGCCCGCTCCTCTCCTTCTTTCTCTTTGTAACCCGCGCTTTCGTTCCCCGGATGTGTCCGCCGGAATTGTAACTTATGTTCCTCGCGACCGGTATTAATCTACTTCCCGGAGTCATGTTTTATCTTCGCACATCCCCTCCGCCGCCACCGTCCTCCCAGGCCAGACTTCGTGGCGTGATGCATACCGAGGCCCGCCGAGCAGCGCCCTGAAACCCCACATCCATCCCTACTTCCACACACACAAACACACACAGAGGTTCGCCAGCACACGCCTCGGGTACTGCGCCTGCGCACGTTTGCACGTAAGCTGAATAACCTGAATGTTGGCAAGACTCTTCAGCTACTGAGGAAGTTGATTGACACCGTTGTTACAAAATACACTACAGGCCATTAAAATTGCTACACCACGAAGATGACGTGCTACAGGCGCGAAATTTAACCGACAGGAAGAAGATTCTGTGATTTGCAAATGATTAGCTTTTCAGAGCATCCACACAAGGCTGGCGCCGGTGACGACACCTACAACGTGCTGATATGAGGAAAGTTTCCAACCGATTTCTCATACACAAACAGCAGTTGACCGGCGTAGCCTAGTGAAACGTTGTTGTAATGCCTCGTGTAAGGAGGAGACATGAGTACCATCACGTTTCCGACTTTGATAAAGGTCGCATTGTAGCCTAACGCGATTGCGGTTTATCGTATCGCGACATTGCTGTTCGCGTTGGTCGAGATCCGGTGACTGTTAGCAGAATATGGAATCGGTGGGTTCAGGAGGGTAATACGGAACGCCGTGCTGGATCCCAACGGCCTCGAATCACTAGCAGTCGAGATAACAGGCATTTTATTCGCATGGCTGTAACGGATCGTGCAGCCACCTCTCGATCCCTGAGTCAACAGATGATAACGTTTGCAAGACAACAACCACATGCACGAACAGATCGACGACGTTTGCAGCAGCATGGACTATCAGCTCGGAGTCCATGGCTGCGGTTACCCTTGACGCTGCATCACAGACAGCAGCGCCTGCGATGGTGTACTCAACGACGAACCTGGGTGCACGAATGACAAAACGTTATTTTTTCGGATGAATCCAGGTTCTGTTTACAGCATCATGATGGTCGCATACGCGTTTGGCGACATCGCTGTGAACGCACGTTGGAAGCGTATATTCGTCATCGCCATACTGGCGTATCACCCGGCGTGATTGTACGGGGTGCCATTGGTTACACGTCTCGGTCACCTCTTGTTCACATTGACGGCACTTTGAACAGTGGACGTTACGTTTTAGGTGTGTTACGACCCATGGCTCTACCGTTCATTCGATACCTGCTAAACCCTACATTTCAGCAGGATAATGCACGACCGCACGTTACAGGTCCTGTACGGGCCTTTCTGGGTACAGAAAATGCTCGACTGCTGCCCTGTGCAGCAAATTCTCCAGATCTCTCACCAATTGAATACGTCTGGTCAGTGGTGGCCGAGTAACAGGCTCGTCACAATACGCCAGTGATGAACTGTGGTATCGTGTTGAAGCTGCATGTGCAGCTGTACCTGTACACGCCATCCAAGCTCTGTTTGACTCAATGCCCAGGCGTATCAAGGCCGTTATTACGGCCAGAGGTGGTTGTTGTAGGTACTGATTTCTCAGGATCTATGCACCCAAATTGTGTGAAAATGTAACCACGTGTTAGTTCTAGTATAATATATTTGTCTAATGAATACCCGTTTATCATCTGCATTTCTTCTTGGTGCAGCAATTTTAATGGCCAGTAGTGTAGCAAGAACGAAGAACGAACCAGTCAAAGTATGCATTAACACTGGTCAGAGACGCTATACAACTTAATCTGTATACTCTATCAAAAATAATCTATATTAACAATAAACCATCATAGATGCAAAGCCAGATATTCAGCCGTGCGGGGTAGCCGTGCGGACTAGGTGGCCTGCCACGGTTCGCGCGGGTCTCCCCGTCGGAGGTTCGAACTCTCCCTCGAGCGTGGGTATGTGTGTTGTCCTTAGCGTAAGTTAGTTTAAGTTACATTAAGTGGTGTGTAAGCCTAGGAACCGATGGCCTCATCACTTTGGTCCCATAGGAACTTACCACAGATTTCCAAATTTCTAGATACATTTAATCGAATAAATTACTAAGAACGTTGCTACTTTGTGAAAACCTGCTTCCTCAGTTTTGGAATACAGCTGAATTTTATCTGGTATTAATAGCTTAATATGTACGAGACTGATACAGTCATAGTCATCTTGACGTAATCAAACACAATACCTTAGTTTGACAGTATTCAGAATGCTGACGTAAGTACCTCTCAAGCACAGTTGAGAATATTCAAACAACAGCGAACGTGAAGAGTAAACTGGCAGGTAGTACGTTGCCAGAAATCATATCTCGGTGGAGCATCACTTGCATTGGTATCCAGCAGAATATTGCACACCAGTTTGGATTCGCAGCGCTCATGAGAACCACTAGGGACACAGTCAGATGTATACCTTCATATTGGCTGCATATACAATCAAACACCTGTCTATTTCACCTTCTTCGAAAGGCGGTTCTCAACGACCTTTGTCTGCAAGTTTCTAAAAATGACTCGAAGAAATGCGTGCTACACACTATGCTGTCTTACAATACATTCGTTCACTTCCGCTTTCGATCATGGACCATCTTCACAGTGGGAAAATATCTACTGTAACAATTTTGCATGGCGTATAAGCTACTTAACCAGTAAATACGCCATGGCTGACTTGAAAAAGTAAGAAAATTTGCACTTAGGTCACAATACCGGCTTCACCAAGCAGAAAAAACGTTTACAACATGAAAAGTTGTAAGAGCAGTAAGTGCACAGCGCCATTGTTCAGGCACAACAACATCGATTACGTTTTCAAGTCGTCAACGGCCTATACTTTCCTGGTACACCATGTGAATCTATTACACTAAATATTTTTCTATTGTGAAGATGGTCCATGATCGAAACCGCTAGTGAATAAATGGATTCTAAAACAGCACAGTGTGTGGCATGGATTTCTCCATGCATATCGATGCTGGAAAAAATACTTGTTCTAAAAATGAGTCAGTTAATCTTCATGAAGATTTACGCTCGCACACTAAGAAAGGCGCTAAATTCAGAAGAAAAGCATATTAAAAAGGAGTCAAAATGCTCTGCACCGGATCTAGTCGCGACGCAGGGTGGAAACGTGACCAGCAAGCCACAGAAATCTGCATGGAACCAGGAACTTATTGAAAACCAAACTGTTAAAATTCCAAATTTTCATAAATCAAGGTAGGTGTGGATATACCTTTATAGATACTGGACGGAAGAAATCATGTTCATACAGCATCAACAAGTGGGACTTTTGCACTGACAGTACATGTGTCTACGGTGAAATTCGGACAATGGGCAGCTATGTACATGAAAGACCTAACAGACGTTTCCCTTGTGGCATCAGGAGTCTACACGAAGTCTCCGACGATGCGCTCCATTGCACTGCATCTTGGCCGTTTGACATTTATGTAATGTAACTTGTTGCACGCGTGTACGTTTTCTTTAAATGTGTATTCGATTTGCTGTAATTGACGCGTGCTATAACAATAATCAAATTTTCATTTTTTCAAGTATAGATGACTGAGTACTTTTAATTATACAGGGTGATTCAAAAAGAATACCACAACTTTAAAAATGTGTATTTAATGAAAGAAACATAATATAACCTTCTGTTATACATCATTACAAAGAGTATTTAAAAAGGTTTTTTTCACTCAAAAACAAGTTCAGAGATGTTCAATATGGCCCCCTCCAGACACTCGAGCAATATCAACCCGATACTCCAACTCGTTCCACAGTCTCTGTAGCATATCAGGCGTAACAGTTTGGATAGCTGCTGTTATTTCTCGTTTCAAATCATCAATGGTGGCTGGGAGAGGTGGCCGAAACACCATATCCTTAACATACCCCCATAAGGAAAAATTGCAGGGGGTAAGATCAGGGCTTCTTGGAGGCCAGTGATGAAGTGCTCTGTCACGGGCTGCCTGGCGGTCGATCCATCGCCTCGGGTAGTTGACGTTCAGGTTTCATAACTAACCTTTTTCGTAGGACTCTCCATACAGTTGATTGTGGAATTTGCAGCTCTCTGCTAGCTCTGCGAGTCGATTTTCCTGGGCTGCGAACAAATGCTTGCTGGATGCGTGCTACATTTTCATCACTCGTTCTCGGCTGTCCAGAACTTTTCCCTTTGCACAAACACCCATTCTCTGTAAACTGTTTATACCAACGTTTAATACACCACCTATCACGAGGTTTAACACCATACTTCGTTCGAAATGCACGCTGAACAACTGTCGTCGATTCACTTCTGCCGTACTCAATAACACAAAAAGCTTTCTGTTGAGCGGTCGCCATCTTAGCATCAACTGACGCTGACGCCTAGTCAACAGCGCCTCAAGCGAACAAATGTATAACTAAATGAAACTTTATAGCTCCCTTAATTCGCCGACAGATAGTGCTTAGCTCTGCCTTTTGTCGTTGCAGAGTTTTAAATTCCTAAAGTTGTGGTATTCTTTTTGAATCACCCTGTATAATAATAATGTCGTGTGACGAGGGCCTCTCGTCGGGTAGACCGCTAACCTGGTGCAGATCTTTCGATTTGACGCCACTTTGGTGACTTGCGCGTCGATGGGGATGAACTGATGATGATTATGACAACACAACACCCAGTCCCTGAGCCGAGAAAATCTCCTACCCAGCCGGTAATCGAACCCAGGCCCCTAGGACTGACAGTTCGTCGCGTTGAATACTCAGCTACCGGGGGCGGACAGTCCTTGTAATGGTATACTGTAACCACAAGTGCAGCTTACTATGCACTCGTTGAAAGGAGGCGGGGAGGATTGTGTTGTGTACAAAGAAGCAGTAACAATAAAATGGGTCGGTCAGGAGAGATCACTAACTTCGAACGTGAAGTAGTAATTCAGTGTCACCTGGGTAACAAATCCATCAGGATCATTTGAACAGTTCGTGACGTGCTGAAGTTCATGTTGCCAGCGATTATTGTAGTTACAAGTATAATATTATCGCTATACATTCATTATAGATCAAAAGGGAAGGATCATGAAAATATAAAAATAAATTCTTCATTTGTGTGGCCATAGTGTCCGTAGTTGCTTTGTAATTCTTGCGGTACTTTTGTTCTGTCTTTTTCAGCTACAAATATATGTCATTTTTTCACTAGACGCGTTTCGCTTTATTGAGGTAAAGCATCTTCAGTGGTCTGTAATTAATTTATTTACATTTTGATTTGCTTTTATATCGATAAAAAGTTCGTTAAGAATAGGTTGATTTGTACTTACGGTGATTTTTTGGCTCATTTCTCGCTTACATAGGGAAATGCCGTCTGCTAGCACATCGTTGTCTTTTTGTGTTAGGCACTGACAATTTTAGTGTAATTTTTAGATGTTCTGCAGCACCATGCATTTCTTATGTTTTTCACCACACGATTTTATGTACATTGTATTCTGTTTGTTTTCGTAATTCCAGTGTGTGTTGTTTGTGATTTATAGTGTTGCCAACTTAACCTTTCCACTACTCTGACTTTGACCTACAAAACTTTTCTTAAAGTAGGTTATTGTATGTGTGTTTTATTATTATTCGCGTATGGGCCCAGTAGGACCATGCAAGGTTCAATCCATCAATGTCACGTTTGATGGTTGGCCTTTCTTTGCCCTCAAATTTGTTTCATCCTGTTAGAATGAAGTCTCTTTCTTTCATCAGGTCACGGTGTTCCAGTCCGATTTCCAAACAAATATCTTTTGTCTGAATGTTTTCCTATCTCTAAGGTCTGCCTGAGTTATACCGGCTGCTTCAAGATCCTCCTTAATCGCAGCAGTCCATTTCATTGGCCGTTTTGGCCTTTCTTCGGTTTTCTCAGAATTTTACTATTTGTTTTGGCAACCTAGTGGGTGCCATTCTTTTAACGTGCCCACAAAATTTAAGTCTTCGTTTTCTCATGTCATCATGTATGTCTGTGTATTCTTCTATTTCCTTATTACCTCTCAGCCTATAAGTTTCTCCATCAGTAATTTTGGGGCTAATATTTTCCTAATAATCTTCCTTTCTTTTTTTTTATTTCTTCAATAGACTTTATCCTATTTAAAAGTAAAGTTTCTTCTCCACAAAGACATTCGGATTTGATTACAGTGCTGTTATATCTAAGTTTACTGAAGTTAGAACGTGATCTTTTATTATAAATATTTTGTGATAATCTGAATGCAGTTGCCATCTTTTGACAGCAAACTTCATTTACAGATTTTTTTCGGCCGTTTCCTTTTATGACTTCCCACAAGTATTTAAACTGAGATACCCTTTTTATTTTTCCACATTTCATGTTGAAAAACTTTGTAGTGCCACCTTTTCCGAGACTTCTTTAAGAATTTCAATTTGTTTTTGAGCTGTGTTAGCATCCCTAGTTAAAATTGCCAGATATCTGCGAAGGACAGGCAATTTATTCTGATATAGCTTCTACCTAACTTCACTGTTTGGTCTATATTTGTAATCGGCTTTTTCTCTCGCCATTCTGTAATTACCTTTTCCAAAACACAGTTCAACAGCAATGGAGAGAGTCCATCTCCCTGTCTAACACCAGTCTTTATTCCAAATGGTCCAGAAATCTCTTTAACTTTAGATCTAGTGTCGGTTAACATTTCCTTTATCAGTGTTAGAGTTTTATTATCTAGCTCTTGTTCCTTTAAAATTTGGAAAAGAGATTCACGATCAACTGAGTCGTATGCCTTTTTAAAATCCACAAATGTATACACAATATTATTAGCAGAAATCCTTTGGTGTCTGAGGATTAGTTTTAAAGCAAGAATTTGTTCCAGACAGGATCTGTTTGGTCTAAAGCCTGCTTGGTATTAACTAATTTTAAGTTCTAGCTGTTCTTGGGCTCGATCAAGTAAACACTGCGAGATAATTTTGTGACTGGGAGGACAGAGATTCATCGGTAATTATTAACATAGGTCCTATCCCCTTTTTTATGCAATGGAAGAATTAGGGCAGTTTTCCAAGTATTTTCTCAGTTTCCCAGTTATAGTGTTAGGGCCAGCTGATTTTAGTAATTCTGTGATCAAACCGTCTTCTGCAGATGCTTTATTGTTTTTAAGTCTCTTAATTCGTTTAGTTATTTCGATTTCGTCAGGTGATTTAGAGTTAGGGTTGATCTTATTAATACGCTGTGGTTGGAAATTATTCGCTAGTTCTGGACAGTTCAATAGTTTTTCAAAATAATTAGCAAGTGCCTTACAATTTTCCTGGTTGTTAAGAGCCAAAATGCCACTTTCATTTTTGGAGGGAAGACTTTGAGATTGGTAACCAGTTAGTTTTGTTTTGAATGTTTTATAAAAGTTTCTCATATTGTTCTTTTGGAAATATTTTTCGGTTTCCAAAAGTCTCGCATTTTCGTAGTTTCTTTTAGCTGTCGGATTAATTTAGTTACCTTTTCTCACAGTTATAAAGGTTTTATGCTTTTTTCATTTTTGTTGCTATTCCAATTTTGATTGCCTCATGCCTAGACTTGACTGATGTTTCACAATCTGCGTTCCACCAAGCGTGCTTTTGTTTCTCTCAAAGCGGAATTAAATTTTGTGCTGTTTTGATAAACTTTTAGGCTTCATCAATTTTTGGCTTGTTTTTTTGTCAAGTTCACTGGTTAGAATTGAAGGTTATTTTAGCAGTGTCAAATTTTAGGCTAATATTTTTTTGTTTTCAAGGGTTTCAGAGTCTGTAGTTTTACTTTTATTTGCATTAAATAACGGTCAGAATCAATATTACCTTCTTTTCTAACTTGGACATTTAAAATATCTTTGTAGTTAGGGTATGAAATTGTTACATGATAGATTTGAAATTCCCCAATAAATTTACTGGGTGCCAAACAGTTTTTTGTTTAGAAGGGTTCTTTTTAAAATGTGTTGACATGATTTTATGGTTAAAATTTTTGCATGTGTAAACAAATCTTTGACCATTTCGGTTTACCCATTTATGTGCAGGAAATCCACCCACCTAAAATTTTAACATGGTTTGAGGGGACTTTCGAAATGATGCTTTCTAATGTTTCCCAAGCTTCATTAACTTAATCAGGTTTTTACAATTATCCTCATTGTGTATTTAAGAGAAATTCTCGTTAGTCTATTATTAATGGGTTTTACCTCCGTTACTGAGTTTAAAATACCTTTGTAGACTGCAAAAGTAACTCCCAGATGTGGTGCATTATTAAGTATTCTTTTATCAGTTTTACTTTCAAAAAGTCTACAATTGCCGAAACCCATGGTGTTATTGTGTATCATACCTGTTGCTTGAAATACTAAAATTTGAATCTTCTGTTCTTTTAATGTATCTCCCAACTTATGAAGTTTAACTGGTTGCAAAAGTGTTTATACGTTAAGTGTTGCAGGAAATGTATTTGTTTTGGTTTTAAGTTGGTCAGAGGAATCTGCTGAATCACATTACATTTTAACCTGGCAGCCCCAGAATCCGAAAGACCAATTGCGCCAGAGATACCGGCGGTGGATTGACCACCTGGGCT
Source organism: Schistocerca piceifrons (assembly GCF_021461385.2). Taxonomy (NCBI): domain Eukaryota; kingdom Metazoa; phylum Arthropoda; class Insecta; order Orthoptera; family Acrididae; genus Schistocerca; species Schistocerca piceifrons. Next base: position 304,297,187 of record NC_060140.1, read on the forward strand.
AATATTGCGATTATCAAAGTGCTCCATGATCACTGTACTTGGAATGAGGTGGGGTTCAGTAGACTATTTGAGTGAACTCAGAATGTTAAGACTGGAGGGGTTGGATCCAGAATGTGAATTTCAGCCACACCATTAGCGAACAGACGCTGACGCAAAGTGTATTTGGTTTTGTTTTCTGCATTAGGTTCTTCCGCTCTCTCTGCCGTTTGGAGTTAGGATTCCTCTTCTGCATTTATTATCGTTGACTGGGTTTCACCTGATACCTTAGCCAGGGGCCCTCACAAGTTGCTACCATACTGAGCCAGATAGACCCAGGTCCTTTATGCTGTGTTACCCCTCCCCTTCCTCCTTCCTCGTCACTTTTCTTCTATTGCGGAAAAAGACAAAGGCTGCACATGCAGAGCTATATAAAATGCGACTAATGCATATGAAGAAAATTTTAAATCTCCAATTGGGCCACACAAAACCCCATGACAGCAAACATACACACACACACACACACACACACACACACACACACACACACACACACACACACAATATCTAACCTAGAGTGGTCAATTTACAGATATAACACTAGATGGAAACGAAAAATAGTTCTTACAAAAAAGTCAAAATCACAAAGTTGACTCACTACCAAACGAACAGCAGATACAAGATCTCATTATAGAATCTAAATATATTCTCACTGTAGAGGGAAAACATGAAAACTGTAGTGTAAACACAGAGCTAACGAGGGAGTTCATAAACGAAGAAATTAAAAGCATAGCAACACAGATTGAAGAAGAAAACAATAAATTCCGAAATAATTGTCATGAAACACAGCTTAAAAATGTAAAGGAAAAACTGCAAGCAGAAAATGTCATTACAATAAAATCTGACAAAGGTAATAGTGCTGTCCTCATGAAAACAAATGAATACATAAAAAACGGAAGAATTCATCAGCAAAAAACATAAATCAGTTAAAAATCAGTCACAACAAACAGATTTCAAACACATGTAAAAAGCACACTCAAAAACATTTACAGACAGAGAGAAACAGAGACTTGTACAAAAAAAACCTCAATCCCTGAACATGAGATGTCAACCAAAGGTTCATAAAGAAAATTATTCAATCCATCCAATACCAAATTTCAGAGCAAAACCTACAAACCTACTAGCAAAGCAAATGCAGTCACAACTTAACTAGTATTATAAACTAGAAAATGATAGAGCAATCGGAAATACCTTCAACCGGTAGAACATATAATAGACTCTAAAGTGCCTGATACAGCAACATTGCTCTCCTTTTGTGTAGAAAGTATGTACATTTGCATCCCTGTTAACGAAACCATAAAAATTACTAAGGAAAACCTGAAAACACACAACCAGCTACCTCATGAACACACAGATGAAACAATAAAATAATTACTGTTAATAACACAACATAATTATTTTGAATTCAATCGAGAATACTACATACAAGTAGAAGGTTTAACAGTGGGTTCATCTATTTCAGGAACATTAGCCAATATTTTCAAGAATCACGTAGACATATTAATATTTGAAAAAATAATAACAAAGAAAAGCTACAACGTCATCTACTGATACAGATATATGGATATAATATGCATAGTAGATAAACCTAAAAACAGAATACAGCGACTACACAAAGACATAAATACTGTATACAAAAACATGAAGTTCACTACAGAACATTCAAACAACAAGGCATTAACATTGCTTACGAAACAAAACAATTCCATACAATGCGCATCGCAAAACTGGAATCAAATCCAGATAGATAGCAACAACGTGGTACCCATGAGCTCAGATGCAGAGATTGTGAGAAGATATACATTGAAATGACTGGCAGGGCATTGGACACATGATATAAAGAACACATCAGAGCATTTAAATCTGGTACAAATCATTCAACATTTGCACATCATTTAAAAGAAGAACACCATAGATCAAGCACTATTGAAAACGAAATGAATATCATAAAAATTAGTAAAGACAGACACCCTCTCCCTTTCCCAGAAAATTTCCAGATACAAAAATCACTAATACATAATAAAGAGTTGCTAAATGATCAGATAAATACTGGAAACCGGACTCCATATATAATATTTGATGAAATTACATGATAAAGGAAAGAGCCTTTTCCATCCTTCCGCCCTGTCGCACTTACACTTTCATTTCAATTCTCGGTTCTCACCTTCTCCTCTAACTCAGACTCCATCACACTGCTATATACTTACGTCCACTAATAATTGTTTCCCTTTCTCCTAAAATAAAGAAAATCCATCCATCGCTATTCCTTCTCTACTGTTCCACAGTACATAAACACACAGATACATAATTAAATATAAGTACACACATACACACATACGATAATCATCTTTTAAAAAAATATATCTTGCAGGTCAAAGACAAAGTAGAGGAAAGGTTATGTTGGCAACACCACAAAACACAGCAACAACACATACTTGAAGTACAATAGCAAACAGAATACAGTAGTGTACACAAAAGAGTATTGTGAAAAACATAAGAAATGCATAGTGCTGTAGAACATCCAAAAATTTGATCAAAATTGTTAGTGTCTAACATAGAAAAACCCAATGTGCTAACAGACGGCATTTCCCGATGTAAGCCACAAATCAGGCCAAAAATCACCCTAAGTACAGATCAACCCATTCTTAACGAACTGATTTTCTATGTAAAAGCAAATCAAAATGTAAATAACTTAATTACAGACCACTGACGATGCTTTACGTCAATAAAGCGAAACGCGTCTGATGAAAAAAACACGCATTTTTTTTAGTTGCAACGACAGAACAAAAATACCGTCAAAAAACAGAAAAAATAAACTTCCAAATGCCGCGAATGCTTTTGTAGAGCACATATTCACATTACCGGTCTCGGTGAACTTCGTTTCCATCTTCGGATCTTACTCACTACACCTCAAGGAACTATGTACAAGGACGGGGTTCTTTGAAGTGTAGTGCGTAAGATCCGAAGATGGAAACATAATTAACCGAGACCGGTAAACTAAATAATTACTCTATTAAACCAATCGTGACATTTTGAAGCTTGCTACTTCTAGTTTCATAACTATCTAGAAGGCCCCAGCATTGAAAAACGGCAGGCGTATATGGGAAAAAATAAACTTTCCTTGGGGCGATAAGGTTTTAAGTGAGCTGTAATAGCTATCCGCTAAAGTCAAAGCTATTCTTACTGAGGACCTAAGACCACATATGTATTTGGTTGTTTTAGTGAAGTTCACATTTTGTTCATACACTCTCTCTGTATTGTAGAAGTAGTAGTGCAGTAGTGCACTGAGGTAACAAAGTTCAAGAGATACCTCCTAATAAAGCGTCAGACCCCCTTTTACCTGGCCAAGTGCTGCAACTCAAGGTGGTATGGACTAAAGTTGTTGATAGTCCTCTAAAAAAGTGCTGAACCATGCTGTCTCTGTGGATGTGCACCAATTTCTGCACGAGCAACCCTGTGGATGATGTCCTATAAATGTTCTGGGGCATTCATGTCCGACGGTCTGGGAGACTAAATCATTTGCTTCAATTGCCCAGAATGTTCTTCAAAACAGTAGGGCATTGTCATCCACAAGAAATCCTCCATTGTTTGGGACGACGAAGTCCATGAACGGCTGTAAATGGTCTCTGAGTAGCCGAACGTATCTATTTCCGGTCAATGGTAGGCTCAGTTGGACCAGAGGATTCAGTTCTTCCACTTAAATACAAACCACACTATTATGGAGCCACGACCAGCTTGCACAGTGCCTTGTTGACAAACTGGCCAATGGGTTTGTGTGGTCTGCGCCACACTAACCCTATCATCAGCTCTTACCATTGAATCGGAGCTAATCTGACAAGGACAAGATCTACTGTCCAACCGATATGGTCATGAGCTCAAGTGACGAGCTGCAGGCGATGTTGCACTGTTCGTAAAGCCACTCGTTTTTTCGTCTGTCGTGCCCCATTAATGCCAAATTTCGCCGCACTGTCCTAACGGATACGTTCGTCATACGTCACACATTGATTTCCGCGGTTATTTCACACAGTGTTGCTTGTCTCATAGTACTGAACAACTCCAAGCAAACGTAGCTGGTCCCGGTCGTTAAGTGAAGGTCGTTGGCCTTCACGTTGCCCGTGGTGAGAGGCAATAGCTGAAATCTGGTATTCTCAGCACACTCTTGACACTGTAGATCTCGGAATATTCACTCTCTAACGATTTCATAAATGGAATATCCCATGCGTCTAGCTCCAACTAATAATCCGCGTTCAAATTCTGTTAGTTCCCGTCGTGTGGCCATACGCCATACATTTATCGGAAATCACATGAATCATTTGAGTTGATAAGACAGCTCCGCCAATGCACTGCCCTTTTATAACTTGGGTACGCGATGCTACCGCCATTTGTATACAGTATGTGCATGAAGTTATTCCATGACCTTTGTCACCTCAGTGAAGATGTCAATTATTGATATATGGCGGGATCGTGCGGCATCTTGGTTATGGGTTCGATCTGAAGGAAGTTTCTGATGCTTAAGCGGTGAGTCACTGTTCAGAAATTTTTTTTAATGAGACAGGTTTGCAAAATAGTCCCGTTTGGTGAAAAAGCAAATTTTTATTTTGGGAGAGTAAAGTGACACCTCACATTAAGTGGTTAAGCGGACGAAGATAGTCTTCCCATAGAACTTTATATGCTGAAAGAATATAACTCCTCGAATATAAGGAATAAGTGATCTGTCAGGAGTAACGACTTCGGCTCACTAGTGTCTCTACTAGGTTTCCTACGATATTTGAATAAAAAAACTAGTGCGAGAACGTCGACTGAGAGGAGCCAACTTCTGAAGATGGAGGGCAAAGCGACGGCGGCGAGTAGGATATATATTTGACTTTATTTTCTGACTGACAACGGCCTTGCCGCAGTGGTAACACCGGTTCCCGTCAGATCATCGATGTTAAGCGCTGTCGGGCTGGGCAAGCAGTTAGATGGGTGACCATCCGGTCTTCCTAGCGCTGTTGGCAAGCTGGCTGCACTCAGCCCTTGTGAGGCCAACTGAGGAGTTACTTGCTTGAGAAGTAGCGGCTCCGGTCTCGTAAAATTTCATACGGCCGGGAGGACCAGTGTGCTGACCACATGCCCCTCCATATCCGCATCCAGTGATGCCTATGGGCTGAAGATGACACGGCGGCCTACCAAGGCCTATTCGGACGGAGTCGGAGCTATTTTCTTATTAGCCTAGATTCAGTGGTAGTTTCAAAGGGGATACCGTGAAAATCGATTTCAGCCTATTACGAAGAAAATGATCACAAACGTTGGCATTTAGTTGTTGTATAGTCTTTGGAGTTTTCGCAGCTTTTTAGGAGATAAAAATAATTATTCTGCTGGTAATCTCTGGTATGTGTACATATTGTAAAAAAATGGCCTGAACTCCGCGGTAGGAATCACTTCTGAGTTCCGAAGTGCTGCATATAAAGGAATACATTGCACCAGCTAAAAGCTGTTGGGAATAAACCTGTTGACGAGAAGTGTGGACAGAGGACGCTATATCGCTGATTATTGTGCTGTGAGTGTCTATCATCTGTGAGCGGGCAGCAAATGAAAGAGATTCTCAAGAGTTTGTCAATCTTTTTACGTAACGAAACAGAAAGAAATATCAAGAAGGATGACTGATAAACGCTATAGAACGGTAAAATTTTTAAAAATTCACATACTCGTACACTTAATGGTTCCGAAGTAAGAATTTTCACGCTGTACGACGTTACATCTTTGGATTTTAATTTGAGTCTAAAGATCACAGATAAACTGTCAGAATCGTGGAGCACTAGTCTGAAAAACATTGTCAACCAAATAAGAGAAATGTAGACCAGCGAGGCACTAAGTCTAATAGCATGACAAGGAAAAATTTAAAACCGACCTCTCAAGCGCACAGTGATAACAGAGGGACGTTATACAATGTAAAGCTGCGCAAGTCGTCATACGGTAATGTGGTTGTGAAGCAGAAACGCGAAGGAACAACTACAGCTAAAATAAGGCCAGACATACCTCGCATAACTATGGACAGCGACCGACCTGCACTATGGATGGTGGTCGTAAAATGTCGCATGAACTCTGTGGAAGGAGTCAATCGTTAACTCGGAAGTGCTACCAACAGTCCTGTTAGCACAACAGCTAACAGAACTTTTCATTCCATGACGCTAGATGTTCAGATAATTTGCAGGAGTGGCTGATGAGGTATGTTCTCAATTGAAATTGTCGGGGTTGCCAATTTCTTACTTTATGTTGAACAGTAGGTCGTTGAATATTTTACCAGCGTTCCAAATCTTTGTCATGGAGGCAAAGTCCACATGAAAATTAGTACTGGTCTTATATAGTCATTGTGAAGATCACAGTTAGGTTAAAACTGATTTTTATTATCTATAAACAAAAATCATTAATCAATAAACCGTCGCGAAGTAAGTAAATTTCCAGGTTTCTTAAAAAAGTTTCTGCTAGATGTACAATTTTCAACTGTACACGGTACTATTACTACTCTCTTCTACAGAACTAACAGTTTATTTACTTTAGGTGTGCACTCCTTGTGTATACCGGGTGGAGTCATTCCAGGTGTGGAAAGCGTCCTCCCCGATGCCATGAAGAGCACAGGGTACCAATGATGTGTGTCACTTTGGATCAGAAGAGATTCTGTATAGTTTCTAGCGGCGAACAAAAGTGGTAAAGGCTGTCAGTCTTGCTTGCAAGATGAAAGCAGAGCTGAGCATTTGCAGCATAGTCGTCAAGGCCGATTGCGGACCTCTGGTGCAGAGCCCAGTGGAGGGTCTGAATCAGAGGCTCAGACGGCTCTGCGACCATGTAGGCAGCAGATTCCTCGATCTGGGCCAAAGGGTGGTTGGGCTTTGGGTTTCACTGAATACGTCAGGGGTCCACTATACGCAGGAGGCGGCTACACGGGTGGCAGGGGGTGTGTGGGGTGGACTGGACGGTTATTTAGGTTAGAGGGTCTCGGGAAAACACAAGAAGGGCTTCAGTCGCAAAGGGTTCAGGCTGAACGCAGGAAGAACGTAGATACAGGAACCATTGGTATAACAGTTGCAAATTGTCGCAGCTGTGTTTGGAAAGTACCAGAGCTCCAAGCGCTAATAGAAAGCTCTGATGCTCAAATAGTTATAGGTACTGAAAACTGGCTGAAGCCGGAGATAAGCCCAGCCGAAATTTCTGCGAACAACCTAATGGTGTTCCGAAAAGATAGGCTAAACACGGTTGGCGGTGGCGTGTTTGTTGCTGTCAGAAGTAGTTTAACTTGTCGCGAAATTGAAGTAGTTAGTATGGGCAGAGGTCTTTGTTGGCAACCGGAGTAAAATAATAATTGGATCCTTTTACCGACATCCCAGTTCACATGATACAGTTGCTGAAAGGTTCAAAGAAAACTTGAGTTTGATTTCAAACACGTGCCCGTCTCATACGATAATAGTTGGTGGTGACTTTAATTTACCCTCGATATGTTGGCAAAACTACATATTTAATTCCGTAGGTACGCATAAAATATCATCTGAAATTGTGCTACACACATTCTCTGAAAATTATTTCGAGCAGTTAGTTCATGAGCCCACGCGAATAGTAAACGGTTGTGAAAACACACTTGACCTCTTAGCAACAAATAATCCTCAGTTAATAACGAGCATCAAACCCGATATATGTATTAGTGAACACAGGGTTGTTGTAGCGGGACTGAATATTGTAATCCCCAAATCATCGAAAAATAAGCGAAAAATATACCTATTCAGAAAAGCAGATAAAAATTCACATGACGCCTTCCTGAGAGACAATCGCCACTCATTCCAAATTAATAATATAAGTGTAGACCATATGTTGCTTAGATTCAGAGAAATAGTATCGGTAGCAATTGAGAGTTTTATACCAAATAAACTAACAAACGACGGAGCTGATCCTCCCTGGTACACAAAACGGGTTAGAACACTGTTGCACAAACAACGAAACAAACATGCCAAATTCAAACAGACCCAAAATCCTAAAGATTGGCGATCCTTTACAGAATATCGAAATTAAGCGCGGAGTTCAGTGCCAGACGCCTGTAACAGTTTTCACAACGAACCTTTGTCTCGAAACCCGGCAGAAAATCAAAGAGATTCTGGTCGTATGTGAAGTATGTTAGCGGCAAGAAACAATCAATGCCTTCTCTGCGCGACAACAATGGAGATACTATCGAAGACAGTGCTGCCAAAGCAGAGTTACTGAACACAGCCTTCCGAGATGCCTTCACAAAAGAAGACGAAGTAAATATTCCAGAATTCGAATCGAGAACAGCTGCCAACATGAGTAACGTAGAAGCAAATATATTCGTAGTGGTGAAGAAACTCAAATCACCTAATAAAAGCATGTCTTCTGGCCCAGACTGTGTACCAATTAGGTTCCTTTCCGAGTATGCTGAAGCATTAGCTCCATACATAACAGTCATATATAAACGTTCGCTCGACGATAGATCCGTACCCAAAGACTGGAAAATTGCACAGGTCACACCAATATTCAAGAAAGGTAGTACGAGTAATCCACTAAATTACAGGCGCATATCGTTAACGTCGATATGCAGCAGGATTTTAGAACATTATTAATTACCTCGAAGGCAATGGTTTATTGACACACAGTCAATATTGGTTTAGAAAACATCGTTCCTGTGAAACACAACTAGCTCTTTATTCACATGAAATGCTGAGACCTACTGACAAGGGATTTCAGATCGATTCCGTATTCCTGGATTCCCGGAAGGCTTTAGACACTGTACCACATAAGCGGCTCATAGTGGAATTGCGTGCTTATGGAATATCGTCTCAGTTATGTGACTGGATTTCCGATTTCCTGTCAGAGAGGTCACAGTTTGTTCTAATTGACGGAAAGTCATCGAGTAAAACAAAAGTGAATTCAGGCGTTCCCAAAGGTAGTGTTGTAAGCCCTTTACCATTTCTTATCTATGTAAACGGTTTGGGAGACAATCTGAGCAGCCGTCTTTGGCTGTTTGCAGATGACGCTGTCGTTTATCGACTATTAAGGTCAACAGAAGATCAAAACAAACTGCAAAACGATTTAGAAAAAATATCTGAATGGTGCGAAAAGTGGCCGTTGACCATAAATAACGAAAAGTGTGAGGTCATCCACACGAGTGCTAAAAGGAACTCGTTAAACTTCTGTTACATGATAACTCACTCTAATCTAAATGCCATAAATTCAACTTAATACCTAGGTATTACAATTACTAACAACTTAAATAGGAAAGAACACATAGAAAATATTGTGGGGAAGGCTAACCAAAGGCTTAGTTTTATTGGAAGGACACTTAGAAAATGTAACAGGTCTACTAAGGAGACTGCCTACAATACGCTTGTCCGTCCTCTTTTAGAATACTGCTGCGTGGTGTGGGATCCTTACCAGATAGGACTGAAGGAGTACATCGAAAAAGTTCAAAGAAAGGCAGCACGTTTTGTATTATCGCGACATATGGGAGAGAGTGTCACAGGAATGATATAGGATTTGGGCTGGAAATCATTAAAAGGAAGGCGCTTTTCGTTGCGATGGAATATTCTCACGAAATTCTAATCGCCAACTTTCTCCTCCGAATGCGAAAATATTTTTTTGACACCGACCTACTTAGGGAGGAATGATCACCACGATAAAATAAGGGAAATCAGGGCTCTTACGGAAAGATATAGGGGTTCATTCTTTCCGCGCGCTATACGAGATTGGAATAACAGAATTGTGAAGGTGGTTCGATGAACCCTCTGCCAGGCACTTAAATGTGATTTGCAGAGTATCCATGTAGATGTAGATGTAGAAAGTAGACTACTTTTCGTGGCGAACGACCACTCACTTCTGATACTGTTCGAATAGTAAAAATGGCAGCATTTGAACAAGATGCTGTACGTAGGCTTTCCACGATAGTTTACTATCTATCTGAACACTTAGTAATTTGAACTGTTCCGTTTCACTAATAATATGCCCATTTTGTGAAATTAAAACGTCAGTTTTTTTTAATTGTGTGTTAGAAACTGTAAAAACAGTCTTACTGTGATTTAGCATTAGTTTATGAACTGCACTATTTGAAACCGAGCCAATGTTGCACACAACATATTTTACAACCGAGATAGTGTCATCAGCAAATAGAAATATTTTAGAATTGCCCATAATACTAGAGGGCATATCATTTATATAAATAAGGAACAGGAGTGCCCCTAGCAGTGATCCCTGGGGCACCCCCATTTGACTGTACCCCACTCAGATCACACATCACAGCCACTCTCAACACTGTGAATAGTGACTTGTGTTGTCTGTTACTAAAGTAAGGGGTGAACCAGTTAGGAGCTGTTCCCTGTATTCCTCAATGCTCCAACTTCTGGACCAATATTTTGTGATCAACACAATCAAAAGCCTTAGTTAAATCAAAAAATATGCCTAGCTTCCTAAACGTTTTGCTTAACCCATTCAGTACGTCACAGAGAAAAGAGAATATAGCATTTTCAGTTGTTAAACGACTTCTAAAGCCGAACTGTACGTCTGATAGCAAATCGTGTGATTTAATATGATCAATTATCCGTAGATACACAGCCTTTTTCAGTCACTTTAGCAAACACTAATGGCATAGATATAGGTCTAAAATTGTCTACATTATGCCTTTCCCCCTTTTTATAAAGCGGCTTCACTACTGAGTACCTTAATCGTTCAGGAAATTGACCACTCCTAAAGGAAAAATTACAAATATGCTTAGTACAGGACTAACACGTGCAGCACAATACTTTAATACTCTGCTAGGCACTCCATAATATCCATGAGAGTCCTTAGTCTTCAGTGATTTAATTAGAGACTTAATCTCCCCCTCGCCTGTATCACAGAGGAGTATTTCAGACATCAATCTCGAAAAGGTACTTGCCAAAAGAGTTATATCATTCACTGTAGAAACTAATTTTTATTTAATTCATCAACGATGCTCAGAAATACAACGGTTATTCATTACAAGCTCAAAACTTTTTATAAATTGGTACATTTACATAAATTTCTTTCAAATTTCAGTTTTATAATACTGCGCACAGAGGATGATGACAATGGTAAGGCAATGTTCTCGTTGTCGCAGACCGTCGGTGCTCTTGTGATTAGTGAACCGCATCGCCGATTGCTGCGCCAGTGCAATACCACTGTATCACTTGCGAGGATCATCCTCATGCGAAATGAAAGAAAAAGAAAAGAAACATTTTACTAGACACATCACACGCAAACATTCACAGTTAAATCATATATAGTTCTCGGCCAACCTGTTGTCGCAACGTCGGGAACTAAGGAGGAGCTTCTCAATAATCTATGTACACCACACTTTGGTATGTAAAAACAAGATGGTAGACTATACCTTAGGCACACATACGCTGCCTGACAAGAGAAAATAAGCATTCAGAAGATAGGCTTGGTAGCCAATATAAGTTCACACAAGTACACACCATTGGCAACCATTAATAACGATTACAGTTTGCGACCGAACCGCCGAATCTTTCCATCAGTAAACGGGGTATGTTCTCAACTGACTTGGTTGTTTTAACCCCTTCCACTGACGGAATGGCCCGCTTCCTAATTCCGTATGTATAAAACCAATACGGACTTGTAGCTGTCACGCCTTTGCGCTTACTGCTACGTATTTTAACCGTAAATAGCTCAGTCCTAATGGTAAGAGGTAGTAGTGAATTCACGTTGTTAATATTTGAATACAGCACAGCTGCCACAAGCTCAGTTCACTTTTACTCCACTCCTACCCTCGCCATTGCACCACATTAACCATGTGCTACAGGGACCTTGCTAAATTCACTTGCGTGTACATTTTGACCGTTACTCGCCTGTATTTACCTAATGATTAGCACACTCCTAACCAGACTATTTCCCAAAGAGCTGTGATGATTGAACGGGTTCGATCCACGGCCTACAGTGCCCTACAGTTTACACGGTAACACTACCTATCTGACCCACTTAACTTGGTAGTGATCTTATGTATCCAATCACCACTGCTAGCAGCAGTGGATAATCCTATCAGCACGACGAGAGCAGCAGACTTACCGTCGAATCCTCCTGAAAATACTTATAACTACGGTCGCCAGCTCTGAAGGAGCAAAAGAATAAATCAATTTTTGGCTCGTTTCAAAGTAAAACGGCTTGAGTTGAATTTAAACTTAATTCTGAATATTACTGTTTCTGATCATTCGAGGTGATTCTACAAAGCAAATACTCTTTCAATTTCTGTGAGTTGGCTTGGTAATTACTACGAAGACTATTTATGCAACTTGGGTTAACAAAATTCTATCCTTCAACTTGATGTAATGATTTTGGACAATTGATATAGAATTACTTAAGTGACTTTACTTGAAAGGTTACTCAGAAAAATTTAAGTAAATATAAGTAGGCGACTCATTCTGGTGTGACCATTGCTCTTTTCAACATTCTTATACGCTAAAGTAATCTACAACAAAAAGAATTGTAAATGAAAGAGGCGATGGTGGCCTCAGTCTGATTTCACTACACTATGTTTGAGGTTACTACACTTTACAATGAACAACATGTGTCGTAATTTTACTCATTACTATATTCTGTCCTCTGTACTTGCATAAAAGAAAACTGGTATTCTCCTTTTACATTTATACAAAGTTCGAATTAACAATTGCAAGCAGTCTTGCCTTGGGTAGACGTGTCGGTGCTGCTGGTGAGATGCATGTGGCTAACGCAGCTCTTCACGCCTCATGCCCTTAATGGCGCCTGGAACTACGAGCCGTAGCACTCGTGTAAGCTACCGCACGTCCGCTATAAAATCTGGGCGCAGGAACTCTTACAATCAGCCCCAGTGGCATAGAGGCGGCTTCGATAACCATTCGTCGCGTTTTACTCCACAAACGGCGACGATATTCGCCTCTTCGCTGTTGCACAATCACTTTTGCGTGAGCACAGTTACACACGTCCGATCACATCAACACTCCCCAGGCCATTCCATTGTTCAGTCCCTGTGTCTCCATCTACCCCTAGCTACGCTCTTATCACCAAGAGTGGGGGCGTTCCCCTACCACCTTTTCACTGAAATCATTTAGTATTTAAGAAAATTTATATTTATTAGCCTGGAGTTCATACCAGTCATAGTAATTTACTACTAGCGCTTTACAACATTAAATTATACAGTAATAACTTATAATTACCAAGAAAAAGAATACATTTGACTCCGAGAGCTTAGTGCATTGTCTGACAGGTAGCGTTAATTCCCGGTTTCGCCAATAGATGGCATCAGGGTGCACTCCCTGGCAGTCTCACACCAGTGCGCCTGTTTCCGACACGCGGGCTCCAAATTACTGGCAGCCTACCCTCATTTCAGTTCTGTTACAAGTTGCAGTTATGTATGACAGCGTACAGTGGCGTTCGTGTTTCGCGTTGTTAACCGATCTGGCAGGTTATACATGGGGCGTGAACAGCGTAAAATGTTGACCGACCAATGTGAAGAACATGATGAAGTCGCATACTCGTGTGAGACAGCGTAATAGGCACCTAATGGGCCTGATTAAGAGTCTCGATTTGGTCTTGTGGTCGAATCCACCAGTATCCAGATTTGTGGGGAATTCAGTTGCCACAGTGTCCCGATGTGAAATTGCGTGTAAGGGCAGGCGTATTGGTTGTCAAGATACTGGTCGACCACATCTGACCACCAAAAGAAGGATTACCTTATTGTACACCATGCTCATTTTAACACTTTCACATCTGCACCTGCCATCCGGTATTATTGTTCTGGATAGGTACAGCAATAATACTGATAGGATAATTTTGTGGCGAGTCATCAGATATGACTTGAGGTTAAGGCTGGTCGTGATTGAGTGAACTATGACTGCTATAGGGTACGTCACAGCCATCCCGTGTCCTCAAGTCTTACCCCTCATACTATAGTATGTTGGTGCCATTTTGTATTTCTCCATAGGTGGTGTTGATGTACATCCACTTCCAGCGAGTTCCCCAGTCTGCCCCTGATGGTACGTGTATGGAACCACCTCAGATGTCAACTTCGTCCCATTGCCAATAGCCAGCATACTAGAACCATTTACAACTTTTGTGAACCAGCTTGCGTCAGGAGAGAATGTAAAGGCTTTATGTAAATCTTCTCAAACGAATCAGTACACGCATGGAGGCCAGACGGGATGTAACGTCATAGTGATAAGTTGCTGTCCTCTCCTGGGTACTTTTCTTGTTTTGTCAGGTAGCGTGAAGTAATATCATAGGTACAGCTATAGGATCTTTTCCATGTTAACATCTCGTTCCACGTGTCATCTTGAATAACTACATTTTTCCATCTTCGAGCACCGATGTGGTATTTTTCAAGCCTAGTACTAAGGTTTATTGCATGATTCGATGAGAAGGAACGAGAAAACTGACATACCGCTGAACGAGACGTAAAACAGTATCATAAAAACAGTACCTAGCTAGATTATGACGAACCTTTATTCAACCCTGCTTAAATGACTGTTTCACAAAAAATTCCTCGCGGTTTGGTGCGATTATATATTAGAAAAGATATTTAGGCGAGCTTTGTTGAGAATGAAATGGGTATAGTCTTTGTCGACAATTCTGTTGACGTTTTACTTTATTACTTCTTTACTACTATCTCTATTCGCAACACAGTTTGCAGAAAATACCCAAGTATAACACTGAATGTACCTACAAAATTATGTAACTGTACGACACATAGTTTATGATATATTACGTCATAACGACAGAGACACATGAAAAACTAGCTTTTGGATAAAATGTAACGCAAGTTACCCTGATTATACTCATTTAGTGTTTCATAATGAGAGCACTTTTTTCCGGTGTAACAATAAGCGCTGGCACGTCGGCCCGAAACTTTGCAGCAGAGAAGGCTGTGAGACGACGTCAGCCAATAGAACGCCGATTAGGACGACACCACGACAGGAGCGACACCTATACGAAGAGAATGTCAGCGTCAATCCAGCTGGCCTCGGCCACAATAGAAGAGCCACACTAGAAGACGCTCTAGAAGACGAGCCGTAATCCTAACTCTAACTCTTTAGTGGTGACTTACGTTTTCCTTGCATGGAAATTGTTTATGCCGAAGGACATTGATTATTTGCATGTCACCAATTTATTGCGACACTTGTCTGTGAAAACGGAAAGTTAAGTATTGTCAATTCAGTTTACTGTAATAAACTCCATTAATAAAATTTGCTTTAATGATGTCTAGCTATCCGAGAAAACAGCTTGCTAGGCACCCTATGTTAGACGATTGGGCAGGACACACATTGACGACTAGTTATGAGAAGAACCCAGTGCATGGCCGCCACGGAATTTTCTTTTGTGTTTTTCTGGCACCTTAATTCTCTCTTTTCATTACTTTGCAGGGGTGTCTACTTGCTTTAACGGTCTCTTTTGCTAATCAGTGTTTTCAGGTGGGCGTTACAGAAATTTTTTGGCTCTTGTGCTTATTTTTCCTCGTGCCTTGTTTGTTTATTGCATTTCTCTCTTCCAAAATGCCCACCCCACCTATCCCACCCCCCCTGCCTAGGTGCACAGCCGCCAGTGTTAGGCACAAAAGACAGTGTAGCTTGCTTGCCAAAAGAATTCCCGAAACTCTTTTCTGAAGGTTTAGGCAAGGCTAATAACTGTTGCACACATTATTCTGAAAGGCAATGCTCATCCGAAATTTTGCTGCGCCAGAACTGTTCCAATTGCAGTAGACGAAAATGTCGCTGCTGAATTTAAAGAATTGCAAGATAGCCGAGGTATTGCGCCCATACAAGCTAGTCAGTGGGCAAGTCCACTGGTTTTGCTTCATAAAGCTTCAGGTCGCTTTCGCCTCTTTGTTGACTTTACTGTCAACCCAAAAACTGTGATTGGTATTTAATCATTGCCACGCCTAAAAGATCTCATGGACAGATTAGACGCTAGTCGCTACTTTTCACAAATTGATTTGCGCCACGCGTGTCTTCAACTACCAGTCTATGTAGAATCTCAAAAAGAGTCTGTAGTAAATATTTGCGTTTGCCTTGTGGCACTGCTTCCGCACCCACCATTTTCCAACGGGGTTTGGAACAGCTGACTGCGCAAGTACCAAACTGTTCAAACTATTTGGGCGATATTGCCATAGCGCGTCGTTCACCTGAAGAACATATTGCAAATTGGCGTTGTTTGTTTCGTGTGTTATCTGATGCAGGACTGAAGTGTATGCTGGAAAAGTGTGATTTTCTGAAACCTGAGTTGCAGTATCTTGGTCATGTCATAAGTAATCAAGGTGTATAGCGTCTTCAGTCGCATTTTTTAGCCATACGAGATTTACCAGTTCCTGGCAATGACACGGAATTGCGGTCAGCTTTAGGGCAATGAACTACTGTATTCGGTTCATACCGAATGCTGTACATATCGCAGCTTCACTGCATCGCTTGCGTCGCAAGAAAGTCCCCTTTGATTGGACAGATGAGTGCCAAGTAGCTTTTCAAAAGCATAAAGATGCATTGCTCAGTGATCGATGGTTGGTTGACTTCGATCCTGAAATACCAGCTGAATAGCAAGTTGACGCTTCCTCTGCACAGAATTGGCGGTAAAGGCATTCCTATTGCTTTCGCAGTAAAAGTGTTGTCCAAAGCTCGGTCTAACTATTCACCAATTGAGAAATAGTGAATTCTGAATTGCTTCATTCTCTTCCTCTGAACTATAGGAAAATTGCACAGGCCACTGAAGCCATTTCAGATTTGAACATTTTGCTAACATACATTCGCAAATCTTGGGCTCGTTCCTTGCATAGCATAAAGAACTGTGTAGTGCGCCGATACTTTGCACGTTGGCATAGCCTCGCAGTACAGAAAGGTGTGATTCTTGTACAAAATGACAATGGACAATTACGTATGTTGATCTCTAAAGCTTTGTAAAAAGAAGTGTAGCAGTTACTTCACGAAGGACACGGTGGGATTGTTCGTACAAAACAGTTTGCGCGTCGACACTGTACTTGGCAGGGAATGGACACCCGAAAGATGTCACAGTGATGACGTCACAATGTTACACATCTGCGGAAAATCAGTCCGCTCAGCCACAAAAATTCTCTACTTGGCCTAAATCGCAATCACTATTGCCACGTGTGCACATCGACTTTGCGGGACCTTTTTTGACACTCGTTGGCTGATTGTATTGACTCTTATAGCAAGTGTCCTCTTGCTGTGCCACTAAACGTAACAAAATTCAGGTACTGTCCTCTACGTTTTACGGCCAAGGTTTACCTGAAGTCATCGTGTTAGACAACGGCCATCAGTTCACTTCGAACGAATTTGAAACATTCTGTAAACGCAATGGCATACCACATCTTACTAGTGCACCGATCCATCCACAATCAAACGGCGAAGTGGAACGTTTTGTCAGAACTTTCAAGCAGCAGAAGACCAAACTTCGTTCCGCATACACCAGGGATCAAGCATTGCAACTGTTTCCCGCGTCGTATCGCTCGCACCCACGATATGGACCATCGCCGGCGGAGTTGCTTCACGGTCGCTGCCATCGGAAACTGCTCCAGCTGCTCGACCCTCCTCAGCATCCATCACCGAAGGAAGGCCGCAAGTATTGCTTCGCGCCGCATGATATTGTGTTTTACAGGCTTCTTATCGGCAGCAGTCGGAGCGCTCGACGCGACATCATTCGTCGACTTGGCGCTTGCATGTACCTTATTACAGTCTAGACGGCTTACAGCGCCACCACCACAATCAACTTCGCCACTGTCATGTGCACGGTGATCCCTCTGTGTCTCTCCCCCTAGTTTCGCGGATCCAGAGGACAGCGCGGCCACAGCAGCCGCCAGAGGGTGTCATCACGACACCACGGGACTACCACATGGAGACGGTGCCTTCGCCTCCTCCGCCTCCTGTCGTCCTACAGATGGAGCTGGACACGTCCACATCGCATATGCCGATGCCTTCCGCATTTGGTTATTGGCCTCCGGAGGTGGACGTGTACCCTTCAGGTCGTTTCCTGGGGGCAGTTTCCGTCAGAGCAAAGGCTGGATGGCGCGGTACGACCGGAAGCTTGACATCCACTGCAGCCAGAGCTTCCGGTCCAGCGCAGAGTCCACCCTCCGGCTTCCCCCGCTGTTGTCGCGCGCCCTACACGATGACGGTCCGTCGCTTTGGGGGGAGGAGTATTCCGGGGTAACATTAAGTGCCGGCACATCGGCCCACAACTTTGCAGCAGAGAAGACAGTGAGACGACGTCAGCCAATAGAACGCTGACGAGGACGACACCACGACAGGAGCGGCACCTATTCGAAGAGACTATAAGCACCGCTCCAGCTATCCTCGCCCGCATTAGAAAATCCGCACTAGAAGACGCACTAGAAGACGAGCCGTCGTCCTAACTCTTTAGTCGTGACTTATGTTTTGCCTGCATGGAAATTGTATACATCGAAGGACATTGATTATTTGCATGTCGCTAATTGTTTGTGACAGCTGTTTGTGAAAAGTCAAAGTTAAGCATTGTCAGTTCAATTTACTGTAAGAAACTCCATTATAAGATTTGCTTCAATGTTGTCTAGCTATTAGAGAAGGCAGCTGCCTACACAGGAGTTTGAGTCTTTAAAAATTGGATGGTTTACTGGTATTTTCATAGGCTAATATCGGTTATTAAAGCAAAGTCGACAGTGGCAAGCAGCAACAGACTCTAACCTAAACTGACATTCTGTAAATTCTATTTTCGCTATTTGTAACAAATATTTATAACAACAATACAAGTCGACTGATTGTTTATTGATTCCGTAGAAACGATACAGTCAGTCTTAAATTGTATGTTAGGATTCACGTAAGAAATCCATATTTCGAATGTCTAAACCAGTTAAATTTAGCACCTAATATTACACTGCGAACAATTTAGGATCTATAACAATCATAATAAGATATTAGATTTCATGGACGACCTATTCGTCTGGCTAAATCCATAATTGTTTCACGTATTTACTAAAGACTTGTGATGCTGTCTCGAAGTTAATTTAAACAACTAAGAAAGTTTACTAACCTATACTAGAGAAAAGATCACGTTTTACAAATACAACTCTGACACAGACGTATCTGTAATAAAATATGCTATAAAGTTCTGTATAACATCGAAAGTGCACTATAAGAAAAAGAGAAAAACGATGTATCATGAGGGAATTATGTGCATGGGGTGGAAATCGGTACATGTGATGTAGATGTACGTACGTGCAAACAATGATTACAGTTTCAGAAAAATTCGGTAAGTTACTCAAGAGAAAGTGCTTCACAAATTAAGCAAATCAATAAGCAAATGGTCCACCTGTGGCCCTTATGGAAACAGTTATTCGGCTTGTCATTCATTAATACAGTTGTTCGATGTCCTCCTGAATGATATCGTACCAAATTATGTCCAACTGGCGCTTTATATCATCAAACTCCCGAGCTGTTTTGCGGTCCCTGCCCATAATGCGCCAAACATTCCCAGTTGGAGAGATATCCGGCAACGCTTCTGGTCAATATAGGATTTGACTGGCACGAAGACAAGCAGTAGAAAGTCTGGCCTTGTGATGACAGGCATGGGATTAGCTACCTGAAATACAGGAGCAGGCTGGATTGCCGTGAAGGGCCACAAAACGGTGAACAGAATATCGTCAACTTACCGTTGTACTGTTAGGGTGCCGCGTATGACAACCAAAGGGCTCTTGCCCTGAAAAGAAATAGCACCCCAGACTATCATTCCTGGTTGTCAGGCCGAATGGCGGGCGACATTCGGGTTGGTATCCACCGCTATCCGGGGCGTCTCCAGACACGTCTTCAGCCTGGAATCTCATTGACTGGAGTAGCATTGTCTTCCATGTTAAAACCCGGTGGCCAGTGAAACGACCGCGTTCTGGGCGTAGCTAGAAGTAGCTTACTGCCCGTCATTTCCAGCCACTCTTCCTCCCGTCGACGAATGACTCTACCTCAACAGCGAGGCGACAGGATGCAGGAGAATGGCGCACTGATGATCCAGACACGCCGCTGCCAGAGCCACCCTTTCGTTCCCCGCAATAAGACTTACGATGTAGTCCTGAAATTAATTTAAACAACTGTTTTCATAACAAAGTTTACTCATTTGATGCTAGGGAACGTTTGCCTGGTACTGGCACCCAGCAGAAAGACACCTCCTTCCCCAGCCTTGCTAGTCGGAGAGGTTGTCCTGGATATTCTGAACTACTTTATATGCTGGGTACAAGCGTTATAAAGAGTGAAAGGCAAACAAGGAAACGGAGCAGACAAGGAATTTAGCACCCGTAACACACTGCAGCACATTTAATAAATTAATGGAACATACAGCAGGTCGTGAGATCTCGTATTCCACAGTCAGAGTAGTACCTCCACACCTTTGGCTTCGTAGTTTACAATGCAACCCTTGTAGGATCGTGTTTCCTCACTCCTTGAACGTTTGTATTGCCAGCCCGCGAACGTTATTTTGAAGTTTGCTTGGGGGTGACGTTGTGTGAAAGACATGATGCATGCACAGCCGTTGCTCGCTAAATTTACTTGCTCACGCACTTCTCGTGCATCCGTGTAGCAGCCGTAGTTGAATGGCTACTGCTCAGAGGTCGATATGAAAAATGGCGCTGGAAAGGGAAGAGGAATCGAGTGTCGGGGCGCCACTGCTGGCCTCGTGCGACTCGGAGATACAACGCCAGTCGATTACATTTGTGCGGCGAGCGTTGCTGTGCCCGCAGAGAGACGGCGCAACGCCACGCTCCGTTTCTTTTTGTTTCCCAGCCTCGTCTCTCCAGCGGCGAATTGGAATGGCGAGCCTACGGTTTCTTTCTCATTATTATTCGGCTGCCCGGGGCTCGGTACGCCAGTTTTGCAGCGGCGTCGCTGGCCGCCTCGCACGCTCTGGAAAACACCGACCACTCGCTACCCCTGCTAGAGCTATGCTCCTCTGTTTATTCCTTTGTTTTCCGTCTCATTCCACACTTGCATTCCAAAACTTCTCCTTTCATATTACTCAAAAATATAAGTGCAACTGATACGCATTATCTGATAAAAAGTGTCCGGTAATCTGTTAGTGGACATTAATATGGGGAGCGTTCACCCTTCGCCCCTATGACTGCTTGAACTCTTCTGGGGACACTTTCAAGGTCGTGTATGAATGTCTGTGGAGGAATGGCAGCCCATTACTCATCAAGAACCGAAACGAGAGAAGGAAGTGATGCTGGAAGGTAGGGCCTGGAGAGGACGCTCTAACACATCCCAAACGTTTTCCGTTGGGTGTGCACGGCGGCTCTTGACAGTCTAGTCCATTTGCGGAATGTAATTGTTCAGAAACCACTGCCTTACAGTTACTCCTTTATGACGGAGTATTGTGATGCTGACACAGTCATCGTTTCTGAAATTTTCTTCTTATTCTAAGCGGTACACAATGTTGTAAAATGTATTCACTTGCTTCTACATTTATCGTTTTCCTAAGCCCACAAGGAGACCACACCGTAACTAAAAAATAACCCTATACCCCTACATCACCCGCTATGCAATTTACTGTTGACATGAAACATGGTGGGTAACCTTTTCCGGGCATTCGCCAAACTCGAGCTTTTCCTTCGGGCTGGCACAGAGTTTAGCGCATTTCCTCAGTTGACTCCGTCTAAATCATCCACTGCCCGGCAGCGTCGTTCTTTACACCATAGCCGACCACAGTGACCGAGCGGTTCTAGGCGCTGCAGTCCAGAACCGCGCTACTGCTGCGGTCGCAGTTTCGAATTCTGCCCCGGGCATGGATTGTGTGATATCCTTAGGTTAATTAGGTTTAAGTAGTTCTAAGTCTAGGGTAGTGACGACCTCAGACGTTAAGTTCCATAGTGCTTAGAGCCATTTGAATCATTTTGAACTTTACACCATGTCAAGTATCACTTATCGTCGTCTACAGAGACGTCTGGGTTATGAGAAACTGCTGAACCAGTGCACCTCCACTATTTTAAACTACCTAGGCACAGTCATTGTGTTATCTGGAATATTGGTAACATTTTGGAACCTGCAATGGATTTGTACCACTGATTTCAGTCACGTTTAGAACAATTTCCACAGTGCTGCCGCTCACTGTCTACCTGTGCATGTGATCTACGTTGTCTTGGTTAATCTGTGGTAATTCCTTCCCACTACCACGTCACAATCACGTCACCAACAGTCGATTTGGAAAGTTTTAGAAGGGTTGGAACGTGCCCAAGGTATAAGTTACTCACTTGACACCCAGTGACTATCCAGCGTTCGAAGCCACTGAAGAATCCCGATCGATCCATTCTACTGATACTGCTTCTCTGCTGACAATACGCTCCACCTGTTTTTGTACTGGTGGTTCCACGTCCCGCAACATCAACTGTTCAGTTCCGTATTATGTAAGGGTGTCGTTATACTTTTTATATGACAGTGTAAATGCTATCATCTGTCCATATAGACCACCTGACCAGACCAGTTGAAAGGGAAACTCCCAATCGCACCCCCCCGCCTCCCCGCTCCCCTCTCAGAAAACAGGAAGACCGTGTTCTAAAATACGAAGAAATAAACAAAACTGAAACAGCGAACTTCCCAAGCCAAGATGTGCAAATCCACCGAAATTGAGAAGCCCCTGGCATCCTGGTTACACGACTATGGTATTGGACTACAATGAGGGAGATCTGTGTTGAAAACCTCCCTCGTCCTACACATATTTTTTTTTTAAAATTATGTACTTTTCGTCCGGTCGTTGATGTGTCTGTTTTCTGTATTCAAATTTGTGCCTGTGTCGTGCTGTAACGTGCTTTTACAACAGCGTAGTGTAAAGAAGGGACCTTTAGACGTACATACCTCCTACTTGCTGTACGCGGGTACCACATTTATGACTCTTGCGTTCCGTTTTGGAAGTTTTGACTTATGAGTGCCTTTTTTGTAACACTTTTCACAATTGTTTATATGTTGTTTCCATTTATGTGAGAGATTTATGTGGCATCTCGCCTGCTCTCACTGTTCATAGTATTTACTTGCGACGGTAATATATTCTTACCTAATGACTTCAGTTGTATAACCAGTGTATGGTATGATAATTGCCAAGACTACAGAAGGAGAGCAGACGCATCAATGACCGGACGAACAGTTCATAAATTTGAGAAAAAAAGGGGAACGAGGGAAATTTGAATGAGGATCTCCCATTTGTTAGTCCTACACCGTGACCACGAAACCACTACACCTTGTTTCTTGCAAGTCCCTCGATGATGCACATCTTAAGCTTCGCCCATTCACTGTTTCGATTTTGCTCCTTTTTCGCAGTTCAGTATACCTTCTTCCTCTTGATCTGTGCTCAGTTTCTGACAGCATATCTGCTTCGCCATTTTACCATTAAATCTGAGGGCAATGCGATGGGGGTTTCCCTCGTTAGCAGAGATGATGGCTTAATGATAAAGACAATGGTTTACGAAATTTGACATCGCCAAAGTGAAATGTGCCACGTATTTGAAATACATTCCTCTATTCACAAATGTTTCGATCGCATTTAGTGGATTTATAGCATTTGTTGGGGCTGGACTCAATCAGGGGAAGAAACGACCCTGAAAAGACAAAAATGTAGAAAACAAGAGCTGATTTTAGGTGATACCTATGAGTTCTAGATAACGACTTGACGTGTCACTTTCCTAACAAAATAGTGAGTATATATTTATTTTTTCTCTTTAGCTTATCTTTTTTAACAAATATTAGGGCTGTCGTACTTCCTCTTTTGCATGTTTGTCTTTTCTAGACTTTTAGTTCTGACTGTAGCTTATTAAAATTGAACCCGTTTTTTCTGATTTAAAACACCAACTGCGGTCCAGAGACTTGTGGGTAATAGACAGTGATGAAGTATTGTAGATAAGAAATTTATGACTACTTTAACATAAAAATCGAGAGTGACAAGGTGGTAAGAGAATTCTCCTATGCGGAAGCGCGAAGCGAGAGGGATCCAGATGATCGATAGTAACGAGAGAAGTTTTTTTCCATTAGTTATCTCTCCTAGTGTCATTTAAAAACGCTACTTTTCTCCTGTCTCCGTATGTATGCTGTACATCTGGTCTATTATAAAGCATACTAAACTGTTCGTGTTCAAAAAAACGAATCACACACAAAATTACATCTGCAACAGTCTGAAACGTCATTATCCGCGCGGTAAATGGACTTCTTACTACCAAAATAATGGAATACCTTCCTATTTGCCAGAGGTGAGAATAACAGGCACACACACAACACACATGGTCCCTGTCACTCATATTATACAGTACGATACTCAAATATTAAGCCACAGATTTAATGTATCACATAAATGAAGATTAGTGAGGCAACTAATTCGTATTTGGGACGTTTGCTTGTATAATGACTCGTGATCGCAAAAGAGATCGAGAAGTACATATGACTTTCAACCACTAGTACTTCAGAAATACATGATAAACACTGAATCTTCCTTTCTTTGTTTACAATCGGTCAGCTTCTGTCTGTGTAAACTTTAGTGGATAGCTTAAAATGTTAGCCTCTCCTTAGTTCAAGCCTAGAGAACAAATCACTATTCGAAACACTACAGTATCTAAATGAGACGGATAACAGTTCTTAATAGAAGTTCTCACTTATGAAACCAATTCATCACAGAGTTAAAATTCACGGGTGTAATCGTCAACAATCTTCGGGTTTAATACAGCAGTAACTTGGATTCGCATAATAATGCTGCGTCCAAAATTGCTACTCAACAGAGCCACATACGACCACAATTGTCTATGTGTAACCATTTTCCAAACAACTCACAGTTCATTCCCTAATACGACACCTAAATTTGCAAAACGTCAGTCTACAATTCGCGTCTGCAACACTAGAGTGGGCCCTCCTTCCAACACGGCAACTATCATCCTCTTGTTTAAACAACAGAATCTCCTCCATCTTAACAACATTTTAGAAAGGCAAAATTCACATTACTAAACGGTTACCCAGGTTCATAGCTCACGGTTCCAGCTGTAGGCTGCGTATTTAACAGATTTCAGGGGCAACAAAAATTTGATTTTCAATATTTCGCGGAAAATGTTGATCTACTTCAATATTAGAAATTTTGTCATAATCTACCCATTAGCAGGTATAATTTTAGGTTTTCGGCGTCGGTAGCTTCGAGATTGACGCGGCTGAATGCCAACCGAAGAGGTCCGATTTCGACTCCCGGCCAGGTCGGAGAATTTGGCATCTCGGGTGTTGTGAGGTCCTCCTCACCATGATCTCATCATCAGCACGTAAGTAGCGTCATACACACATAAAGAAAAGTTTTCCATCAACCCAGTATCCAGAACTCCTGAAGATAGACGCTGACCGTGGATATTGTATCATAGACACAGTCCCTATGACTGTTTAGGGACGTCACTAACCCCACCTAATGATGTAAACAAACATGCACGAGCAGCGGCTATTAGACGGAGAGGGTCCGACAGCCGATCAGTTCCAGTCATTCCACTAGGAAGGAGGTACAATGTTCATGTCTAGGCGGTCAAAACCGCGGTTCGATCGCGTCCGCATTGTTACTTTGTACCAGGAAGGGCTCTTAACAAGGGAAGTGTCCAGGCGTCTCGGAGCGAACCAAAGCGATGTTATTCGGACATGGAGGCGATACAGAGAGACAGGAACTGTCGATGATATGCCTCGCTCCGGCCGCCCAAGCGCTACTACTGCAGTGGATGACCGCTACCTACGGAGGGAGGAGCCCTGAGAACTACGCCACCATGTTGAATAATGCTTCTCGTGGAGCCACAGAACGTCGTATTACAACTGTGCGCAGTAGGCTGCATGATGCGCAATTTAATACTCCTGACGTCCATGGCGACGTCCATCTTTGCAGCACGACACCGTGCAGCACGGTACAGATGGGCACAACAACATGCCGAATGGACCGCTCAGGATTTGCATTACGTTCTCTTCACCGATGAATGTCGCATATGCCTTCAACTATACAACCGTCGGAGACGTGTTTGGAGGCAACCCAGTCAAGCTGAACGCCTTAGACACACTGTCCAGTGAATGCAGCAGGGTGGCATTATGTGGGGCGGTCGTAGGCCGATGTTGGTCATGGAAGGCGCCGTAATGGCTGTACGAAAGGTGAATGCCATCCTCTGGCCGATAGTACAACCATATCGGCAGCATACTGGCGAAGCATTGTCTTCTTGAACGACAATTGATGCCCCCGTCGTGCACATCTTGTGAATGACTTCCTTCAGGATCACATCGTTCGACTAGAATGGCCATTATGTTCTTTGATTTTATCCATACTTGATGAGAGGTCGTGGTTATGAATGCCAATGTTAAAAAATATATATCGGCTCAACCACTTGTTTATAGTGAAAAACACTAAGATTGACGCGTTTCGGAAGTCAAGCTTCCATAATCAGAATAATAAAAAGTGAAAGAACCTGTTAAAACTCGCTAAAATTGATAATAAAATTAAAACATCGTGGCTACTTCCCTTGTTGCAGCCGTGTCTTCCAAGGTGCATCTCCACATAGTCGTCAAAATATAAAAAACTCTAAAATGGTGTCGCCTATGGTGTTCAGCATCTAACCACATCGCTCTCTCCTCTATCGTAAACCACTCGTGCGTCTTCGTTGACACCACACACCACGTAGCCAAACACGACATTGAAACGCGAGTGAGCTCACGCGCAAGTAAACAGGGAAGTCACAGAGATGTCTATACAAGCAGATAACGTATACATGTTCCAAGGACCTCATGAAATGATGGTATCCTACCAACTGACAAAAATGTAGTTACTAAAAGAAACCAGTGAAATGTTTGAAAAAGTTATTTGTATCACCAGTTAGCTGTTCATTCAGTGTGTTCTGATTATCCACGCTATGTATCGTAATTTCCAGCTGTTCTAGTAAATCCAGCTTTTTGCCTTTGTCCTGTCTATGTAAAATAACGAGATCCTGATCTATTCCCAACATGGGGTATCCCGTTTCCCAAATATGCGTGGCTACAGCTGACTTTTCGAAATTCTTAAGCCGGAAAGCATCGTTATGATCTTTGTAACGTACTTTAAAAGACCTACCAGTTTGTTCTACATAGCTTGCCTTGCACGTCTTACACTGAATTTTATAGACCCCGTCTCTCATATTTATTGCTTTCTTGCTGCAAATTATTTCTTAGTTCAAACCGTAGCGTATAATTGGTTTGAAAAGCAGTATCAACTTTAAAAGGTTTGAAAACGTTAGCCACTTTTTGCGAAATATCACCAAAGTATGGTATTGTGCCTCTCGTAACATTATTTGCGGTATTCTTCCTTGCATTCGTGTGCTGTTTCTGTCGTATTAATTTATTGACAACGTTTTGGTCATATCCGTTAGCTCTGGCTAGTTGTCTCACGATGCTCAGCTCAGCCATTCTATCTTCTTCATTCATAGGGACTCTAAAGGCTCTATCTATCAAAGATCTAAAAGCAGAAAGTTTCTGGTTATTAGGATGGCAGGAATTATTTTGTATCAATACATCAGTTGTGGTTGGTTTCCTAAATATTTTAAAAACATGCCTAACATTTTGTTTCTTAATACTTAGGTCGAGAAATTGCACTTCACCATTTTTCTCTTCTTCCACAGTGAATTCAATTTTACCGTGTAACTCGTTAAATTTATTTACTATTTCTGCAACTTCTTTTTCTTGTCCATCAATAAGAAGCAGCGTATCATCTACATAGCGTTTGTAATATACAACTTTATCCACGGGATGTTGCGGGTTAACGAGGAGTCTTTTTTCCAAATGATTTATAAAGATATCTGTTATGGTTCCAGATATACTGGAACCCATAGCCAGTCCATCATTTTGCAGACGAGTGTAACCACTATGTTCTCGTGGTAGAGTAATAGTGGTGTACGCATACGTGGAGAACTTGTTTGCGCAGCAATCGCCGAAGTAGTGTAGCTGAGGCGGAATAAGGGGAACCAGCCCGAATTCGCCTAGAAGGATGGAAAAGCGCCTAAAAACCATCCACAGACTGGCTGGCTCACCGCCGGGCGGATTCATGCCGTGGACCAGGCGCTCCTTCCCAATCTGGAACGCCGTGCGTTAGAGTGCATGGCTAACCGGGCGGGCAACTTGTGGGTACTATGCCACATGCTTCAATAGAGGAGGACGTGGTACTGGGTATTAGAGGTATCGGTGTTTACAGCAATCTGGACCACTACCTCTGAAGGTCTCGCTGTATTGTGGCACAACATGCAATGTGTGGTTTTCATGAACAAGAGAAAGGGTGGCGGAAATGATGTTTATGTTGATCTCTATTCCAATATTCAGTACAGGTTCCGGAACTCTCGAAACTGAGGTGATGGAAAATTTCCTTTTGATGTGTGTAGAAAAAGACTTGCACCCGGCGACTAGCCACCACACCAGAGAGCGAGAGAGAGAGAGAGAGAGAGAGAGAGAGAGAGAGAGAGAGAAAGAGAGAGACAGGGAGGGAGAGAGAGAGATCTTTGATTATACCTTTAACACAATAAGACAAACATTAGAGTTAGAGGCCTGAGGTAGCATAAATACAACACACATGTACTCACAATACACATTTACATTAATTGAGACTGAGAGCACTGCGTTACTTAACAAAATTTGCACATAATTTTAAATGTTTACGGTAGTATTTCTCCTTGACAGACAATTATATGACGAAAGGAAGTAATGTACGGCTTATCACATTTTCGCTGTTCGTGCAGGATAAATGCATCATTCATGACTTTTTATTTTATTTCTTCATAACTGCGAACTCTATTTACAATATATTTTGCAGAAAATGTCCAATTACACCACTGAATGTACCTGAAAAATTATATCACTGTATGACATTCAGTTGAGGAGACATGATGTCATAAACACTGACATGCGTGAGGAATGTAGGGTTTGCTTAAAACGATGCGCAAATTACCCATACTATACTCATCTAGTGTTTGGTAATGACAGCACTTAACTTTTGAACTCAAACATAATTTCAAACTTCTACTCATATGTTTAACGTCAAATATGTAACAATTTTTCCCATTTGTAAAGTAATTGGAAGATTCAAGGAGTTTTATACATTGACATTCGATTTCCTGAGGAATGAAGGGATTACTGATATATTCTTAACTGTGCCATCACATTACCTTACAAACAGATAATGTTTTCAGATCATATTACAATTACAAACTAGACAATATTTAGACATATGAAAAACAGAATATAATTCTACAGATTGTAACAAGATATAAATTAACAACATTAGCTGCATTTTATACGAAATTGAAGAATGAACAAATGTTCGTACATACAGACCGATGCCTTTATATTAAATAAAGCAGTCATCAAACTTGTTGTATACTACTTCATACACAATGGTTAGGAGATGTGGGCTAACGATTGATATGATAATTGATATGATGAGAAAGCAGTACAGGAGCAGAAATGGTTAGGGAACAATCTAATTTCAGTAAACAACAGATTTGCTTAACATGTATTTCTCCAAATGCATGAAGACTCATTACAAATGATGCAACAAGAAACAGTCCAGCCGTGAGAATGTCGACAAGGAAAAATTTCTCTGCACTAAAGCACGACTCATGAAGACAGATTCGCGACCAGGCAGTGTGTGTCTAGCATCACGCTGCGAAGCGACTCCAAGCGCGAGTGGTCTAAGTCACTGCTGCCAGCCATCGTATATCGCGTCGGTGGGGGGTGCTCTTGGTACTGAGCTCTTAGAGGTATGACTCGGCGAGCGTGCTCCATTGGTTCCGCTGGTCCCTGCATGACTGCTACCAGAGTCTGACAGAAATTTTCAATTCCATTGCTATGATGCACATGGCGTAGTATTGATATACACCACAAATCTGGAGATTGTTTTAATGACCACACTGGTTTACTAGGTAAGGTCCCATTACAAATGGTTTGCCTTTGCCCTCGTTTGAACTTTGAACAGACTTAGCCACCGAGTTATACGGAGACCTACAGTTTAATGGAGTTTCCCAACTACAACACAGCTT
Organism: Schistocerca piceifrons; assembly: GCF_021461385.2. Classification (NCBI taxonomy): domain Eukaryota; kingdom Metazoa; phylum Arthropoda; class Insecta; order Orthoptera; family Acrididae; genus Schistocerca; species Schistocerca piceifrons. The sequence goes on from NC_060140.1 coordinate 304,327,254, forward strand.
GGCGTTTTTCACAACATCAGACAATGTTTGTAAAACATATATCCGTTTCAGTTATCAATATGGAAATTATGAATTAGTTCCTGGAAGTATACTTCATGAGCACAGCATTGTACGTAACTTAAACGTGGATCGTACAATATCTGATGTAGAAATACAAGAAAAATTGAAAAGTGATTCGCTGAAATAAATATTAAGCGGTTAAATAAAATAAGAAATGAAGAAGTCCTCAGAAGAATAGTTGAGCAAAGAAGTATACGAAGCAAGAATAAATTTTAACTCTGTAGCGAATGCGTGGCAGTATAAAACTCTGTTGCAGATCGAGACTCGAATCTGTAACCATTGCAAAGAACGTAGTTTTAATCTCCTGAGAATACACTGATGGAAGAAGAATTGCAACACCATGAAGGAGTTGTGGAACATAAATGAAAGTTGGTAGTCGTGTTTCTACATCTGAAAGACGATGTCTCTTCATATTTTGCTCCAGTCGAATAAGAGTGTCACTAGTAGTGCCACTGCGAGAAGGCAAGTCAAATTTACTTTAAACGCACGCTGTAACGGTCGTGAGCGTTAGTTACCTCTGAGGCTTGACTTTAAGGCGACGAAGATGCCATTACCAACACCTCATTGAACTGAACGAGGTTGTGTGACAGGGCTACGAGATGCTGGATGTTCCTTCTACGATACTGCAGATGGCCTTGGTTCGAATTTAGCCACTGTACATGACAGCTGGAAAGGGTGACCACGAGAATGTAGCGTTGAACAAGACCAGGCTCTGGACAGCCACGTAGCACTGCCGAGAGTGAAAATCTTTCTGCGCATGGCTCTGTTGCATCATACTACATCTGAAACAGCAATCTAAGTAGCAGCAGGCACCACAGTGACACAACGAACTGCTACAAATCGATTACTTCAAGGACGCGCTGTAGCCTGCAATCCACTGACCCCAAACCACGACCATTTGCGACTTAAGTGGAGTCAAGCGATAGCTAGCTGGAGAGCATGGTGGAGGTGTGCTGTGTTTTCAGAGTAAAGCAGTTTCCATCTCGGTACCAGTAATTGGCGTGTATTGGTTAGAGGGAGGCCAGTTGATGGCTTGTAACCAACCTGTGTGCGTATCAGACACATTGGATCCATACGTGGAGTTATGTTCTGATGCGGGACTCCCTACGACAGTATGGGTACTCTTGTGGTTATTCCACGTACCCAGACTACAAATTTGTATTTCAGTCTGGTGATTCGACCTGTTGTGCTACTAATCTTGAACAGCATTCCGTGGTGTGTTTTCCAACAGAGTAACGCTCGCCCACATACCGCTGCTGTAACCCAATGTGCTCTGCGGGGTGTCATATGTTGTGCCTGCTTGATCACCAAATCTGTCTCTAATCGAGCACATATCGGACGACAACTCCAGCGCCTTCCATGAACTGCCTTAACTGTCCATGTATTGCCCGACTAAGTGCAATAGGCATGGAACTCCATTCCATAAACTAACAACCTGCACCTGTACGAGATAATGCATGCGCGTCTGCACTCTTGAATTCAACGTTCTGGCGGATACACCGATTATAACTGTACCGGTATTTCACATTTACAATGGCTTACCTAGCACTCACATTAACCTGTGACCTTGCAATGTTAATAACTTAAATATGTTGCCTGGAAAAATGTATTTCCGAAGTTGGACTACTCTATATTAATTGTTCTCTGGTGTTGCAATACTTTTTGTCCGTCTGTGTACACGAAATACACTTATTAGCTATTGTATTAGGACTTCGCAGTTAACCGGAACGACTCACTTTCTTGAATAGTGATGTAGAGTGCAACATCGACGAGTGAGAAACGTTTCTCAGTTTCAGAACAAAGGCAGTGAGACTGATTGTGCCATATGTTAGCGAGGTATGCCAGGGATGTGGGTAAGTCGTGAAACTGAATCCAACACGCGATTCTGAACGACAGATATCTACCATCGTTTAGACGCGAAGCAAGAGATTTTCTGTATGAAGAATTAAAAGCCAGCTTGTGTATAGTAAGTGCTACAGAGAGCCTAAGTGTCATGAAAGCCTCTCTTCTACAGAGTTACTAAGCAGTGAACTATTTATATCGGGAAATTTTTTTCAGTTATTATTCTGCCATGAACATACGAATATCTACTAAGTTATACAGAGTGTGTTGTGCCCCAATATCTCCAGTCGGCGTTGTAATGTAATCGAGATCTGTTCTTTGTGTTGCAAATGCTCTGAATTTTCCATACTTTTTAAATCTTTCTGTATTAAACGGCATAATTCTGAATTATTTTACGACGTTTCTTAATTAATGTTTTGTAATGGCATCCCGGAATTCCAAATCAAACTAAATAGTTCCAGACGCCTTTCCGAATGTCAAACATCTCTGATGTTTATGTGCACACTGAAGCGACGAATTAAAAGTTTTACCAAGGCCGAGATTCGAATCTGGATCTCCAGCTCCCAATACAGATACGTTAACCACTACGCCACACTGGCGCAGTGGCTGGGCATAATTGCACAGACTATCCTAATGCGCATCTCTCATCAGTCCAAATCCCCATTCACGACTCAGCCCGCTTCGTATTCCTCCTTAGTATTTCCGTTGGAACAAATTTTCAATCGTCGCTTCAGTCTGTATACACACATGATCCGGAAAAGTGTTTAAGGTAGAACATCCATTCGCATTCCCGCTTACAATCAACTATGTAGGCTGTTTCCATGTCAAATGAATCCCATGCAGTACGAGGACAGCCTCAAGGGACCACACCGGCAAGAGTAAAACACAGGGCATGCGTCGGTTTGCTAAGCTGACCCAAGAAAGGGTGAACATAAATTTTACAGTCTCGAGAGGGAATTAACGACCAGTTGTAATGTACGTATCCTATATGACTTCCTCCAGACTGAGAAATATCTGCAGAGCTTTAGTACCACGGCGGGATCATGTACAGCTTATGCTTATCACAAGGTCCACCTACGTGAACGACGCAACAAGCACGGTCTCCTGTTTATTAATTAACAAACAAACTTTCAGTTTCAGTAATTAGTAGATCGATTTAACGCACGAACTTTACTTCAACATAGTCGGTATATCGTTTGATCTCCTTTTTAGAGGCCAGGGCAATCTGTAAGGAAGTAATTGGTGACCGATTTAAGTCTCGCACTTTATTCTTCAACAAAGTCACACTTCGTTCAATCCACTTTTGTAGACGCCAGGGCAATCTGCGAGCTATGTTGTAGCACCTCGTTACCATTTTGCTGAATCCTTGAACATTCAGCTTGTCATTAAGAAACAAGCGGTAATCTCTGCGTGTCTTGACAATGGGAAGGGCGTGTCAAAATATGCAGGTTTAGTCAGCTGTTCCTACCATTGGGTACTGAGCCGTGCTTGGCTCGTGTTCCCGCCATCATGTATTTTACACCCTGTTTCTAGCGTGCTTCCCCCTCACTACATTAATTTAAATTACTATAGTCACTGAGTTGCAGCTTCGCCTGACCATCACCAGTGCTAGCAGCGCCTATCGATATGTCCCCTCTTAGTATCTTTGCTCGACTGGTATTACTTCCCGGTCGTGGTCTGTCGTAAGAGAGTTCGGTACGCGAGTTCGGGTCTGCCAGTCCGTTGTAGCGTGTCTGCAGCGCGGTCCGGACCTGCCAGTCTGGGAGTTGCAACGCGGCACTAGTGCAGTCGAACTGGACCAGCAGTCGGGTCTGCGTCGACATGGCTCACCCGACCATTGCCGCCGCGCATCACTTAAGCGGGTCTGACTTTTGGTGGATTGTTGGTCGTTCGGTTGGTCCGAGGACATCTCCGTGCGGCGTAGTCGACTGGGCCATTGGCGGTCTCTGCACAGTGTCTAGTCTGTCTGGAGCTGTCCGATCGGTATGAGCATCGTCGCTCGCCGACCCAGGACGTGTAGGTTGAGTGGTTTTGAGCATTACGTTGTTGGTTCCGGCGTTGCTGTTGTGGAGGTTTTCCTGTGAGCAACAACGAGTGAAGTGAAACTTCCTGGCAGATTAAAACTTTGTGCCGGACCGAGACTCGAACTCGGGACCTTTGCCTTCCGCGGGCAAGTGCTCTACCTACTGAGCACGACTCACGCAAGGTTCGCAGGAGAGCCTCTGTGAAGTTTGGAAGGTATGAGACGAGGTACTGGCGGAATTAAAGCTGTGAGGACGGGGCGTGAGTCGTGCTTAGGTAGCTCAGTCGGTAGAGCACTTGCCCGCGAAAGGCAAGGGTCCCGAGGTCGAGTCTCGGTCCGGCACACAGTTTTAATCTGCCAGGAAGTTTCATATCAGCAAACACTCCACTGTAGAGTGAAAATTTCATTCTAACGAGTGAAGTGTTTGAGATAGCCGCCGTCAAGTGGAATTGATCAAATTAATTTATCCATAGCCAAGTGCACCAGCGGAATTTTCTACCTTGTGGCCTTTGGTGTTCCGGTTACCTGCCCTGGCCGCTAATTTAGTTTTAAGGCAGTGTCTTTTCCTCACCTGTTGTTGCTACCCAACGTGGTGTGTAGTTTTGGCAGCTCAGTTCACATACACGTTTGTTTGGGGATACTAATACTTGTAATTTTTTCTGAGCCTTGAATTCTCTTGTACTCCCTTGTGGCAAGCAAGCGGTTTGTCGGTCGGTCTGTGACTGTCCCTTGGTTGGGTTCGCATGAATTAAGTGTAGTTGGACTCACCACCTGTCTCGCCTAAGTGAAGAAGGGCAGACAGATCCACTGGACACTCCTGAGTGCCGTTCTTTTAATTATCATTTTGGCACTCTTAATGTTAATGCAATTTAACTATATTTAATATTTTTAATTTGGCAAGGTTAGTTGTGGGCCTTCAGCCCTGGAAACATGTTCTCAGATTTTCCCTAAAGTCCAAACATTATCGCCTTCTGCTCTTGAAAGGTTATTGTAATTTCCTCTGAAAGATTTTACAAGTTATTGTGGGCCTTACGCCGTTGGTGTTGCAAAAAGGAAATTTTTAAACTTAATGTATCCAGAGTGAATGCATTGTTTTACCAATGGTTGCAATATATATTTCCTTGATTTGCAGAATTTAACCTTACGGCCTTCAGCCACCTTATTGCGTTTGTCTATCTCTTTCTGTGCACCTTGCACAGCTATGGCTCAGCGAGCGTGCTCCATTGGGTCTTCCGGACCCTGCATGACTGCTATCAGTGTTTCACAGAAACTTGCGATTCTATTGCTATGATGCACATGGCGTAGTATTCATACACACCACAAATCTGAAAAGCCGGCCGGTGTTGCCGAGAGGTTCTAAGCGCCTCAGTCTTCAACCGCACGACTGCTATGGTTGCAGGTTCGAATCCTGCCTCGGGCATGGATGTGTTTGATATCCTTAGGTTAGTTACGTTTAAGTATCTCTAAGTTCTAGGGGACTGACGACCGTAGATGTTAAGTCCCATAGTGCTCAGAGCCATATATTGTATGTACGGCATAAAACTTGATAGATTACGTGTTGTAGTTTCTCTATTTTAATGCAGTCTAATTATAAGTTTAATGTGAAGCGCGTTCAGTAATTAACCATGATCTACTGCACAGAATCTATTGACATAATTCTGTTCTACTTTACGTATGTTTTATTTTTGTCTCATTATACGTGTGTTACTTAGCTAGATTATATCTACTACACAGAATCTATTGATAAAATTCTATTCTACTTTATGTATGTGTTATTTTTATCTCATTATACGTGTGTTACTTAGCTAGATTACTTGTATTATACGCTGAAGTGTCAAAGAAACTGGTATAGGCATGGCCATGAGGTTCTAGGCGCTTCAGTCTGAATCCGCATGACCGCTACAGTCGCAGATTCGAATACTGCCTCGGGCATGAATGTGTGTGATGTCCTTAGGTTAGTTAGGTTTAATTAGTTCTAGGGGACTGATGACGAGAGATGTTAAGTCCCATAATGCTTGGAGCCGTTTGAACCATTTCTTTGGTATAGGCATGCGAATTCTAATACAGAGATATGCAAACAGGCAGAATACGGCGCTGCGATTGGCAACGCCTATGTAAGACAATAAGTGTCTGGTGCAGTGCTTTGATAGGTTACTACTGCTACAATGCTAGGTTATCAGGATTTAATTGAGTTTGAACGTGATGTATAGTCGACGCACGTGCGATGGGACACAAAGCAACGAGGTAGCAACGAAGTGGGGATTTTCCCGTACGACCATTTCAAGAGTGAACCATGAATATCAGGAATGCGGCAGAACTACAAATCTCCAACATCACTGCGGCCAGAAAACGATCCTGCAAGAACGAGACCAACGACAACTGAAATGAACCGCTGAACATGACAGAAATACAACCCTTCAGCAAAATGCTGCAGATTTCAGTGCTAAGCAATCAACAAGTGTCAGCGTGCGATCCAGTCAACGAAACGTCATTGAAATGGGCTTTCGAAGACGAAGGTCCACTCGTGTACCCTTGACGACTGCACGACACAATGCTTTACGCCTCACCTCGGTCCGTCAAGACCGACATTGGACTGTTGATGACTGGAAACATGTTGCGTGGTTGGATGAGTCTCGTTTCAGACTGTATCGACCGGATGGACGTGTAACCGTGTGGAGACATCCTCATGAATCCATGGACTCTGCATGTCAGCAGGGGAGTGTTCAATCTGGTGGAGGCTTTGTAATGGTGTGAGGTGTGTGCAGTTGGTGTGATATGAAACCCATGATACGTATAAATACGTCTCTGACAGGTGACACGTACGTAAGCATCCTGTTTGATCACTTGCATCCATTCGCGGCCGTTGTGCATTCCGACGGATTTCGGCAATTCGAGCAGGGCAATGCGACACCCCACACGTTCTAAGTTGCCACAGAGAAACTCCAGGAACACTCTTCTGAGTTTAAACACTTACGCTGGCCACCATGCCCCCCAGACGTGAACATTATTGAGTATGTCTGGGATGCTTGCAGCGAGCTGTTCAGAAGAGATCTCCACCCCCTCGTACTATTACGGATTTATGGACAGCTCTGCAAGATTCATGGTGTCCGTTCACTCTTCAGACATTATTCGAGTGCATGCCACGTCATGTTGCGGCAATTCTGAAGCGCTCGCGGGGGCCCTACACGATATTAGGCAGGTTCACCAGTTCCTTTGGCTCTTCAGTGTACTTTTCCTATGTTAATTTAGTCATTTACACGTTTTACGTGGCGCCTGGTACAATAACCAGCCACGAACTATCCAGCTTAACAGATCATGCTATTTTTCAAATTTTGCTGGGTGCTAAAATTTTATCATTTTTTTCGTATATGTGTTGTATGGTACGTATATGTATGTATGTATGTATATGATGGTCGAAGTAGAGAGGATATAAAATGTAGACTGGCAATGGCAAGGAAATCGTTTCTGAAGAAGAGAAATTTGTTAACATCGAGTATCTGCAGCATTTTCCTGAAGGGTTGCATTTCTGTCATGTTCAGCGGTTCATTTCAGGAAGTCGTTTCTGAAAGTATTTGTATGGAGTGTAGTCATGTATGGAAGTGAAACATGAACGATAACCAGTTTGGACAAGAAGAGAATAGAAGCTTTGGAAATGTGGTGCTACAGAAGAATGCTGAAGATAAGGTGGGTAGATCACGTAATTAATTAGGAGGTATTGAATAGGATTGGGGAGAAGAGAACTTTGTGGCACAACTTGACTAGAAGAAGGGATTGGTTGGTAGGACATGTTTTGAGGCATCAAGGGATCACAAATTTAGCATTGGAGGGCAGCGTGGAGGGTAAAAATCGTAGAGGGAGATTGGTTGGTTGTTTTGGGGAAGCAGACCAGACATCGAGGTCATCGGTCTCATCGGATTAGGGAAGGATGGGGAAGGAAGTCGGCCGTGCCCTTTCAGAGGAACCATCCCAGCATTTACCTGGAGTGATTTAGGGAAATCACGGAAAACCTAAATCAGGATAGCCGGACGCGGGATTGAACCGTCGTCCTCCCGAATGCGAGTCCAGTGTCTAACCACTGCGCCACCTCGCTCGGTAGCTCGTAGAGGGAGACCAAGAGATCAATACACTAAGCAGATTCAGAAGGATGTAGGTTGCAGTAGGTACTGGGAGATGAAGAAGCTTGCACAGGATAGAGTAGCATGGAGAGCTGCATCAAACCAGTCTCAGGACTGAAGACCACAACAACAACAACAACAACAATGTGTTGTATATGTTATCGTTCATTTGTCCCGTCGTTGGTGCTCATGCAGTCTTCATCTGAGCTAAGCCACTCGTCTTGCCGTCGTCTAACTCGATGTCGATACAGTCACATTTTTATAGACATTTTGTTCAATTTTGGAAATTTGACCTGGGCATTTGTTTTATAGTTCCCATTTCTTAGCGTCACTGAGTGTTTCTTGTAGTGTCTCTGAGTAATTCCTGGTATTTTTCTATGTTATTAACTATAACGCTCAGAATACGTAGGTGTTCCAGACATCCATAGTCCCCATATTGGCAGTCGCCGCTGTCAGCAAGAGAAACGCGCTCCAAACGTACTGTGACTGTTTCAGACGTGACCAGCACGTTCCTACTGGACACAGTTTCGATATAGAAAATTGATTTCCAACTACGGTCACTTATAACTTCTGCCCGCCCTGTAGAGAGCTACCAAACTTGCTCATACACGCAGTGAAATTTGCTCTGCTACCTTCGAACGACAGCGACGTAACCAAGACGACAAGAAGCGGCACTTTGAGAGGTAGCCGTCAGAGGGACGGCGATCCATAGATTTTCACACCTCACTTTGCATTAATTAATTTCGAGAGACTCCATTAGCAGGAGGCAGCGTGAGAGGGACTTAATGTGTGCCGGCAGCCGGCAGCCGGCAGCCCTCTGCCGCCGGTGCTCGGCGGTAATTAGTGAAATTGCCAATTAGGTGTCTAATGATCTTACGACTGTAATGTGATGGCAGTCGGCAATAACCGACGCCTCCTCGCGAGACGCCGCCCACCTTCGCCGCCTCGCGTCCTTGCGGCGGACGCTGCCACGAGGCGCTGGCGTCGCCCACTCGTGGCCGTGGCCGTCTGGCTCTGTACACTCGCGTGCCCCACCTACACGTCCAGCACGAGGGGTACAATAACATCTCTGTGTCGCTCACGAATGCTGATGTGCACAGTGACGAATAATATTTTGGTCATGTTGATACAAATGGCTGACTTACCATCAAATTTTCAGAATGCTTTATTATTCCAGTCTCTGATCACAAATGAATTCTTTAGACGATGACCGGTTTCAGTCCGTAATGACGATCTTCAGATCTTTTTTACACCATGTCCTAAAGTGATACTGCCGTAATGGACATGATGTAAAAAAGATCTGAAGATGGCCATTACAGACTGAAGCCGGTTATCGTCTAAAGAATTCATTTGTGATCAGAGACTGGAATAATAAAGCATTTTACAGCATTGGATCACTGTTTGTACGCGCGATTATGTCGCAGTTGGTGAAATTTCCAGAAATTTGGAGGTTAACTGTTAAGTTTTTTCGTAGCGGTCGCGCGGTTCCAGACTGAAGCGCCTAGAACCGGTAGGCCACACCGGCTGGCTAAAGTCGTGTGTCATATGCTTACATTCATGGCATGCACTACAAAAAAATGGTTCAAATCGCTCTGAGCACTATGGGACTTAACATATATGGTCATCAATCCCCTAGAACTTAGAACTACTCAAACCTAACTAACCTAAGGACATCACACAACACCGTCATCACGAGGCAGGCATGCACTACACATTTTAAGTTCAAAATGTTCAAATGTGTGTGAAATCTTATGAGGCTTAACTGCTAAGGTCATCAGTCCCTAAGCTTACACACTACTTAACCTAAATTATCCTAAGGACAAACACACACCACCTATGCCCGAGGGAAGACTGGAACCTCCGCCGGGACCAGCCGCCTCATTTTAAGTAACGACTAATGCAATATGATTGCTTAAACCAGTTTAACCCTTCTACCATGAAGATGGTCCACGACCGAAACCGATAGACGTTTGAATGTAAAATAAAAACAGCTGATGGATCAAATATTCATATTTTAAATTACTAAATGGCTGCTGCAGTAACCTTCCAAAATGTTTCAAATAAGAAACAGTCCCTTGTAAAAAATCGTATTCCTTAACTTCAAGAACACATTTCTGAAAAAGTACATTTGGACCACAGCAGTGAATCATGGACTGTGGGAAAACAGAAACTGAAGATAATCGAAGGAGCTAAGATGTGGTGCTACAGAGAAATGTTGAAAATTAAATGGACTGATAGCTAAGGAATAAGGAGGTTCTCCCCAGAATCGGCGAGTAAAGAAATATACGGGAAACACTAACAACAAGGAGGGACAGAAAAATAGGTCATCTGTTAAGGCATGAGGGAATAACTTGCAAGGTACTGGAGGAAGCTGTAGATGGTAAAAACTGTAGAGGAAGACAGAGATTGGATTATATTCAGCAAACAACTGAGGATGTGAACTGCAATTGCTACTCTGAGATGAAGAGATTTGTATGATTAAAAATTCGTGGCGGGACTCATGAAATCAGTCAGAGGACTAATGACTCGATGAAGAGAAACAAAAAAATTCTGATGATGTCCCAGAAGAGCAAAACGAGTCTGTAAAATTGACTTACTTTTCCCTGCAACCAAGTCTATTTTTCTTTCGAAAAGCTACCCACGGTTGCTGTACGAGATAAGCCATGGAGTGGGAAGAATTGCCCATGTTAAGTTTCTACTTTTAGATCATGAGAGAATCATATCATTATGAGTTCTTGCAAGAGGATTCCTTAGAGAAATTGCGTTATTTATGGAGATTCAGCAAGACGTTGAACTGCTTTACACTTTAGCACCCTACGATGTAAGTTGCACAGTACTTTTCTGTTATAATATCGCACAGTTTGTCGTGTGTAACCTTTCAGTTTGAGGTGTGGAGTGGTGATGGGGGGAGAGTGTGGGAGTGTTGCAACAAAATAGGGAAAAAGCCATATAGAAGACCTCATTAATTTGATAGTGCTTCAGACATGTGAGTTGATCAATTAAAGTCACAATTTATACAAGGATGAAAAGCAAAAGTCGTTCTGCGGGCTACGAGAGGAGAATAGAGACTGTGAAAGTATATGTTCGGTGCGAAGCGCATAAAGAAAACAGCAACAGTTTACTATGTATTATCACAAAAAGATTTTAAAAAATGTGCAAGTTATGCAGAACACTTTGATGCCACTTAACGGATCCATAAGTGATTAATTAATGGCAGAAAACCGATAGTTTCTTTAGGGTACGCGCATGTCATTGAAACAAAGTCATCTAACAGAACCTCTCAAGTTGAGATAATAAGCTATACAAAATAGTGAATAAACATCAAAAGTACGTAATGAGGCAAATGTTCCTACAATCTAAATAGTTACGGCTAAGATTTTCTATCAACAGTTTGCCTGACGTGCCTCCCCGACAATCCGCAATACAAAACACGACTAATTAACTCAGTACCCGTCTCAAAAATAATATCGACAGGAAGTGCAAAATGGCTAAGCAGGGATGGCTAGAGGACATATGTAAGGATGTTGAGGCTTATCTCACAAGGGGTAAGATAGATACAGCCTACAGGAAAATTAAAGAGACAGAGACCTTGTATGAATATCAGGAGCTCAGATGGAAACCCAGTTCTAAGCAAAGAAGGGAAAGCAGAAAGGTGGAAGGAGTATATAGGGGGTCTATACAAGGGCAATGTACTTGAGGACAATATTATGGAAATGAAGAGGATGCAGAAGAAGATGAAATAGGAGATATGATACTGCGTGAAGAGTTTGACAGTCATGACAAAACTCTACCATCTGGTGAGCAAGATGTATGAGACAGGCGAAATATCCTCAGACTTCAAGAAGAATATAATAATTCCAATCCCACAGAAAGCAGGTGTTGACAGATGTGAAAATTACCGAACTATCAATTTAATAAGTCACGGCTGCAAAATACTAACGCGAATTCTTTACAGACGAATGGAAAAACTAGTAGAAGCCGACCTCTGGGAAGATCAGTTTGGATTCCGTAGAAATATCGGAACACGTGTGGCAATACTGACCCTACGACTTACCTTAGAAGCTAGATTAAGGAAAGGCAAACCTACGTTTCTAGCAATTGTAGACTTAGAGAAAGCTTTTGTCAAATTTGACTAGAATACTCTCTTTCAAATTCTGAAGGTGGCAGGGGTAAAATACAGGGACCGAAAAGCTATTTACAATTTGTAGAGAAACCAGATGGCAGTTATAAGAGTCGAGGGGCATCAAAGGGAAGCAGTGGTAGGGAAGGGAGTGAGACAGGGTTGTAGGCTCTCCACGATGTTATTCAATCTCTATATTGAGCAAGCAGTGAAGGAATCAAAAGAAAAATTCGGAGTAGGTATTAAAATCCATGGAGAAGAAATAAAAACTTTGAGGTTCGCCGATGACATTGTAATTCTGACAGAGACAGCAAAGTACTTGGATGAGCAGCTGAACGGAATGGACAGTGTCTTGAATGGAGGATATAAGATGAACATCAACAAAAGCAAAACGAGGATAATGGAATGTAGTCGAATTAAGTCAGGTGATGCCGAGGGAATTAGATTACGAAATGAGACACTTAAAGTAGTAAAGGAGGTTTGCTATTTGGGGATCAAAATAACTGATGATGGTCGAAGTAGAAAGGATATAAAATGTAGACTGGCAATGGCATGGAAAGCATTTCTGAAGAAGAGAAATTTGTTATCATCGAATATAGATTTAAGTGTCAAGAAGTCGTTTCTGAAAGTATTTGTATGGAGTGTAGCCTTGTATGGAAGTCAAACATGGACGATAAATAGTTTGGACAAGAAGAGAATAGAAGCTTTCGAAATGTGGTGCTACAGAAGAATGCTGAAGATTAGATGGGTAGATCACATAATTAATGAGGAAGTACTGAATAGGACTGGAGAGAAGAGAAGTTTGTGGCGCAACTTGACTAGGAGAAGGGATCAGTTGGTAGGACATGTTCTGAGGCATCAAGGGATCACCAGTTTGGTATTGGAGGGCAGCGTGGAAGGTAACAATCGTAGAGGGAGACCAAGAGATGAATACACCAAACAGATACAGGAGGACGTAGGTTGCAGTACGTACTTGGAGATGAAGAAATTTGCACAGGATAGAGTAGCATGGAGAGCTGCATCAAACCAGTCTCAGGACTGAAGACCACAACAACAACAACAACAACAACAACCCATTTATGAATAATTTCCCAATAATTATGCGAATAAACCCGTCTACATCTCTTAACAAATTCCTTTATTATGCTGTCTGGGTTACAGCCATAACCAGATAACAAGAACTTAAAACTTTCAAAACATGGCTCTGTCTCAGTATTAAAAAACAGTACCTACTCGAGGCACACGTATAGACTTTTAATACAGACACTTAACTTAATTCTAAGCTTTTATGTGATGAAGCCAGTAGACAAAACGGCGTAATAAGGGATTTTATTAAGCGATATAGTCGCTCTCACATAGGAAATTCATTTCCTCCATTAATTACTTTTAAATGCAAATCCTGTATGATTTCGCATGCATGCGACCTCTTAAAACATCTGCACAAGACATTACCAGCTTCTACACGATTGTCATATAGTTGTGAACCAATACGTCCATTCACACTAGCGACAAGATTGCCAGTGTGCCTGCTGAATGTCACCCCTTGATCCGTAAAGGTAAGCACTTCCACTGCAGTGCTCCACCAATTAAAGAGCTACTGTCAACCTTAAAATCCCACATGACGTATCTGTCCGCCTATTGTGTGTGCAGAAGAGAACCAGAGACCGACCACTAGCTTCTTTGGAACTACCAGCGAGATTTGGTTTAAAAGTAGCTAGGAGATCCAAGATGATGTTACTAACTCGATACGGAAAATTTCTAAAAGTGTGCATTTAATTCTGCAAAACATCAGTCATTTGTACGGACAGAATGATCAATTTCGACTTCGCAACGTGTGACAACATCAAGCCGATGAACTTATGAAATGTGTCGCCATGTTAATCGGCGAATAATTTCTAAGAATGATCTCCATACAATCAAGGAACACCCTTGTCTATAAAATGTGGAGAGTACTAGGCGATTAATCCTACGAATCGCACTCGTAAATTGGAGACAATGATGAAAAGTACAAAATGTTCCATATGGAATGGTCAATATTCAGGGATGTTTCGAAGCAATTAGGTCTAGTAAACATGGTCTCTAAAATGCGTTCCTTAATACCTATGAGAACTTCTTTTCTTCGCTAATGTGAAAGATATCTCTTCTGCTGGACAAGTGCCCATTAGTCTTAAGTTTGGCATTTCAAAGCCCGCGTTATCTAGAAACTTTTTTCTTGTTTTGGCCGTACTGTCTCCTCACAAAGTGTGGCAAGCAAAGAGCCTGCAGTAGATAAGGCTTATCTCGCATTATCGGAAACGAATAGTTGTTAAAAATAAACGTTTTACGTTTCATCTTGTGTTTTAATGTTAGAATCGAACAAATCTGTAATCGACAATGTTAGCACCGTATAGTTGACCGACTCTTTGCCAATGTCGAAACACTCTCGTTTTGACGAATTTACGAGGAATAACTGGCTTGCGCTTACCAATCGAAGCGTCTTTTGCGAGGTTGGGACTACTTTTCCAATCATTTCCATCATTATGTTATTTTCAAGCACTTATGGTTTACTTCACATAAAACAAACAAGGGTAATGACAGGTTAAGCAGACACGAGATAAGCACATGCTTTCAGAGTGTTTATCACAAAGAGATGCGGTTACGAGGAGAAATCTTGTTGATAATTGTATATCGGCTGTTTATAGATTGTTCCGTTACTACTTGGTAGAACAATTCCACGTTAAGGTTGAATAATATCAATTGTGTCTCTTTTCTACTGATTTTTGTTTATTTCAAATTAGTTTGCGGCTTACTGGGCCGCCTTCAAGAAACAACCGACTAGCGTTTGAAAGGCTCACTACTTCTTAGGTAACGAAACATTATAAGCAAAGATACATTCCACTTGCCTAGACTGTTATGCACCAAACGCGTTGATACCTCACAACTAGGATTGGGATAATTTTAAAGGAAGCACATAGAAGTTTATTGCTTAACAACGATTATTGTAATTACAAATTTATACCTTGTCAAAAGAATAAGAATGCGCACAGTAATTTGAAACAACTTGTACAGGATCAAGTCAACAGAATCTTTACAATCTATACCTTTAAGAACAGGACGTAAAACAAGGAATATACACGAACGGAAAAACACAAGTAAGAAGCCACACCAACCAGACGTGACTGCACACTGGTTCAAAGAAACTGAGTTTACCAATAAGATAAATTACAAATGAGTGCCACTAAATGCACAAATAATTCCCAGGCTTTGCTAAAACAGTAAATGGTAGACAACTAGTGGCTGGTGGAAAGCTATTAACAATTTATAACCTTAATAAAATCACTTAAGTAATAAAATACACAACCCCCTCCCCCCCCCCCAAAAAAAAAATACAAGAAACTCCGGAAATGCATACGATTTAAATATGACCTGCAGCTGGTACACCCCAGCAGAAACATTGACAATGACCCTTACACAAATATAAAATCCCTCAAAACAGTAAATTAGCTGGAAAAACATTCAATTTAAATGTTACTCCCAGCTGGTACACACCAGCAGACATATTAACAATGACCCTTAAAGAAATATGCAGGCCCCCAAAATACAACTAAAAGTGGCAATTTATAGCAGGCGGTTATCATTGCCAACAGGCAACAAGCAGGCAAGTTTCACAATGAATGGAGATAGTTAATGACTGGATAAGAAACGAAGAACTCAACAGTTCATACTCATAAGTAAAGGGCTTTAAAAATTAATGCGCTCCAGAGCCAGCAATAAGGGTGCAAGGTTTAAACAAGGGGTTAAACAGCAAATATAGCGGCAAGACCTCTGGAAATGCAGAACACGCTTTCAAGCATATGTGCTTGCTGAAGTCACAATACTGAATAGGTCAACAGTTTCGGAATTAGTTGGCGACGCTTCACCGTAGCACGTATCAAACGATCAAATTTACTTAACTTGAGCCAACACCAGGTGACTGGTGGAGGCGCCTGATTGCGGACCAAGTCAGACGTCGTGCAATGACGGGCGTCGCCGCAACAGAAAGAAAACACGTCTCTGTTCTGGGCCAGGAAACAGGAACGCGTCGTCCACTGCCACAACTAACCTGCCAACAGAAATCAGAAGGGAACAGTAGTCTGCTCAAAAAAGGCTAAAAACGAGAGTGTCTAGGATGTAGGCAACATCAACTTATTCCAGAAATGACTGCAAATACAAGTTACGAGAGTAGCACTCCAGAAAATTACTTGAAAATTAACAAGGTGAAATATCAACACCTGCAAGTCCAATCACTAGGACACACTCATCCACAAAAGATCCCTTGCGTTCGACACGGACTATGTTACAATTTCAGTTTCATCAATTCAATTTACAACAGAGAGCCCTTGTACACTTGCAAGGAATACGGCCTCGAACAGCAAACTGTTATCAGATACACTGACCGATGACCACCCACACAACCCCTCGGAGGCGCGTTAATACGACAGGTGTAATTCCACATCAACACAGACCAGTACCAATAAAAAACAACATTTAACTCCACTCAGGTGTGAAGGACCCGTGACTCCCAGGATCCCAAGAAGGGGTGTTATTGCCTCCAATCCTGGCAGGCGGTCTTCGATGTGCCGTAAAATTTAAGCTTGCAGAATAGGTCCGGAACTTGCTGACCTGGTTGCACGCGGCGTCCGCTGCTTTTCCGGCAGCTCGCCGCTACCAATCCTTAATCCAGCCGACAAAACTTCCCTCGGACCGATTTAAACACTCACGGATTCTCGAGGCCCATACCGGACAGTCCCCAAAAACCAACAAAGTCCAGCTAATTCTCGGACCACACACGCCTCGACCAAAGACCCTAGCACCCGACCTATGATCAGGACCGATATCGGCAACCCAAGTAGTTGGTGGCGCCAGCAGAGTGCCATGCCCTCCAAATTTAAAGCCGCCACGGCTCACTTGTTTCCGAACGTTGAGCTTACACTTTACACAATGGACAACATTAAGCAAAACACAATATTAAAGGTTAAATAGTTATAATGCTAAAGTTTGTGAGGGCTTGACGTTGGCTGAGAAATTTAAACTGTGCACTCTTCATCTATGTTATGCAACAAGCACATTTTTTAACATCGTAAATTAAATTTTAGGTAATGGTTAGTATAATACACCGTAATTACCAGGTGTACCGGCATGAAATGAGCGTTTTTTTGTGAAAATGAAACACTAATTTTGAATTGAAAAGCAAAAACATTATATTCAAAGTACTGACCATTGCTTTCTATATATTTTGACCGTCATTCTGGCAATTTGTGGACACTACGCCAGTAGAAATGTTCGTCTTTTGAAGCAAACCAATCATACACCCAATTTTCGACTTCTTCGTAGGAATCAAAGTGTTCCTCAGCCAAGGCGTGTCCCATTGATGAAAACAAATGGTAGTCGGAAGGGGCCAAGTCTGGTGAATACGGCGGGTGGGGTAGCAGCTCCCAGCCAAATGTTTTGATTGTATACTGAACCAGTTTTGCTTTGTGTGCAGGTGCATTGTTGTGTACAAAAATTACTTTGCCATGTATTCTGGCCCATTCTGGTCTTTTTTCGATGAATGCATAGCTCAGATTGATCATTTGTTGTCTGTAGCGATTAGTATTCACAGTTTCACCTGGTTTTAGAAGCTCATGATACACCACACCTTTCTGATCCCACCAAACACATAGCATTGTCTTCTTGTCGAATCGATCTGGTTTTGCAGTCGATGTTGATGGTTGTCCAGGATAAACCATGATTTTTCCCGTTTAGGATTCTTAAAATAAATCCATTTTTCATCGCCAGTAACAATTCGATGCAAAATTGATTTTCTTTCATGTCTTTGAAGCAAAATTTGACAAATGGTTTTTCGGTTTTCCATCTGTCATTCAATTCATGTGGCACCCATTTTTCACACTTTTAGATCTTTTCCATAGCTTTCAAACAGTCAGAAATTGTTTGTTGTGCTACATTTAGCATTGCTGCTATTTGCTTCTGACTCAAAGTATCATCTTCTTACAATATTACTTGCAATTCTGCATCTTCGAACTTTTTTGGTGGTCTTCCACGTTCTTTATTTCTTACATCAAAATCATTATTTCTGAACCGTTGAAACCACCTTTTGCATGTTGCTTCTGATAGAGCATGATCACCATATGCCTCGACAAGCATTCTATGCGAGTCTGCAGCACTTTTTTTCAAATGAAACAAAAAAATTAACGCTTTCCGCAAATCATCACTTTCTGGTACAAAATTCGACATTGTTAACACGATGAAAACATATGATGTTCTTTGTTCAATGACTTGATATATACTAAACATCTTTGACAGATGTCATACCAACCAAACAAAAAAAATTAAGGCTCGTTCAAAACAAATGTTCTCTTTCGACACATTTGTATCTTAATGCTCATTTCAGACGGGTACATCTGGTAAAATTAGAGTACTACAGTTTATATGATTATGATGCCATTGTGAGTTCGTGATGTTGGCTAAGAACTGTCTAACTGAGCAATAGTAACTTATGTTCTGCAATAATCATGTCTTACGTTTCCAAAACAAGACTTTCACTCTGCAGCGGTGTGTGCGCTGATATGAAACTTCCTAGTAGATTAAAACTGTGTGCCGGGCCAATACTCCAACTCGGGACTTTTCCCTTTCGCGGGCAAGTGCTCTACCGCTGAGCAACTCAAATATGACTAATGACTTCCCCCTCCCCTCCCTCCCCACTCACCACTTCAATTCTGCCAGTACCACTTGGTAGAGCACTTGCCCGCGAAAGGCAAAGGTCCCGAGTTCAAGTCTCAGCCCGGCACACAGTTTTCATCTGCCAGGAAGTTGCATGTTTCACGTTGTAAAACATGCAACGAGAAATATTAAACAAAGTACACAGTGAAAACACACAATATTAAAGTATTAAAAGTTATATTTTTGAAGGTTGTGGGAAAGCAAAGTAGGGAAATGAAGTTCTACTGTGTTTTAATTTTGTGTAACAGTATGTGTCATTGTGAGTATTTGTCGGTGTGAGGCTGATAGTTTGCATCATGTGCTCAGCTGTCACTGATCACTTCGAACCAGCTGAGATTGTAAGCTAAATGTCTGTTTGAATCAACTGCTTCTAATAGACTTAGTTTTCTTTCTTTTGTTGGCTATACGTAGTACTTTTGTGTACTTGGTATCTGTGTCCTTCTTTCAACTCATATTCCACCAAGGTGGAATCTAGCTGCGTTAGAGTTAAATCAGCCTAGTTGTTATAACCCTTCTTTTCTGACGAATATGCAATTTGTTGCCGTCATTGCAAGTGGTTTTGTAAACAGCACTGTTACTTAATAAATCTTTTTTATCCTTACACTGACGCACGGAACAGTACGAGCTGAGATCCTGTGTATTCTTCTATTTTACTAACTCAGGTAGAAGTTGGAGGTATTCACATCACTTCTACCTCTGCCTTTCTTTAACAATACTAGCCTCTCTTGCACTAATTACCTTTTTCAGCTTCTTCCTTACATTCCTTAACAGTGCGTAAACCACGAAATTTTTGCTTAGTTTGATTGCTGCGGTACCCGTTGATCTCCAATGTGTCACAGCATTTTCCAGTTTGGCGCTATACGATTTTCTGATGGCACACGGCAACAGATCTTGCAATCGTGCTTTTGTACTTTAAAATAAATTTATCCGTTGTGACCCTTTAGATGTTTCGTAGAGCGTTGCTCCTACCGTTATTTGTGGGTAACGCTGTACACCTTAGGGTAATAAGTGCACAATTGTAATATCGGGACATTTATCTGGCGTGTTCGCTTGTTCTAGTCATTTCAGCTTCATTCACCAGTCTGCGATTCGCTTAATTAACTAACGCCGTGGGCACGCTTCATTAAACCAAAGGCATGAATGTTGCACGGATGTAAAACAATCATGCTGCAGCCTCAGGGATTCCAAGCGAGCGCAAGGGTCATGAAAACCGTACTGTCGGCTGCATGAATTCGCCATCGGAACCAAAACTGTTCGCAGTAACAATTTTTTGTCGACGGCAGATAATTCCGTTTCATGTCGAAAGCTGTTGTAGCGAGCTCGTAAAACTTTCAGCAGCGTGCGGCAATCATTGACGTCCAGTTTGACGCTACGGGGAAGTAATTAGGGCTTTTATCGGCACACGTCAACACCAAATTACCTGCCGCGTCCACCCCACGTGCCGAACTCAGACCTGAGTTGTAATTGTAGCGCCCACTGCTTTATATCCAAAACTCGCAGAAATTTGGGAGGTAATAACGATTTATGACGTTCCTGCTCCAAGCTTTCAGCGGTTTATTGGTTCTCGTTGCGTAGTGACAAAGACATATTCCGCCTGCTAATCAGATGACCACTGATTAATGAAATAAACAAAATTCATCTCTGTCAGGACCGCTTGAAAAGGAAAAGTAAAAATATTTATGTTTTGGCTGAGGATACAGCAAAAGTCTGCATGATTAAATTAGTAAATTTATTTCACGCTGCCTCATCACACGATTTCAGGGTCTAAAACACGTTTCATATTGCAGAAGGAGTTATAGCCGACGTTACTAGCCGGCCGCGTTGACCGAGCGATTCTAGGAGCTTCAGTCCGGAACCGAGTGACTGCTACGGTCGCAGGTTCGAGTCCTGCCTCGGACATGGATGTGTGTGATGCTCTTAGGTTAGTTAGGCTTAAGTAGTTCTAAGTTCTAGGGGACTGAAGACCTCAGGTGTTAAGTGTCATAGTGCTCAGAGCCATTTCAACCATTTGAACCGACGTTACTCGAAACATCCATCTTTAGTTTTAAGAGATGTTGCTAGATGTACATCGTTTGGCGGATCTTCACTGTTTAACAACGAGGGTGGTGGTGATTGTTGACAGACAACAGGAACCGGTATTAAAGATAGGAATGCAACCACGCTGTTATACAGTACAGTTATTCTTACACATTTATTGCACTATATTGTCCCACTTGACTTGATAATTATTGTAGGTTTCGTTCAAATTTTGAATATGTTCATAACTATGAAAACAAGTGAAACACCTGCTGAGGTAGATATTACATAACTAATATGAAACACGCATATGACAAATACAGAAGCTGTCGAGAAATATGTGAAAATACCCCGAGAAATGTATGCTTGATCGTAAATGCAGCTGCTAGCCAAGACTGCAATGTATGCTGCTGTATTCGACCACGAACGACACCTGTGCAATGTCCCCAATACGTTGCAAGCGTTAGTAGTGGTCAGAACTGTGTTCTGTGTAGCTGTGAGTGCATTGTGTTGGAGCTAAGTGCTTTTGACTTTTGAACGTGGGCGAAGTACTGGTGCTCCCATGGTAGATTCTTCCATAACCAAGGTATCCGAAGGGTTTGATACGAGTGTTGTCCAGAAAGTAAGTTCCGATCGGTCTCTAAATGGAAACCACAGTGAAAATCAGAAACATTTTACTTGCAAGAGTTAGCAACACTTTCCAGATACTTATCTACATAGTCGCCGCTCCGACTTAGACATTTGCCGGAGCGTTATATCAAATTTCCAACACCATCGTCACAGAAAGCAGCCGCCTGTGCTTTCCGATAATTGTCTACGCTTGTTCTATAGCGCGTAGCCTGCGCCCAAGTGTTGTTTTCGTATCCAGCGTTTCATGTCAACGGAGATGATACCCACGACGAGACAATTAGGGCTGTGTTGTGGACGATCGAACACTTCCCATCGTAAAGGCTGCAGGAGCGTCTTCACTGCCCCTGCAGAATGCGACTGAGAATTGCCATGAAGAAGGAAGTGTGTGGCAGTTGTGTTAGGTGGGCTGCATTCATTAAGGCGAAGCCTCTCAGCAGGCGCTCCTACTTGGCGGGAGACGTCGTTGTTCTAGGCACCTTCACTCGCTCACAGTGCGCTCACAACGGAATAGAGCGTCTTGATGCGATCGACGGTCATACTAGAGACACTACCCAACACATCTGCGCAAAGCTACATCGGGTTTTCACTGTGGTGTCCGTTTCGCGACCGATCGGAACCTACTTTCTGGACAACCTTCGTATATCAAGAGGCGCCAGTTTAAGATTTATACCGGATACAGAGAAATCGGAAAAGCACTATCTGATGAAAGTGCATGTTGACTGGTCGTAACAGATGATCACTGAAGAGGATTATGAAGAAAAATAAAAGGACGACAGCTGAAAAGTCACTGTAGAACTGAGTGTCGCACTCGCGAACCCAGTCAGCACCAAAACAATACAAATGGAGCGCCATAATTAGGAATTACAGGACGAGCTGCAATTCCAAAATCACTCATCAATGACGCAAATGCCGGTGACAGGAAAAAGTCATCCCGAAACCATAAAATATGGCGTTCGGAGCAATGGAAGAGAGTCATGTGGTGCGATGAGTTTTACTGCCCATTCGTTTCCGCCGAGAGCGAAACATGGAGCGGGTTTGATGATTACTTCGCCAGCCATATCCTGGTATTTCCTGCACCCTATGGTTACTCTGCAAGGTCTCATTACTGCCAAGGTCTCTGTGGTTATTTTGGTTGACCAATTCCATCCCATAATACAACGTTTCTTCTTCAATGCTGATGCCGTGTTCCAAGACGACATGGTCCCCGTTCGAAACCTTGCACCATCCAGGACTGCTTTTGTGAACATGTAGATGAAATGCCTCATGTCCCCTGGCTACCACAGTTCCCACTTCTCAATAACGCAGCTGCTTTCTGGTCTGCATTCGAGAGAAGGCGCGTGGTCGTTAGCTACTTCCATCATTGCTACCCGAGCTTGCCAGTAGTTGTTAAAAGTCAAAAGAAACTTGTATATCCCGACCCACGAAAGAAATGAGGTAAAATTAAGAACAAATCAGACACGTTACAAATCCTTAAAATAATATCACGGAATGTTAGTGTCTGATACATAAAGAAGCAGAACTGCAACAAGAACTGAGCAATGCTAAAATCGATATTGCTGCCGTAACTGAATTTACGGGAACGGTTGAATTTAAGAATTATATGATGACATGTTTCGGAGTATCACAAGAACAAACAGCAGACGCTGAAGTCCCTACCGGGGTGCGGAAAGCTTTAATGAACTGAATACACTCATACTCATTTACAATAGAAAGAGTATTAGTGCTGCTGAGAGAGGATTTCGCCATATTGTCCTTATATGCTCCAGAAGACGGAAGAACTTAAAATTCTATTGAATTTTTATGATCTGTTACAAAACACTGTGGGGGAAATAAATAAAAATGGTTATATACTTCTCAGGGGAGACTTAAACGCCCGATTGGGTAACATACCCATTACAGGTAAGGTAAGAACAGAGGATGGAAACACGCTGAATAACAATGGAAAGAAGGTAATAGAGTTTGCCACACACAGTTATTACGAATAACGAACAAATTTTTAAACATCGTAATATCCACAAACTTACATGTGCAGTTCGAGGGACAGCTTGCAAATAAAAAGGTACAGGTAAGAATAAAAGACACATGAGTTTACAGAAGCCTTGATGTTTCATCAGATCACTTTTTAGGAAGAAGTGGCATAACTTTAAAAAAAATATATGTAAGAAACAACGCGTACTTCAAGTATATAGTATGAAACTAATGTACCAAACGAGATTAAATGAGTAATGTCAAATAAAACCAGTAAGAAATATCAAATGCAGAATAAAACACTATTAAAGAAATTACAATGCACGCAACCGCTGAAGCCTTAGGAAGGAGCAAACAGAAATACCCTAAAAAGAGAGTAACAATTTGGAGTGACCCAAGTTAGCAAATTAAAAAAAGACAAAAAGGGACCGTGTCTAAAAACCTTGTCATTAAATAATAATAAGAATAAAAGAATATAAAAAATTAAAAACTTACTGTGTATAGGTATATCACAATACCCGAAAACATATTTCACATAATATGACACGTCATACCTACCAGTGTGGCACAGGATTAACTGTCAGTAGTGAGTTCATGAGACGAACGGACACAAGCACAATAGGTGTCGCTGCAATACATAGATCCTGTATGTAATTTAATTTAAAAAAACCATGATTCCAAATATACGGTACATATATAAAAATCTTCTTTGAAATGTTTATGAAATATGCTTGAATACTGCACATTTACAATACTTGCATTATCTCATTAGGACACTGCTAGTATCTTTTTCTATACTATCGCTAAGTAAGTGACAAGCTTAGTTACAAAAGAAAAAGAAAAATCTCTTAAAACTTCCTATAAGAAACTCAAGTTTCACTGTACGCTGATAAAGCTTGGTAGACTATTAAAATCAAAATACAGCGGCGTTCAACCTGATGTCTAAAGCTAACCAACCAATCTGAAAATTACACTGCTATAGGGCAACACGTCATACTTAGTGCACCAAAAAATTATGCACCAAAAAATTTGGCAATGCGATAGCATCTATCAGGGCCATCAATAGTACGTAGGATACCAACGAAAAAGTATCAAAAACAATTAGTCCGCATCACAGACTGTGCATACGGACGTTTGCTGCCAAATGACGTGGTTTGGGAGTGATGTTTTGGCGAATCGTGATCCACATAGTAATTTTAAATTTGACTAACCAACGCATCGCTCATCTAATGTTTTATTTACCTGAAATTCAATGGAAAGATTGTGTGTGTAGATGGCACAACATGTTTGTAAGAATTTCTATGAAGATATATCGTCATTTGGTTCTTCTATGGGTTAATGTTGCATTATCTGTATAGCAATTTGTAGCACGACTTTTAATTTTATTGCAGATCTGAAGATGGTAACTCAGTTTTACAGAAACCGGTAATCTATAACAAAGCTTGTATGACGATCTCGACGAAGAAGTTTTTCTTCAAAGTAATCACCACAGATCGTCACTGCAAACTCATCAGTAAAGTAATAAGTAAGTCTGCTTTGTTAAAGAAAGAAATATGAAAAATTAAACGAGAAAGTTGAAATGAATATGTGAGTTAAATAGGAAAAGAAGTTCGTGGAAGACACAACAATACATACAACATTACGAAGCACTTGAATAATGAAGATACTCTGCAGTTAAATTTAATATCCGAAAAGAAATGGTTGAGCCACTTGAAATGTTTATGGACTTATAATGAATAAGAATCAGAAATATAAACACCAAAACCAGAAACTTTATAGATTTCATAAACGCAGTATATCTGAAAACAATGGAAGAAGTAAAAAAATGCAATCAAAGAAACAAAAGAACGTTACCTGTCACTGACAATATAAACATGGAGCTGATTAAATATGCACTGATAAACTAACGCATGAATTCTTTAATTTTATGAATGTTTGCTGGCTGAGCAGACATGAGACGCACGAATGGAATGAAGCTTTGGTATGCCCTATTTACAAGAAAGGCAGTAAATCACAATGCTGAGGAATAAATCTAATAAATTCCTGCTATGAACTGTGTGCTAAAATTATAAACAAGAGATTAGTATCGATAGTGAAGGCACGTACATTAGAGGTACAACATGGTTTTAGAAAGAGTAGATAATGTTCTGTTTCTCCTTCCACTATGGCCCAAGTAACCAAGAAAAGAATGGAGTTCGGATTGCCAACTTTTACGTTTTTAGCGATTTTAACAAGACGTTTGACAAGATAATGCGGGAAGTTCTATGCGAATCATTTAAGAAATTGGGAGTTCCAGTACATCTGATTATGACAGTTCAGTCAGTACACAAAAATAATAAAATAAGAATCCGTGTGTGAGGAATTTGAAAGAAACTGCCAATATCAGTTAAGCAGTGCGACAAGTCTGTCCACTGTCCGCCATCCTTTTTAATGTTTACATCGAGGAAATCATTCGTAAATGGTTGACACATTAAGAAATGATAATTTTAATTTTATGACTATTTTTTTTTGCTGACGATCAGATTATAACAGGAGAATCTGAAGAAAGGCTGAAATTTCACTGCACAAATTGAGTGAAACTGCCGCCAAATACGGAATGATAATATTGACAGATAAAAGAATAGTGACGGCATTTCAAGGATTGGAACCCAGAAGAGCCAAAATTGCTATACGTAGACAAACAACTGAGATGTAAGAGAGTTTAAATATTTAGAATGCGATTTTAAATTTTCCAAGTCAAATGATATAGAGCAAAAATTGAACAGATTCAGACATATCTGTGAAATTGGCGAACGTACATTAAAACATAACGTACGGAAAGATACATTAATTACACTCTACAGAGTAGCTGTTGCATAGCAGCGAATGTTTGACGCTAACAGCTGATTAATTACGACGAATCGAATTATCAGAGACGAAGTTCCAGCGCCTTGTAGCGGGATATTCATTGTTGGACTATGAAAGAAATACCAATATTTGATAACGACTAAATCTTCAACCTATTACAAATATAACTGAAAATACCGACTGAACTAGGAAGATTGTGTCCAACGTATGTCTAATGATAGAATAATTAAAGCGGTAGTTCAACATACCCCAAACGGCAGGAACTGCGTTGGACCTCCCTTAAGAGGATAGTGTAACAGTTCTGAGGTGAAAGAGGCCAAAAGGCCTAATCCCTGAAGACGAAGATGATGATGATGACGATGATGAAGAAAACCGTACAGGGCCTGTATTTACCCGAGACGATTGGAATGTGCATTGAATGCCAACGATTTTCTCACACGGTATCGGGCGTCCTAATGTGCTTTGCTACTTTAGTATTTTTGTCCACCCTCCGTATAATCGTAGTGAAATAAGTAGCAATGAGTGCTAAAGTTGTTCCAAATGAAATGTGGTAAAATGTGACCACTATCCATGTCCATCATCGTTACCTGACTTTGCCACTACTTCCCAGAAAAAAAAAAAGGTATGAGATTCCGTTGGAAACCGTACACGACTACTGGAAGCTGTTTTGAGTATCAACGGCTTTCGAACACCATATTATCCACAGTAATTTCTTGTGTTCCTGGTGTTTCCGTATTTTTGTTCACCACCTGTATTAGTGTGTACATTAACTAATATACTGCAGAACAATGTCAGTTTTATGTTTTGTTTACAGCCTCTGTGGGTCGCTAATATACAAACATTACATCAGGAATATAAAGACGTGTGGGCAAGTGACGTCGCCCTCTGTACGTGATGCATCAAGATGATAAAGCCATTGTGATGAAATAATACTAGAATCAACCTTGCAGTTCATCTTGAACATGGTTTCTTTTGTCTTACATGTTAGTGTGATTCTTTTATGAGTATTCCACCAAAAGGAATTGTTCTTCGTGGCTCGAGAACACTTGTAGTCAGTGACAGAATTCGCGTGACTCCCTGCTGTCACCGCATGTTACTGCAAAGCAGTACTGCCTGTTGCGCAGCATAACAGGCAAGGAGAGTGTGGAAAGGAAGTAGCGAAGATTCTTCGAGATACACCCCTGTTTTAGTTTGACATAATGTGGACCTTGCTAACGAATCAACCAATTAACTTGCAATTTTATGTTTACCACGGCGTGTTATTCTCTTTATTCTGATACCATTTGCTACTCAGGGTCTTTCAGTAAGAGAGTGAAAAAGTTTAACAGGACATAGAGGATGCTCCACTGAAAAATTTGCGGTAGGGAAACTGGGATTGGAGAAGCCAGCTTAAGGAAAAGATAGGAATAAAATCACATTACTGGGTACATTTTTATTTACATTACTTACAGTCCACAGAAAGTACCATCATTAACATAATGAACCTACAATTTGTACTGTATCATACAAAATGTGCTGAAACTGACGGTGATCAACCTCCATGCAAGGATGACATCGGCGAATAATATTCTGACACACCCTGACAAATATCCCATGTGTGTTCCGAATAACATCAAAGGCAGCTACAATTCTGGAAACTAATTCCACCTCCGTATCCACTGGGATCTCATACGCAAATGACTTTGGATATCCACATAGGAAATAATCAAGGAGATTCAGGTCAGGTGACCTCGCAGGCCATGGAATAGGACCTCTCCTTCCAATCCAGCGAGCAGGAAATACGGCGTTGAAATAGCTGCGGAGGTCCACACTGAAGTCCAGAACAACCAAGGGTACGTTCTCCAACAACTCTTTGCACGAACCTCAAGTACAGATGGCCATTCAGATGGCCAGGTAGAAGATATGGCCCAGTGACACTGTAGCCTACAATGCCGCCCCAGATATTCACCGCGAAAAGTATTTGATGGCGTGACTCTACTACAGTGTGAGGGTTTTCCTCATCCCACACATGGTTATTTCTCTGTTCGAAATACCGTCACTATCAA
This sequence comes from Schistocerca piceifrons, assembly GCF_021461385.2. Taxonomy (NCBI): domain Eukaryota; kingdom Metazoa; phylum Arthropoda; class Insecta; order Orthoptera; family Acrididae; genus Schistocerca; species Schistocerca piceifrons. Next base: position 304,355,658 of record NC_060140.1, read on the forward strand.
ATAAGGTCTCCTCAGTAAACAGCACAGTATGGAGGAAATCTGGTCCACCAATCCATTGCTGAAAAAACACTGACACAATGCGAGCATTCGTGCAAAATCAGTCACAAGCATTGCTTGGGATCGCTGTAGGCGATATGGGTGTAATTTTTATTCGTGGAGTACTCGCCCCATGGCAGTATGTTCAGTGACAATTTCACACGAAATAGACGATTGCTTCTAATGGGGTCCGCTTCAACACGTTCCAGCACCTCCCATTCAAAATCGGGTGTGCGCGCGGTCCTCATGTTGCCAGATCCCTCATTTCTTCTTTCAAATGAACCAACTCTTGCATTCGTCGATCGAGAGAAATTAACACGCTTTTTCACAGATGACGCCTGTCTCGAAATCGTTCCCTGTGCAGCCTATCAGCAGCGAGAGCATTGTAACGTACTTCCCCATACATTTCGTCCATGTCTGTGAGTTCTGCAAAACTCTACAGGTACTGGTCCATCGTATTGTACTGTACGTCTCTGAATAGCACTGAGTAATGAATTGGCCTGCCGGTAATAGCACGTTCTGTCATGGGACAAAGTACATACGATACAACAGAGCCACCTTATGGACAAGTAAAACAAACAAAACCTGCATCATGACTTCCAAGTAATCAGGATCTTCCTCGTCGTTCCTTTGCAGGAAATAAAGAATCTACATGTAAATAAACACCACAGTAAGTGTAAAATTGTAAGCATGTTATAAATAAGTTGCGAAACAGAATTGCTAGACAAAGCGGTTGGCAAGTTTACTTCCATATCTCCTTAAGCTGGCTTCTCCGACCCCAATTCGCTACCTCAAATTGTGCAGTGGCGGATTCTCTGTGTGCTGTTGAATTTTTGCTCTTACAGGAAGACCCTGTACACCTGTTATCATAGTTTAGTGAATGGAGATAACAAAATTTCTTGAGATGCCGTCAGTATGAATGAATCGTGCCAACATAGTTTTCAATTAAGTAGAGTGGATGATGGGCAACAAACCATTTGCGGTATTTACTTTCTGAGTTTCTGTCACATTGATCCCAACGGCTCAAGGAAATGGACGTTAAGCTTGTCTCTAAGACGCCGATAATAATAATTTCTGAGAAAAATGAGACGAAACCCGAATTCTTATTTCTGTACCACTATTACCACTTTTTATGTATGGGTGTGAATCATGTTATGTCTACAGTTAGTCCTCGTCGTACTGAGACTCAGCACAGTTTCTTCCGTTGTTCCTGACTGTCAAACGTGTAACTAAAACGAAAGCCGCTAACGAGTTAGCCTTGCATGCCTCACCAATACAGATGGCCGTACCGTAGATGCAACCACAACGGAGAGGTATCTGTCGAGATGTTTTCCGAGGGCATGCAGCTTTAATGTGTCGTTAAATGATGATGGCGTCTTCTGGGGTAAAATATTCCGGAGGTAAAATAATCCCCCACTCGGATCTCTGGGCGGGGACTAATCAGGAGGACGTCGTTATCAGGGGAAAGAAAACTGGCGTTATATGGATCGGAGCGTGGAATATTAGATTTCTTAATCGTGCCGGTAGGTTAGAATATTTAAAAACGGCAATGGATAGGTTTAAGATAGATATTGTGAGGGCCGTCCGGGGTGGCGGAGCGGTTCTAGGCGTACTGGAACTCATCTGCCGCGAGTGTGAACTGCAGGGGCAATGTATATAGCATTATAGATTGCACTGCTTTGAGCCGGCCGTTGTGGCCGAAAGGTTCTTGGCGCTTCAGTCCGGAACCGCGCTGCTGCAACTGTCGTAGGTTCGAATCCTGCCTCGGACATGGATATGTGTGATGTCCTTAGGTTAGTTAGGTTTAAGTAGTTCTAAGTTCTAGGGGATTGATAACCACAGAAGTCAAGTCCCATAGTGCTCAGAACCATTTGAACCTTTTTTTTTATATTGTGGAAATTAGCGAAGTTCGGTGGTAGGAGGAACAAGACTTCTGGTCTGATGAATACAAAATCAAATAAGGGTAATGCAGGAGTAGGGTTAATAATGAATAAAAAGTAGGAGTGCGGTTTAAGCTACTACAAACAGCGTGGTGAACACATTATTGTAGCCAAGATAGGCACGGAACCCACTCTTACCATATCAGCACAAGTTTACATGCCAACTATCTCCGCAGATGACGAAGTGGTTGTAGAAATGTATGATGCGATAAAAGAAAATAATTCAGATAATGCCGGCCGCGGTGGTCTCGCGGTTCTAGGCGCGCAGTCCGGAACCGTGCGACTGCTACGGTCGCAGGTTCGAATCCTGCCTCGGGCATGGATGTGTGTGATGTCCCTAGGTTAGTTAGGTTTAAGTAGTTCTAAGTTCTAGGGGACTGATGACCACAGCAGTTGAGTCCCATAGTGCTCAGAGCCATTTGCACTAATTTTGCACCAATTCAGATAATGACGGCGGACTGGAATTCGATAGTAGGAAAAGGAAGAGATGGAAAACTAGTAGGTGAATATGGATTGGGGGTAAGGAATGAAAGAGGATGTCGCTTGGTAGAATTTTGCATAGAGCATAACTTCATCATAGCTAACACTTCGTTTAAGAATCATGAATGAAGGTTGTATACATGGAAGAGGCCTGGAGATACCGGAAGGTATCAGATAGATTATATGATGGTAAGACAGAGATTTAGGAAACAGGTTTTAAGTTGTAAGACATTTCCAGGCGCAGATGTGGACTCTGACCGCAATATATTGCTTATGAACTGCAGACTAAAATTGAAGAAACTGCGAAAAGGTAGGAATTTAAAGAGATGGGTCCTGGATAAACTGAAAGAACAAGAGGTAATAGAAAGTTTCAGAGAGATCATTAGGGAGCGATTGATAACAACGGGGAAGGAGATACATTAGAAGAAGAATCGGTAGCTTTGAGAGACGAAATAGTGAAGGCAGCAGAGAATCAAGTTGGTGAAAATACGAGGGCTAGTAGACATCCATAGGTTACAGGAGAGATATTGAATTTAATCGATGAAAGGAGAAAATATAAAAAGGCAATAAATGAAGCAGGTGAAAAGGAATACAAACATCTCAAAAACGACATCGACGGGGAGTGAAAAATTGCTAAGCATGGATGGCTGCAGGACAAATGTAAGGATATACAGGCATATATCACTAGGGGTAAGTTAGATACTGCCTACAGAAAAATTAAAGAGACCTTTGGAAAAAATAGAACCACTTTTATTAATACCAAGCGCTCAGGAAAACCAGTTCTTAGTGAAGACGGGAAAGCAGAAATGTGCAAGGAGTATATAGAGGGTCTATACAAGGGCCATGTACTTGAGGACAATATTATGGAAGTGGGAGAGGACATAGACGAAGATGAAATGGGAGATAGATACTGCGTGAAGAATCTGACAAAGCACTGAAAGATCTAAGTCGAAACAACGCCCCGGGAGTCGACAACATTCCATTAGAGCTACTGATAGCCTTGGGAGAGCCAGCACTGACAAAACTCTACCATCCGGTGAGTAAGATGTACGAGAGAGGTGAAATATCCTCAGAGTTCAAGAACAATATAATGTTTCCAATCCCGAAAAATGCAGGTGCTAACAGTTCTTAAAATAAGCGAATTATCAGTTTAAAAAGTCCTGGCTCCAAAATACTGACACGAATTCTTAAAGACGAATGGAAAAACTGGTTGAAGCGGACCTCGGGAAAGAGCAGTTTGGTTCCGTAGAAATATTGGACACGTGAGGCAATAGTAACCCTACGTCTTATCTTAGAAGATGGATTAAGGAAAGGGAGATCTACGTTTCTAGCAATTGTCGCTTGGAGAAGGCTTTTGACAATGTTAACAAGAAAGTTCTTTTTAAAATTCTGAAGGTGGCAGTGGTAAAATACAGGCAGCGAAAGGCTGTTTACAATTTGTACAGAAGCCAGATGGCAGTTATAAGGGTCGAGATGCATGAAAGGGAAGTAGTGGGTGGGAAGGGAATGAGTCAGGTATGTAGCCTATCCCTAATGTTATTCAATCCGTATATTGAGCAAGCAGTAACGAAAAGAAAACAAAAAAAATTGAGTACGAATTAAAATCAATGGAGAACAAATAAAAGCTTTGAGGTTTGCCTATGACATTGTAATTCTGTTGGAGACATCAAAGGACCTGGAAGAGTAGTTTAACCGAATGGACAGTGTCTCGAAAGGAAGATAGAGTAGCATGGGGACCTGCATCAAACCAGTCTCTGGACCGAAGACATTTGACACGGGATATTTTGCTCGGAACAGTCACGGAAAGAGTACGATAACATACGCGTCCATCACTAGAGCGATGAGCTATTGCGCTAAATACGTCTCTACTTCCTTCATACGAGCAGTTGCTCACGTTCAGAGCGCTATTTTTCTTAATATTGTATTAGTATGCCACCCGTAAAGAGAATTCATAAGTAAAAATCCACTTAAGGTAAGGACCGTGATCGTGACAAGAAAATCTGGTGTGAGATGGTTTGGAGGACAATACGAGGACCCTCACGTTCGTGGAGTATTCCCAGAATCGTGCTGACGTAATTCAGAACGCTTGGGCCGGTCTGTAATCTTCTTAAAGACACAGACCGCAATTTGTTGAACAAACTGATGCTAATCGTCGCACGGTATTTTCCTGTGTTGGTCGTTAGTGAGAGGAGATGGCAACACCATCACGTATCCCATTGCATCCCACACACGCAAATACCTCCACACCTGCCTCAACTTGCGACGTGACGAGATCTCACGAGCTGTGCGGAGACGCGAGTTTGTACAGCCGGGAGTAGGCGTGCTCTTGCAGACATAAGCAAACTGACGTAGGAAGGGAACCTGCGGAGACTGACAGCTGCCAGAAGGCACAGTTTCGCCGTATGTCTGCCAGAGAGCTAGCAGAGACGAGATGAGCGAATCGCACGCAAACTGAGGTAATTTCAAAGCCGCGTGCGTTTGACGGTGGTGGTAATGGCCGCTTTAGTTGAATCCACGAGACTTGCGAATTTCCATAGTTTGCATGGTATAAATGACGTCACAGAAATTGAACAGTATTTGATAAACAATACCACTCTCTGAAACAGAATTTTAGACCCGACTTAACGATAAATATGCCCATTCCTTCAAAAAGATTGTTAATACGTTACAGTAAATTCAAGCTAATTGAAAGTATTAAGATCTGACTATAGTTTATTTGAAATGGCATTAACAAGGACCACAACTAACAAATTACGGCTAATCCATTACCTACAGCCACTGTGGGTATCTTTTTTTTTTGTGGTCGTCGGTTATCCGTAGCTGCAGATCCACGGATGCATTTTTATGTTACAGGTGATCTTCCCTTTATAAATAATAAAGAAAGGCTTTGGGCAATGTTTGTTTATCAGTAACTAGAGAGTGATGGCCACAGCCATTTCACTCCATCAGTGTGGCCACCTTCACATTAGACAACAGCAATACAGCGTCATCTTGAAAACATGTGTACCTGTAGTTATCAAAGCGCCTGCTTTCTGCATTCGTCGATGCGTGCCAGAACTTTCACCACAACAGCCACCTTCAACTGAGACTGCTGCTTTTAGTCTAATGTTTTTTGACGTCATGCACGTGGCTTCAAAACAGCTCTTTTTCAGAAATTGGAGTCTTATTCGTCAAGCTAAGTGTCACGTAGTTTTCTTTTTATAGATAGCTACTTGAGCAGACAATCCATTGTATTCAGAGTGTCTTTCTGTACCCATGCATGCGTTGTTTATAATTTATTGACAGATTGGTGTTGAACAAGAGGTGGAACAGCAAAAAACATACAAAAACAGAGATCACTAAAGAAGTTATCATGATGTGTACCAGACGATTCCAGTGGTCTAAGTCAGAGGATTACGAAACTGAAATTGGGTTTGGGCTAGGTGTGGTATTACGAGAGTTAGTTGTGTACGTTTACCGAACTTTTAATTAATGATTAGTAATGGAAATGTCAGTTAAGCAAAAATAATTGTAGGAATCGAGGCGTTCTGACCTTGTACTCAGAATTGAATTAAATCAATTTCTTAAAAAATCTATTTTAAAAACAGTGTCAAAATTACGCTGAGCAATTCTTTCAGTTCAAGCTTTGCACGATTAGGAAATCATTCATAGAAGCTATCCCCGTCAACCCGAATGTCACTGCGGAGAAGAAGTAGTCCTGACATGCAGTGTATCTTAGTGAAGGGGAAGGCAATTTCCAAAGAAACAAACACGAAACTTAAGGCACATGAAGAAAGATGGTCAACCAGATACAAGCAAAACATCGATAACTTAAAGGAATTATATGTCGTGAACAAAGGTGCCTGTTGCGTTGCATCAGAATCAGTTTTTATCACCTAGATTCTTACGTTATGGTTTGCACAGAAATTTTCATCTGAAGCATTCGATATTGAATAAACTAAATGCTCGTAATATATTGCAAATTTATGAAAATTTCTATATATACGAAAATAAACAACAACAAATCGTAAGAATTACAACAGCATAGAGGTAGTGATGGATCACACTTGTCAGTATCCACTGTATAATGTTCTTCGGTTACTGTTACATATTTTTATTTAACATCCGGGGGCACTTTCTTACAACTGTAGACTAACACAAGACACAAGCGTAAAACAAGGAAGTACGCTTCAACACTGGTCAAACTTTGTGTTTAGACACATTCTGGTACTTCCTTTCGTGTAGATTGAAGTGTTTGAATAAATTGAAGTGCTTGACAACTAAATAAGCCAGGCAACTGCCATTAATTAGCATTTAGTGTGAGACACAGGGTTGATGTGGCAATCGACGGATGGAAGATGAGTTGTACAATGAAATGTGTAGCCCACATGTTTACTTATGATTATTTTTAAGAAGTTATCCCCCCATGAACCATAGACCTTGCCGTTGGTGAGGAGGCTTGCGTGCCTCAGCGATACAGATAGCCGTACCATGGGTACAACCACAACGAAGGGGTATCTGTTGAGAGGCCAGACAAACGTATGGTTCCTGAAGAGGGGCAGCAGCCTTTTCAGTAGTTGCAAGGGCAACAGTCTGGATGATTGACCGATCTGGCCTTGTAACAATAACCAAAACGGCCTTGCTGTGCTGGTTCTGCGAACGGCTGAAAGCAAGGGGAAACTACAGCCGTAATTTTTCCCGAGGGCATGCAGCTTTACTGTATGGTTAAATGATGATGGCGTCCTCTTGGGTAAAATATTCCGCAGGTAAAATAGTCCCCCATTCGGATCTCCGGGCGGGCACTACTCAAGAGGATGTCGTTATCAGGAGAAAGAAAACTGGCCTTCTACGGATCGGAGCGTGGAATGTCAGATCCCTTAATCGGGCAGGTAGGTTAGAAAATTTAAAAAGGGAAATGGATTATTAAAGTTAGATATAGTGGGAATTAGTGAAGTTCGGTGGCAGGAGGAACAAGACTTCTGATCAGGTGACTACAGGGTTATAAACACAAAATCAAATAGGGGTAATGCAGGAGTAGGTTTAATAATGAATAGGAAAATAGGAATGCGGGTAAGCTACTACAAACAGCATAGTGAACGCATTATTGTGGCCAAGATAGATACGAAGCCCACACCTACTACAGTAGTACACGTTTATATGCCAACTAGCTCTGCAGAAGAAATGTATGCTGAAATAAAAGAAATTATTCAGATAGTGAAGGGAGATGTAAATTTAATAGTCATGGGTGACTGGAATTCGAGTGAAGGAAAAGGGAGAGAAGGATACGTAGTAGGTGGATATGGATTGGGGCTAAGAAATGAAAGAGGAAGCCGCCTGGTAGAATTTTGCACAGAGCACAACTTTATCATAGCCAACACTTGGTTTAAGAATCATGAAAGAAGGTTGTACACATGGAAGAACCCTGGAGATACTTAAAGGTATCAGATAGATTATATAATGGTAAGACAGAGATTTACGAACAAGATTTTAAATTGTAAGACATTTCCAGGGGCAGATGTGGACTCTGACCACAATGTATTGGTTATGAACTGTAGATTAAAACTGAAGAAACTGCAAAAAGGTGGGAATTTAAGGAGATGGGACCTGGATAAACTGAAAGAACCAGAGGTTGTACAGAGTTTCAGGGAGAGCATAAGGGAACAATTGACAGGAATGGGGGGAAGAAATACAGTAGAAGAAGAATGGGTAGCTTTGAGGGATGAAGTAGTGAAGGCAGCAGAGGATCAAGTAGGTAAAAAGACGAGGGCTAGTAGAAATCCTTGGGTAACAGAAGAATTATTGAATTTAATTGATGAAAGGAGGAAATATAAAAATGCAATAAATGAAGCAGGCAAAAAGGAATACAAATGTCTGAAAAATGAGATCGACAGGAAGTGCAAAATGGCTAAGCAGGCATGGCTAGACGACAAATGTAAGGATGTAGAGGCTTATCTCACTAGGGGTAAGATAGATACTGCCTACAGGAAAATTAAAGAGACCTTTGGAGATAAGAGAACCACTTGTATGAACATCAAGAGCTCAGATGGAAACCCAGTTCTAAGCAAAGAAGCCGGCCGCGGTGGCCGTGCGGTTCTAGGCGCTCCAGACCGGAGCCACGCTACTGATACGGTCGCAGGTTCGAATCCTGCCTCGGGCATGGGTGTGTGTGATGTCCTTAGGTTAGTTAGGTTTAATTAGTTCTAAGTTCTAGGGGACTGATGACCACAGCAGTTGAGTCCCATAGTGCTCAGAGCCATTTAAAATAAAGAAAAAATAAAAATAAAATTTTTAAGGAAAGAAGGTAAAGCAGAAAGGTGGAAGGAATATATAGAGGATCTATACAAGGGCGATGTACTTGAGGACAATATTATGGAAATGGAAGAGGATGTAGATGAAGATGAAATGGGAGATACGATACTGCGTGAAGAGTTTGACAGAGCACTGAAAGACGTGAGTCGAAACAAACCCCGCGGAGTTGACAACATTCCATTGGAACTACTGACGGCCTTGGGAGAGCCAGTCCTGACAAAACTCTACCATCTGGTGAGAAAGATGTATGAAACAGGCGAAATACCCTCAGACGTCAAGAAGAATATAATAATTACAATCCCAAAGAAAGCAGGTGTTGACAGATGTGAAAATTACCGAACAATCAGTTTAATAAGCCACAGGTGCAAAATACTAACACGAATTCTTTACAGACGAATGGAAAAACTAGTAGAAGCCGACCTCGGGGAAGATCAGTTTGGATTTCGTAGAAATCCTGGAACACGTGAGGCAATAATGACCTTACGACTTATCTTAGAAGAAAGATTAAGGAAAGGCAAACCTACGTTTCTAGCATTTGTAGAGTTAGAGAAAGCTTTTGACAATGTTGACTGGAATACTCTCTTTCAAATTCTAAAGGTGGCAGGGGTAAAATGAAGGGAGCGAAAGGCTATTTACAATTTGTTGCAGTTATAAGAGTCGAGGGCCATGAAAGGGAAGCAGTGGTTGGGAAGGGAGTGAGACAGGGTTGTAGCCGCTCCCCGATGTTATTCAATATGTATATTGAGCAAGCAGTAAGGAAACAAAAGAAAAATTCCGAGTAGGTATTAAAATCCATGGTGAAGAAACAAAAACTTTGAGGTTCGCCGATGACATTGTAATTCTGTCAGAGACAGCAAAGGACATGGAAGAGCAGTTGAATTGAACGGACAGTGTCTTGAGAGGAGTGTATAAGATGAACATCAACAAAAGCAAAACGAGGATAATGGAATATAGTAGAATTAAGTCGGGTGATGCTGAGGGAATTACATTAGGAAATGAGACACTTCATGTAGTAAAGAAGTTTTGCTATTTGGGGAGTAAAATAACTGATGATGGTCGAAGTAGAGAGGATATAAAATGTAGACTGGCCATGGCAAGGAAAGCGTTTCTGAAGAAGAGAACTTTGTTAACATCGAGTATAGATTTAAGTGTCAGGAAGTCTTTTCTGAAAGTATTTGTATGGAGTGTAGCCATGAATGGAAGTGAAACATGGACAATAAATAGTTTGGACAAGAAGAGAATAGAAGCTTTCGAAATGCGGTGCTACAGAAGAATGCTGAAGATTAGATGGGTAGATCACATAACTAATGAGGATGTATTGAATAGGATTGGGGAGAAGAGTAGTTTGTGGCACAACTTGACCAGAAGAAGGGATCGGTTGGTAGGACATGTTCTGAGGCATCAAGGGATCACCAATTTAGTATTGGAGGGCAGTGTGGAGAGTAAAAATCGTAGAGGGAGGCCAAGATATGAATACACTAAGCAGATTCAGAAGGATGTAGGTTGCAGTAGGTACTGGGAGATGAAAAACCTTGCACAGGATAGAGTAGCATGGAGAGCTGCATCAAACCACTCTCAGGACTGAAGACCAACAACAACAACAACATCCGTTTAAACTCAATGATAATGAAGGAGATGCTAGAACATCTACTTATTCGATTATTTTTAATGATTTATGTTCTAAAACTCAAGTATAATGACGGAAATGCTGGAATTTCCACTTATTCATAGATACACTATTCCAACAAGTATGCTGTTGTAGTTTCATTTTTATGTAAGATTTGTTCTATGAGAATGAATGTAAATTGTCTTACAGTTCGAATCGTCAGTGCTATGACGATTGATTGAAATGAAAATATTGAATCTGGAGCATCGAAGCAATGAGGGTCAATTTAGTCCCGACAGTCTTTGGAATTTGAATCTATGCTATTCTGCTCGCCGGTTTGGGATGATAAGAAAATACTCGAGTCTCGGAATACAAAGAAATTATCGTGCATTTGAAGTAGTGAGAAGACTCGTGTCCTGACTTTCAATGACCTAATATGAACAGTTCCGAATTTTAATGAGGTTAGAATTGTTCGGACGTGATATTTCATGAACTTCAGCACTGTTCAGGCTGAGGGGAGCCTAAACACTCTAATCACGCTGCACTCCCATGTGCCTGGACTTTATGATTATTGCTTCTGCTCCACCACTGAAGCCAATACCAAATAGCCTTTGACAAATAAACTGAGCAAAAAGTAAACTTTAAAGCTGCCAGTTTCTTTTCCTGTGATTTATCAACATCCTGACACTTTGCTACTGATTTATTTAATCTAAACAGGTGATGATCAGATGGAAACTAGTATGACAGCAGTAGTATTGGAGCAAGGGGTGTTCTTGCATATTCTGCATTGTTGCCAGATGCATCCAATATGGCGGCGATGACGTCAAACAAGATGGCGGCGTGTAGACTTGCCAACAACACATGATGTCATCCAAGATGGCAGCTATGACGTAATTCAAGATGACTGATTTTGGCACGCAGTTTGATATTGGCAGAAAGACAGGTCAATTGGGCTACCTCCACTAACCTGACCACCTCCTCAAGAAAATGGCGGGAGGCTCAAATACCACCACGATATTACAGCCTCTACTAACCTAAGAAAATGGTGGCGAGGTAGGTTAATTGTGGCACATCCACTAACCTAAGTTATCTGAATGCTACCTCCTCATAGGGACTGGCGGGAAGTCTGAATTATGGAGCGAAGTTAGGTCAATTGGGCTATCTCTACTAAGCTAAGAAAATGGTGAGAAGGATAGAACAGTTGGGCCACCTCCACTAACTTAAATCAACCGAGCGCCACCTTGTCTTAAGAAATGGCTGGGAGAGGACTCAGCCTATGCTGGACATAAGTCTTTATTTTGCATGTAACAGTCTTTATTTAACCAATTTGAGGCACTACCACCATCCAGTGTGGTCGCCCTGGGGTCCTGAGTCCAACTGGCATAGCACACATTACTGCCACCAGATTGAGCTCTCCTCTGTTCTGTGACGTAATCCAAGATGGCGGTCTGATGTTGGGGGGGGGGGGGGGAGATGGCGGGAAACAGTCTGTTGGCCATGGGGTCTGAAGTCCAACTGACCTAGTGCACAGTAATGATACCAGAGGGAGCTGTCGTCCATTCTATGACGTAATTCAAGATGGCAGAGGAAAAACAGCAGGAAATAGTGTGTCACCACGAGATCTGGAGTCCAACTGGTCTAATACACAGTACCACCACAAGAGGGCGCTGTCATCCCTTCCATGACATAATCCAAGATGACAGTCTGGTGGTATAGAGGAAGGGCCACATAAAAGGAAATTGAAGGGTATACTGTTTATTTATTTAAAAAAATCAATTTGTGGGGGTTGGATTTCTCGTGCCCATAATTCTCTGCTGTTTGGAAACATGTAGGTCTTGTAAGAAGTAATTACATGGAGGAAACATGTTGCATGACCTGATGTTCAGCACTGTACTCTGGGTGTCTTAACCTAATGTTTGGCCCTTTGTCAGCACTTAACCTATTGTTCTGTTAAGTGGTTTTCCATGTCACACAAATTTCCTTAAACTATTCTACCACCTTAGATACCAAATTAAGTAATTAGTTATGTCCTCCCACTATTTTTAGTTCACTTTTCGAATTTCACATGCTTTTGAATGATACCTCTGGTGCATTTTCCTCTGTCATCCACGCTGTTAAACTTTGGTACAGCGTTTTACGCGAAAATTATGCAAATTAACCTAGTGTTCTGCACTTAACCTGCTGTTCTGCTCCAAGTTACCCACTTACACACACCCTCTCCTTAACTATTGTACCGCTAACACCATCTTGATATAAAAATTTATGCAAATTAATTAATTCGATATTTTTTACATGTATGGGATAGCTTCTTTTGATTCACAGCACCCTACTGGTCAGTGAAATCGATGGAATACAGTTTAAACAAAAACCTGTAGTAAAAAATAAATCCCGCCACTTGACGCCTGACTCCGCAACTGTACCTGCCGCAGCCACTGCCGCTGCAGCTGCACCTGGCCCCTTCTCCACCCTGGCCGCAGCCGCGACATCATTGCTCTGGCGTACATGGGGCGCCATGCTGAGAAATTGAGGAGGTACTTGCGTATTTTCTGGTCCATGCAGAGCAGTTTCTACATGGTAACAAGTATGCGGCAGCAAGAGGAATCTGAGGAAACTTCGACATGGAAGCGAAGTGAATCAGGGGAGCAGTTGAAATTTTTCTGTCGAGGTGGCATTATACTGTATGTCTATTGAGGTACCAGTGATACACGTGAGTTGGCTACGTATTTGATGCTTTTCAGGAAGACAGAGAACCATCCACCTCTAAACTTACTTGCGTCTGCGTAGAAGCATAACAGAGAGTGGATGGGGTGATCGATTGAGGTGGAGCTGTAACGAGGTAAAATTTAATGGTAGACTGATGATGCATTCTAGAGAAGGAAAAGTTGCTGCAGGTCAATTTTAACACTGTTCTGTCAGGATGCATCAGTCACGTGACATAGCCTGTGGTCGATTGTATATAGCCACATGTTCCAAATGTGGTTTAAGGCATTGTCTACTTGCGATCGTTAACGGTAAACCTGTCGGTCATCGGAGGACTTCCATCTCATGTGTAATGAAACGTGACACACTCCTATAAACGAACTTTGATTTATGCCATGTACTCCATCTCCCTGTCACATCTTGGGTGTAAAATCAAGACTTCAGCTTCATAACTAAGTTAGCGATAGGTGCTTGTGAGGTACTGGAATCCCTGTGTATACATTTTCCTGACAGATGTGGTATTTACAGAGTAAATGGCGGAATGACTTGTAATTTTCACATGTCGGATGCTGCCACTATGTCTTTATCTGTTTCCTTGCAAGAGGTATTCCCCATTACTAACGATCATTTTATATAGGGCTGATGCAGGCATAGTATAATTTCAGAACCTTGATCAGATGTAAACAGTGGACGCTATACATCTCCAGAAAGCTATAATGTGCTCGTATCATGCAGAGCTAATGTTTTAAGGAAGTAGATTTTCGTTTTACGGTTCGATAACATAGTTTATCATAGAGAAACCTGGATGAAGGATGTATGTCTTGCGCTTGAAATATATTTCTTACATAGGAATATTAACAGTGCTACATTCCGTATGACTGATAGGTTGGAGACGCAAGCGATCTAACATTATAGCCCATTTTAAGTGCAGAACGTTGTAGCCTTAGGAGTGCATGTGTTTATGTTCTCTCTTACCAATACCTTCCAGGTGCTGATCCCAGACTCTGGAATGATACTTTAAAATTGATAGCTTCGTTGATTTATGTAAAAATGCTTCGAACTTCATCCGTCTGGAGTTCCATCACGCATAAAAATCATCCATTTATTATTCATCTTTACTGTCTGCTATCACATCACGACACTTTCAAATCTGTTACTATACATCAATGAGGAGTGCTAACCTCCTCAACATGAGCACACCTCGAGAAATCTTATGCACCTGGATTTGTGAGGAGTCGGCATGCTACATTCGCTCGTAAGGCATGGAATGTAGCGGTCCACTTCTGGTTGGTTAGAGATTAAATCGGTAACAGTGCTGCAGGGCGGGTTGATCAATGGCAGTATGAGGGGGTCTTTCACTCTCTAATTTTACCCTAAGACACCGAGAATGCTCTGTGACTCCCATACGCAGAGAGATAGGTCGTAAATTAAGCACTATGCTCGAGGTTTTAGGAATATGTAAAGCACTGTCTGATATACTTTAATGGTGTATGTGTTTGAGAATTAACAATGAATCGACGTACTGCACAATCATCTATTCACATTTGCAATGATACTCTGGAGAAGGGGTGGTTTACCTATGATACTGAAATTAGGAAACATGCTGTCACATCATTGGTTGGTGTTGAAATTACTGTAAAATTGCTAAAATTGTTCACATTATCAACTATGATGCTTGTTGTTAGAGTACATCGGTGGTGTCTTTTCCATCCCATCCATCCACTGGCACACTGTTGGTTACCAAATAATGACTGACTGACATCGCTTGTTTCAGTTGGTGGAAGAGTTTTGGTGGAGGGACAATACCTTTTGGGGTGGATAGCAACAAAACAGTGATCATGTACATGACTGCAATATGATGAATCAGTCGAAACAGAACGTAGAGTCATCAGATATTCCGTCACTAAGACAGATGAGTTTAAATGTAGAGCTCGTGGATCACCTTCAGAGTGTAGTTTGGAAACTCTCCACAATCTGACCAAACTCTTCCAATTTCCTTATGTTGTAACTGTCTTTTATTTAAAATCATCTAGTGTGTGTTGTGTGTTATGGTAGCCTCAGTAACAATATGATTTACACTGTGCAACATCTAGTTTCCTGTGAGAGACTATGGATCAGAACATCATAATGTCAGTTTAGAACCTGACACTTTTCGAAGCCATTTCACAAAAAAGAAATCTATAGCAGTGTACAAAGTGTGCTACAGCAGAAAAAATAATATTTCAAACAATGAGACAAGGCCACAGGGAGCGTCTCTTGCGATTTAGAGTATAGTCTATGGGATACGACCATCCTCCTACAGTACAGGTGATGAAACTTTAAACTGGCCTCTGTAGTGCATCAATTCCTGTATATTTAGTAGGATCGTCCCACACCATCAGCAGCAGCAGCAGTTTGACGGGTGAATTCAGTGACAGACGGGCTGCCCCATTAGGATTGCTAGGAAGTATGCACCCTGTGCTATTCTGGGAAGCATTACGACATCTCTCCCCACACTGGACCCCTGCTGCAGCTATGTGTCATCACGCCAGCATCAGTGCCTAGGTGAATTCTATATCGAATGAAGTTTGTGGAGCTTTTATAGTTCATAATTTTTCTCTGTTGGATGGTACAGAATAACGATGATAGCGTGTTTGGCTGATAAAAGTGAATGGACATGGATTTCCTTCAGACTGTCGTATCTGTATCTGGTTACGAGATGCACCACAATGCATGCATTGCCACCGAATGGTCAAAACATGGTCTTGCTGCACTAACTCAGGTCGTTCTGTTTCTACATGGGTTGCATAAAAATGGTTCAAATGGCTCTGAGCACTATGGGACTCAACTGCTGGGGTCATTAGTCCCCTAGAACTTAGAACTAGTTAAACCTAACCTAAGGACATCACAAACATCCATGCCCGAGGCAGGATTCGAACCTGTGACCGTAGCAGTCTTGCGGTTCCAGACTGCAGCGCCTTTAACTGCACGGCCACGGCAGATTGCATAAGTTGGTGGATATAGCTTTCTCTGACTTCTACTCAGTTCCAACTTACATTGGAACATCCACATGGGGAAAGCTACAGGGAAGGTAGCAGAGAGTCTGAGGGGTAGTTGCAAGATGCATAGGGGCTACTTAAAACTATGTCGGAATTTTACTGTAGCAGATAGATTCAAGAAAGGTGGCTTGTTTCGAGATATGAGAGTGCCAGAAATATGATTCACTAGTGACTGTAATCATTAGAAGACTTCTCCATAGGGTACAAATGCAGGTATGTGGTTGAATGGAAAGACATGATTCCAAGTCATAGACATTATTTCTAGCAGACAGCGTAACACTTGAGATCTGAAAAGCCAGTGTACATTTCTTACGACCTAAATCAGCACTCCTACTACTGTTTGTGGTGTTCCTCAATGAGTCATCACCTATAACTCAGTCGTTTTAGCGCAGAACCTCTGTCTTGGTGCACATGTATAACCAAGACCACTTGTGACAGTGACATACAGTACTCGTTGGGATTGGGTTTTTTAACATCTGGCAAATTGAAAGGTGATGAAACCTCTTTTTCTAAGACACAGTGGTAGCACTCGCAAGAAAAACTTATTAGACATGCCCATGCAACATTGATTTTGGTTCAGTATTAATTCATATCGCTAGCGATCAGTTGTTGACGGAGTATTATACTTAGTAGTAGGGGGTGCATGGTAGATGCACCTTGAGCATCAGGCTTATAAAGTATGTGTTTGTGTTCCAACATGTGCAAAGGGAATGACTATGTCCATTTGTAAGAAAGGTATGGATTTGATATCGAGTACTGTGATTGTAAAGGGAACGGTATGTCATGTCATAAGAATGATACTGATATTACTATTTCCAGAGCCATAGCCGTCAACAGGGTGTATTTCCGATACTTCCCTCTTTGGCAAATGTCATTCAACTGAGACCGTGATAGTAACATTTAGTTGTAAGTAACTACAGCGATAAAATATATATGTCACCAATTTCTTAGGATGATGATTCCACCTGTGCGTGCTTGGCGTGCAGTGTCGATGACCAGTGTGGTGATGATCCACATTTCTCGTTAATGGTAGGAGCTGTCTGAATGGAGAGACGTGTTGGAGTGTGGGAATGTAGATGTCTTATCCGGGTTGTCCCCTAGATGCCCGAATAGCGAACTAGTACTTGGTATGTGTTGGATAGCATTCGTGACCATGTGGAAATTTTGAAGATTCAGTATGGATGTGTGTTTGGGCTGGGTTATTATTCCTGCCCATGTAAATTGTCCAGTTGACTGCTCCTTCACATTTCACATCTTTATTTAGTGGAGAGAACATCGATAGTGGTGTATGCATCTAGCAGGTGGAAGACACTATTGCTTGTTCTCTAGACATGAGAAACACGTTA
Organism: Schistocerca piceifrons; assembly: GCF_021461385.2. NCBI lineage: Eukaryota > Metazoa > Arthropoda > Insecta > Orthoptera > Acrididae > Schistocerca > Schistocerca piceifrons. Next base: position 304,373,092 of record NC_060140.1, read on the forward strand.
TTCGACTTCGTATATTATAGAAATAATTTGGATATGTTACATCACCGACATTGGTATTAGCGAGTGGAAATATCAGTTTACTCTATTTTCTTTGTCGAGTTTTTTCACGTAAAGGTCTTCCCAGACAGGATAAGTTTCTAGTTACTCTATACTTTACAGCTTGCTCCACCTAGCTAAAGTTTTGGGTTTCTAGAGATATAATTTCCTGTCTATATCTTCAGAATTATGTTGCAAGAGCGAGAGGTAGGATACTGCTGTGTTCTTGATATCGAGAAGTACCACAAAAATGGTGTAATATTCTAGCAAACCATGCAAAAATAAATGTGTTCTTGTAATCCCAGAGTCTGCTGATGGGTGCAGAAAAGTGAGAAAACAAGGAAGAATGTTGGGAACAGAATGAGTATCGCATTTATGACAAGGGAAACGAGCCCGAGTTCGCTGAGGGCACTCTGGTCGCACGTTGGGAGTGGATGACTTGCGACCATCGGTTGCAGGAAAATATCTAGTGCTGTGAGGAGTATATACGGTGCTGTCTGTCTTCACAGTGTATGTAAGAATGATGTAAAATGGGTGATTTTATCCAGCACAGGATATGAATTGTATTTTTACTGTATCGACACGCTATGCAGTGACATATTGCTGGGTTGGAGATCGGTTTCACACTCTAATATTCAAGGTCCTGTCCTCAGTGGGAGAGCAGTGTAATTGAGTAAGAGTCTTTCCGTATTTGATGATATGTAGGGGCACTTTGCAGGATTTAATTGTCAGTGCAATATGGCGATCTGTGTAAAATAGTTTTTCTTGCTGCTGAAAGTCTCATCTGAAGAAAGAAAGAAAAGGCAAATGGTGCTTACATTGGCTACATCAGTAATCCGAAGGATAAATTCGATAAAAGTCAATCATAATGCTCAATTCTTTCACACAACATTCTTTGTGCAGGGATATAGGAGTCTGCACATAATGGTGAGAATGTTTGCATATGTTGAAAGCACGAAAGGTAACACGTGATGGACATGGTGCCACATTAGGACCATGAGGAAGAATGCATTCGGCGTTATACCGCGCTATTTTCGTAAAGAGGTTCTGTTGGGCAAAAATTTCCATGCATACAAGCTGAGACATCAAGAAAGCGAGTGTTAACTATTTCTGGGACACTATGAAATTGCAGAGAGGTAGACTTGGCTCTTATTTTACATAGTCAAGTGACATCAGAATAACATTGAGAACCTTTTAGATGATGAGTCGCCACATGGACGTTTTGCAGCAAGGTGTCACTCACAATTGGGCAGGTATTCACGGCTGGACACATATCATATGTTCTGTTAGGATCAGTAGGGAGAAAGCAGTCGGTGTTATTCTGGAACAAATTTCTATAGTGTGATCTGTGTTGTCAGTATCCATAGGTATAGCGTCAGCAACAGTAAACACACGTGCTGCCCGGAGGTGCTTCGTGTATGATATCAGTGTTAGCATGCCTTGGAGTTCTGTGGCGAGATGGACAGGGGTGTGTGCTGTACCACATGTGATCAGCGAGGATGTGATGGTGGAGGAGGAGATGCTGCAGAATTAGGCCACTGCGAGCAGCCTGGTTGCTGCAGCCCTAACCCGCTAGCCTGAAGGAGGGCGGTCCATGGAAGCCAGAGCAATGATGTGACAAGGCGGCCGGGGTGGAGTCGGGGCCAGGGGCAGCAGAGGTGGCAGTGACCTCAGCAGGGGTGGCAGTGGCGTCAGGCATCGAGTGACGGGATGTGTTTTTATTAGCAATCTTTTGTATAAACTGTATTCCATTGATTTCACTGACCAATAGGATGCTGCAGGTTAAAAGAAACTACCCCATACATGTGAAAAATGTCGATTTAATTATTTTGCATAAATTTTTTATATCAACGTGGTGTTAGTGGTACAATAGTTAAGGGAAGCTTGTGCATAAGTGATTGACATAGAGCAGAACAGCAGGTTAAGTGCAGAACACTAGGTTAATTTGCATTATTTTTATGTAAAATGCAGTACAAAAGTTTAACGGGATGGGTGACAAAAAAGAATGCACCAAAAATGGCTTTCAAAAGCATGTGAAATTCGAAAAGTGTACCAGATAATGGTGGGAGGTCATAACTAATTACTGAATTTGATATCAAAGGTGGTAGGATTGTTTAAGAAAATGGGGGTGACATTGAAAACCACTTAACAGTACAACTTGTTAATTGCTGACAAAGCGCCAAACATTAGGTTAAGACATACATAGTACAGTGCTAAACATTAGGTTATGCAACATGTTTCCTCCATGTTGTTACATCTTACAAGACCTACATGTTTCCAAACAGCTGAGAATGATGAGTAAGAGAAATCCAAACCCGAGAAACTGATTATTTTATAAATAAACAATATACCCTTGAATTTCCTGTGATGAGTCCCTTTCTGTCCACCACCAGACCGCCATCTTGGATTACGTCATGGAAGGGATGACAGCGCCCTCTGTGTACTGTGTACTAGACCAGCTGGACTCCAGACCTCATGGTAAACACACTGTTTCATGCCGTTTTCACCCCACCATCTTGGATTACGTCATGGAATGGATGATAGCTCCCTCTGGTGGCAGTACTGTGTACTATGTCAGTAGGACCCCGGACCCCATGTCGACCACACAGTTTCTTGCAATGTCCCCCACCCCAGGTGTCAGTATTGTGTACTAGGCCAGTTGGAGTCAGGAACACATGGCAACCACACTGGATGGTGCTAGTGCCTCAGATTGTTTAAATAAAAACTGGCGCATTCAAAATAAAGACTTATGTCTGGAAAAGGCTGAGTCCTCTCCCAGCCATTTCCTAGGATGAGGTGGCGGTGGGTGACTTAGGTTAGTGGAGGTGCCCTAACAGCCGTTTCTTTCCCACCATTTTCTTAGGTTAGTAGAGATAGCCCAATTGATCTATCTTCCCTCCAAAATTCAGACTTCTTGCCAATCCCTATAAAGAGGAGGTAGCGTTCGGATGACTTAGGTTCGTGGATGTACCCCAATTGAACTACCTTCCTGCCAGTTTCTTAGGTTATTAGAGGCTGTATTATCTCAATGGAAATCGAACTTCTCGCCATTTTCTGGGGGGGGTGCATCATTATAGTGGTGGTAGCCTAATTGACCTATCTTCCTGCCAAAATTCAAACTTCCTGCCAAAATCAGCCATCTTGAATGACGTCATGGCCACACATGGATGATGTCATGTGCTGTTGCCAAGTCTACACGCCGCCATATTGGATCAAGTCATCACCGCCATCTTGGATATATCTGGCAACAATGGAGAGTGGGCCAGGACCCACCTAGAATACACACTCGATGAAGGAGTTTGACAATGTCAACTGTGCCACTTAGCAAAGGTCATACATCACCTACCATTGAAGTGTGCCAACCTGTACTACCACTCACATGACAGAACAAACTTTATCTATGCTTTGATCGAGCAGCCTGGCGCTGTGGTTGCCGACTGGATCCACATTCGGTATGAGTACAGCTCAAATCCCCATCCGACCATCCAAACATAGGTCCTCCATTGTTTTCGTAAAATGCTCCAAGCACATGCTAGGCTGGTCCTTTCAGAAGGGCACAGTCGACTTCCTTCCCCCTCTTTGAAACATTCAATGCTAGTGCCTCATCTCTCATAACCTCGATGTCGACGGGAAGTTAAACTCTGATCTCACTTCCTAACCTTTTCCTATGCTTTGAGAGTCTAATGCCGATGCCAATGTACCCATGCTAATATTTGTGTTTGTTCTGAGGGATGAACAAATGTGCTGAAGTGGGATATATAACTCTACCGATATCGATTCCTCTCCTCGTATATAGAACTATGTCCTTTGATGGCAGTGAACTGTATGATTTTCAAGAACTTTCCAGACATTGGAGGCTACTGGATTGATGGGGGGCGAAATCAGTGAATGCGCATCGCATTAGTGCAGTCGCCCAGGTGTTAGCATCCGCCAGCAGTAGCCATTTCTGTTTCTACAAAGAGTTTACCCATTTCATCTCTAGTCGCTGACAATAATTGAAAACCAACTTCGTATTTCTGTTGTTTGACTGGAGTTGCATTCCGTTTTTTAAGTGTTAGCGTACTTTTTCATGTATTGGAGTTTTAACGAACAGACCTTCAAGTGCTTGTAACGAGTTATATACCTGTTCTCAGCAGAGATTTTTATTCTTATTTCAAGAGTTTGCAGATTTGCGATTTACAGTGTACAATGAGACTTTGTAGTGCTGATTTTACTGCTACTTATTATTCTTCCTGTTTATTTTTTGTGTCCCCTACAAAAATGGCTCTGAGCACTATGGGACTTAACATCTATGGTCATCAGTCCCCTAGAACTTATAACTACTTAAACCTAACTAACCTAAGGACATCACACAATACCCAGTCATCACGAGGCAGAGAAAATCCCTGACCCCGCCGGGAATCGAACCCGGGAACCCGGGCGTGGGTAGCGAGAACGCTACCGCACAACTGTCCCCTACAGGAGGTGGGAGGAGGAGATTAGTGTTTAACGCCCCGGCAACAACGAGGTCATTGGAAATGGAGCACAAGGTCGGAATAGGGAAGGACGGACAAGGAAAGCGGCCGTGCTCTTTCAAAGGAAACATACCAGCATTTGCCTTAAGCGATTCAGAGAAATCACGGAAAACCCATATAAGGAGGGCCTGACGCGGGTTTGAAACGTCGTCTTCCCGAATGAGAGTCCAGTGTGCTAACCACTGTGCTATCCAGCTCGGTGTGTGCCGTTAAGCTTCAGTAACACAGCAGACGGGTAATTTTACCTCTAGACAGAGATTTTTTGGTTTTTCTCAGTTAATCCTGACTACTTTATATACTTTTTGTACTTTTTTACGCAATATGGAATGGATAAGAACTTTGCTTTGCATCGACATTGGGGGATCAGTGGCGGAAGTTGAGACATCTTTGGTGTCGTTGGAATCCTCAAAAATCGCCAATGTCACTGTGTTCACTGTCGTTCATCTGATTGGTCTTTTTGGCTCGATGGTGAGTGGAGGAGACTGGTGGGTTCTCGTGTGTTTAGGCAGATGCCATAAATGAAATCCGGCTGCTTGGCTTCCCACAACATTTACGAATTCCTACCCAGTGTTGGTAACCAATCTGAGGCAGCACAGACGACTCGCCTGCTGGGCCAAAGGCCGATTTTTCAGCCAAGTTCCGATAGGTGTACAGCTTGGGTATGCTGGAGATTGAGAGCTCCAACATAAAGCAGATAATGGGGTCCATCACAGGAATAGCTCGTATATCAGAGAAGGAGACCAGTATGCACTTGGTATGTTTGCAAGGAGGTCACGTCTGAGATGTGAAGGAGACACTGATGGCGGCTACTGAATGCACTGACTACAACCGGCTGTAAATCATAGCTCATGTCAGTTTTGTTGACAGGGCCGTTGGCAGAACAAAGATAACTCCTTACACTACGTCCTATGTGAACAACAGAAGCGACCGACAGTGTGTGACAATTCAGGCAGCAATACACCATTGCATGTGTGGCTACAGAAGTGTCCTAGGTTAGCGACGCCCAGGTCGCTGCTTGTCGTCCGATATAACTGCTAACTGGTTTACTCAAACATGTTTTCATCTTTTCGCTGCAGCAAATGTAACAGCAACAGCGTCAACTATGACACTTCTGACTGAAACGCTAGAGTGGGCAGGCCAGCCACTATGGAATACTTATCGTCCGATTTTAAGAAAACGTTTTAGTAAGAAAAATTTGATTGCTTTGCTTCTCACAGCTTTGTATATTTGATCAGTAATAGTTATGTTTCCTTTCTCTATTTGTCGTAGTTTCTGTGATGAATTAAAATTAAGTAACACGTAGCACGAAATTTTAAAAGTTTGCAGCGGTACACACATATTATGTAAACTTGGCATTTGGTTCATTTTAGGTCATACATTTCTGCATATGAAATGTAGCCAATATATTGAAATCGTATTTAATGTTTGGAGCAGAACAATACCTACATCTGCTTACTAGTTATGGAGTACATGTTCTGAGGCATCAAGGGATCACCAATTTAGTATTGGAGGGCAGCGTGGAGGGTAAAAATCGTATAGGGAGACCAAGAGATGAATACACCAAGCAGATTCAGAAGGATGTAAGCTGCAGTACATACTGGGAGATGAAGAAGCTTGCACAAAATAGCGGAGCATGGAGAGCTGCATCAAACCAGTCTCAGGACTGAAGACCACAACAACATGTGGCCGACGAAATGTGTGCAGAATGCCCAAATCGATAGAAGCACAATCTAACCATTTGGTTGTAACAATACTCATATTTCATAAATGGTTCACTATATCGAACCTAGGTTGTTTGCAGATGATACGACACAAATAGACATGTATCTTGTCACACGATTAACACTCTAAACCCTTTCGTCAAATGTTTAAGCAGATGAACTAAGACTTCCTATAAATTACACAGTGGGCTTTCTTCCGAATTTTCATAGCCAAACGAAGAGCGAGAAATGAAAACATGGAGATGCAAACTGAACAGTGTCAGATCTAATTTTAAAAATAAAAATTGCTTCAAATTAATGTCAGTGGTTAGGGAAAACTTAATTATTGATTTGAAGAAAAGTTTAAATATGTCATGTGAAACTGCTGCTAGCTATATAAATGAAGTCAGAAAATTTCATCTTTTCAAGGTATGACATTTAACTAACAGGGAGGATTCTTTCGAATAAAGTAATGAATTTAGGACATTTTGAGAACAGAAGTCACTAGGAATGCAAATGGGATGTCACTAAGTTCATGCTTTCCGAACATAACTTGAAAAGCAAAAATAAAAAAAATTGATAAAATAGTGAAATATTTTGTGAAATTATTTGTCTGAAAGCAAGAAATAAAACAGATTAGAGACACATTTGACAAGTCTTTGAATGATGCTCCACACATGTTCAGCAAATGATGTGCATCAAATGTATAATGTTTTCTTACTTTCAGACAAATTATTTCACAAAATATTGGACGAATTTTTTAAATACTTTTTCCATTATAGACGTAGACTATTTAGATTGTTGGAAATACTTTACTTGGTATTATTAATCTTGACTGGTCATGAATCATCTTCCTAATAATAAAATATCGGAAAAATTTCTTAGTTGTTCACCGTGTTTTACCAGGAATTTAATATGCTTGATATATTTGCACTTAATGATGAATTGGCTCAGTGCCACAGATATGTATTTAGAGAAGCAGTGTAAAGAGTAGTTGAGTCACTGTGCCATCTAAGCTAAAATTTAAGCATTGTCTGGGTTCATATCCACGATCAATGTTACTATAGATATCAAAGATGCTGGCTCTGGATCATGGGCATCTTCAAGTAGCAGAAAGTATTCATTATTCACTTATCGGCTGCATAAGCTTCGTGTTTACATACGACAGAATCTTCTTTAATTCACTGATGAGATGTATCTGAGCTAATCGTCGTATATTCGAGGAGTTCGGTTGGTGGTCGTCGTAGTTGAAGATGTAAGTGATGAAATTCTCAATGAAGACTACTCTCTTTGTAAATTTCGGGAAGAGCGCTCCATTTCTTTATTTTCCTAATTAAAAGTAATTTCGTTCCCATAGTCTGTTGGCAGGACACGTTCTGAAGCACCAAGGGATCGCCAATTTAGTATTGGAGGGACGGGTGGCAGGGTCAATATCGTAGAGGGAGACCAAGGGATGAATACACTAAGCAGATTCAGAAGGATGTAGGTTGCAGTAGTTACTCAGAGATGAAGAACCTTGCACAGGATAGGGTAGCATGGAGAGCTGCATCAAACTAGTCTCTGGACTGAAGGCCATAACAACAACAAAATCCACAACAACAACAACTTGAGCACCAATATTGTACGGTTTATGGGCGCCATTTTTTAAAAACAGTCGGTCTGCTGTTCTGGCTGGAGTACGTGGCTCGCATGCAGGACACGCAAGCACGTCGCCCGAGGCTGCTGCTTGTACCTGGAATGTCATACATTCAGATGTCGCACGCTTTCGGCTCCTTCTGTCGCTCAATTAGGACGCGGCCTTATGTCAAAAGTCGTCACATGCCACTGGTGATGAATTTTATTCAAGACTTAAGCAGTGGCTGGGATCGAATCCGGGACCGAAGATGTTCTGTGTGCTCCTTGAAGACACTAACCCTACTATTGTAATATGAGTAGGCTGCCATCTGAGCTAAAATTAAGACAGTGTCTGTGTTCTAACACATGACCCATGACATTATAGGTTACCAGCAAAAGGCGCTGCCCCTATACCACGTCAGTGAGAGAACCAAGGAACCAAATTTGCTGATCAATCTATGATATTGGTTACGAATTTCTCTACCTCCTCCATGGTGTGGAGAATTATGGGATCCTCGTCAATAGGTCAGGCGTGCTACTTGCGAAGGAAGCATCTCTCGGGTGGCCTAAGTGTGGCATTCACTTGGGATTTCTTAAGTTACAACGAGCGGTCTTTGGGATCAGTGATGAATTTCCTGCCGGAATAGAAGGTAGACCAGCCACATTACTCACGGAGTTTTTCCGTCTTTCCAGATTGGAAATACATGCCATTAATATGATATTTCTAAACAGCAAAGCATCTACGATAGGCCCAGGGATTAATACCATCTACTAAAAGTTATAATGCAATAAAATATAGTGTTGTTACTGATTACGAATGTGAAATAGTCTGGGTCAAGATAAGCATTAACAGCAGATCAAGCATGGCGGTCAGATGCTTGTGTAGATCACCAGCAACAGGGGCTGCAGTCGTGGAGCGCTATAGACAGAATTTGCAGAATATCATACGTTTCCTGACCACGCGATTGTAAAAAAAGGAGACTTCAATTTGCAAACTATAGCATGGTGAGCCACACCATCAAAGCTGGCTTCAGAAAACCGATTTGTGTGAGTTTATTCTGAATGTCTTGTCCGAAAATTACTTCTATCAGGTAGACAACCAACTTCTGAGGGTAGCGTCTTAGGCCTCTTAGCATCGAACTGACCTGGACTTTTCGAAACAGTTAACTTAGCGGTGGACATCAGTGATCACATGGCTGTGATATTGCCAATGACCACTGATGTTACAAGTTATGTTAAAAGTATAGGGACAAATTTTTGCTTAGCAAGACAGGATTCAAATTTTAGAGTTTCTAATTGTCAACATCAATTACTCAGAAGGGAATTGTCCAGTAATACATGTCGAAACCTATCCTGAGATCTTTTACACAGGAACAAGACAACGAAAGATATGCGCTGTCAAAATTTTAGCTGCTAGAGGCATTGCAAGTATTTAAAAAAAGCTGAAAATCGCCAGATTCCTAGCGAAGAGACGGTGGAATCGTATACCCCTAGTGGCGCTGAAGCAACTGCGCATGCGCAACAACAGATGCACAAACGAGCGCGCACACACACACACACACACACACACACTCACATGTACACAGACAGCCGAGGTCGGCGGTAAATTTGTTAACAGGAAACACAACACAATCCGATCGTAATTTGTAAAGGGCGTTTCAGATTACCGTTCGTTGTTAGTTTCTCTGACACTATAGTACACAGTTACTGTTCTCTCGAATTAGCCACTCAAGTAACATCTATTACAAAATATCAATTGCTTTTTGCAGTATTGGTAAGTATTGACAGTACAGAGAAAGCTGAACTAATACTTATTGTACTTTGGTAAGGCATGCCCGCTAATAGTACCTTTTTTCCTTCCAGTTGCACAGTAATGTAGAATCCAGTTAACGTTCTCAATTTAGCAATGATGAAATATGAAGAACATAGTTTCCAGCCGAAAACACCTACTTCTCCTGAGGACATACATATGTGTCATTTGTTATTTGATTTCTTTGACATTCATTCGAATGATATCGACATTTCGTTTGAAATTGTGGAAGCGTTAGAAGAAATACGAAATAACTGTGACGATCCCGTGAAATGTGGTTCGGATGACGTCAGACATGCCTGTGACAGTTCTGAAGAAGAATACCTTCCAAGCCTAAAAAAAGCACGTACTGCAACAGCTTTCAGTGACAACGGAAAGGCATTGAAATATTGGTTAAATGAAGGAGTGCAAAGGCGTCTTCGTTTCGTAAAATCGGTGCATGAACAGTACAAATGGAAGAATGAATTACATGACGCAAGAAATATGCGCCAAACGGAAACCCGAAACCATCTGAATGAAAAACAGTTCACAAGGTTTACAACTGCTCATGAGGGGCTATGCACCGTTACCGATGGAGATCTATGAGACTGGGCTCTCCGAATTGCATCTGACATGAACATTCCTAATTTCCAGGCTTCGTCGACCTGGCTCTGCAGGTTCAAGGAATCTTACAGAATAGGAAGTCGCAAAATTATCAAGTTTACGTTACGTAAACGTGTAGAGCAGCTACCAGTGATAGACAATGCTATAGAGATATTCATAGCTGACGTAAGGACGAAACTTTCTGTTCCCCCTCAAATGCTGCTTATAATGCTGATCTGTCAGGATTCGTGAAAGAACTACGTGCACACCGCACTTCATCATTTCGGGGTGAAGAAAAGACGTAGTCGATTGCTCACTCAATGAATCCTGTGACAGTCATTTACGATAATACCAGTGATAATTATGAGTGATTTACTGTTTACGCAGCTGTGTATCTGTCTTCTAGTACCGTAAAGCAAATTAGAACCAAAAACAAGAAATGGACTGTTGAGTTGTAACAATCTTGTAATCGACGTACCAAAATCTGGAAAAATGGGAAACAATAATTTTTAACATTTCGTTCGAAACGTATCCCTACCAGTTGCAGAAACTAATTCATTGCTTTTGTTGGATTCATGGCCTGGACGTAACGAGGCCTCTGCTTTTGTAGAGGACGACGAAATATCTGTAGATGTAATGTGGATTCCACCTAGAACTACTAGCGCGATTCAACTTCTCGATAAAGAATTTTTTCGAGAGTGAACAGCATTTTTAATGAAATTATCAGATAACATAATTTCCGATACCTCTTTCTCATTTCAGGTTTATGAGTGGAACAGTATTCTTAAGCTACAGTCATTTGTGCATTACCAGTTTTCTTCGCCACGCTTTACGAATTTGATCAAGTATGCCTGGTATGCAGCGCACTATGCAGAATAACGGCCTGGACCATTTCTGATTCCGTCCCAGTTCTGTCTAAATAAAACTAGTGATTACTGTGAAGTGCCTGACTGTTTCAATTTTTTCTTTGTCCGGTGAGCATGGTGCAAGAAAAATGTTTGTTGATATCATTACACTATTAAGCACTTCAGCGTTTGTGCGATGACTTAAAAGAAAGGCCAACTACGATTTTCTGCGGTGAAACAATTTTGGAAGAGCGAATACAGTATTTCTGCCTTCTCTTTGTCATTTTACATTTCGGTATCAGTATGGTCGATGTTTCCGATCCGTACACCAACTTTACATATGATCAAAACATTTTAAGGTTTTTGGACGGGTCGGTTGGCAAAGTTTTCCTTTCACATCCACTAAAGGCTTCTCGTGTTGCTATCCTTACTGTCGGTTTTACTTCGTTCAAGTTTAGTTGGGCAGCTGGACTTTGAATTCGCTCTCTTTGCTTTCGTAGGAACTTTCTAAGTTGATTATAAAACCACAATAGGTATCTCCTATTCCTTAAAACCTTGCTGGTCACGTGCTTCTCCGAGGGATACTGAACAATGGTTCGGTATTTTATCAGTTTGTGCTCCACATCTTCGTCTTCAGAACTGACAAGTGAATGGTCGAAAAAGACGTGTCGAAACCTACCCGTAAATATTTTATACAGGAAGAAGACAACGAAATCTTAGCTGCTAAGAGGTACTGCATGTAATTTGTAAAAATGTTGAAGTTACACATTTTTACCGCACGAAGAATAGCTTTAGTATTTGGAGCTAATATTCGGAATACAGGATACAACTGTATCTTGTTAGAGCCACAATTTCGAAACTTTGCTATTAATTGAGGATTATTTTGCATGGCGAGCGCAGTGTTCTTGATGGAGTATGCAAAATGGAGCAGGGAAGGAATATTTTATATGTTTCAGTTTGTATGGAAGCGTGACATGCGGGGAGATCGTGGACTTTGCACGGAATTGCATCTCCATCTCTCCTTAGCACTGATCCAAAATTTTCCTTGTATGTCGGCTGCTATTTTCCCTGGCTTCTCATTACCACTGAGGAGAAATTTGTAACAGAACGTTATTACTGATGTCTAGCATCATCTCAGAGGGTGACATAGCTAGCGTTTCCGCTAAGCGTGTAAGGTCTAATAGTCATATTTTTTTTTAATTCTAAACAAAAATGGTCTAGTGGCAAAGCATGCGCTTCATCTACATCTACATCTACATCCATACTCCGCAAGCCACCTGACGGTGTGTGGCGGAGGGTACGTTGAGTACCTCTATCGGTTCTCCCTTCTATTCCATTCTCGTATTGTTCGTGGAAAGAAGGATTGTCGGTATGCCTCTGTGTGGGCTCTAATCTCTCCGATTTTATCCTCATGGTCTCTTCGCGAGATATACGTAGGAGGGAGCAATATACTGCTTGACTCTTCGGTGAAGGTATGTTCTCGAAACTTTGACAAAAGCCCGTACCGAGCTACTGAGCGTCTCTCCTGCAGAGTCTTCCACTGGAGTTTATCTATCATCTCCGTAAAGCTTTCGCGGTTACTAAATGGTTCTGTAACGAAGCGCGCTGCACTCCGTTGGATCTTCTCTATATCTTCTATCAACCCTATCTGGTACGGATCCCACACTGCTGAGCAGTATTCAAGCAGTGGGCGAACAAGCGTACTGTAACCTACTTCCTTTGTTTTCGGATTGCATTTCCTTAGGATTCTTCCAATGAATCTCAGTCTGGCATCTGCTTTACCGACGATCAACATTATATGATCATTCCATTTTAAATCACTCCTAATGCGTACTCCCAGATAATTTATGGTATTAACTGCTTCCAGTTGCTGACCTGCTATTTTGTAGCTAAATGATAAAGGATCTATCTTTCTGTGTATTCGCAGCACATTACACTTGTCTACATTGAGATTCAATTGCCATTCCCTGCACCATGCGTCAATTCGCTGCAGATCCTCCTGCATTTCAGTACAATTTTCCATTGTTACAACCTCTCGATACACCATAGCATCATCTGCAAAAAGCCTCAGTGAACTTCCGATGTCATCCACAAGGTCATTTATGTATATTGTGAATAGCAACGGTCCTATGACACTCCCCTGCGGCACACCTAAAATCACTCTTACTTCGGAAGACTTCTCTCCATTGAGAATGACATGCTGCGTCCTGTTATCTATGAACTCCTCAATCCAATCACATAATTGGTCTGATAGTCCATATGCTCTTACTTTGTTCATTAAACGACTGTGGGGAACTGTATCGAGCGCCTTGCGGAAGTCAAGAAACACGGCATCTACCTGTGAACCAGTGTCTATGGCCCTCTGAGTCTCGTGGACGAATAGCGCGATCTGGGTTTCACATGACCGTCTTTTTCGAAACTCATGCTGATTCCTACAGAGTAGATTTCTAGTCTCCAGAAAAGTCATTATACTCGAACACAATACGTGTTCCTAAATTCTACAACTGATCGACGTTAGAGATATAGGTCTATAGTTCTGCACATCTGCTCGACGTCCCTTCTTGAAAACGGGGATGACCTGTGCCCTTTTCCAATCCTTTGGAACGCTACGCTCTTCTAGAGACCTACGGTACACCGCTGCAAGAAGGGGGGCAAGTTCCTTCGCGTACTCTGTGCAAAATTGAGCTGGTATCCCATCAGGTCCAGAGGCCTTTCCTCTTTTGAGCGATTTTAATTGTTTCTCTATCCCTCTGTCGTATATTTCGATATCTACCATTTTGTCATCTGTGCGACAATCTAGAGAAGGAACTACAGTGCAGTCTTCCTCTCTGAAACAACTTTGGAAAAAGACATTTAGTATTTCGGCCTTTGGTCTGTCATCCTCTGTTTCAGTACCATTTTGGTCACAGAGTGTCTGGACATTTTGTTTTGATCCACCTACCGCTTTGACATAAGACCAAAATTTCTTAGGATTTTCTGCCAAGTCAGTACATAGAACTTTACTTTCGAATTCATTGAACGCCTCTCGCATAGCCCTCCTCACACTACATTTCGCTTCGCGTAATTTTTGTTTGTCTGCAAGGCTTTGGCTATCTTTATGTTTGCTGTGAAGTTCCCTTTGCTTCCGCTGCAGTTTTCCAATTCGGTTGTTGTACCACGGTGGCTCTTTTCCATCTCTTACGATCTTGCTTGGCACATACTCATCTAAGGCATTATGTACGACGGTTTTGAACTTTGTCAAAAAAATGGTTCAAATGGCTCTGAGCACTATGGGACTCAACTGCTGAGGTCATTAGCCCCCTAGAACGTAGAACTAGTTAAACCGAACTAACCTAAGGACATCACAAACAACCATGCCCGAGGCAGGATTCGAACCTGCGACCGTAGCGGTCTTGCGGTTCCAGACTGCAGCGCCTTTAACCGCACGGCCACTTCGGCCGGCTTGAACTTTGTCCACTGATCCTCAACACTATCTGTACTTGAGACAAAACTTTTGTGTTGAGCCAACAGGTACTCTGAAATCTGCTTTTTGTCACTTTTTCTAAACAGAAAAATCTTCCTACCCTTTTTAATAATCCTATTTACGGCTGAAATCATCGATGCCGTAACCGCTTTATGATCGCTGATTCCCTGTTCTGCGTTAACTTTTTCAAATAGTTCGGGTCTGTTTTTCACCAGAAGGTCTAATATGTTATCGCCACGAGTCAGTTCTCTGTTTAACTGCTCAAGGTAGTTTTCAGATAAAGCACTTAAAAAAATTTCACTGGATTCTATGTCCCTGCCACCCGTTATGAACGTCTGAGTCTCCCAGTCTATATCCGGCAAATTAAAATCTCCACCCAGAACTATAACATGGTGGGGAAATCTACTCGAAATATTTTCCAAATTATCCTTCAGGTGCTCAGCCACAACAGCTGCTGAGCCAGGGGCCTATAGAGACATCCAATTACCATGTCTGAGCCTGCTTTAACCGTGACCTTCACCCAAATCATTTCACATTTCGGATCTCGGTCAATTTCCTTCGATACTATTGCACTTCTTATCGCTATAAACACGCCTCCCCCTTCACTGTCCAGCCTGTCTCTGCGGTATACATTCCAATCTGAGTTTAGGATTTCAGTACTGTTTACTTCTGGTTTCAGCCAACTTTCTGTCCCTAGTACTATATGAGCGTTGTGGCCGTTTATTAATGAGAGCAATTCTGGGACCTTTCTGTAGACGCTCCTGCAGTTTACTATTAGCACATTAATATTGTTATTCCTTGTTGCATTTTGCCTACTCCTACCTTGCTTCGTCTCAGGAGGCGTCTTGTCGGGCCTAGGGAGGGGATTCTCTAACCTAAAAAACCCCCATGTGCACTCCACACGTACTCCGCTACCCTTGTAGCCGCTTCCGGCGTGTAGTGCACGCCTGACCTATTCAGGGGGACCCTACATTTCTCCACCCGATAGCGGAGGTCGAGAAATTTGCACCCCAGATCTCCGCAGAATCGTCTGAGCCTCTGGTTTAAGCCTTCCACTCGGCTGCAAACCAGAGGACCGCGATCGGTTCTGGGAACGATACTAAAAATAGTTAGCTCTGTTTTCACCCCGCGAGCGAGGCTTTCCGCCTTCACCAATTCCGCCAACCGCCTGTACGAACTGAGGATGACCTCTGAACCCAGACGGCAGGAGTCATTGGTGCCGACATGAGCAACAATTTGCAGTCGGATGCACCCAGTGCTCTCTATCGCCGCCGGTAGGGCCACCTCCACATCTCGGATGAGACCCCCCGGCAAGCAGACAGAGTGAACACTGGCCTTCTTCCCCGACCTTCCCGCTATTTCCCTAAGGCGCTCCATCACCCGCCTAACGTTGGAGCTTCCAATAACTAATAAACCCCTCCCCCCGTGTGCCTGCTCGGACCTTGCTGAAGGAGCAGCCACATGTCCACTCAAAGGCAGAGCGGGCGATGCCACACGGCCAGCCTCCACATTGACCCTCCGCCTCGTGCGCCGCGAACGCCGCTGAACTCGCCACTCCCCTTGGGGAGAGGGTGGCCCAACCGCGCCCAGTACACGCGAAGATGTCTCGACAGCAGGGACAGTGGGTGAAGCATGTAACACCTTGGGTGTACCTTGCGACGCACCAAACTCCCCACTGCCGCTACACTCCGAGGCAGCAGCCTGAAGACGGCTCACCGCGGCCATCAACACGCTTAGATGTTCGCGGACAGTGGCGAGCTCCTCCTGCGTCCGTACACAGCAGTCACACATCCTATCCATCCTAAGGAATCAATTTACTGAAGAGAGTTAATCAACCTTTTACTAGACTGCTAATTCACTAAAGGCGGCTGTTTATTCACTAAACTGTGGTTGCTAGGCACTTCTTGTAGAAAACAATGAAAATAGCACTACCTGTCTCTGGACTGTATTGAAAACAAACAGTAGCACTACTGGCACTATGGTTGACTAAAGGGACTCTCTCTGACTGTATTCAAAACAAACACGAAATTTATGGAACTATTAATAGCACTCGACAATTAAAGCTTCCTAAAAGCAAGTACACACGGAAGAAGAAGTGACAAGTAAGAAAAATACAGTTATACTTAAATTGAGGTAGCTCGCTGCGCAGCAGACGTGAAGCAGACGGCAGTTACGACGACACATCTGTCGTGATACAGACAGAGAGTGCAGGATCAAATCCCATTCAGACAACAACTTTTTCACTACGATTTTAAAGCGAGCATTCACTTCTCACAGATGCTGGAATGGCCACGAAAGAAATGTGGTTCGGATTCCATGTTAAACTGTAGGTCTCCATGTTACGATTAAGCAACTGGTTAGGGACACGTAAGAAGCTGCAGTGGCGTCCAGCTGAAATACCTGCACGATGCTTACCGGGTACCAGAAAGAATAATCTTTTAATCGTGCTTGTTAGCTTATTTGCTCCGGTGAAAACATGGTTTAAACTAGAGAAACATTTTTTTAAGTAACTTCATATCGACGGTTCAGTTCTTGCAAATTTAATTCTGATAAAAGCGGGTAGCAGAGAAAGTAAAATCATGGCAGTGTTTGACGTCACAGGCGACTTGTATCAATGAGGAATTGTAATTTGTTGAAATGAAATGTGTCTTGCAGCACTGCATTTTATAACAGTTCCTGTAGGCCATTCCTTGTAATAGTGTTTTAATGTTGTACATTTGACTACAAATGAAACAGTTCTTTGTTTATTCCCTGTAGTCGTCACAAAAATGCGAAGTGTCTATTGAATGATAACAACAAACATTTTTCTAGCGCCAGGCACACCGGATAGAGAAAAAAAGATACAGTCAGGCACTTCGCAGTGACCACTAATTTTATTTAGACAGAACTTGGATGGAGTCAGAAATGGTCCACGTTGTTGTTCTGCATATTGCGCTGCATACCACGCATACCTGATCAAATTCGTAAAGCGAGTCGGATGAGAAATCTGTGAGATTCTAGAGAGCTTGTGTGGAAGAACTTATCTCCTTCTACCAGTAACCTAGCGTAGGTTGCTGGAGCAACGGCGAACTTCTAGTGACCGAAAAAAATGAAAAGGACGTCGTAGGACATACGCAAATAATTACATTCCTATATTTCTGATGTCAATTGTTATAGAATTGTGGCACGTAATTTTTGCTCACGTATTATGGCATGTCGGAGAACTGTCATCGCAAGCCGTTGTGGCCGAGTGGTTCCAAGCGTTTTAGTTTGTAATCGCGCGACCACTACGGTCGCAGGTTCGAATCCTGCCTTGTGCATGGATGTGTGTGTTGCTCTGAGGTTAGGTAGGTTTAAGTAGTTCTAAGTTCTAGGGGACTGATGACCTCAGATGATAAGTCCCGTAGCGCTCAGAGCCATTTGAACCATTTTTTGAGAACTGTAATCATTTCTATAAAAATCAACATTCCGCAAACAGCGGTCTTGTGAAACTCAGCTCAATCTGTCGTCCATGAGATCGAGAGCGTATAGACGTGGGCTGATCGCGCGTTCCTTCACTTCAGGAAGCATTTGATACAATTTAGCAAATGAACGAAATGCGAGGTTAAGAAGTATCGAACAAGATTTGTCATTGGATTACAGACTTCCTTGCAAACTCGATTCAACACGTTCCTCTTAACAGAATAAAATCGATGGATGTAAGAGTAATTTCGAGAATACCACAAGGAAGTATTATATGACCGTTACTGGCTACAGCATGGTCACCCTAAGACAAACAAACTGCTGTCCGCGGCATCTCCAGACACGTCTTTAGCCTGGCTTCTCATTGACTGGAGTGGAACTGTCTTCAGTGATAAGTCCCACTTCACAGTGAGCCCCGATGATTAGCTGAGACTGGTCTGCCGACGCCAAGGACAGCGGCTGCATACCAACCTGACTGTCTCCCGCCGTGCGATCCGACAACGACGACTGTTAGTCTGTGGTGTCGTTTCATTTCATAGCAGGACCTCTTTGTCACCAGCAGCACCCTTACACCACAGCAGTATGTGGAGGATATTCTACACCCCATCTTACTGCCCTACATATCAAGCCATCCTAGGCCTACAGTCAGCATGATGATGCCCAATCGCACACGGCGAGAGCTTCTACTGCATGTCTCTGTGCTTGCCAAACCCTACTTTGACCATCAAGGTCATCGGATCTCTACCCAATTGAGCAAGTTTGGAGCTCAATAAGCGGGGCCCTCCAACCAGCTAGGGAGATTTTGGCCATATAACGCGCCAGCTGGACTGAATTTGGCACGATACCCCTCAAAAGGACATCTACACTACTGGCCATAAATTGCTACACCACAAAGATGACCTGCTGCAGACGCGCAATTTAACCGACAGGAAGAAGATGCTGTGAAATGCAAATGATTAGCTTTTCAGAACATTTACGCTAGGTTGGCGCCGGTGGCGACACCTACAACGTGCTGACATGAGGGAAGATCCAAACCGATTTCTCATGCACAAACAGCAGTTCCCGGCGTTACCTGGTGAAACGTTGTTGCGATGCCTCGTGTAAGGAGGAGAAATGCGCACCATCACGTTTCCGACTTTGATAAAGATTGTAGCCTATCGCGCTTGGGGTTTATCGTATCGCGACATTGCTGCTCGCGTTGATCGAGATCCAATGACTGTTTGCAGATAATGGAATCGGTGAGTTCAGGAGGGTAATATGGAACGCCGTGCTGGATCCCAACGACCACGTATCAGCAGCAGTCGAGGTGACAGGCATCTTATTCACATGGCTATAACGGATCGTGCAGCCACGTCTCGATCTCTGAGTCAACAGATGGGGTTGTTTGCAAGACAACAACCATCTGCACGAACAGTTCGACGACGTTTGCAGCAGCATGGACTATCAGCTCGGATACCATGGCTGCGGTTACCCTCACACTGCATCACAGACGGGAGCGCCTGCGATGGTGTACTCAAAAACGAACCTGGGTGCACGAATGGCAAAACGTCATTTTTTCGGATGAATCCAGGTTCTGTTTACAGTATCATGATGGTCGCATCCGTGTTTGTCGACATCGCGGTGAACGCACATTGGAAGCGTGTATTCGTCATCGCCATACTGGCGTATCACCTGGTGTAATGGCATAAGGTGCCATTGGTTACACGTCTCGGTCACCTCTTGTTCGCATTGACGGCACTTTGAACAGTGGACGTTACATTTCAGATGTGTTACGACCCGTGGCTCTACCCTTCGTTCGATCACTGCAAAACCCTACATTTCAGCAGGATAATGCAGGACCGCATGTTGCAGGTCCTGTACGGGCCTTTCTGGATACAGAAAATGTTCGACTGCTGCCCTGGCCAGTACATTCTCCAGATATCTCACCAATTTAAAACGTCTGGTCAATGGTGGCCGAGCAACTGGCTCGTCACAATACGCCAGTCACTACACTTGATGAACTGTGGTATCGTGTTGAAGCTGCATGGGCAGCTGTACCTGTACACGCCATCCAAGCTCTGTTTGACTCAATGCCCAGGAGTATCAACGCCGTAATTACGGCCAGAGGTGGTTGTTCTGGGTACTGATTTCTCAGGATCTATGCACCCAAATTGCGGGAAATGTAATCACATGTCAGTTCTAGCATAACATATTTGTCCAATTAATACCCGTTTATCATTTGCATTTCTTCTTGGTGTAGCAGTTTTAATGGCCAGTAGTGTACCAATCAACGACTAGCCGAGTAACTCTTTGCATAAGGGCCGGAGGTAAATCAACGCGTTATTGACTTGCTTAGTTTTTGAAGCTATTTATGTTGAATAAATCACCAAACTGTTCTGAAACAGTAATCATCAGTTTGTTTGAACATGTACTGCACATCTACCTATTTATATCCCATTCGGATAATTTCAAGGTGGTGCACCGTTTATCTTCTCCCTTCGTCTTAGAGTGTATAAATGACATAGTGAATAACATCGGAAACTAAATCACTGCTGTACTATTACACCATTGGCATCAAATCACTACAAACAGAATGTACTGAAAAATATGGAGGAGTAGCCATCCGGAGCTACCTACAATGGAATATTCACATGAAATTATGAAAAGCAGATACCAGGCTGAGAGTCAGAGCAAGTATCTTAACGATGCGTAATAACAACGTACGGAGTTCCTTACGATACATTCTATCGATTGTAGAGTACTGTTTCTCAGTCTGGGGATTAATAAAACAAATGGACCAGATTAGTCATCAGATTGATTATACTGCTTGAGAGACTTACAGAGATGCTCAACAAACTCCAATGGCAGATGATGCAAGAGAGGCAGTGTGCATCATGTAGAGGTTTACTGTTGAAGTTCAGAGAGAGTATGTTGCCAAGAGGAATCGGGCAACATACTGCTTCTTCCCATACATGTCTGACGAAATGATTACCACGACTAGACTAGAAATTAGAGCTAATACTGAGGTTTACCGACTGTCGTTCTTTCCAGGTGCCATTCGCCACTGGAACAGGCAAGTAGAGTGGGACCAGGGGAGGGGGGTGGGTGGAATATAATCATGCTTCAAGTACCCTACGCTACACTCAGTAACTTAATTGTGTAATATAGATAAGAATTTCAGATGTAGATGGAATGACGCTAAACAATTTCATGGAAGGCTGCTGAGAAATGTCGAGCCAGGAATATGATGAATGTGTCATGACATTGATTTCATTTCATATAAAATACTTGACAAAGAAACTGAAGAACGTAGAAAGGGAGCAGGAAACAAAATTAAGCGTTGGAGTCTGAGACGATATATCATGTAACCGAAGTGATTACATGGAGTCAGATTTATAAAGAGTTTGGCAGTATGATTCTACTTAAGACCATGACGCTGCGTCTCCTTAGGTTTGGATGCATGCGATGTCATAAAGTCGTTCCATCTTCTCGTGAGAAAATCTGGCTCTCATCTGTTGTAAATGTTCTGCTGGGGACCCATTTGGGGAACTTACTGGCCACAGGAGTCCCTCAATATTACGCAGACAATTGAATGCTACACACGCCAAACTAAGACGGGCATCGTCCTGTTGAAACACGGCTCAATGACATTGTCGCATGAGATGTAAGGCATGAGAGCTGTGGCTAGTGTGTGTGTGTGTGTGTCGGCTCGATGGAAATGGATGTTAAAGTCTGGTTGACACAGGACGGCGTCCGTCGATCGCGACAACTCCGATCTGTAACTGTTGAAACAAACTCCTCGCTTTGTTTGGTTAGTTTCAGATGCTATCTCCCTTCAACAGATATCCGCGTATCGATGGAGCAGCCCGCCAAAATGTATAAGCGGCCCTCGCTTATATTTGAAGCAATGGCGTTCGAAGGCTGTCTGTCTTCTTTACTGTTACACACAGCGACTGCACCACTCGGTACCGCAACAACTCCCTTTATCTGAAACAATAAACCAAATATCCTTCGCGTGTTCGCGACGGGATTATAAACTTACGCGAAACTTGATAACAGTAATTTTTATGCCCGGTTTGCAATTGAATGTTCAAACGTAGATAATATGATATCTCAAATTATAAGTTCCACCATTCAAGCCGATGCCACATTATAGTCTTGCGAGGGTGTTGATTTGTGAAGTATTACAACGTCGTTAATGCGTCGCTACGGTGCTAATTCAACAACTCCTACGTCGTAAATCCAGAGATAATGTATTCTCTAAATAACGTACAGCAAGCGTCGTAATGCAATGTTCAATTACTGTTCCCTGTTAATAATGTCACTCAATCACCTTTAGCTTCGCCGTTCTATTAAGAAAATAATTATTCACAGTTACACAATAAAGTTCAATTAAATGATGTAGACGACACCAAGTATTAAAGATATAACTGAGTTTCTTGAACTTCTGAATTATCTAACCACTGCACTGGAAAGCACACCGATCTGTAATTCAGAGAATTGAAGCTACGATTTACATCAGCAATTCTGACATTGACTACAGCTTCCGACAACACGGCGTGCCTTTGAATTCTTCATGACTGCGTGTATATGTTTCATACTCAAGTCTATTGTAGAGTTTATGTCGGCGTCTGGTACATTGCTGTGTCCTCCAATGTTCGTGACAATCACAGATCACGACGACTAAGTCCCAGAATTGATTAAGTGTCACACGAGTTACTTTTCCCTCGTGGATAATATCTCTTCCCTTGTCTGACTAAACGGTAAATGTTCTATCACCTTTCTTCAGAACTTTGACTAATACGTAAAGACGATACTCGAAAAACTTTCAGATTCCAGATCGGTATGAAACAATCTGTTATCGGTCAATAAGCAAGCTTCTATCGCGACGTCTACAAGACAGCGAATTAACATCTTCATTGAAAAGTTTTAAACATGACTGCTTGGTTCAGTGACTGTTTATAAATTGAAAATGAAACAAATTAGCCCTTGGTCAGATTCTTTTAGTCTTACTGTCCAGGTTTCAAACTTCTAAGAGTGCCTACATCAGAATTTAGACATACGAAGTGGTACACAACATCATTACAAATTTATGGAAGAATTTTTTTATACAAAAAAGTGTAAGTACTGACTAACAAAACTAGACAGAGACAGTACTCACATGTCAAGTATAACATAAATAACAAGCCAGAAGGACTTTAATCACAAAACTTCAAAAAGAATGTGTGAAGGCGAGTCTCTAAGGGCTGCTCATATCTGTACAGCCACAGGTTCAAGGGACTTTTGAATTTTTGTTACTAAAACTCTTTTGGCTTGTTATTTATGTTATACTTGACATGTGAGTACTGTCTCCGTCTAGTTTTGTTAGTCAGTACTTATAATTCTTTTATACATAAAAAAATATTCTTCCATAAATTTGTAATTATGTTACAGCCCACTTGGTATTTCTAAATTCTGATGAAGGTATTCTTAGAAGTGTTGAAACCTGGTCAATAAGACTAAAAAAGCGTGACCGAGGGCTCATTTGTTTAATTTTCATCTCCACTGAAGTTTTTCATTGTAGTCGCAGAGAACTTACAGCTCGATGCGGCTACAACTCTTTCCTTAGATAAATGTTATCTCTGATAACTTTATCTCGTATGGGTTTTAACCGTCTTAAAGCATATATTTAGAATTAATTGGCAGAGCACTTGCCCGCGAAAGGCAAAGGTCCCGAGTTCGGGTCTCGGTCGGGCACACAGTTTTAATCTGCCAGGAAGTTTCATATCAGCGCACACTCCGCTGCAGAGTGAAATTCTCATTCTACACTCCTGGAAATTGAAATAAGAACACCGTGAATTCATTGTCCCAGGAAGGGAAACTTTATTGACACATTCCTGGGGTCAGATACATCACATGATCACACTGACAGAACCACAGGCACATAGACACAGGCAACAGAGCATGCACAATGTCGGCACTAGTACAGTGTATATCCACCTTTCGCAGCAATGCAGGCTGCTATTCTCCCATGGAGACGATCGCAGAGATGCTGGATGTAGTCCTGTGGAACGGCTTGCCATGCCATCTCCACCTGGCGCCTCAGTTGGACCAGCGTTCGTGCTGGACGTGCAGACCGCGTGAGACGACGCTTCATCCAGTCCCAAACATGCTCAATGGGGGACAGATCCGGAGATCTTGCTGGCCAGGGTAGTTGACTTACACCTTCTAGAGCACGTTGGGTGGCACGGGATACATGCGGACGTGCATTGTCCTGTTGGAACAGCAAGTTCCCTTGCCGGTCTAGGAATGGTAGAACGATGGGTTCGATGACGGTTTGGATGTACCGTGCACTATTCAGTGTCCCCTCGACGATCACCAGTGGTGTACGGCCAGTGTAGGAGATCGCTCCCCACACCATGATGCCGGGTGTTGGCCCTGTGTGCCTCAGTCGTATGCAGTCCTGATTGTGGCGCTCACCTGCACGGCGCCAAACACGCATACGACCATCATTGGCACCAAGGCAGAAGCGACTCTCATCGCTGAAGACGACACGTCTCCATTCGTCCCTCCATTCACGCCTGTCGCGACACCACTGGAGGCGGGCTGCACGATGTTGGGGCGTGAGCGGAAGACGGCCTAACGGTGTGCGGGACCGTAGCCCAGCTTCATGGAGACGGTTGCGAATGGTCCTCGCCGATACCCCAGGAGCAACAGTGTCCCTAATTTGCTGGGAAGTGGCGGTGCGGTCCCCTACGGCACTGCGTAGGATCCTACGGTCTTGGCGTGCATCCGTGCGTCGCTGCGATCCGGTCCCAGGTCGACGGGCACGTGCACCTTCCGCCGACCACTGGCGACAACATCGATGTACTGTGGAGACCTCACGCCCCACGTGTTGAACAATTCGGCGGTACGTCCACCCAGCCTCCCGCATGCCTACTATACGCCCTCGCTCAAAGTCCGTCAACTGCACATACGGTTCACGTCCACGCTGTCGCGGCATGGTACCAGTGTTAAAGACTGCGATGGAGCTCCGTATGCCACGGCAAACTGGCTGACACTGACGGCGGCGGTGCACAAATGCTGCGCAGCTAGCGCCATTCGACGGCCAACACCGCGGTTCCTGGTGTGTCCGCTGTGCCGTGCGTGTGATCATTGCTTGTACAGCCCTCTCGCAGTGTCCGGAGCAAGTATGGTGGGTCTGACACACCGGTGTCAATGTGTTCTTTTTTCCATTTGCAGGAGTGTATATTTAGAATTGTTTATTTAGAGTTTCATGCTTCGTAGATTAATTGGTCGACTGATAGTCTTTCATTTAGTTCTTTCGGTGGAATAGATGTTAGTTCCCTAGTATTTCTGTTGGTCACACTTTCAATTGTGTTAATGTTTTGTTGCCAGTAGCTGCTGTCAAGGTCAGGATAACTAATTTTTATATCTTTTGCTATATAAAGGGATGTCATTAGGGGTTCTATATTTGGGGTGCTATAGAACGGAAGATATTCGTGACACACGGTCGTACCGTCAGCTGTGACCTTAAGTCATAGCCGATGTGTCTTTGCAGCATGATGAGTCGCATAAGACCACTGTTCCTCTACGAAACATTGGAAGAACAGCATATCTCTATATCGCCGCAATACTCGTCGACGATGGTCGTCGCGTTCGTGCAAAATTTCAATTCACAGCTGAACACAAAGCGACTCCATCCATCATTCTCCATGCTTCCCGGACGCGGCATTGTTCCAGACCCTTTCACGTGAACTGTGGTGTTAACCGAAGACTTTGCATGAGACAGTAATTCTCTAGTCTCGCACCAATGGTGCGGGACGTTACAGGATGTTGCGGGGAGACCATTACTTTTTCACATACGGCAGGCGCAAACGTGGAGGGATTGCAGTGTGCTCGGTGCACAATTTACCGAGCCCCCTTTGTGGTGGTCAGTCTTGGTCACCTTAAACCTTGACGACGAGTAATCCTGTTCTCACATTCGCATGCTGCCCAACACGGCGACGGTCTCATCCGAATGCCCACCGTTCTGGAATATTGCTCGATTTCACCAGATAACTAAGAGACCTACGAAGAGGCCACTTTGAATCTCTGCCAGGTTCTGTTGAAGCTTACAAGAGTACGTAAAATCTCCATGTCCTTGACAGTGATCACTGAAGATCACTTTTTAAAATTACGAAGCCTGGTAACAACGCTAACCACGAAGAACACGAATGGATTCTGGCGGTCGTCCTACCTGTCGTTTACATACCCGCCGATGGTGCGTACACGTACGACGTTTCATTCGATCCGACCAAGTCTTCTGAGTGCATGACTTTGATTGTCAGGTAGTGTGTACTACTTGCGTCAGGGGAAGTCACTGTCCTCCACAGAGTTCGTTCCCGCAGTGTTTCTGTTCCTATGTACCCCTTGCGAGAATCTCCGGTAGCAGATTCAGCAATCATATTTGAGTATATGATAGGGCCTGGAGGTCGACTGAGATGGCCTAATTGTTAAAGCGATTACTCGATATAGGCAGAGTATCGAGGATCGACTCTAGACAGGATATTTCAGCAGCCTGTTACACAAAGGTGTGTACTGAACGTGGCAGCAGGTCGTGAGTTACCTGAATTCGAATGCGAGATGACAACGGGTTCGAGATCATACCGCCGATTACAGTGTTATTGAGGTTACCGAGGTCAACAAGATATGACGCGCATCTACAATATCCCTGTTTTCGCATGTGCAAGGCAGGGCGTATGATTACAAGTTTTTGACGAAGGGACGTCATGCAGAGGGGGGTCAGATCGCCGCCGATTATAATGTGGGATATCAAGAGATAAATGGAGTGCAGAGACTTAGGTAGCCTACGATATCACATTCAGTGCCTCTACATGACTTTCGGCCACTCAGCGTATGCATCATTGGCATTGTTCAAATTAATCTCAGTTTTCTTTATTCCAGTCTTTGATCACAATATCAATTCTCTTGAAGATGACCGGTTTCAGTCAGTAATGACTATCGTCAGTTCTTTTCTACACCATGTCTTAAAGTGATACGGCCATAATGCCATCGTCAAAACATATAAATATACTCAGCACAGCATCGTCACATAGATCTAAAACAAGGTGTAGAATACTCCACATCGTCCACATAGTCATTTCTGCATTAGCCAGTTGCAAAAATTACTGTGTGGACGATGTGGCCTATTCTACACCTTGTTTTAAATCTATGTGACGATGCTATGCTGAGTATATTTATATGTTTTGATGATGCCAATACGGCCGAATCACTTTAGGGCATGGTGCAGAAAAGATCTGATGATGGTCATTACTGACTGAAACTGGTGATCTTCGAAAGAATTGATATTGTGGTCAAAGACTGGAATACAAAACAATTGACAGTATTGGATCACTGTTCATATACGCGACTATGTCGCAGCTGGTAAAATTAATCTCAAGCTGGCTGAGTTGGAATCATAGGTACAACCCTCTCCCCAGTTTACGGGGATACCGCACCATTCAGTATGACTGTACAAGAGCACAGGTAGTCTCAGTCTTCAAGAAGGGTCGTCGAGCAGATGCGCAAAACTATAGACCTATATCTCTGATGTTGATCTGTTGTGGGATTGCCGGCCGGTGTGGCCGTGCGGTTCTAAGCGCGTCAGTTTGGAACCGCGTGACCGCTACGGTGGCAGGTTCGAATCCTGCCTCGGGCATGGATGTGTGTGGTGTCCTTAGGTTAGTTAGGTTTAAGTAGTTCTAAGTTCTAGGGGACTGATGACCTCAGTAGTTAAGTCCCATAGTGCTCAGAGCCATTTTTTTGTTGTACAATTTTAGAACATGTTTTTTGCTCGAGTATCATGTCGTTTTTGGAATCCCAGAATCTACTATGTAGGAATCAACATGGATTCCGGAAACAGCGATCGTGTGAGACCCAACTCGCTTTATTTGTTCATGGGACCCAGAAAATATTAGATACAGGCTCCCAGGTAGATGCTATTTTTCTTGCCTTCCGGAAGGCGTTCGATACAGTCCCGCACTGTCGCCTGATAAACAAAGTAAGAGCCTACGGAATATCAGACCAGCTGTGTGGCTGGATTGAAGGGTTTTTAGAAAACAGAACACAGATGTTGTTATCAATGGAGAGACGTCTACAGACGTTAAAGTAATCTCTGGCGTGCCACAGGGGAGTGTTATGGTACCACTGCTTTTCACAATATACATAAATGACCTAGTACATAGTATCGGAAGTTCCATGCGGCTTTTCGCGGATGATGCTGTAGTATACAGAGAAGCTGCAGCATTATAAAATTGTAGCGAAATGCAGGAAGATCTGCAGCGGATAGGCACTTGGTGCAGGGAGTGGCAACTGACCCTTAACATAGACAAATGTAATGTATTGCGAAGGACCCTTTATTGTATGATTACATGATAGCGTAACAAACACTGGTAGCAGTTACTTCTGTAACATATCTGGGAGTATGCGTGCGGAACGATTTGAAGTGGATGATCATATAAAATTAATTGTTGGTAAAGCGGTTACCAGGTTGAGATTTATTGGGAGAGTCCTTAGAAAATGTAGTCCATCAACAAAGGAGGTGGCTTACAAAACACTCGCTCGACCTATACTTGAGTATTGCTCATCAGTGTGGGATCCGTACCAGATCTCGTTGACGGAGGAGATAGAGAAGGTCCAAAGAAGAGCGGCGCGTTTCGTCACAGGGTTATTTGGTAACCGTGATAGCGTTACGGAGATGTCTGACGAACTCAAGTGGCAGACTCTGCAAGAGAGGCGCTCTGCATCGCGGTGTAGCTTGCTCGCCAGGTTTCGAGAGGGTGCGTTTCTGGATGAGGTATCGAATATATTGCTTCCCCCTACTTATACCTCTCGAGGAGATCACGAATGTAAAATTAGAGAGATTCGAGCGCGCACGGAGGCATTCAGACAGTCGTTCTTCCCGCGAACCATACGCGACTGGAACAGGAAAGGGAGGTAATGACAGTGGCACGTAAAGTGCCCTCCGCCACACACCGTTGGGTGGCTTGCGGAGTATAAATGTAGATGTAGATGAAGGGCACCTGTTACTGCGGAATATGTTCGGTCAGACCAGTGACTGGACAAACCACAGTACGCCAAGAGACACTCCCACCTCCACCAGCAGCAGCAGCAGCAGCAGCAGCAGTAGGGGTGGCGCCCGGCGCCCGCACTGACCGCCGACGCAGCCGTATCGAGCCACACGAGGGCCCTCGGGGCACAGTGCTGCGCGGCTCATATTCGCCACTCGACGGTCCTGACCCACTATATGAGGACCAGCCGGATGGACCGTCAGTCTAGCTGACCCTACACTAGTCTGCCGCTGGTCTACCGTCACACTACACCCTGTAATGCAGGTCTCGAACGGCGGATGCGATCGTCCTGCTGTCAACACAGCTACAGCAGAAATTACTTCTCGCGTAGTGGCTGCGCTTCTGTCTCTTCTGTCACGTTATACATTCATAGCTAGGAAATCCTACTACCCATTACTGACAGACCTACAGATCAAGAGAGACGGTGACGAATTTTGGCTCAGAAAAAGCAGGCTTTTAAAAGCAAGTCAGAAATTGGAAACTTTAATTGACAAAGGAATAAATAAAAATGAGAATGGCAGGTGAATGCCAATGCATCTGGGAACACTATCAGTGCAGGAGAAAACGTGTGCAGTGCAGATTGTCTCAAAATATGAGACGGATTTCAAGTGAATGACTGTAAAAGCTTGGGGTGGATATCAACTTAAGCACAGAGCCCCAGAGCCCAAAGTTCATCTTGGCGCCAGTTGTAAGTTGCTGCTACGTGTGACAGGCTCTAAGTGGCCTCTGTGGTGCAGCCAGTTCACTCGTTGATTCATTACACAATTGTGCGTCTTGTTCAGATGGGGACAAGTTACCAACACAAGCATTTTTCGTTATCGGTTTCAGCATGTTAAGCTCGGTCACAACTGTGCGCGTGCTCTTCGTCGAGGGCACATCAAATCAAAGTATTCGAAGATGACACCAGCAATTGTAAGACATTCTTTATGTAGGGGGAAATCCACAGGTCGCGTGAGTGGGCTTGTTGAAGACGCTGAGCACATTCCACAGAGTTTTGCCCCTGTCCACAGAAATCTCCTCGTGGTGCAAAGCGTCAGCTAGCACATCAACATACACTGACGAATCAAAATATTATGAATACTGTCCACCACGAGATCCATTTCCGCCTGGTGGCGTTGCGGAAGCATGAGTCGACAAGAAAACTGTACCTAATATCGTCACGGGTTTCCTATTGCCTGGCGCAGTGAAGGAGCTCGACGTAGCCTGGCCCTTCAGAATTATTGAGCCATGCTGCCTTTATAGCCGTATATAATTGTGAAAGTGTTGCCGGTGCAAGATGGTGTGCACGAACTGATCTTTTGATCTGGTTTCATAAATGGTCGACGGGATTCATGTCGGGCGAAATGGGTGACCAACTCGCTCGAATTTTCCGGGATGTTCTTCAGACCAGTCGCCAACAATTGTGGCCCGGTGAAATGGGGCATTGTCATCCACAACATTAAGTCCATGAATATCGGCAAATGGTCCCCAGGTAGCCGAACATAACCATTAATGTTCACTTCAGTAGGACCAAAGGACCCAGTCCATTTCATGTAAACACAGTTCACATCATTATGGAGCCACCACCAGATTGCACAGTGTCTTGTTGACAGCTTGAGTCTATAGTTTTGTGAGATCTGCGAAACACTCTTACAAACTGAAATCTGGACTCTTCCGACTGGGCTACGGTTTTAAAGTCGGCTATAGTCCAACTGACATGGTCAGGGCCACGAACCCAGAAGAGGCGCTGCAGTCGTCGTCGAGCTGTTAGCGAAGGCACTTGTGTCGGCCATCTGCTGCCATAGCACATTATGGCAAATTTCGCCCACTGTCCTAACGAATGCATTCATCGTACGTCTTACACTGATCTCTGTGGTTATTTCATGCAGAGTTGCTTGTCTGTTAGCACTGACTACTCAAACGCTGCTGCTCTGCGGTCGTCGAGTGAAGGCCGTCGGCCACTGCGTTGTCCGTGCTGAGAGGTAATGCCTGGAATTTGTATGCTCGGCACTCTCTTGACACTGTGCAACTCGGATTATTAAATTCCCTTACGATTTAGAAAATGGAATGTCCGATAAATCTAGTTCCAACTACCATTCGGCGTTCATACTCTGTTAATTCTCTTCTCACAGCCATAATCACGTCGCTTTCACATGAATCTCTTGACAAGTGACAGATCCACCAATGGACAGTCCTTTTATATCGTATGCATGCGTTACAGCCGCCAGCTGCATGTGGGCAGATCGCTATCGCACGACTTTTGATACTTCAGCGTATAATAATTGCAGAAATGACACAGACCACATGTGAAGAAATCCACAGATGTAACCGGCTATCGAATAGGCTAGATTGCTATGGCCCCGTGCCACAAGATGAACATTTTCGAAGCGGTGAACCTAGTCGGTGACCGCCTGCCATTGTGAGCAACTACTGAACAACTGGTAGAAGGCGACCTCGGGGAAGATCAGTTGGGATTCAGTACAAATGTTGAAGCACGTGAGGCAATACTGACCCTACGAGTTTTCTTAGAAGAAGGATTAAGGAAAGGCAAATCTACGTTCCTAGCATTTGTACACTTAGAGAAAGCTATTGACAATGTTGACTGGAATACTCTCTTTCAAATTCTGAAGGTGGTAGGGGTAAAATACAGGGAGCGAAGGGCTATTTACAATTTTTACAGAAACTAGATGGCAGTTATAAGAGTCAAGGGACATGAAAGGGAAGCAGTGGTTGGGAAGGGAGTGAGACAGGGTTGTACCCTCCCCCCGATGCTATTCAATCTGTATATTGAGCAAGCAGTAAAGGAAACAAAAGAAAATTTCGGAATAGGTTTTAAAATCCATGGAGAAGAAATAAAAACTTTGAGTTTCGCCGACGACATTGTAATTCTGGCAGAGGCAGCAAAGGACTTGGAAGAGCAGTTGACGGAATGGACAGTGCCTTGAAAGAAGGATAACAGATGAACATCATCAAAAGCAAAACGAGGATAATGGAATGTAGTGTAATTAAATCAGGTGATGCTGAGGGAATTAGATTAGGAAATGAGACACTTAAAGTAGTAAAGGAGTTTTGCTATTTGGGGAGCAAAATAACTGATGATGGTCGAAGTAGAGAGGATATAAAATGTAGACTGGCAATGGCAAGGAAAGCATTTCTGAAGAAGAGGAATTTGTTCAAATGGTTCAAATGGCTCTGAGCACTATGGGACTCAACTGCTGAGGTCATTAGTCCCCTAGAACTTAGAACTAGTTAAAACTAACTAACCTAAGGACATCACAAACATCCATTCCCGAGGCAGGATTCGAACCTGCGACCGTAGCGATCTTGCGGTTCCAGACTGCAGTGCCTTTAACCGCACGGCCGCTTCGGCCGGCAGGAATTTGTTAACATCGAGTATAAATTTAAGTGTCAGGAAGGCGTTTCTAAAAGTATTTGTATGGAGTGTAGCCATGTACGGAAGTGAAACATGGACGATAAATAGTTTGGCCAAGAAGAGAATAGAAGCTTGCGAAAAGTGGTGCTACAGAAGAATGCTGGAGATTAGATCGGTAGATCACATAACTAATGAGGAATAGAACTGCAGAGAAGAGGAGTTTGTGGCAGAACTTGACTAGAAGAAGGGTTCGGTTGCTAGGACTTGTTCTGAGGCATCAAGGGATCACCAATGTAGTATTGGAGGGCAGCGTGGAGGGTAAAAATCTTAGAGGGAGACCAAGAGATGTATACACTAACAGATTCAAAAGGATGTGGGTTGCAGTAGATACTGGGAGATAAAGAAGCTTGCACAGGATAGAGTAGCATGGAGAGCTGCATCAAACCAGTCTCAGGTCTGAAGACTACAACAACAACACTACAAACCCATTCCCAAAATGTGTATTCATTAGTTTAGTAGGAATGGAAGATGTCAAAGCTTTTCCAATCTTGGTATTCGCTTCCTAGGCGGCGTTGAAAGAGAATCGACACGTTTTGGGAATACATACGTGTTATAAAAGTGGAGGTGTGTGTGTGTGTGTGTGTGTGTGTGTGTGTGTGTGTGTGTGTGTGTGTCGCATCTTGCTCGTCGTTTAAATTTATTACTTCCTTGCTACTCTCTCTATTCGCAACATATTTCGCAGACAATATCATACTTGCCGCTCAATGTACTTCACAAATAATCATTGTAAGACACATAGTTCAAGAAATATGGCGGCATAAATACCGAGCTGCGTCAAAAAATTGGATCATTTATGAAGTTGTAATAAATTTATTTTTTACTACTACATCCCTGATAGCTGGTAGTGCTTTTCACAGCTTTCAACTGCAAAGGGCAAACGGCTGTAGGCTAAAACAATAGCCTTGTATAGAGGTATGAGGAGGCTTTGCTGTACAGACTTTTACAAAATCACGTTGCAAACACGTGATGCAGCTGCGCCTAGCATACAAAAACTGTCCGGAATTATCCTACACCGGCTCTACAGCAGGAGTACGTATAATGTCTCGTTTATAATAATGAATGCCCGGGGAATGACGGGTTCGTCATGTAGAATGTGATTTACAGGGGAACAGAACGGGTCATAGCATATCGTCGATGTACCACTGTGTTGTAATTATTCTGCGGATGAAATGTAACCCCACCCCAGACAATCAGTTCTGGCTGTCGGTCCGTATGGGCTGGCTCTGCTAAGGCTGGGCCGTCCTGGGCGTCTGTACACACGTCTTCGCTGGTCATAAGAGATCAGTCCAAAGCGAGGCTCACAACTGTAGACAGGTCTCCTCCAGTCAATGATATTCCATCAGTTGCACCTCTGATCGATGACACTGATGAATCCGGAGCTCTGAGTGCCTCTTTCACGATTAATCTGGCCCTACATTTTACCATCTCTCTAGGTTGATCGTTTCCTTCTTGACATTGAGTTCGGTCGGGTTTCACTCATGCCTGCCAACATCATCGCAGAGTGGCATCGCTCCTATTCAAATGTCGAGCGACTCACCAATAAACGAGCTGGCTTCTTTAAGTCTACATAATCTGATATCTATATGTGTATATGGTTGATGCGCTTGTTTGCGAGGCATATTTACTTTCCAACTGAGTACATGGATCGAAATTCGCTAGTAATTTGTGCTCTAGTATCCAAATGGTCCTTGCTAACTATCCTTTCCAGATGTCTGATGAAACTGTGCTGCAGCATCACACATTCGTCAATTGCCCTCAGAAGTTTACAGTTCAGCATTTTCTCTCAATGCCGAATATATTGTGACTAATCTGCATAGCTCCTTCGTTCTACGTAATTTTTTGGATTATAGTGTACTAGGGTTTACAGTCCTTTGGCCGTGTAAATGCAATTAAAATATATGGTCATATGTATCACATACTTTGATATTCACGAAATTACTCATTAGAACCTATATACGAGCTGTCTATCTACACATTGTTTTTGGTAGTCTAGAGAGGGAACGGAATCGGATTAAGACGCGAATTGTAACGATGGCTCTTCTTAAAAATGCATTTACGGGGTTCACTGGGCCACCAGATACCAATCATAAGTCATATCGCAACCGACGACCGACGTTGATGACGATAACAACAACAGCTCACAGCCAAACTTGTCACGCCACAGGCACAAAGTCTCACCCAACAATTTACGCGCTGGAACTGCCAATGCGACAGATCTCCTCTTACATCCCCCGCATTATCCCCAATAGAGAGAGAATATCCAGTTGACTGAACGGATCACGAGGGATGAAGTGGAGGCTGTCATTGACAAGGGTGCCGTTAAGAAATCCCCCTGTATGGGTGGGTTGCCTACAGAATTGAAGCGTGCCTTCCCGACGTTAATGGCCTAGAGATGGACCAGCATTTTGATTAACTTTTCGTGCCAGGCCATGTTGTCCCTCTCAACTATGTCACGAGCATCATCATTACTATACACAAGCCACACCGTGGTGCAGCGATCACCGAATACCGTTCACGTACCCTCATCATCGCAGACAACAAAATCTTTGCCATCATTTTGGCGGCGCGCCATCGTCACCTTCTTCCCGGCATACTTTAACCTGAAGAAACGCTCCCCATTGGTCAGGCGACTGTGAAGACAGCACCTGGCGAATGTCATGATGTGATATCATTGGCAACGACGTGATGGCTCCAGGCACATATGGCTGCAATCGACTTCGATAGTCCGTACGACGAAGTGCATCGCAGTTTTCTACTGTCCATTAGGGCTGGGATGGGCTTCAAACCTCTGCCCCCTTCCTCAACGTCATACTTGGCATATATGACAGCAGTAGCTCACAAATACTAGTCAACGGCGCTTAACGAGTCTAGTTCCGATATGATGAGCTGTCCGACAAGGGTGTCCCCTACGGATCCTGCTATAAACCTTCATGTTGGAATGCCTCGTTGGTAACATCAAATCTACGTTCACGGGAATCACTTCACAACAACACACCTTCCACTGTCTAGCACACGCCAACATTCCGCTCCTCTTGGTTCGTTCGGCAGCGGAAACACGACAGTTGGTTCCCTCGGTAGCGGAAAACGACAGATAAATGAAGCAATCGTGACGTACAGCGCAACGCAAGCAGTTCGATGAATAAATCTGGAGCGCTGTTAATAGGAAGAGGCCTTCCTGATGCCAAACCACCACCATTCCCACATGTGCAGACCATCAAATATCTGGCATTGCCTTCACCACCAATACATTCCGTACGACGGCCACTAATTTTCAACACGATTTGCAGAGTATTTTCGTCCAGATCTACAATAATCCACTTCATCATCTCGACCTTCTTCGGTAGGTCGTCTACCTCAGTCGTCATGTTGCTTCAACACTGGTGCATGTTACACACGTCCCATCCTTACCACACGTAACTGAACCTAGCCTGCCAGCGACCTTCGTGTATTACCTGATTTTGGGAACTATTTTTATGTTCCTGAATAAAATGCTTACCCTCCCCGAATGTTGCGGACGACTTGGCCTACTCAACATACAACACTGGGCCAAATGCTTTGTAGACACGAATGATGAGGACACAGAGGACTGGCCCGGGAGCGTCTATCACACGCAGCTTGGTGGACGTCCTCATGCCGGGATCCACCCTTCCAACAATGATGTTTGGTTACATTCAAACCCCATTTCACATATGACTATCTTTATTTTGGACCCCATACTCCTAACCATGCCTCCTCCTACGGCGAAAGACATATATCTCACCCTAATACGTTAAGTGTCACGCAGCATTGTGAACAGAAACACCCTACGATCTGTAGGTCGAATGTATGGCGCCATATCAACCAAGTTTTTCTCTACACCTATGTTCAGGCAGCATCGTATTTGGTTACCAACGGTAAAATCGCGGCACAACAGAAGTTACAAGCAACTGTTTTAGCTGACACCCCGTTGTGTGCCGCCTGCCAACACCGCAAGAAAATCTACAGCCTCAAATGACCAGCAGCCCATGGTGTCTGCGAGCCGAGTCGCAAGATGCTCGCAAGTTTTCCCCACATTCCTCTCATCATGGGTGAACTTTCTCTGAGGACATGTACTTCCTGGTAGCAAAGCTCATGCCATATTTTGCATGAAAAGTTGGACACTCAGTTATCTCTATTGCAAAAGTGACATAGCGGGCCCCAGTTTTTTGCATAGGTTACAGACTACCCATGCTGCGTTGGAGCGACTACCCTATTACCAGACCCTGATCGCCAACTCTTTGCATGGAGTAGTCATGTGCCTCTCTCCGCCCAGTTAGGGCGTAATGACGCTTATTCTCACTCCCTCCCCCTCCCCTATGACTTAGCCACCCGTTCTTCTTGCTGCATCTGCAATCTCGTCCCCATCTTCTGAAGACGTCACAAAGACGAGTGCATCTTACCCGCCGAACAAGGCAGCCGCACCCGCTATCATCATGTAGCTTTACCCTCTCCTCCACGTTGAGATTAAATAAATAAAAGGAAGCCCGTCTACCGACACCTTCCTCCCCCCCCCCCTCCCGCACCATCACACTCCACCCTAACTACCCAACTCATATCCTCCTATGCATCCGACCTTGGGAAGGTCGTGATGAACTGTGACCAGGCCTGATTTATGACTCCTGCCCCATCCCCCCCCCCCCCTCGGTCTCCGCTGATGGACGGTTCTATAGCCCTGATTCCTTCTCTCTACTTCCTTCCCTTATAATGCACATTACGCTGTAAATCTTATTTTCTACTGTTCCTCTCAAAAAACGTTAAAATTTCGGTAGGACCTCAACAATTTTCAAATTACTGAATGTTATCTCAAACATAAAAAATTGCGGATCAGAGCTTTGTTTTGTATGCATGAGGTCACTGGATCGAATCTCGCTGCTGGTATTTTTTCTTCTTGTAATTGTAAGAACGGATTTATTATGATCGTGCAAATTATCAGTATCTAATGAATCATTTTTATCATAGTCTAGGTCCTTGAAATAGAATATCAAAAAAAAAAAAACTTTCGCCGGGCGGAGTGGCCGAGCGGTTCCAGGCGCTACAATCTGGAACCGCGCGACCACTACGGTCGCAAGTTCGAATCCGGCCTCGGGCATGGATGTGTGTGTCATATCCTTAGGTTAGTTAGGTTTAAGTAGTACTAAGTTCTAGGACCTTACTAGCCCGTGGTCTAGATACAGTCGGCTCTCAGCCGTGCTAGCGTGCGGAGCTGCTCCGCGCGCCGTCCGACGCTCCGCTCTCGGCGGTGTTTACTTCCGCGTCGCGGTGTTTGTGTCTATCGAGTCCAGTACTAACGTACACCATGGCGCACTCGTACCGCCGTGCAACGATCAAAGTAACGTTTCAGGCCGAACATCCACGACCCCGAGCTTTCGAAGTCGAACAGTTCATACGTGAGGACCTACGTTTGAACCCCCAGGAAGTGATCGGCATACATTTTTCCATCACTGGAAGTGTTGTCTACATCAAGATGTCGACGGAGGAAATTTGCAATGACATAATTCACCGTCATGCCACCGGACTGAAATTTAAACACTCTGATGGACATATGGGTGCTGTGACGGTCGCCAATGCTGGATTCGGTCTCCGGACATTGCGGGTGTTTAAGCTCCCGTTCGAGGTGCCTCAGGATGTGGTCATTGCCGCTTTCCAACCATATGGCACCGTCTTGGGTCACGTCGCGGAGAAGTGGCAAACATTTACGACCTACCCGGCGTTAAATGGCGTCCGGCAAATAAAAATTGAGCTGACGAAACACGTCCCATCGTACCTGCTGATTGGCGGTGTGAGGGCCATCGTCATGTATGATGGACAGCCACGAACGTGCGCAGGATGTGGCCAGGAGGGACATGTACGTTCCGAATGCTTACACCGCCGTTTAATACAGACGCCTTTACGTGAAGAGACCCAGGCTTCGACGGTCACGTCCTTACCCATCACCTACGCCAAGGTTGCACCCCGTCGTACCAATCTCGATTGCGCCAGCAGCATCGTCAACGCCACCCGCCGCCGCACAACGCGCCGAGGACACAAGCACGGCGTCGCCTACAGTGCTCGCTTCAGGACCGTCCGGTTTGCTGACCGATGTTCCTGTTGGAACCATGGACGACGACCTCGGTGTCGTGCCGACGTCTGCCTTTGTCCAGTCGGGTTCGGCGTCAGACGACGGGCGACCACATTCTGATTCAGTGGTAATCATCGTGCGTTCGAAACTAGTAGTCGCATGTTCGCGACCTGTGTAATTTTTTTTCTTTTTTAAAAAATAAATAAATAAATAAAATGGTAAGGCGACTGCTCACGATAAGCGGGAAATCCGGGTTCGAGACCCGGCCCGGCGGAAGTTTTCATTGGAAAAAAATAAAGGGGTAGCGTCTTTGATTCATAATCAAAACGTCTTCAGTCCCTGGTTCGATCCCCGCCACTGCCTAAATTTTGATAAATAATCAGCATTGGCAGCCGAAGACTTCCGGCATAAGGAGTCAGCTTCATTCTGCCAACGGCCTTGTCAAAGAGGACGGAGGAGCGGATAGAGGTTCAGGGCACTCTCTTGTCCTAGGGGTGGGAAATTGCCCCCAAAAGGCGGAAGAATCAGCAATGATCAACGACAGGAGGATGCAGAAGGCAATGGAAACCACTGCATTAAAGACACGTAACGTGTATCCACAGGACATGTGGCCTGAAATTGAAGAAGTGTCATGATGATCTCTCCATTGGCAAAAGATTCCGGAATAGTCCTCCATTCGGATCTCCGGGAGGGGGCTGCCAAGGGGGAGGTTACAATGAGAAAAAGATTGAATAATCAACGAAAGGATAACGTTCTACGAGTCGGGGCGTGGAATGTCAGAAGCTTGAACGTGGTAGGGAAACTAGAAAATCTGAAAAGGGAAATGCAAAGGCTCAATCTAGATATAGTAGGGGTCAGTGAAGTGAAGTGGAAGGAAGACAAGGATTTCTGGTCAGATGAGTATCGGTTAATATCAACAGCAGCAGAAAATGGTATAACAGGTGTAGGATTCGTTATGAAGAGGAAGGTAGGGCAGAGGGTGTGTTACTGTGAACAGTTCAGTGACCGGGTTGTTCTAATCAGAATCGACAGCAGACCAACGTCGACAACGATAGTTCAGGTATACATGCCGACGTCGCAAGCTGAAGGTGAACAGATAGAGAAAGTGTATGAGGATATTGAAAGGGTAATGCAGTATGTAAAGGGGGGCGAAAATCTAATATTCATGGGCGACTGGAATGCAGTTGTAGGGGAAGGAGTAGAAGAAAAGGTTACAGGAGAATATGGGCTTGGGACATGGAATGAAAGAGGAGAAAAACTAATTGAATTCTGTAACAATTTTCAGCTAGTAATAGCGAATACCCTGTTCAAGAATCACAAGAGGAGGACGTATGCGTGGAGAAGGCCGGGAGGAACGGGAAGATTTCAATTAGATTACATCATGGTCAGACAGAGATTCCGAAATCAGATACTGGATTGTAAGGCGTACCCAGTAGCAGATATAGACTCAGATCACAGTATAGTAGTGATGAAGAGTAGGCTGAAGTTCAAGACATTAGTCATGAAGAATCAATACGCAAAGAAGTGGGATACGGAAGTACTGAGGAATGACGAGATACGTTTGAAGTTCTCTAACGCTATAGATACAGCTATAAGGAATAGCGCAGTAGGCAGTGCAGTTGAAGAGGAATGGACATCTCTAAAAAGGGCCATCACAGAAGTTGGGAAGGAAAACATAGGTACAAAGAAGGTAGCTGCGAAGACACCATGGGTAACAGAAGAAATACTTCAGTTGATTGATGAAAGGTGGAAGTACAAACATGTTCCGGGAAAATCAGGAATACAGAAATACAAGTCGCTGAGGAATGAAATAAATAGAAAGTGCAGGGAAGCTAATATGAAATGGCTGCAGGAAAAATGTGAAGACATCGAAAAAGATATGATTGTCGGAAGGACAGACTCAGCATACAGAAAACTCAAAACAAACTTTGGTGACATTAAAAGCAACGGTGGTAACATTAACAGTGCATCGGGAATTCCACTGTTAAATGCAGAGAGAGCAGATAGGTGGAAAGAATACATTGAAAGCCTCTATGAGGGTGAAGATTTGTCTGATGTGATAGAAGAAGAAACAGGAGTCGATTTAGAAGAGATAGGGGATCCAGTATTAGAATCGGAATTTAAAAGATCTTTGGAGGACTTACTGTCAAATAAGGCAGATGGGATAGATAACATTCCATCAGAGTTTCTAAAATCACTGGGAGAAGTGGCAACAAAACGACTATTCACGCTGATGTGTGCAATATATGAGTCTGGTGACATACCATCTGACTTTCGGAAAAGCATTATCCACACAATTCCGAAGACGGCAAGAGCTGACAAGTGCGAGAATTATAGCACAATCAGCTTAACAGCTCATGCATCGAAGCTGCTTACAAGAATAATATACAGAAGAATGGAAAAGAAAATTGAGAATGCGTTAGGTGACGATCAGTTTGGCTTTAGGAAAAGTAAAGGGACGAGAGAGGCAATCTGACGTTACGGCTAATAATGGAAGCAAGGCTAAAGAAAAATTAAGACACATTCATAGGATTTTTCGACCTGGAAAATGCGTTCGACAATATAAAATGGTGCAAGCTGTTCGAGAATCTGAAAAAAGTTGGGGTAAGCTATAGGGAGAGACGGGTCATATACAATATGTACAACAAAGAAGAGGGAATAATAAGAGTGGACGATCAAGATCGAAGTGCTCGTATCAAGAAGGGTGTAAGACAAGGCTGTAGCGTT
Organism: Schistocerca piceifrons; assembly: GCF_021461385.2. Taxonomy (NCBI): domain Eukaryota; kingdom Metazoa; phylum Arthropoda; class Insecta; order Orthoptera; family Acrididae; genus Schistocerca; species Schistocerca piceifrons. The sequence continues at coordinate 304,414,381 of NC_060140.1, forward strand.
TCGCCCCCACTCTTCAATCTGTACATCGAGGAAGCAATGATGGAAATAAAAGAAAGGTTCAGGAGTGGAATTAAAACACAAGGTGAAAGGATATCAATGATACGATTCGCTGATGGCATTGCTATCCAGAGTGAAAGTGAAGAAGAATTAAATGATCTGCTGAACGGAATGAACAGTCTAATGAGTACACAGTATGGTTTGAGAGTAAATCGGAGAAAGACGAAGGTAATGAGAAGTAGTAGACATGAGAACAGCGAGAAACTTAACATCAGGATTGATGCTCACGAAGTCAATGAAGTTAAGGAATTCTGCTACCTAGGCAGTAAAATAACCAATGACGGACGGAGCAAGGAGGACATCAAAAGCAGACTCGCTATGGCAAAAAAGGCATTTCTGGCCAAGAGAAGTCTACTAATATCAAATACCGGCCTTTATTTGAGGAAGAAATTTCTGAGGATGTAAGTCTGGAGTACAGCATTGTATGGTAGTGAAACATGGACTGTGGGAAAACCGGAACAGAAGAGAATCGAAGCATTTGAGATGTGGTGCTATAGACGAATGTTGAAAATTAAGTGGACTGATAAGGTAAGGAATGAGGATGTTCTACGCAGAATCGGAGAGGAAAGGAATATGTGGAAAACACTGATAAGGAGAAGGGAGAGGATGATAGGACATCTGCTAAGACATGAGGGAATGACTTCCAAGGTACTAGAGGGAGCTGTAGAAGGCAAAAACTGTAGAGGAAGACAGAGATTGGAATACGTCAAGCAAATAATTGAGGACGTAGGTTGCAAATGCTACTCTGAGATGAAGAGGTTAGCACAGGAAATGAATTCGTGGCGGGCCGCATCAAACCAGTCAGTAGACTGATGAGCAAAAAAAAAGAAAAAAAAATGCTAGGAGACTGATGACCTGAGAAGTTAAGTCTTATAGTGCTCGAAGCCATTTGAACCATAAAAATTTTCGTGAGGTAACTGTAAATGAAAAAGGTATACACGAGAACTTTCAGTCAAACCAATATGTTGTTGTGTCTACATTTGCGACAGCAGTAATATGAAACCTATGGAAAACTGCTCGATGGAGGATGTCACTACTCCTAGAAAACGGAAAATAATAATTATTGCGACACTGAAGACATGTAAAAAATTAATTTAAAGAAATGTTAAAGCGGGTCCATGGAAACGGAGAGGTCGCATGATCGTATGTCGGTCGGAACGTAGATTTTTCAGTCTTTGTTTTAACCAAGCCTTCGCACCGCAACAATGTGAGAAGGCGCCAGAAAAAAATATGTGGCCCGGATTTAACATTAAAAGGTTGATCCCCATTCCCCGTTTAGATAACTGGGGTGGGTTAGGGACACGCAAGTCTCCGAGGTGGCGTAAAATAGAAAGACATTCACCAGGTCACTGAGGCACGCCAAATTATTGTTTTTATTATTAAGTACATAATTAAATAATCAATGTTCGAATCATGCTCGCACTTCTCCGGTTCATTTTTAGTAACTTTGACAATATTTCATACTGGTATCAGTGGTGGCTGATAGCTGTACATTCGTAATTATATGACAAACAGCTTATTTGCGGAACATGTTTACTGGAACTGTAATTATTACTGCACAATTACACACGCCTCAGTTTTCACCTGTATAACTGGTGATCTAGTACGCACCATCTTTCTTCAGTCTTCTTTCAATGCAGGGTACGCCGCCCCTTTAAATTCAAGGGTATGCTTAGATGCAATGAAATGGGGGATAAAATATTTGCCTGTTCCGAGGTGCGTCCACTGTGAAATGGACAGCGTACTCGTTGCGAAGGAGTCCTAGGTTCGACGACAAGAAGAGAAAGTTCAGAAGTTCCGTACCGCTGCACTTCACTTACCTTGAGCATTGTGTTGATGAGATGAAGATTGTTGGGCTCCTTGAGTCGGATATTTCCCAGATCTTGTTTAGTTCCGGCTGACTGATGGACCGGAAAGCTTGCATGATGGTCGCTACGTGTCCAGTTAACAGTCTCACGTAGTGAGACAGGGCGTGCGACCCTTCGAGAGGAAAACAAGAGAAGATCAGTCAGGTGTCTCCCGACGATGAATATTAACCACTATCTCTTCCTTGCCGTTTCAGCAATAAGCAGTAGACGCAACGTTTGATGTTTAGCGCTTCCGAGTGGAATCACAACCACAGATTCGCCACTGAGCCGTATAAATGGCACTTCCAGTACCTTGGAGCTGGAATAGCCTTGGCGATCGGGGGCTCTGTTATAGCGGTGAGTGCGGTGGGCCTCTGTAGAGATGAAGAGGAATTAGCCAGAGCAGCCAACACCGGCGGAGCTGTGAGTGGTATCGGTCACTGACAACAGCAAGGTCGATGTCTGCAATTAGCTGGACTCTGGACAGCCACTGCTGAGAGTTCCTCTGAGAGCTGTCTTACGACATGAATGCTGTTGGTATCGTCTGAGGGGCTTGTGCAGTACAAGCTGCAAACGAATTACCGACGCCAGGAATGAAGTGGAAATGATCTGCTGCACATTAGAACAGACAGTCGTCAATCAAAGGTCTTCTGAAGAACTTTGGGTCAAGGCAAAATTTAAAAGGTCTGTCAGATACTAGGACTGCGTGATACAGATAGACCCATAAGTATTAACAGGAAACCTGCTACACTGAAGACACTAACTTACGTTTAGAGATGTAACAAGGAAAAAAAAATGGTTCAAATGGCTCTGAGCACTATGGGACTTAACATCTGTGTTCATCAGTCCCCTAGAACTTAGAACTACTTAAACCTAACCTAAGGACACCACACACATCCATGCAGGATTCGAACCTGCGGCCGTAGCGGTCACGCTGTTCCAGACTGAAGCGCCTAGAACCGCACGGTCACACCGGCCGGCTAACAAGCTAAGACAAGAGAATTAAATTCTACAAGACAATGAGAGTACCTGATGTACTCTATACAGTAACTGGAATCTGCCAGAAAAAGTTAATCCAGTATGGAAAAATGCGAGATGACTTCGCTGAGATAGATTTTGGAGATACTGAAATTGAATCATATCAGAGATAAAGACATTTTGAAGGAATTAAATGTTTGTTCCATAAATGAGAAGATGTGCAACATAACTGTGACAAGCAGAATCTTTGATAAGCTAAGCCAGTGCGGCCGGACGAGTGTATCAGGAAGAGAGATCAGGAACGCACGTGAGAATGATGTAGTGATCACTAACCGAAATATCTCTTGGAGTAACAGGCATTTCTCATTTCTCATTAGCTTATAAGTTACTTAATTTCATGCTCTAGGGAGCAATTGTAAGATTAATCTCAGTGATGTGGAACGCCTCATTTTACATTAGCTTTACACATCCATATGTAGTAAATACGGCTACACACTAACCATTTACAAGCGGGTTAAAAAAAAGGAGAACGAAAAAGAAACTTCTTAAACATTATCTGGTTGAAGATGCAAATTCGTTCAATGCTCATGCATAGCTTATCTGTTACACGGTATGAAAATAACCCCTTCTCTGTTGGCTGATGCTCAGTTTATTTAATAATTCATGGCGTCACCGTCAAAACTCAAACCATCGCTGTTAATGCATTGTCTTCAGCAACACTGCATTCCATGTAGTACCATGTACTTCAGATTTAGAAAAAATGTTCAGGCTCCTTATCAGAAATTCACCCCTCTACAAAGTGATTTTCTTTTAAATGTATCCACGTTTTCTTATTAAATTTTTCGCTGATCTCATTTCTGCTACTGCTCACTGTTCTCGCCTCCTTTCGATTTATTCTCAGTCCATATTCTGTACTCATTAGACCTGGCTCGGTTACGGTATGCTTTTTATCTTTCAACTACTTACTACGGGTGTTCGAGCGTTCAGCCAAGTCAGCTAAAAGTGCGACGTCTGCAATAGATTCCGGATCTTCTAATTTTCGTTCTTTTTCAGGATTCCCAACTTCCTCTTGGAAAAGTAAACGTGATTCCTGTTCAAAGTTTGATATACTGCGTCTACTTGGGTGAATGTCATAGTCCAACAGCAACTTTACCCTTGAACTGCAAATAGTAACGGACAAGTAGTGTTGACACCACGATCCTGCCAATCTGAAGTATGGCGTGCCGACCGAAAAACGCCGCAGCAAATGGCGGGAGAAACAATACCGCATGGCACTGCTAAATGAAAAGTCGCACCGTAGCCAAGTGGGGCCAAACATAGTCGAGAATTACCAAGTAGTGTAAAGATAGGCCGAGACCAGAAAAGCAAACGTGGAGCTCATTGTGCTGAATTTTTGCACGCTGTAGCCGAACCGGTTCTAATGAGTACAGAATATGAACTGAGAATAAGTGAAACGAGGATGAAAATATTGAGCAGCAGCAGAAATGAAATTAGTGATAAATTTTATATCAAAATTTGTGACACGAAGTAGACGTAGTGAAGCAGTTCTGCTACACTGGAAGCAAAATAGCGCGTGACGGACGAAGCAAGATGGAAATGAACGATCAAGCGAATTTTAATGACTTATGTGGTTGTACAACTCACCAAAATTTCATCCCCCTGGACAACCTAGAGATATGAAAAATTTACCTGCTATACATGAAGTACAATGTGGGTCATTTTTAACCCATACGCAGTTTATCGCAATGTAATATCAGTATCATCGGTTTTCTGATTCTAAATAGTTTTTGGGCGTGCCTCAACGTTACATACGAGATACTGGAGTATTTTACGACAGTTTGGGACTAAAATAACATTCTCCTTTCTTTCAAAGCACTATGTCGTCAGGGAACTGATTTTCAAAAACATGCAGTCATCTTATGTTTGACTCTGTGTCATCAAGGAGACAACGTAATGAAATTGATGTATTTTTCCTTTCTTTAGAAATATGGAAACCATTTACTAAGGATTGAATTACCTGCTACACGCCAGGCGAGAATATGACTCTCAACGAACACCTGTGTTTTGTTAGTGCAGGTGTCCATTCATTCAGTACGTGCCAAATAAACCTGATAAGTATGCGATAAAATACTGGATTTTGTGTGATGCTGACAAGCGCCACATTCTGAATGGATTCCATTACTGTGGCAAACTTGTCCATTCTTGGTCCAAGCAAGGGCCTTGGTCACCATGTCGTTATGGAGTTGGCACATCCATTCCTCAGCCATAGTCGTAACATCACGACTGGGGGATGAACTTAAACAAAAAGGAACAGATTTAGTTGGCAGTCTTTAGAGTTCGCTCAAAGAGGTCCCTCCTTCTGCGCAGAGATGACAGCTTTGAATGTAAAACACTTGTACAAGTCGGGAGACAATTTCTCACAGTATACCACGCGGAAAAAAACGCCCTTATCCTGAGTAACATGCACGCTGGATGTCAGGTCAATGAAAGTACTGAGAAGAAACCTCTACAAATTTAAGTTTTGTAATGAAACTAAGGTTGGAGTCGATATAGTTGACCAAATGACTATACTGTACACTGTCCGAGTTTGCAACCACCGATGGCCTGTAGATGTCTTCTAAAACATTCTCCACCTTGCCATAAAGAATACTCACACAGTTTTTATGTTTATTATCACTAAGAAGCTTTCAATGGCGAGACTTTGTCCGCAGAGCAACAGATGAGCTTACTGACCCCTACAAACTACAGAGAGTAGCCAGTCTCCCTTGAAGGCACTCGATACCGGCGCTGGTCAACGTGAAAATAGAAAGCAATGTCTAATTCATGTTTCTTGCAAAGAACAAATGCGGAATAAAGTCACGCACGTGTAAAACGTGTGTGTGTAAAAGCTACCAAATCAAAACGCTTCTCGAATGTCTGAATTGTGAGCCCGTTCCAGGCTACACAGTTCTGTTCACTCCTTTCTTCCAAAATATTTCCAAATATTCATGATTCTAGTGCAAGGGGAAACTACAGCCGTAATTTTTCCCCAGGGCATGCAGATTTACTGTATGATTAAATGATGATGGCGTCCTCTTGGGTAAAATATTCCGGAGGTGAAATAGTCCCCCATTCGGATTTCCGGGAGGGGAATACTCAAGAGGACGTCGTTTTGGTCAGGTGAATACAGGGTTATAAATACAAAATCAAATAGGGGTAATAGGTTTAATAATGAACAAAAAAATAAGAGTGCGGGTAAGCTACTACAAGCAGCCCAATGAACGCATTATTGTGGCCAAGATAGATACGAAGCCCACGCCTACGACAGTAATACAAGTTTATATGCCAACTAGCTCTGCAGATGACTAAGAAATTGATGAAATGTATGAGGAGATAAAAGAAATTATTCAGGTAGTGAAGGGAGACGTAATTTTAAGTCATGGGTGACTGGAATTCGAGAGCAGGATAAGGGAGAGAAGGAAACGTAGTAGGAGAATATGGATTGGGGCTAAGTAATGAAAGAGGAAGCCGCCTGGTAGAATTTTGTACACAGCACAACTTAATCATAGCTAAAACTTGGTTCAAGAATCACGAAAGTAGGCTGTATACATGGGAAGAACCCTGGAGATACTAGAAGGTTTCTGATAGATTATATAATGGTAAGACAGAGATTTAGGAACCAGGTTTTAAATTCCAGAATGAGATTTTCACTCTGCAGCGGAGTATGCGCTGATATGAAACTTCCTGGCAGATTAAAACTGTATGCCCGACCGGGACTCGAACTCGGGACCTTTGCCCTTCGCGGGCAAGTGCTCTACCAACTGAGCTAACGAAGCACGACTCAGGAAGTGGTTCCTGAAAGTATTTGTATGGAGTGTAGCCATGTATGGAAGTGAAACATGGACGATAAATAGTTTAGACAAGAAGGGAATAGAAGCTTTCGAAATGTGGTGCTACAGAAGAATACTGAAGATTACATGGGTAGATTACATAACTAATGAGGAGGTATTGAATAGAATTGGGGAGAAGAGAAGTTTGTGGCACAACTTGACTAGAAGAAGGGATCGGTTGGTAGGACATGTTCTGAGGCATCAAGCGATCACCAATTTAGTACTGGAGGGCAGCGTGGAGGGTAAATATCGTAGAGGGAAACCAAGAGATGAATATACTAAGCAGATTCAGAAGGATGTATGCTGCAGTAGGTACTGGGAGATGAAGAAGCTTGCACAGGATAGAGTAGCATGGAGAGCTGCATCAAACCAGTCTCAGGACCGAAGACCACAACAACAACAACAGTGCGAAATTGTTTGTACCTAGGTGTTTGTTACTTGATTTCAATAAGCAAGAAAACATGCGGAGTATTTTAGTCTCTTGCTGCATTCCAGAATCCTTAAGCACTATAGCACTCCGTCTTTAGCCCGCTAGTGGCCCATCGGGACCCTCCGACCGACGTGTCATCTGCAGCCGAGGATGCGGATAGGAGGGGCGTAAAGGTCAGCACACCGCTCTCCCGGTCGTGATGATGGTTTTCATTCACCGGAGCCGCTACTGTTCGGTCCAGTAGCTCCACAATCGGCATCACGAGACTGAGTGCACCCCAAAAATGGCAACAGCTCATGGCGGCTGGATGATCACCCATCGAAGTGCCGGCCACTCCCGACCTCGCTTAACTTCGGTGATGTTATATGATCAGGCGTATCCACAGCGGCAAGGCCGTTGCCCCAGTATCTTTTACAACTCTGTTTGTTTGTGAAAGTAAAATTACTATTAGTACTCATATAAAGAGTATGTTTTGACTATTTCAGTCGGTTTATAAAGAAAACCCATGTAATATTGTTTTACTTTCCTCTTTTAATGATGTTTGATGAAGGACTGAGGAATTTCTCGTGCAAAATTTAAAATAAAAAAAGTTTATTTCTGAAAATTTCCCGCTCGGAGTTCTGAATGGGAGCTTTCCTTTTACTACAAAAATACTTTATCCAAGGGTATGGCTACGAAAATACGTTATCCAAGGGTATGACAGCATCATTAAGCATTGCAGTAAAATTGAACGCTTTCGAGAGAAATAATGACTATGATTCCCTGTTGCTTTCACTTTTTTAGTACTAGCACATTATGGTCATGTCGGCTGATATAACAAGGACAGATCGGTCTACCAACCAGACTGTTGCCCCGTTAACTACCGAAACGACTGGTACCTTATTCGGGAACCACAGGTTCCTCTGGCCTCTCTGCACATGTTGTTCCACCTACAGTATGTCTATCTGTAGCGTTGAAGCATGTAAGCCACCGGAGCTCGGAAATGTCAGTGGTTCACGGAGGTCTTTTAATTAATTCTTATTTACGTCAATTGAGTCACTAAACGGAAGCGAAGTGAACAGAAATTCGATCAGAATCCATCATTTCCTTCAAGGTGAGTTTGCATGTTTCTTCAATCAAAAAAATTCGTCAGAAAATGAAGAAGAAAAAGAAGGAAGCAACTGAAACTTGATTGGTTGGGTTACATTTTATGACTGTGCTTTGACAGTACAGAGTAGCTCATAAATTTTATTTCGTCGCATAGTGATGGTACACTCTCAGTCGTACGTAATACGTCAGCCTCTTTCATTGGTCCGTCATATGAAGGGTCCCATAGAGAGAGCATACTTCCATTGGTCAGTCATACGTAGAGCCACGTAGTGAGGGCATACTGACAACAATCGTCCTGAGGTATGCTTTCACTGCTGTGTCGCATGACGGGTATCGTGGCGAGGACATGCCTTTACTAGTCATAGTTCGAGGTACGGTGGGTCTCGTTAAACGATTAGTCATCAATCGTCACAAATGGTATTTAACTCCGCAAAGACAATAAACAAAAGCGGTACACTTCCCATTATCGGTTCTGAAAACAAGCCCATTCCAGTGCGTAAAACGGCGTCAGAGGTGTGGTTACAATTGAGTTATTGTGTTAAACGGTCGACGTTAAACATAAACGCTAAGTGAGAAAAAGTACAGGAAAAGTTCGAAGTTATTTTTAAATTTTGTAGGCTGTGGCTATGTGCTCTCACTATCACACATTGAATGAGTATACTTTGGTTAATTTATCCTCAGTTTCTAGAGAAAGCTTGATTTTCACACATCTCTATGTTTATGACCTCATTTCTCCTCATTGGGGGCCCATGAGAAAGACACGTCTCACAATGAACTGGTGACATCACAGTAGTTTCCTTGCCCGACATTCATCGTGAACGGTCGCCTTCGTCTGAGGCCCACGGGAAATTATTAGTCAATGAAAAGGTACCCACTAAAGGTCTTCAATTTTTTGCATGTTATTAAAAATTAAATTCGTCTGAATTAGTTATTAGCTCGCCGCCGGGGACGGTAACTCCAAGTCACAAGATCTGTACTGTCCTCGTATGTAGAGCGTTTCTGCAAAATAAGTTTTGATTAGTGTCGATGATAAAGGTATAATAATATAAACGTCATTCCTAATTGCTAAAAAGCTTTGTTACACGAACAGCGAAAATGTAGTAAGCGATAAACTTTTTTACTTTCATCATTTTGTTTAGGATTTCACCGAGAAAGAGTTTCGTAAAGATTTGATATTACGTGACAAGTTTATTGGAAGTCGCCAGACGCTATCATTTCCAAATACTGGATCAATATAGTCCGGGTATTTTGGACACTTGTGCGTTGCGCTGCTTTAAGACATACAAAGTTTTTCAAAATTAACTTCGTAAACGCAGTTGTTACAGTAGAAGGAATGCGTTCCGCACTATCGAAGATGAAGAACTGCTTCCAGTTGTTTAAGTCTGCCTTTTAGAGCTCATGTTTAGTGAGAATTTTTTTCTTTTGTATCGCGTACTTTCAACTGTTTGTCGTACGCCTGCCTAGCTGGGTGGTAGCGTGCTTGCCTCCCATGCAATGGGCCCGGGTTCGATTCCCAGCCGGGTAGGAGATTTTCTCTGCTCGGGGACTGCGTGTTGTGTTATCCTTATAATCATTTCATCTTCATCCTCGGCCGCAGGTCGGCCAAGGAAGCGTCGACTGAAGTAAGACTTGCACTTGCCGGCCGAATCCGACTAGGACGTCCTGACCAGCAATGCCATTCGATCATTTCATTTCATTTTCAACTATATGTCGTTTACGTCATTAATCATGGTAATCTAAGTGTAATAACTGTGCTTAATCTTTAACATGTACTATACATCTTAATGGGCAGATTGTAGCAGCATTTTAAATTATTAATTCGGCCAGTAAATATATGAAATTTTGAAAATCAATTTTTTTTTTCACTCCTGGGAGGCGTTAGATAGGAAAATTGCAATTGGAACCTGCTCTGAGTTAACCCACTTGTGATAAGACTTCGTAAGAGGTAAGTGCATATTTTTACCTGGTTAACACAGAGATGAGTGCCAAGACGAGAAATGTTCTTTTCGAGCAGACTCTTGCTCTTCTCTCAAGCGCTTTTAACGTGATAACTCAAAGTGAAACAAAAATACACACAATTGGAATCTTATAGCCAACTGGTTGCAAGTCAAACGTTTATTCAAACCTTTACCTAGGTTTCGACCGTTATAAACCTGTCTTCTTCAGAAGAAATAATAACAGCTACAAATAGGATATATTTCAGCCACTACATGGAAGTAATATGGGCAGAAAAAAGAAACATCAAAATTACATACAGTAGAAACATAAAGCAAATTTACATGTCACATACTGCGTCGAAAGAGAAACTATGTCATGGGGCTTGGCCAACAGTAAAATTATCCATATAATAACTGTTGCTAGTAATCAGCAAGAGCACAAATGACGGTGGTAAATAAAACTGATATTAACTATACGCAGGAGCAAAAAGATATTTTGTGTAAAGGTCACAAATATGTGAAGCCTATACTTACTGATCACAGTGCTATTGGAAACTTTATTGTAGGTCCTAAAATTGGTCTTGACAAAATAGAGAAATGTCAACAGGTTAGGATTGTGCGTGAGTGCAGCAGTATGCTGGGAAGTGAATGCTCGTCCAAAGACAGTGCTCTCACTGTAAAGCAGGCGATAATTAGTAGTACAAATCACAAACTTAAGAACAACAATGCCTTAGTAAATAAATCAAATAAAGGACTGTAACAGTTACTCATAAGAGTGAATATATAGCTAGAAGTAACAGACTTTTTGAGGAAAATATCATAGTAGACACTGACACGGACATACTGACAGTTTACAAAAGAAATTAAAAACGGTTTACGAAATACTGAAAAAACTGTCGGAGAGTTCCATAAAGAAACGGAAATATGAATCCCAAACCACCAGTTGTGAGGAACCAGTCTGAGGTCCATGAAGATGGACGCTCAATCCGTCAAATTGTCGACTGTACTGGCGGTGCCTAACGTAAGTTAGCCACTGTAATGGTACTTGAATTACGTAACCATTGCGGCACCTCACCTCAACCTCTCGATACCAGCAATGTTCTACTGTGTTTCTGTAAAGTAGTTAACGTATTGCTGAGACAACATTCAGATTTTAATTCATTAATATAGAGGTACTTTGACACATCGATATATTTATATTGCAATGATATTATTCTTATGTGAATTCTTTCTTTTGTCACTATGATCTTTGACGTACTTGTAATTCTGATTTTTGGGCGCGTAAGCGGTTATTAGAGAGTCAAGTCCTGGTCGTCATGATGAAAAGACGCAAATTGTAGTCAGTTTATAAAATGTGAACTTTAACAGTGAGGAAGATATTTTCAAGTATGTTTTATATTGTGAAGTGATGTTTTGTGAGTTACGTGATATTTGCAACAAAAGTAATAAAAAAGAAGCGTAACTTAAATTCGAAATGCTCATTACTATTTTACATCATCATTGTCTTAACTTGCAAAAGTTTAATCTTCAAGAATGGTTAATGAAACACATCTATAAAACTTTTGAATATCGCAGAATAACACCGAGGCCTCTTTGCATCCGAGCTTGGGATCATCACCACCTAGATTTTCGACGATTGAGCCATGAGTTCACAACGAGACCAGCGTGGGAAACACGAAAAGATGAGTGCCTAGTTTATCCATTATTTTAAGAAATGACTTTATTAACTGTGCTCTAATGACACCTGCCACATAATATAACTTTGTTGTTGCCCGAAAATGCAATATTTAACAGCGTGAGCAACACTATAATCATAATTAATTTTTGACATTTGTTGTGGTATGGTTGTTAGACCACGTTTCTACATACAAATCCTAAAGATGCATATGTGTTTGAAAAGAGTTTATCCATTAAAAACTCGGTAGGTTTGATTAAAAAATTGAAAATTATCGCATGTTCTCCGTAGGTCAAGCTAGCTTATATGTCAATGTCTCGGTTGATACTACTTTGTTGAAAATAATTTGCTTCTTCGCAAAAAGCTAAGAGTTCCTGAAATTGCTGAACTGATGTCGTTGCTTCGAATTACGCTTAAGCACAATTACTTTATGTTTAACAACAAATTATAAATGCAGCCTTTTGGCTTGGCCGTGGATAGCCCGTATCTGGCGTTTTAGCTGACATTTTCATCAACCTCCCTCGAAGAGTATTTCTTCAAGAGTAATCCTGAGCTAAAAGGTAGCATTAGACTCTATGCTGATTGAAAATTTAATTCATTATTCTAAGATACTTATGAAGAATTCGATAAACTATTTTATACTTTCAATCAGTTTCATGAGAAAATAGTGTTCATTAGAGAAGTGTAGAACAAAAATAATTAGTTGAATATCTTTGACGTTACTTTGGGTATAAAAAACGATAAAATTGACTTCATAGTTTTTCGTAAGCATTTTTTTTTCACAGAACATCATCCCGGTTGATTCTGCTCATCCCTAAGCACACAAATCGGCCTTTTTCCATTCTAATATGGTGCTTTGGTTACTACGTTATCCCTGGAGAGTTTTCGGGAAGAAATAAATCTGATTAAAAATACAGCCAGCAATAACGACTGCGAACCGTCACCAGCAGACCGTATTTTGGATAGTAAAACTTTAAAAATGCTCAACTTTAGGAGATTACAATCTTGAAAGGAAGGGGATTTATTTTCCATACCGTTTCTAGGACAGATTTCGTATAAGATAAGCCGCCTTCTTATTAAGTTATATTACCGTTGTTTCCTTTTAGACTAACAACTGCTTTGGGAAAAATTTAATCCATGCCTTAAAGCGTAATGATGAAACATATTCTCATTCTGGCATCTATAAAATAAAGAGTAACCATTTTCCCTGTTTCTGTATGGGAGGCCAATGAAAGCTATATTCAAAGAACACTTAATAGGTAAAGTAAGTGGTAACGTTCATGGTTATACTTGCACCAAACATTTCATACACTGTGAATACTCCCCTATTAAACTGGAGGACACTGCTATTTTCCACAAGGAAGAGAAGGCTTGACCCTCTGGAGGAATTTCAAATTTTTAAGCATAGTTTCCGTTACGGAAACTTTATTCTTAATGCTCAATAACAGCACAAAAATAGAAACTTTTTTTATGGCTTTCGGCCTGTTCTTCAACTGACGTGGCAGCTCTATCGGGTTTCCGTGCAGTTTCGAACTGTTACTTTTCCCAAAGGCGCCATCTATCATTATACTACCTGACTGTGGGCCGATTTGTGTGCTTGGGTATGAGCAGAATCAACCGGGATGATGTTCTGTGAAAAACAAAATGCTTACGAAAGACTATGAAGTCAATTTTATAGTTTTTTATACCCAAAGTAAGGTCAAAGATATTCAAATAATTATCTATTTGCAAAGATTTACTTGCTTTTTTATAATTTTGGATGTTACCGTTCCTATAATGTTATTTTAATGTAATTTCATTAACATTTCAGATGTCTTTTGTGGTTGGCATTGCTACTTATGTGTGCACCATCTGGACTAAGTTTCTTGCTGGCTTGTTCCTCCCTGTCCTGTTTGTTGTCTGTTTGTCTGTCTATGATGCATTCTCTCTTAGATTTTACATGGACTATTTTTACTGTTGACTAAGATGAATGGTTATGCCATAGCATTTACATGCATCATTTTATTGTTGTTTAAGCAATATGACTTCATTTCTCTTTTTAATCAATATGTGACAAAGTTTGTTTTATATTTCTACTGTATGTAATTTTGATGTTTCTCTTTGCTGTTAGATACTGATGCGTCAAAGAAACTGGTATAGGCATATCTATTCAAATACAGAGATACGTAAACTGGCAGAATACGGCGCTGCGGCCGGCAAAGCCCATATAAGACAACAAGTGTCTGGCGCAGTTGTTAGATCGGTTGCTACTGCTACAATCAAGATTTATGTGAGTTTGAACGTGGTGCTATACCCGACGCACGAGCGAAGGGACACTGCATCTCCGAGGCAGCGATGAAATGGGGATTTTCCCGTACGACCATTTCACGAGTGTACCGTGAATATCAGGAATCTCCGACATGACGGCTGTAGGAAAAAGATCCTGCAAGAACGGGACAAACGACGACTGATGAGAATCGTTCAACCTGACAGAAGTACAACTCTTCCGCTAATTGCTACAGATTTCAGAGCCGGGCCATCAACAAGCTTCAGCGTGCGAACCATTCAACGAAACATGATCGATACGGGCTTTCGGAGCCGAAGGCCCACTCGTGTACCCTTGATGACCGCAAGACACAAAGTCTTACGCCTCGCCTGGTCCCGTCAACACCGAAATTGGACTTTTGATGATTGGAAATATGTTGCCTGGTCGGATGAGTCTCGTTTCTAATTGTATCGAGCGGATCGACGTGTACTGGTATGGAGACACCTCACGAATCCATAGACCCTGCACGTCAGCAGGGGACTATTTAAGCTCGTGGAGACTGTGTAATGGTTTGGGGCTCTGTAATGGTTTGGGGCGTGTGCAGCTGGCGCGGTATGGGACCTCTATACATCCAGATACGACTCTGACAGGTGACACTTACGTAAGCTTCTAAGCATCCTGTCTGATGACTTGCATCATTCATGCCCATTGTGCTTTCCGACGGACTTGGGCAATTCCAGGACCACAATGCGACAACCCACACGTCCAGGAACACTCTTCTGAGATTAAACGCTTCCACTAGCCACCAAACTCCCCATTATTGAGCATATCTGGAGTGCCTTGCAACTTGATGTTCAGAAGAAATCTCCGCCCCCTCGTACTCTTATGGATTTATCGACAGCCCTGCACCATTTATGGTGT
Organism: Schistocerca piceifrons; assembly: GCF_021461385.2. Taxonomy (NCBI): domain Eukaryota; kingdom Metazoa; phylum Arthropoda; class Insecta; order Orthoptera; family Acrididae; genus Schistocerca; species Schistocerca piceifrons. Next base: position 304,429,429 of record NC_060140.1, read on the forward strand.
CAGATCCCTCCAGCAGTACTTCAGTCATTAGTCGAGTACATGCCACATCGTGTTGCGGCACTTCTGCAAGCTCATGGGGGTCCTACACGATATTAGGCAGTTTCTTTGCTTTTCAGTGTATGACGTCCATGTACAGTTTGTAATATATCCTATTTATTAGCTGTTATTACTACTTCTGAGGAAGACAGGATTTTATCTGTCGAAATGTAGGTAAAGGTTTGAATAACACATTAACGTGCAACTGCTTGGCTTTATGATTTCCATTATAAGTATAACTCGACAGTTGATGACCGCTACCGTGATCAAGATTTTGAAACAAACATTATCCTCCACTTGCGGATCTGTGATATGACACGGGATGCTTCAGCAGTGAGGAGCTTGACGTAGCTGGCAGTTTCGCCAACTAGTTTTCTGATGAGAAACAGTGATTGCTAGATACTGTCTTATCAGCTCAGGCCTACGATATCACCGTTTCCTCATCTATAATCTGGGTTATTGAAGAACAGACGGAAAAAAAGAAAGGTACAAAAATGCTCCAAAGGCTCTGAACACTATGAGACTAAACTTCTGAGGTCATCAGTCCCCTAGAACTTGAAAGTACTTAAACCTTACTAACCTAAGAACATCACACACATCCATGCCCGAGGCAGGTTTCGAACCTGCGACCGTAGCGGTCGCGCGGTTCCAGACTGTAGCGCCTAGAACCGCTCGTCCACTAGGCCGGCGAAAAAAGGAAATAATTGTTTTCGTTGCAAGCCGATTTAACACCTCTAGTGACATAGGTGTTTTATAACCGAATATAGAACTTCGTAAAAAGTAAGTGTATTTTCTTTTTAGGACCTGGTGTACACAGTGATCAGCGAAAATAAGCGAAAAGTCTTTTCACCCAAGAACAGACACTTGCGCTTCTCTCATGCACTTGAAATGTGACAGATGACATGAAACAAACATAATAATCTATTTATGGATCTTCATGCGGCATGGGCGTATAGGCAATGAAAGGTTTGCCACCGCGATCACGATTTTCGACAGAAGCACGCACGATGCTCGCTTCAGCCCGGCCTTTCTCCGCCGTCCCGCCCCTCGCCTCCCACAGGCAGACAAGTGTTGACTCACCGCCCCGCGCCCCCCGGGAGCAGGATCGACATACATAAGCAGAGCGCCATCGACTGGGCCGTCGTCGCTCGCGGGCTCGCGCCGGTGACGCCTCGTGGCGGCGGCCGCGGGGGCGGAGGAGTGCCGCACGCGTCAGCAGATCGCGGCGGCGGCGGCGGCGGCGGCGGCGGCGGCGGCGTCACGCCCACGCGCGGCGCCGCGGCGCCACGGGGCCGAGTGGGCGCCTCCAGCCGCTAGCCGCCAGCCGCCACGAGCGCCGCTGTAACAAGGTGCTGACGGGGCGGTCCCGGTCTTGCATACTCCCGAACGGCTTCTGGCGACCCCGCCAGGAGCTGACGCATCTGTTGCCAGTTACACCTGACTGATCCCTTACGGCCATGTGATTTACGTACAGGCTGTTGATTCGTCAGCTATGTACCCATCTATTCTAGACAAAATGCTTGCTTTAGGAAATACAGCAGACACAATGACCTTTTTACTGTTGTTCAGATACACATCACACATCGCATATTATTTGATTTTCTGTCTAGTTTATTCAATTTCTAAGGCTGTCTGGATAGCAGGTTATTTTGTCCTCCTCGCCCCTCATTGACGAGGGAGTGGGCTAGCAGCAGTCGATATTCCGCTCTTCAACATAGACATTTCTTATAAATAAAACAAAGATGAGAAAAATGTTATTAAGGAAAAACCTTACACATGGTTTTAAAAACAATACAGAGGATAAATTTTATAGGCATCTACAGAAAAACATGAATACTGTTTTCCTTTTTTAAATTAAATATCATACGCCTATCAGCTAAAAAACGAAAATATATGCATTTAAGCAACACACAGCAGAAAGATGAAGTTCTCCTAAGAAAAAGCACTGCACTGCCACTCAAAATCTGAACGATCTGTATTGGGCGAAAAGGATTTTGAGACGGGAGATTAGGCTTGAGGTCTGTGGGTGGAGAAAGATTGACGCCTGTTCGGTAGGAAACCGTGGAAATGAAGGTAGTTGTTGGAGTGAATAGTTGGAAGGCAGAAGTTGGAAAGACAGAGGGCGAGGAAGACTTTGGTTCATGGTTAGGACTGTTGTATCAAGAGGAAAGTGATGGAGAGAAATGGAGAGGGAAAAGGAAACACGTTCCTGATATGGAGGGGGTTTGATAGGGAAAAATGAAAGTTGGTAGAAGGGATAAATATCACGGTTGATGTATTGTTCGTGTGAGGGAGTTGGTTGAAGTTGCACTAGGCTAGATCATGGGGCGTGTGTGTATGAATAGGGCTGGCTCTGGCTCTGAGCACTATGGGACTCAACTGCTGCGGTCATCAGTCCCCTAGAACTTAGAACTACTTAAACCTAACTAACCTAAGGACATCACACACATCCATGCCAGAGGCAGGATTCGAACCTGCGATCGTAGCAGTCGTACGGTTCCGGACTGCGCGCCTAGAACCGCGAGACTACCGCGGCCGGCTATGAATAGGGGAAGAGCGATGTGTTTATAAAGACTCGGCAGCACACCAGATTTGAATTTCAGAGGGGATACAATGGGATCATTGGAATCTGGTTTGCGCGTATTATAGGACATGCAGAGGCGTTCTATGTGGGTAAGGAGGGATAAGAAATTGATGAGATGGTAGGGGATCCATGTGTGGGATGATAAATGGGTGGGGATGGTGTCCGAAGATTTCAACCGGTTATAGAACATTGAATGAGCGAATGTCCACCATATATTTTCATTTCAGGCGATGGGACGAGTCAGGTGTGGAGAATAATGGAAAGTTATAATTCCCAAGTTCGACCAATTAGTATTTGCTCTCTTGCATGGTTAGTACGTAAGGTTTCCGTATTAGTTCCAGGTCGAGGGTTAGTCTAAGATTTGTTGTTGTATTAAGTATTTGAAAAGGACGGTCGTACCGTACCAAACGATTGGTATAGTTGCAGAGAGTACCCTAACGAGTCTATTCCAACAGCTGCCGGTGGATGTCGATCCATAAAAGACCTGTGAGGATTTAAATGGACATTAAAACTGTCGTTGAGTTGTCGTATATCGACCAAAACAACTATTTCCGTCATTTTTTTGTGCCTGTCTTTATATTAGCCAGCTTTTAACTGACGTAGGGGTGGAATCGTAAGCACCTGCAGATAATGTGAGCTCCCTCGATACCCAATAAACAAAGCGGCACATTGCGTTAGAGAACGTATCAATTGTACGCAATTAGTTCGTAAATACGACTGAAGAGGGCCCCAATCGAGTAATTACTTTTATGAGTGAACATTGACGGTATCTTCTTCTCACCGCAAGCTAAAGCTTTCAGAGATAGGTGTTTGTAGCAACATTACTGCAGCTCTGCCTATGCAAATACTCATTTTGATATTATCCTTGTATTACACACGTATCAAAGTCACTGTTCCAGTATTAATCCACGTAAGACTGACATCTTACAGGCAGCGCGTTACACATCATTATCTTAAGAATTCTACTGTATGAGATGATTATATGATTAGCAATTGGTACCTGCTGTAAGCCGTTTTAGAAGTTTGATTAGAGTCAGCCTTCAGAATCTTGCAGTACTGAGTTCTGTTGTGACTGGAAAGTTGTGATAGTGTTCTCTGTGCCAGGGAAAATAACAGAACTTTATCTCCTTGTGCGTGAATGTTTGTATGACATATATTACATTTATTTGTAACTGTTTTATATAACCAACTTAAAAACAAGGCTGGGCGCTGATGACCACGCTGTTTAGCGCCCGTAAACCTCAAACACACACGCACACTAAAAACAAGGCAGTTTGTTATTTATCGGTGTAAAACTGGTAAAACATCAACGAAGATTCACAGTATTCAATGTTATACACTCAAGTGTCAAAAGTCGTGGGATAGCGATATGCACATACACGTACGGTGGTAGTATCCCGTACACAAGGTATAAAAAGATAGTGCGCTGGTAGAACTGTGATTTTTAGTCAGGTGATTCATGAGCAAATTTTCCGAAATGTTTATTGTATATTGCTAGAGAAGGCCGAAATGCACGCTATAAGCTCACGCAGGATGGCGTGAGGTATCGTTCTTGGTGAGACATGCTTCATACGATAACTATCAATTGCTATGGCGCCTTGCTAGGTCGTAGCCATTGACTTAGCTGAAGGCTATTCTAACTATCTTCTCTGCAAATAAACGAGGCTTCGTCAGTGTTGCATCGCTAGCTAAGTCGTCCGTACAACTGGGGCGAGTGCTAGTAAGTCTCTCGAGACCTGCCGTGTGGTGGCGCTCGGTCTGCGATCAGTGACAGGGGCGACACGCGGGTCCAACATGTACTAATGGACCGCGGCCGATTTAAAGCTACCACCTAGCAAGTGTGGTGTCTGGCGGTGACACCACATTTATAACCACACGACGGGAATCAACATACTCTGAATGTGGAGTAGCTGGAGCTAGACACTTGGGCATTCCATTTCGGAAATCGTTAGAGAAATCAATGATACGAGATCAACAGTGTCAAGACTGTGCCTTTTTTTTATCATCAATCTTACGATTGGTTTGTGGTTTGATACGGCCTCCCACGAATTCCTCTCCTGGGCCAACCTCTTCATCTCAGAGTAGCACTTTCAGTCTACGTCCTCAATTATTTGCTGGATGTATTTCAATCGCTGTCTTCCCCTACTGTTTTTGGCGTTTATAGCTACCTCTAGTACAATGGAAATTATTCTCTAGTGCCTTAGCAGATATTCTATGATACTGTTGCATCTGCTTTTCAGTGATTTCCACACATTCCTTTATCTTCGATTCTGCGCTAAGCCTCCTCATTTCTTACCTTATCAGTCCATCTAATCTACAACATTCGTTGACAGCACTATATCCTCACTGTTGCGGTTTTCCTTCAGTCCATGTTTCACTACCATACAATGCTGTGCTCCGAACGTACATTGTCAGAAATTTATTCCTCAAATTAAGACCTATGTTTGATACTAGTAGACTTCTCTTGACCAGGAATGCCCTTTTTTCCAGTGATAATCTGTTTTTTGATGTCTTCATCTCTCCGTCCGTCATTTGTTATTTTGCTGCCTAGGTAACATAATTGCTTAACTTCATCTACTTCCTAACCATCAATCCTGATGTTAAGTTTGTCGCTGTTCTCATTTCTGCTACTTCTCATTTCTTTAGTGTTTCTTTATTCTCAATCCATACACAGTATTCAGTAGACTGTTAGCTCCATTGAGCAGATCATGTTGTTCTTATTCACATTCACTCAAGATAGGAATGTCATCAGCGCATTGTATCTTTGATGTCCTTTCACCATGAATTATAAAACCACTCTTGAACCTTTCTTCTATTTTCAGCATTGCTTCCACAATGTATAGATTGAACAGTAGGGGCGAAAGACTACATCCCTATCTTACACCCTTTTTAATCCGAGTACTTCGTTCTTTGTCGTCCAATCTCATTATTCCCTCTTGGCTCTTCTACTTATTATATATTACATCTACATCGACATTTATACTAGGCAAGCCAACCAACGGTGTGTGGCGGAAGTCAATTTACGTGCCACTGTCATTACCTCCCTTTCCTGTTCCAGTCGCGTATGGTTCGCGGGAAGAACGACTGCCGGAAAGCCTACGTGTGCGCTCGAATCTCTCTAATTTTACACTCGTGATCTTCTCGGGAGGTATAAGTAGGGGGAAGCAATATATTCGATATCTCATCCAGAAACGCACTCTCTCGAACCCTACACCGCACTGCAGAGCGCCTCTCTTGCAGAGTCTGCCACTTGAGTTTGCTAAACATCTCCGTAACGCTATCACGGTTACCAAATAACCCTGTGACGGAACGCGCCGCTCTTCTTTGGATCTTCTCTATCTCCTCCGGCAACCCGATCTGGTACGGATGCCACACTGATGAGCAATACTCAAGTATAGGTCGAACGAGAGTTTTGTATGCCACCTCATTTGTTGATGGACTACATTTTCTAAGGACTCTCCCAATGAATCTCAACCTGGTACCCGCCTTACCAACAATTAATTTTATGTGATCATTCCACTTCAAATCGTTCTGCACGCATACTCCCAGATATTTTACAGAAGTAACTGCTACCAGTGTTTGTTCCGCTATCATATAATCATACAATAAAGGATCCTTCTTTCTATGTATTCGCAATACATTACATTTGTCTATGTTAAGGGTCAGTTGCCACTCCCTGCACCAAGTGCCTATCCACTGCAGATCTTCCGGCATTTCGTTGCAATTTTCCAATGCTGCAACTTCTCTGTATACTACAGCATCATCCGCGAAAAGCTGCATGGAACTTCCGACACTATCTACTAGGTCATTTATATATATTGTGAAAAGCAATGGTCCCATCTGTGTGATTATGTTTTCCCGAAAGTCAGATTGTATATCGCCGGACTCATACACTGCACACCAACATGAATAAGCGCTTTGTTTCCGAACACTCTTCTGAGTTTAAACCCCTCCACTGTTCACCAAACTCCCGAGAAATGAACGTTATTCAGCATATCGAGGATACCTAGCAATGTGCTGTTCAGAAGAGATCTCCACCCTTTCGACAGCCCAGCAGGAATGTTGGTGCCCGTTCCCACCAGCACTACTTCAGACATTAGTCGAGTTCATGCCACGTTGTGTTTCGGCACTTCAGCGTTCTCGTCGTAGTTCTACACTATATTAGGCAGCTGTACCAGTTTCTTTGGCTTTTCAGTAAGAAAGCAATAAAGACTTTTAATTTACTGATTTACTACAATCCGAAAATGAAGATTCATATATTGACAATCTTTACTCAGATCTTTCTTTTCCTTGGAAGCTTGAAAACTTTAATTATTCCACAACATTTATAATCAATAATCACTTACCTGGTCACAACAGAGATACGAATAGTAATCTCAATATATGCACAAGCAAATCTGGCAAAATCCCCCCAGCGTGCAAGCAAGCAACAACAACGTGCAGGAAAAAGCAAATTACCAAAAATCCTCGATGAATACCAGAATCTCCTCCGGCACTATTAGCAAGCTCACGGCACTGGCTACCACTCGCGATAATAAAATATAAGACTACGAGTTTGTGTACGCAATTAACATCAGAATCAGTAGCGAACTTTTCAAAAAATATGAACGTCCAACTTACGACATGTCAGTTGTCTCCTCTGCATTTAACCTTATAAATCACATTGCACTCTTTATGCTACGTCCATTTCTTTTAATTTCACCAGAGGTTGTTTAGACTTATCTATATGCTGAGTCAGTCCTTCCGACAATCATTTGTTTTTCGATTTCTTCACATTTTTCATGTATCCACTTCGCCTTAGTTTCCCAGCACTTTCTATTTACTTGATGCCTAAATGACCAGTGTTTGTATATTCCTGTATTTCCTGGAACATGTTTGTAGTTCCTTCTTTCATAGATCAACTGAAGTATTTCTTCTCTAAAGCATGGTTTCATCGCAGTTAATTTCTTTGTAGCTACGTTTTCCTCTCCAACTTCTGTGTTTGCCCTTTTTAGTGATGTCCATTCCTCTTCAATTGAACTGCCCACTGAGCTATTCATTATTGCAGGTCTATAGCCTCAGAGAATTCAAGCGTCTCTCTTCGTTCCGTAGCACTTCTGTATCCCACTTCTTTGGGCGCTGATTCTCCCTGACAAGTCTCTTAAACGTCAGCCTACTCTTCGTCATTACTAAACTGTGATTGTGAGTCTATATCTATCCATGCGTATGCCTTAGAATCCGATATCTCGAAACTCTGCCTGACCATGATGTAATCGAACTGAAATAATTCTGTATCTCCCAGCCAAATGTGCTTCCTCCTCTTGTGGTTCTTCAGCAGAGTGTTCACTATTAGAATCTGAAATTGCGAAAATCAAGTAGACTTTGTCCTCGCTCATTCTTACTAGCAAGCCCATATTATTCTGCATCCCTTTCTTCTTTTACGTACTGAATCACCCGTTGAATAGTCACATATACTTTCTCTATCGCTTCATCTGCTGCTTGCGACGTCGGCATGTATACCCGAACTATTTTTGGATGCGTTGGTTTGCTATCGATTTTGATGAGAAGAGACCTTTCACTGAACTGTTCGCAGTAACTAACTCTATGTACTACATTAATATTTGCAAGGAATCCTCACCCATTGTACCGTTTTCTGCTGTTCTTGATATCAGCCTATGCTCATCTGACCGGAAATCTTTTTCTTTCAATTTCACTTCACTGACCGTCACTACATCTTAATTGAGCCTTTTAAGAGTTTAGAGCTTCCCTATCACGTTCAGACTTCTGACTTTCCACGCCCTTACTCATAGAACGTCATCCTTTCGCCAGTTATTCATACTTTTCTGATGTCACCTCCGCTTGGCAGTCCCCGTGTAGAGATCCTAATGGGGGGCTACTTGCCAATGGAGATATCATCAATTAAAGGCCACATTGGTTGTGGAAACACGTCTTGTGTGTTTGATGCAGTGGTTTCCACTGCCTTCTGCATCCTCATCCGTCTATCACTGCTAATTCTTTCGCCTTTTTGGGGTAGTTTCCTACCTTAAGGGCAAGAAAGTTCTTTGAACCTCAGTCCGCTCCTCCGCCCTCTTTGTGAAGGCGGTAGGCAGAAAGGCAGTGATTTCTTACATCGGCTGCCATAGCTGATGATTTGTATTCAAAACATAAGCAGTGGCGGCATTCGAATCCGGGACCGAGGACGTTGAGACTACTAATAAAGGACACTACTCGTAGACTACGAGTTCATTGGTAGGACAGTTCTAAAATGCAGCCAGTGCACAAAGAAGATTGCTTACAAAATACTTGCGAGTCCCATTTTAAAAACTTGCTGTGAGACCCACACCAGAAAGGAATTACAGGCTACATTGAACGTATACGAGGAAAGACAGCATGTATGGTCAAAGGTTTGCCTGAATAACGATGGAGGGTCATGGATATCCTGAAGTGACTGAAGCTTGAAGATAGACGCCAGTTGTGTGGCTAAAGGTTCGAATGTTGTATACTATATTAAAACCTCTATTTGCCCAATATCACAATGTTGTAAACACTGATTACTAGTTTCTTCAGACTTGGAAATTGTTATAAAGATCATAAGTCTAAAATATTTCGGAATACAGTAGCACTGACAAGAATAATTATGCTAAAGCTTTTAAGAATACATACCAGGATACAAACATACGGAGTCTGAATGAGGCGAAAAAGCAGGACTGTCACCATAGTGTTAAAATCCTTAGGGAAGTATCAATTGAACAACAAAATAGAACAAAATTACAATGATATGACCCAAGGCCAATGGCTCGAAGCTACATGGAACAAAACTTCGGTGGAAACATACCTTACAGTCGTATTCACAAGAAACGTTTGTAAAATGTGTTATACACACGTCACTCTAGTAATATGGGTATGACATGAGATAACTGTTAACGTCTGGGCACAGTGTCAGTCAAAATTAACAATCAAGGTAGTAAACAAACTGCCTGGCAGCATGTACATGGGTTCACAAGTCCGCGAAGATGACACCAGGTGGCAGTACCGTATAATGAGATGGAATATAATTTAATGCATTAATGAAACAAGGAGAAAATACTGAAATGGCAATTTTAAAAAATTGCTGAAAGGTACAGCAATAAAAGTATTAAAATTTGTGTAGTAAAACTGAAGCTGCGCTGAGAGCAGACGCCAACGTAATATTATGAAAACTAATAATATCACAGACAATTATCATGAATAATATGTTGTTATTAAATTCTTCGTTATAAAAATTACAAACTCTTATATACCCAGGCGCTAAACTGAATTACATTACTATTTCACTGCAGAATGCGAAAGCCAGGAGAAACAGTTATATGATACTGACTTCATAATTAAAAGGCAATGTCATTCAGCTGATATTGGTGGTAGGAATATAAAATACAATGCAATACATTATTCATTAACCTACAACTTGTAGTAAGAAATAAAATAACTTTGAACTGGTTGGTTGTGGGGCTATGATTACGTAAAGAAGTAACTGATGTTCGTGGTACACCTCACTAATAATTACATGTCAAAAGTGTCTATATTTCAGTGCATAGAATAGAACACCAATTAGAGTAGGGAAACAAATAGTACGAACGACCCTATGGTGCTGAAGTATTTGGTGAAAGATTTTTAAAAATAAATTATCATTGAAGAACTTCCAAAGCATGTTTGAACCTACATCTATGAAAACTCGTATTTAACCACTTGGTTAGGAATTAAAAAAATGTGTTTCACTGCTTTGGAAAATTCAACCCCTAAGGGGATAAAAGAGGAGATGAACGTTTTAATGGTAGTATTTGTTTATAAAGGCATTTTTGAAGATAAATTACAAAAAAATTTGCATATGAGTTCTCATTTGGAAATAAAAAATTGTGTGTTTCACTATTTTCGGAAATTGAGCCCCTAATAAGGTGAGTTAGGGCCTCATTGACTGACTGACACATCATCGCCAAGCCTAAACCACATTACGAGAGAAACTGGAAATTTGGAGAGAGTATTGATCTTGTACAGTACGCATAGTTTAGTAAGGGACTACCTGAAAGTCCACCTCAAGGGGGTGAAGTAGAGGGTGAAAGACTTTTCGAAAATATGCCGATTTAATGCAATTTTGAAGCTAGAACTACAAAACTGGTATTTGGTTTCTTGACCAAAAATAAAGAATACTTTCAGAAATTTTGGAAATTCAACCACCAACTGGGTTACTGGGAAATTATATTATATTATATATTATAATTATTGTATATATATAAAAATTATTTTATATATATATTAAGCCGCCGGGTTAGCCGAGCGTGCTAACGTGCTGCTTCCTGGACTCGGATAGGCGCGCCGGCCCCGGATCGAATCCGCCCAGCGAATTAACGACGAAGGCCGGTGTGCTGGCCAGCCTGGATGTGGTTTTTATGCGGTTTTCTACATCCCCCTAGGTGAATACCGGGCTGGTCCCCACGTCCCGCCTCAGTTACACGGCTCGCAGACATCTGAACACTTTCGCACTATTCCATGTATTACACTAGTCGCAGACAGTTGGGGTACACTACAGCCTTCCCAGGGGGTATGGGGTGGTGGCAGGAAGGGCATCCGGCCCCTTCAACTAACATTGCCACATCCGACTAACCATGCCGACCCTGCGTATCCGCGGGAAGAACGGCACAAGCAAAAGAAAGAAAAATATTATATATATATATATATATTATATTATAATTATATATAAAATACTACTAAAGCTACATCTACGAAAATAAGTATTTTACTCCTCGTTTAAATTTAAAAAAAAATATGTGTTCCAGTGTTTTTGTAAATTCAGCCCCTAAGATGCTGAACTCGCAATGTGGGCTATTGCTGCACACTCGAAAGTGTCCGTTTTATCTTTACCACTGCCTGTGGCAACAAAGGTTCCCTGCTCGCTCTGAGACACCACAGCTGTGATTGTGTTGCCTAGTGTCGTTTTCCATTCTGTTTTGTGTACATTTTGTGCTCCCCACATCCTCATGGACCACGTCAGTGCCGTCCAGTATGGACACAAAGTGATATCTAGAAGTCCCTACCGGACACTGAACGATAGCCCTGTGTCCTCTGAATTTATTTTTAGCTTCAACACCAATCTCTCTTAGCCAGGTTTGTCACATGTGTCATATTCCCCAACCTGAAAACCAATCAGATGTATTACGTACCAAACGGTGTAATTGGCCCAAACAATGTAATTGGCCCAACAAAGCAATTGATAAGAATTCTATTTCTAACGCACAATCGATTGCTACAATATTTATTTACTGATTACTCGAGCAACATATGAGAGATTAAGAAAACAATGTCGCAAGCACTGAAATATATACTGATTTTTCATTAATTTGACTTGCACAAAGCCCAGAGCCTTTTGTTACGGCAATTAATAGTAAGGGCTGGGCGTATCTAGATGTTACACGGGTAACTTTTTGGGTGCAAAGTACTCCTACACTATAGAAGAGAAGTTGTCATACGGAATAAGCCTCTGTAAAATGGAATTAGATGTTCTACTAACGAATCGCAGATGGTTACTTGCGATTACATTCAATATTTGGCAAGTGAGGAATGATGTACGAATACTACAGGATAGGTTTACAGCGTTACAACAAGAAGCAGGGAAACAAAGATTATTGCAAGATATGCAGAACGAGTATTAGGAAATGAAACTCTCGTAGGAGAAACTGGGGACTAAATTGCAACAGTTAAGGGAAAAAGTACCAAGAAGCCTAATCTGTACAAAAAGAGTTGGGTTAGGTACAAGACGGCAGTTGTTATAAACTGTCTTTAGATCATCAGATAATGAAGGTATCAAAAATTTAAACAGCTCACTTGGGCATGTTCAAGAGTTAGCCGAAGATACAAGGGCAAAAGGAGATTGGTATACAACAAGCGTAGGAAACATGGAGCATAAAGTACTCAGCCTCACTAAAACAGGAAGGTACTTAATGACAGAATTAGAGCAATAAGAGCAGAAAGCCAGGAATGTCATAAATAGTGATCTGGAGAAAATACAAAGCCACCTAAGCAAATTAGATGAGGAAGTGGTAATAGCTAAATTGTTACGTAACTTGGCACACACGTCAAACAATACAGAGACTGAGGTCGAAACTTTGCATGGAGCAGTCCATCACGCTACTCATGGACAATTGAGTGGAACGTTATTAAATCCACAGCAAATTTTGGAGACTTTCCAGAGGGACTACAACATGTAGTGCCTATAACAAATAAGAATGTAGCTTCATTTTATCGCCTAACTGATGTATGAGTGGATAGTGATTAAGCTAAATTGCACATTAAAAGGCCGGCCGGGGTCGCAGGTTCGAATCCTGCCTCGGGAATGGATGTGTGTGATGTCCTTAGGTTAGTTAGGTTTAAGTAGTTCTAAGTTCTAGGGGACTAATGACCTCAGAAGTTAAGTCCCATAGTGCTCAGAGCCATTTGAACCATTTTTTTTTTTTTTGCACATTAAAATACATTTTCCAGTAGTATTTACAAACGTGCGTTAGCAGTGTTACAAGGTACACGCATATTCCATCAAATGGAAAAAATGGATACATACGCAAACGCACGAAATGTTATCAGGTTCCAGACGGAGAGATACGCATATCGCTATATCTGCAGCAGATTTCACAGATTGTATCAGAGAAAATTTTATTATTTGTCCAAGAAGGGTGATACAAACGAACAACATTTCACGTGAAATACAGTTATACATAGGGAAAATGGAAGCAGTAGATTTCAGAAAATTGGAAATCACTGGATGTTCTCCACGTTTACACCTGAAACCGTAATTATCACTTGCTGCAGAAACGATGAGCGAACCGAGATATGAAACTAGAATTTTAGGCGATGGACTGTTACTTAATGGAACTAAATGTGAAACAGCAAGAAGAACATTTCACTTTCCAGCTACCCTCACCGCCACAACAATGATTAACGTATCCCGACGAATGCTGTATTGGCCGGAGGAACCACCACACATATTACCTAAAAAAACCTAATCTTCATTAACGATACCTTAGATTACACTTTGCTACAATACCTAGATGTTTTATTAACTTCACAAAAATGACAGCTTTCAGTCAAATTATGCAACATGCAGTACAATATCGCGAGAAATGTGGACAAAATATAATTATTTTCAGTATATCAACAACAAGCATAACCTTGAGTATAGTGCTCATTTGTGAAACTTACTTTTGTGTACAGCGTAAGACACCTCAATCAAAAAAGACCACCATCAATCAGATACCTGTGGAATGTATACGAACTAGAAATAAATAATGCAAGTGGAATGCGTACATAGTGTATTCATCCAGGACAGAATGACAAGTATATTAATTAAGCTAACTAAGATTCAAGAATTAGGTTGAAAGTAACACAGAAAACAGTTATCGAGTAATATTTTTTAATGCAAGGCAGGTATACACTAATTCGTAATAAATGAACATTGCCTCAGGCAAATTCAGGTGGTACCAGCGACAGAGGTGGAAGCAGGAAGCGGGCCGTTATATTGCAAGTAGGTCAGATCGGCAATACTGTCTGCCGAGTAAGGAATAAGCATTCATCAGGAAAGAGAACGGAAACCAAAGGAGAAGAGGCAAGCATATTCGTTAGATCGTAAGGCACACTGCAAGAAACTGGATTTATTTCATAAGTGCACGTAGCGAGGGGCCGACACAGGAGATAACAGCCTGCTATGAGAATGTAGCAAAATAAAGAAGACACGTTGATTACGAACCGAGTTCTGCATCTTAGCATCACGTTATCTCCTTTTAAGAGCTCCAGCTCTCCAGCCCACGTAATGAGTTGATCATTGGGATCGATGGCATTCGCAGTAATAGCATCTGGTTCCAAGGTTGAGATAATGTAGTGAATCTATATCGTAGACGCTCCAGCACAGTCTGTGAACTAGCCGAAGACGTACTCAAGATGATGCCCTTCACCGGTCGAACTTCATTCACCCCGCCGCCTACCACCTGCTGATGGAGATGTCTTCCGACAACACCACATCGCAGAGTGCTGCCAGTACTGGAGTCCAATGCGGAAGCAGCAACAGGGCCTCTTAGGGTCCATGCTCCTGTCCAATACACGGACGCCTTCGGCTGCTGAAGCATAGCAAGGTTACGGACGATATCACATGTGCGCAGGACTACCGACACCAGGTACAATGCGGGTCATCAAGGGTCACCATAGAATTCGGAGTGGGATGGAGTACACTCCGCAGTTCTTGTGAGAACCACTTCATGCTGTGCAGACGCCGCTCCACTTCCCGACTGTTGACCCATCGCCACAACAGGTTGAGCTGAGTCGACGGACGTCAGCTGCTGTAGAATCCAACACGCAGCTGAATTAGCAACAGCCGAGGCCGCTGCAGAAGAATGACGACTTGTAAACATTTTGAATAAATAACTGAACTCTAATAATGTTTTACTAGCATCGTTAAAGCTTCAAAGGTTCCCAATAACTATCCTTGAGCCGTGTGCGGCTCGAGTTCATGCCGTTTGTTCTTTGGCATTTAGTGACATCGAGTGGTGTCTTTTTCTTGTTTTTTCCTTACTTACTGGCGTAACGAAGTTGCTGGCTTGCCTCCTTGAGTGGCAGCAGTAGCGTTTATCGATACTAGTACTGTCGTACTATATTTGGTGTGAGCGCTAGTATTTCCGGGTGGTGGTGGTGTGTATGGTGGTCAGTCGGTTGGGACGGAAAAGTGAGGAAGTCTCTGCGGCGCGAGGCCAGGCCGGGACTGGTGGTGGCGTTCACACTCTGTCGGATCGTAAGGCGTCAGCTGCGAGAGCGACAAAGTTCGTTGCTCACCGAACCTGGACACTGTAGTTGAGTGATCAGTTAACCTGTTATGAAACCTCAACTATTGTAACTTCTCTTCGTTCATTTAGGGGTTGTTTCTCCCTGGGCCGTTCGGGCTAGCAGCAACATATGATGTGCTGTAGTCGGCGTAATCTTGCAGCAGTCTTCCTATATTGTGATTAATTATTAAATTGACTGTCACTTGCCAGTGAAGTGCACCAGTAGTATTTTCTGCCCAGTGGCTCTTAACGCCCAAATTACCTACCGTCGTCGTTAGCGTAGTTTTCTGTCAGTGTGCCTTTCCTCGTCGTGTTGATGCTGTCCGGAACGGCGTGTAGTTCGAGAGCCTTTTAAGTTGTTTGGTTCATGTTTTGCTTAGAGTGGTTGTTGTTCCCTAGGCAGTTTTTAGACGCAGTGCTGTTCGTATCCTCCTCCTCGGCCGATATTTTCCATCGTTGTGCGGTTGGTCCGACGGAAGGGAATTGGTTAAATTGATGGTCGGTCCTTGGGCCGAGCCTGGTTTGGGTTGCCATCCGATTATTTAACTTCAACTCTTGGCTGCCTGTCTCACCTCACCTTACATTTGCGCTACCTTCTCAGGCCGACCCTTGAAACACTTCTGAGCACCACATGTTCTGTTTGTTTTAGATTGTGATTTTAATTTTAGTTTGAAGTATTGTGCAAGGCCTTCCACCGTGTATTAATTCAGTTCTTTTAAATTTTACATAAAGGCCTTCGGCTGTGTTAAATTAAAATTTTGGGGTTCGATTTTAAAAAAAAATTTTCCTTAAAATTTGTTCTGTCTGGATTTGTTTGTAATCCAGGCCCTTAGCCGTTAGTTGTTCGATGTGTTATGTGTGGCGTTCAGCCGAGGATTTACGTGAACCCCTTTTAATAAGGCCTTCAACCGTGTGTGTTCTTTAAAGGAAAATTTTTTTTATATGAAGGAAGTGGTTTATTTTAAATTGTTTGTCTGACTTGTTCATTCCTTCAGCCGTTGTTTCAAATTTGTTTGTGGCCTTCAGCCGTGCAATAAGTTTATATTTCTTTAATTAGGCATTCGGCCGTTCTGTTACAAGTTTAAAAAGAAATTTCTTGGTTAGAAATATTGTTTACTAATGTGTTATAATTGTAATTGTCTTTCAAACGTGTAGTGTAGGCCTTCAGCCGCTAATTGTCTTAAATTTTTAAATTTTTACCTTCCATTTTTAATTGCTTTTTATTTCTAAGCCAAGCCTTCAGCCTTTCTTGTTGTTATTGTTGTGGTTTTGGGCCTGCAGCCCAGATGTATCTCAAGTTTTCTTTAACTAGGCCTTCAGCCGCATTGTCTGATTGTGATCTTTTAAAGCAGTGTGTAAATAAGTGGTTCTTAGAAAAATAAAATTATGTCTTTGATCGTGCAACTCACAGTAACTGTTTACGGCCCCATCCACAATCGTAACCTTATCCTGTGCGCTGTGTGAGTACCTACCAACCAGGTTTCAATCCTGACTTCACGCAAAGGTGTCTCTGCTCGGTCCTCTATACTTTTAGCACAGACTGGATTTAACGCTCACATTCATCCACATTTCTGGGGGCTTTCAGAGCGACTGGATAAGAGAAGAGGTTTGAAATGCCCATTTGTGTTCATTCTTCTTGAAATTATCTTCCATGATATTAATTTATTCATTGCTGTCAATACGGAAACTTTTGCAGGATATAATACCACGCAATAGTTTAAATGACTGTCTAAGATATTGTACGATAATTATCCCTTAAAGAAGAATTTCTGACGAAGTTTTCGGATACACAAATGATAATACAATGAAACACAGTCTGATGGATCTTGATCCGAGGACCAAAATGGAAGCCAGATCGAATCATTCATTCAGTAATGCAAAGCAGGATATCTCCCTATTTTCTTTATCTGGGTAAATACTTGCCAAGACCTAGAGGGTGCTAGAGAGTGAAACAGTGATACTACATCAGATAGACCACCAGTACCTATAAGGGCACAAAAGTATAAAAACCTTGAACCAGCATAAATGTCCCACAAATAAGCATAATAATCTTACATTCTCTGGAGTAAGTATTCTAACAGTAATCATATTCACAGCACATGCATGGCTGAAGGCCAGAAATTTGTCTGCTTTTTTATAAATTTACAAACTGTGAGATAAATAATAGAAACATACGTGTGTGCGTCTTTACTAAACACAGGGGACTGAGATGTATCATTGAAACATAATCTCGTATTGATTAGCGTTTACTCACAAAGAAAACTGCACCGAAAATAGGAAAAACCTAACATATAGAATTCAGCGCACAATAGCAAGGACACAGAAACATATTTCACACAGGGTAGCCCATTTTTTACACTACTATTAGCACCACAATTTAGCAAGCTTTGTCTCGAGACAAAACAGGAACCAAGGAATTACATTTAACATATCACTTTACCCGAGGAAAATTCTGAATAAGCAAGAATCGTGAAACCGTTGCATTATCGCAGCAAAAAACCTGTAACACATTAACCATGGTTCGCTTGGCTCACCCCGTCAGAGGTTCTAGTCCTCCCTTGCCATGGTTGTGTGTGCTGTCCTTAGTGTAAGTTAGTTTAAGTTAAATTAAGTAGTTTGTAAGCCTCCGGCTCGTCGCAAACTTTCTTAACGCTAGATTAGCACTATGAAGCTACCTCTGCAGAAATGGATATTCTGGAGCAGATTTCGAATTACTTGTATCCTCCCATTAGCACACACACACACACACACACACACACACACACGCGCGCGCGCGCGCGCGCGTTAAACAGTTCTTCTTAACCCCTTTCAACACAAAAGTGTTATTACTACAATCTATAAATATATCCATATCTTATCCTTCTTTACCGTGTTTCTCTGACTATGCCTAAAGGCTAATCTCAGGAGCTACTGTATGGCCCTTGATACAGTTTTCACTAACACAAAGACTGATTAAGTGAGGACCAGGCAGAGCGGTAGCTGGCAGCTGGGCTCATTACCCGAAGGTATCATTTTGAACATCAATTAAATATGGAACACACTATATTCGTGACCCATGGCGACGTTCCTGGCATGCTTACGTGGTTTTATTTACATGAAGTGATGCTGAACTTTCATCCTGCAGTGGCCCACAGATAAAATTACCACTATGCCAGACAAATTTTCCAGCCTTAGGTACTTCATGATACCCCTGCAAAGCCAGGCACGGTCGCTAGTTGCCTTTAAAATCTAATTTACAACAGATTTCATCAGAAACAGTACGTACTGCCATAACGAAGCTAAAATGCCTGACTCCTTAAATACTTGTTGAGCAGATGATTGGGAATGAGCACCACATATTATTAATAATTACTTTGCGAAATGATCAATTTCAGTCTTCATCATGAATTATCCCAGAATATTGTTTGTCCTTTTCCAAGGCGCAATAAATTGAAGTGTAAATGTGTTAACTTCTGCTCCTGTTTTAAATTTGTTAGTGTGGTTGCACAATTTGATCTGCAGAGGTTAACAAGCTGCATTTCCTTAAAATTTAGGGAAGGTCAATGTAAAGTAATCAGTTGTATGTATAAACACTTTATACACAATTTTCTCTGTAGGTGCGTGTACATTGATATTTATTATAATATTTGGGTCATCTAGAACATATTCCGCCAATTTTTTATTAAATGGAGGATCATTTACTTTTATTCAAAACGATTTCATAAAACCTAACTTTTTGTAATGATTAATGCAGTGAGATACATATGATACCAACTGGTGCTGTTTTGGTGCACAACCGCATTAAAATATGGAGAGAGTATGTACACATAAACTATAAGTTGAGCAAAATTTCAGAAAATCAAAGTCTGATTTGCTCAGTATTTTACTGTATTGTTAGAAATAACATTTCTAAGTCATTTTCACTCTCTGACTCACTGTGAATAACAAGCACCACAAAGATTATTTGGTTCTGTTTATCTGACAGCATAGCAATGAATCAAAATCTCTAATAA
Organism: Schistocerca piceifrons; assembly: GCF_021461385.2. Lineage (NCBI taxonomy): Eukaryota > Metazoa > Arthropoda > Insecta > Orthoptera > Acrididae > Schistocerca > Schistocerca piceifrons. Next base: position 304,448,853 of record NC_060140.1, read on the forward strand.
ATATATCATAGTTTTCCAGAGGGGATCTGTACACAGCGGTAAAACACGTATTTTTTGTCATCACACAAGTACATGCTTCTATGCCTCGATTTGCACAAATTACTTCTTTAAATTTTCCTACTCTTTTGATCTGTCCCTATGTGTGTGGCAATTAACCCCCAGCCCCTAGGTACTCGATAAAAGGAAGAAAATGATGTACGACCCCTGACATTTTTTCTATTCCTACGGTTTTAAATTTTGTTATTCATTCTATGACTCTGTAGGGCTTCCAAACAAACAGTAAGCTCATATACCTTCCTTCTGAAGTCCCTAACAAGCTGACGAAAAAAGCTAATTTTACTTCTGTATGATTTCTTAGAAAATTTGTTGAAACCTCTGCCATTGTAATTTCCTTCCAATTTGGCTGCCTGAACCCTGACTCTAAGCTAAAATAGGCGCCTCCCCGATATTAGTACTAGGAAAATCATGTGTGGTTGTGGCCCCATGCATATTCTTCGGAAGAAATACTGCTAACCTCTGCTTCCCTGTGGCATTTAGCTGTAGACTAGTCTAGTGTTATCCAGTCGCGCAACTGTAGCAACAGCACAACACTAATGAGCAACCTCGTTTCAGCTAGCAACAGCCCACCCGTATCCGTGTTACACGTCCTACAGCCGTGTCCGACATGGGCTCGTCACGGCGCTGGAGAACCTCCACCAATCCTACACTCGTGTGAGTAGTTTCTACTCCTGTTTCGTCCAGGTCACCGCTAATGCGGTACTGTCACTTTGTCTTTAATCAGTCCGTAACCTGCTCCACCTAACTACGATCACTTGATCCTCTTCATCGAAGCCTTGGGAGGCAGATAACCTCTATAATTTTATATTTCTGATGTTTTACTACGGGAAGTTTATGTCCCCTTTGACAGCCCATCTATGCATTATTTGCGCTGCCTATGTGTACTATTATTTTGTGACTATGGAATGTTTACTCGTATCCATTTAAAATGTTCCCCTAATGGGTTTTGTTGCAGTGTTAGCCGTTGTTGAAGATCACTCTGTAATCTATCTATATTACTAGTCTTTTAAAACAGGAAGTTTTTGTATGGCACTTTTAACTTTATCTAAGTGGCTCTTACCTGTCGCCCTGTAATTCCCCTCTACGTACTTTTTAAATCAGTCATTGACTTTCTTCTCCTTAATCTATTTTGTAACGGTGCCCTGCCTTCGATTGGTACGTAATCGTGTAACTTTCGTCTCCATCTTTGCACCCTCTTATTGGTATATTTCCATAGTTCGTGTTGGCCGCTTCTCTTGGCCACCTTACGCGGCGGCAGTTTCAGTAACACTACGTCAACTGGGCCTAATTCTAATTCTCATCATATTTTTCATAGATGTGCACACCTAAGAATGTGATTAAATCATCACGAACCGCTCGAGTACGATCCTATGATAAAGGAGCTATTAGCAGCTAATCCGGTTAGCGTAAGTATTTTGGATGATTTCAATAGTTTTAAATTGTTTAGAAAAAAATATTTCTATTTGATGTGAAAATGGCTTGTTACTTCTTAGGTTTTAGTCTAAGGCCTAAGTTTTCTGCTCATGGTAATGTCTAACAAATATGCATAGTTGTCACGTCAGCAGCAATGATCTTAGGGCTGCCATTTAATTGGATATCATCAGCACAGAAGTGGTAGTTACAAGAGAGAGGCATAGATACAATGCTATTGACATACTATGAAAAAAGTAATGGACCAAGGACGGAACCCTGAAGGACTTTAGAGAGCATAGAGGCAATGATGACTTTGTCGACTCACAGATGACTCGTTGTCGTCTGTTTTTTGAGATAGCCGTCGAATCTCGGTACCGCCATAGTTTGAGATATTCAGCAGTTTGATAAGTAATGTGTGGAATTCAACAGTATCGAAGGCCTTAGTGAAATCAAACAACGTTAAAATAGTAGATTCAGCTCTCTTCATGGCATATTTGATTCCATCAGTCATTTTCATTAATGTCGCTGCTGTCCTGAGTTGTCCTTGGAAACCTGGTTGATCGTGGATGTTATAAGTTTTGAGGTGATCCGTCTGCTTTTCGTTAACAATACGCTTCAAAGCTTTAGATACCGCAGGTAGTATGCTGATCAGCCTGGCGATCTCAGATTACTATTCTTTGGTATTAGCTGAATTAATCCTTGCTTTCAGAATGACCTGTGTCTGTGACAGCTGGAATAATAGTACCGACAACGAATTTACTGTCTGGCACAGTGATCGTCTCCCAGGTGGCATAAATGAAAAGAACCTGCCTCAGTTTGTGGGGAAGATAAATCTGAATAGGCCGTCGGACTCTCAAATTAATTTTCGATCCAGTATCAGACATCGGTAAGGCGTTGACTACATCCCCTCTTGCAGGGGGGCATTGATTTGTATGAGTACTAAGGAAGATGGTAGGAATCACAAGACTAATAAATGACTTAGAAAATAGAAAAAGAGAGATGTATTCTGGAGTCACAACGGAACAAGGCACTGTTTAACCTAGGGTAGCCTCCGCTGACATAATCAGAAAACGAGGAAGAGAATGAGTAATGCAGTAAGACTACACACACATAACTGAGACTACGTCAGATAGACTGCTGAATCATTAGAACCAGATTTAAGAGAGGACAAGCGGGAGATATCGGTAAATCTTATCACGTGACTGAAGCTGCTGCTGTCCCGTCGTAACGAAAAATACTCGCTATCGCCAATCGAATGAAATGGCAATCGAAATCGGGTGGAATTACTAATTTCTGTTCAAGTTTATTAGCAGTTGAACGTTACTACACCATCGTGATGCATGCCTACGCTGAATATCCGGCCTACTCCGAGAAGATCTCACAGAATCGGCAGAAGTGACGGCCGATGGTACTTTGAAAGAGCGGCTAGCGTCAGACACCAGTACACATATAGCCTCAAACAATAGAGCCGGTGGTGTCGAAACGGCTACTTCTCGCCATTGTCCCTTGGGTTCGCTAACCTCGTGCAGCCTCAAACGTCGAGATTTTTCTATATTTGTGCGTGTCTCACTGTTAGGCAGATTCTTTGATTAAACTTAAATCTTTTCAATGATTGCCCGATCTCGAACAAATTATCAAATTTTCTCAAAATGGCGACAGCTAAAAACTGTTTACAGATTCAGTTCCTCTCTATGTCGGAATTATAATGTCTTTTTTTCTCTGAAAGTTATGTAATTCATGGTTGAATTTTTAGGTACTTCGAAATGGAATTCCTATACTGATAGTGAATAGAGTAGCAGGTCCCGAATCTGTCACCTGTTTTCTTACTTATTAATTTCTTCTTGACTCATCATGTGTTTCTGATCTTGTGCTGCTGCCTACGCGCACATATTGTTCTTCACAGGATTCTTGCGTTTCAGTACCTACACTGAAAAAAAAAAAAAACAAAGAAAACCACGTCTGTAGAGAAGGTGCTGTTTTGTGGCCAATAATTTATCGCAACCTGAGCAATCTGAGAACAGAACTGACTGAAGAAAAACCGTTTATTGCGTCGGCGGAGACTTGGAGTATTAGGCTTTTGTCTTTCCTACGCCGAAGCTGCGCAGTTTTTTCCACAGAGTAGTAGGATCGACACGCTTCATACAACAGGGCGAGGATGGCTCAATCTGGCATTACGTGAGATTTGCTTCGCTTTGGCTCAAAGATTGCTGAGCTGTGTGGGAGTTGTTGGCACCAGTGATTCTCTTATCTAGTAGGGGCAGTAATCCCGCTCGTCCTGGCATGCGCATTTTCTCTTTGGTTATCCTCTTCTAGCCGCTATGCAAATGCGGCGGTTCCGGCTACAGGTGTCGCCCCCCCCCCCCCCCCAAATTCCTTAAGTCCCTCCAGATCCGCGAGCTCCATGCACTCCTCTTCGCCTTCCGTATACACCTCCCATCCTCTGCATGGATCCCCTATGACCTGATTCCTTTCCCCCACCTGTTCCTTTTCCTAGTACATACCTGCATCCTTTACACCTCCCGCCGACTTCATCCCCCTCAATACTTGGTTGCTCCTCTCCTCTCCAACCCCCATCCTCTGCAGATCCTTCACCACTGTGCCCCTCCTACACCCTTCATCTCCTTTCCCAAGGTGGCTTTCATCGATTCCCCTCTGGGATGATGCCCTTTCTCCCTCAATTTATCCCTCCTACCAACGCTGATCCTCACCTCCTCCCCCTGTCCTTTTCCTGGGCTCCCTCTCCCCTCCCCCCATTCCATCCTGTTTTTTCCCCACATACCCTCTCTTTGACTCCATTTTCTCCTTTTGCTTGCCCCTCCACTGCCCCCCCCCACTCCTTCTTTCCCCTTTTTCTATGTCGCCCCCCCCCCCCGTTTTCTATGTCCTCTCCCTCCATCGGCTCCCCTCTTTTTTCTTTTCCTCTCCTCCCCCCTTTTCCCCCCTCATCAGTCTGCGTCCTCCCCCCCACCCCAATCTGCCGCCATGTCACCTCTACAATGCTGTTTTAAATGACTGTTCAGTGTTGTGTGTCCCCTGTCAGTGTTGTGACCAGCCACCATACTGTCGCTAAGGTGTGTTTTTAACTGTTGCAAAACAGAAACCAGACTGTTGCCCTGTTTTTTAACTGTGCCTTACTATATGTTTTAATCAGCATCACCAACCTTTTGTTTTTATAGTTTCTTCGCAACTTTTTCGCCTTGTTTCAGTTTTTAACAGTCACCATTTTTATCGCCTGCTTTTATTGTTATATCTCTTAATTCTGTTTTTATTAACTTTTCTGTAGGCAGCGTATTGTACTGCTGCCAGCCCGCGCCCCCCTCTGGAGGGGAATCGAAATCCAATAAAGAAAGGAAAAGAAGGAGAAGGATGTAGCTCTCTTTGTTTTCCTTTATGAGGCCCTAGTGGTCGTGCTTGCCCGTTGCTTGGCCATATGTTGTGTTGGCGAGTCTTGGAGTGCCCGTTACGGAGGAGCGTTGGTTGCTTGCAGCGCTGTGTTATGAATTGAGGAGTGTGTCAGCGGCGATGTTGGTGATGGCCTCCAATGAACTAACAAGTGTGTATGTGGTACTACCTGATGCTGGATGCCTATGTATGCTACGTGGATTTTCGTCGTTTGCTGCTACTAACGGTGAGCTTCGGCTACTTCTTTGAAGTTGTGTTTGTGATCAGTCTGATCGTAATTTGTGTTCACAGCTGGAAACAGTGATTTGTATATGATTATCCCCGCCATGGCGGGAATAAGGAACTCCCTCTTGGTGAGCAGTGCTGTTAAGATTGTAAAACATTGCTCAGTGACGGGAGCACAAAGTGTGAGTAGCATGAAGGCTGCATGAGTCATTCTAGGATAGTGTGCAGGCCATGTTTAGTGTTAAGACAGTGTGCTTGTAATGTTACTTGAATATCTTATGATTTATTCTGTGGTCTTCTTTTGGAGGGGCCGTGACTTTGGTATCTTGTATAATGGATTTTTATGCTCTTGGTTCGGCAGGCTGTTAATTCCTCCAGATTTTATGCTTGTTATTGGGGTCTGCCTATAAGGGTAAAGAAGTTTGAGGTGTAAATAATTTTCCATGCTATTTGTTTGAGGTCTTGTAGGTGTTAAGGGTATTGAATTTGAAATTGGGGGAGGGGGGTGGGGGGGGCAAAACTTTGGAATAAGATGGTTTGTGTTGTCTCTTTTGGTTTGGTTGTCTGTCCTTTGTTTTTTTTTTTCTTTTTTTCATTTTTTTTTTAAATGTTATAGTGTACTACGAGCGGAGGGCACAAGCAGTTCCGGACTGACCAAACAGGGGGTGGAGCCTTAATTGAAAAATGTTCAGATGCCGTTAGCTCCGCCAACGACGTTTTGGTGACGCTCGGCGCTACTTGGCTGTATCCTGTCAGAGTCGCTGTTCGCCCCAGCAGTTGAGTATTCTCTCTTTTAATTATTTGGAGTTTCCTCTCGTTAATGGGTTAGGGCTGCGCCAAGGTGCGTCTCCTGCTCCTAGTAATCTGGTCACTCTTGTTTTAGGGTAGGTCATACGTTGGGCTGTGCCCGCTGATACGTGGAGCTTAAAGTATTAAGATAACTGTCTTTTCTGCCTAAATATTATTGTTATACTTGAAAGTGATTTCACGAATGAGTTCAGTGTAATAAGTCACTACATAACTGGTGGAATTCCATTGTTCTATGATCTGCTTATTGATCTGAACTCCCAGTTGGGGATTTTGCTCTTTTGCTTGAAGTTTGTTATTTAATATTCTGTACTGTTGCTTGTTTTACCAATGGGGATTTCGTCCCGGTAAATTCCCGTTGAATTTGTGGGCAATTATGCTTGTCATCTAGATTTATCTGGAACTTTTTGTTATTTTGTTAAAAGGAATGATTTTACTTAGTTTTTTTCATTCTGTATAATCTTATAAGACTGTATAAGGTTTTTAATTACATTTGTTATTGGTGGCTATTGGATGGCCCGTTAGTAAAAGATTTTGCACAACTGTTTTTGGGCATATGTGCAATAAAACGTTGTGAACTACAAGTCTGTGTTTGCGTTTTCTTCTGCTTCACGTCCCAATTGCTGTATACTTCACACGACTGAGGAGTTGGACTTCGCACAAATGCAGAGTCACGTTTATTCATTAGCTGGCGTAGTTCAGCAGAGAAGCAGCAGTCCTCTGTACTTTGATAAAAAGTTTAGGAACGTGTTTGTCACACAATGGTACTTAATTGCTGGGCTTTACTGGCTCATGTCGGCTCGTTGGTTATAACATGCCATGGAATATCTACACAGACCCTTTCCAGGTTAATTTGTTTTAAATGATGGTGGGTTATTAGGTGAGATTTTTCTCCGGTGATCTACACTGAGAGCATTAAGAGTATTACATCGTGAGTAGAGAGTCCTGGAGAAGAAGTCTGGCTGGAGCAAGCTACAATGGGGTGGCAAAAGTTCCGGTATCCCCTCTGATATCGTGTCGGACCTCCATTTACCAGCTGTAACAGTACAGGAACTCGTCATGGAATGGACTCAACAAGTCGTTGAGTGTCGCCTGCAGAACATGGAACCGTAAAGCCTCTACAGACGTCCATAAATGTGAATGTCTAGCAGTTCAGGATTTTGTAGATGGACTGACCTCTCGATTATGTTCCATAAATGTTCGATGGGATTCATGTCGGGCGATCTAGGTGGCCAAATCTTTCGTTCGAACTGTACAGAATGTTCTTCAAACCAGTCCCCAACAATTGTGGCCTGGTGACAGGAGAATCGTCATCCATAAAATTCCATCGTTATTTTGGAACATGAAGTCCGCCAATAGCCGTAAAAGGGGCCGGTCGGAGAGGCCGAGCGGTTCTAGGCGCTACAGCCTGGAACCGCGCGACCGTTACGGTCGCAGGTTCGAATCCTGTGCCTTGGGCATGGATGTGTGTGATGTCCTTAGGTTAGGTATAACTAGTTCTAAGTTCTAGGGGACTGATTGACCTGAGAAGTTATGTCCCATAGCGCTCAGAGCCATTTGAACCATTTGAACCGTAAATGGTCTCCAAGTAGTCGAATAAAACCATTTCCAGTCGATGGTCAGTTCACTTGGACCAGAGGACACATTCCACTTCATATAAACACAGCCCACACCGTTATGGGACCACCACCAGCCAGCAAAGTGCCTTGTTGATAAATTGGATTCAGCGCTTCGTGGCGTGTGCAGCACACTGAAACCCTACCATCAGCTCTGGCCTGCTATTATGGAGACTCATCTGACCAGGACACGGTTTAACAGTCGTCAAGGTTCCAATCGACGTCGTCATGAGCCCAGGATCTACACTGCAGACGATGCGGCGTTGTCAGCAATGGAACTCGCGTCGGTTGTCTGTTGCCACAGTAGATTAACGCTGAATTTCGCCGCACTGTCCTATCGGATACGTTAGTCGTACGTCTCAGATTGATTTCTGGAGTTATTTCACGCAGTATTTCTTGTCTCTTAGCACCTACAACTATAAATTAACGCCGCCGCTCTCGGGCATCAAGTGCTGGCTATCATCTATTGTACAGTCAGTGATTGAGAGCTAATGCCTGAAATTTAGTATTATCAGCACACTCTTGGCACTGTGGATCTAACGGCTTCCGCTTTGGAGGACTTAATATCAAATAAGGCAGAAGAGATAGATAAAATTCCATTATAATTTCTAACATCATTGGGGAAAGCGACAACAAACCTACTATTCAGTTTGGTGTATGAGTCTGGCGCCATATGATCTGACTTTCAAAGAAATATCATCCACACAATTCAGAAGACTGCAAGAGCTGGCAAGTGCGAGAATTATTGCACAATCAGCTTAACAGCTCATGCATCCAAGTTGCTGACAGGAATAATATATAGACGAATGCGAAAGAAAATTGAGGATGTGTTAGATGGCAATCAGTTTGGTTTTAGGATAGGCAAAGGCACCAGGGAGACAATTATGACGTTGCGGTTGCTAATGAAAGCAATAATAATGAAAAACCAAGACACATTCGTACGATTTGTCGACCTGTAAAAGGCGTTCGACAATGTAAAATGGTGCAAGATGTTCGAAATTCCAACGTGGGGTAAGCCATATGAAGAGATGGGTAATATACAATATGTGCTAGACCCAAGTGGGAATAACAACAGTGGTCGACCAAGAACGAAGTACCTGGATTAAGAAGCGTGTAAATCTTTCGCCTCTACTGTTCAATCTGTACATCGAAGAAGCAATGTTGGAAATAAAAGAACTGTTCAGGAGTGGAATTAAAATTCAAGATGAAAGGAATATCAATGATACGATTCGCAAGTGACATTGCTATCCTGAGTGAAAGTGAAGAATTACATGATCTGCTGAATTTAATGAATAGTCTAATGAGTACAGAATATAGATTGAGAGTCAATCGAAGAAAGACGAAAAATTGTTCAAATGGCTCTGAGCACCATGGGACTTAACATCTGAGGTCACCAGTCCCCTAGAACTTAGAACTACTTAAAGCTAACTAACCTAAGGACATCACACACATCCATGCCCGAGGCAGGATTCGAACCTGAGACCGTAGCGGTCGCGCGGTTCCAGACTGAAGCGCCTGGACAGACAAAAGTGATGAGAAGTAGCAGAAATGAAAACAATATGAAACTTAACATCAGAGTGATGGTCATGAAGTATAGGGATTCTATTACCTAGGCAGCAAAATAACCAATGACGGACGGAGCAAGGAGAACATCAAAAGTTGATTAGCATTGGCATAAAGGGAATTCCTGGAGAAGTCTACTAGTATCAAACATAGGCCCTAATTTGAGGAAGAAATTTCTGAGAAAATAAGTTTGGAGCACAGAATTGTATGACAGTGAAACATGGACTGTCGGTAAACTGGAACAGAAGAAAATCGAAGCATTTGAGTGGGGTGCTACATACGAATGTTGAAAATTAGATTGAGAGAAAATGTAAGGAATGAGGAACTTCAGCGCAGAATCGTAAATGAAAGGAATTTGTGGAAAATACAGACAAGAAGAAGGTACAGGGTGATAGGAAATCTGTCAAGACATTAGGACTAGAGGGAGATATAGAGGGTAGAAAACTACAGAGGAAGACAGAGATTGGAATGCATGCAACAAATAATTGAGGACGTAGGTTGCAAGTACTACACTGAGATGAAGGGACTGGCACGGGAGAGGAATTCGGGGTGGGGCGCATCAAACCAGTCTGAAGACTGATTGATGACCCCACTACGACTCAGCATTCAAACTCTGTTGATTCCCGCCGTGCGTCCTTCGATTCTCTGCAATTCGAGATTTTAACTGCAGATCTATATTTGTCTCTCTTACTGATTACTTGCTCGTATTATGACAGCAGTCAGGACAAGAATGATTTGAAGGATGATAAGACAACGATTTTGGATGGATATTGATAACTCCAATTAAAAAGTTCCGATTAAATATATTTATTTTGAGAAACAAGAGCTCTCTTTTGCCATTTCCATCCGATGTACTTAGCTTTCAGTTATAGAACAGAGTGATAACCTGGAAGTGCGACTGGCGGAAATCTTGTCAAAGTGAGCGACAAGCATTTCAGAAGTCCGTCCTGTTGTGTGCTCCTGGAGGGTTGATCTACGCCGAATCTATCTGCCAGCGAGAAGGTACGTACAAGCCTGCAGTCGCTTAGGCAGACCTCCAGCCGCGGTGACCAAACTTACAGCTTTCACGACCGTCTGCAACTTTCTGTGAGTGACGGATTGGCTAATTGAAAGTATCTAAAAACGGACTGTTTAATGACATGGAACAGTTTTCCACGTGGCGGGATAATTGATGCTGCTCCCAGTGCTTCTATCAGTCTTGATGGTTACAGAGGGAAAAGCTAAAACAAAATTAATTATGGTATTCAGAAAGAAAAGAATACTGGAATTCTAGATCGCTGCTAGCATATGTGTACAAAATGAAAGCATCGCTCACTCTGTGCTTTAGACGCAACTTATCCATTTTAGGTAGTAAAACAGAGTCAAAGAAGAAAGAGAATACTGATGTGATTCTTCAACTTCTCCCGTCGTGTTTCTTGCTCGAACAGTCCACGGGTGTACTGCCGGTCCATAGTGTCACCTGCCACCTGACGATGGCGACATGTCTCATAGCGGAAATATTGTGTTAGTTGGACACTATGGACGAGCAGTAGACCCGTGGACTGTTCGAGAAAGAGAATAACGATGAGATAAAAAGAAAAAGAGAAAAAAAAGCAATACAGCGTAACGCCAACGTGGTTCACAATACAATATGGTGTAATTTCGCGCGTACAGATCACACATTTTGATATAAACCCGTTTTGTGCCTTTTGCGCAACTATGTGTGTTTGTTTGTGTGTGTGTGTGTGTGTGTGTGTGTGTGTGTGTGTGTATACTCTTTGGTAAGAGTAAAACCTCTTTGTCACGCAGTCTCACACACTTAATTATAAGGAGCAGTCAAATGAAACTGAGACAAATGGAAGAAAGTAAGTAAACATTTTATTACCTCAAAAGTAATCGCCAAACGTTTACTACATATTCTATCCCACTGTGAGACAAGATGGTCAAAGTCTTCATGGAAAAATGTTTGCGGTTGCCTACGGTACCATGACTGCACCCAGGGGTGCGACTCTTTGTCTGAAGCAAATCGAATGTCTTTATTCAGGGCTGAAAAGTATGAAAATGGAAATGGCATGGGGTGGTATCTGGACTGTATGGAGGATATGTAAGCGCCCACATGTTGCCAAGGTTGTTTCGAGTGCGATGCTTAAGTCTGGCAAGGAGGATTTTACACACACTGCATACTCCTCATGCTATTTCTATATTTTTGGACTCCTGAAAAAGGAGGTTCGTGCCTGTTGATCCGCTTCCGATCAAGAGGTGCTCTCCTGTAAGCATACTCGGATGATCTAGGCGGTTCAGGGGAGCGCTCGCATAATGTGGAATATCCCAGTTATTGTTCCAGTCCGGCACATATTTTCACTCTCGCCAATACATTCTGCAGGTGGAGTCTGATCATATACACAATTGCGATTATACTACTTGTGTTTTATATAGCTGTTGATAGCAGCAGTGCCTGTTCCATCAGACATCGCAGAGTACGTCGTAAAAACACGGCACTTCAATACGTTACAGCTTTTGTCAGCTACCTTCTTCTGTTTTAAATGACGATTTGTAACTAGTTGCCTCCCAACTGGAGGTGAGCATTTAATTGGTCCATGTGTTTTCCGCCTACTCAATTTGCCAGTTTCCCCACACATTTTCATTTATAAATATGTTCACAATTTTCTTTTCCAGTTTCTCTAAGGCCAATGCGTAGTGTAGTTTTAACGGTAAATGACTATTCTTCGAACATTTTTGTCGGAGTAGGTCAAATGCAGATTTCAGTTATCGACGCTAGAAGACCTCAATAGTTGCAAACACTACATTCTTCAGTTTCATGGATCTCTTTATGGCCACCAGTTTAACGAGTCTACTTTAAACTTAGTCTTCGTGTGCAAGTGTCGACTGATCACAATACATAGATATCCTCATAATTAATATTTTCAGAATTGCCGGGGTTTTTGATGAGATAAATTAAATTTCTTATCGGGATTAGACGTTTTGTACACCAAATCTGATAAAAGAATACTGAGAAAGACAAGAAAATGAAACTGAACAGAGCGTTAATTTTCAGTTGTCAGTTCTGCATTCCGGCGCGCACTTCAAAGCTATGATTCAGTGGCAAAAGTATTTGTAACGTTTAAAGTAATATTTCCATTTTATATCGCTTATAACTCATTCGAAGAAAAATTCTTGTGTGCTACCCGCTAAAAATCTTTCGCAAAGTCCGTGTTAGTATCTCGTGCAGTTTCTGAAGGTTAATGTTCAACTGTCACCACTATATTTCAATGCTTCCTTCAAAGGGATGATCGCACTGGCAAAATTATAACATTTGAAGTTAGATTTCCATTTTTTTTTTCGCTTACTCCTCACTCGAAGTAAGATTCTTTCTTGTTCCTTGCTAAACAAAATATCGCGACGTCTTTGTTAGTATCTTGCACAGATGTTGAAGTTCATAGTTTCTGGAAGTTATTTAGCCGTTAAAGCAAGAAATCCTACTGACAGCACTTTTATTTTGCGGCAGTGCTTTAGTAGAAAAACGAAGTATTTTTAGCCCATCTTAAACGCGCCGTCACGTTGTTTTCGTCCAGAATATCAACATAAATACATTAAAGCCGAGCGACAGTAATGTATTTACCAGAGTTCAGTGACTGACTTTTACTTTATTACCGCAATTTTGACCAAGTGAAGAGTGGCAGGAAATTAATGAGAGAATGTCGAAAACAAGCGCTTGTTTGCGCTGTACATTATGCACGTGGGTGCTTTCCGTTTGTGTAATGCCTCATTCAGCTTCCGTCAACATGAAGAAACCATCAGAGGTAAACAGATTTCGCATGTTTACAAATTGCCAATTTTGCATGCAGACACTATGCCAAGTTTAAATGTTTCACATGTCGTTAACTTAAAAGTAGAACAGTTGCTGTCGGTTGCGTAAGGAAATTAGAATCCTGTTGCAAGTTACTGTGGTGGAAAGCAATCTGTCTAAACGTGAAGCTTTTTCTTTAACCAATCTATTAACGTTAAGATTCTCCCAAATGAATTCCCAAGGGCCTGACTAAATGTAATTTATAGAAATACATCTCAATCTGAAGAATGTATCTTCTATAAGTTGTATGCTTCCGAAGACAATTTGAGTAAAATCACTTTGGGTATTAGGCTGCATCATTATGAAACACTAAATAATTAAAATTCCGACGTTTTGGCAGTCTTCGCAGCTGTCATTTTCGGAGTGAATGACTGCCCTGAAGAGGACCGCTGCAAAGGTGGCAAAAACGTCGGCATTTTAGTCTTTTCAGTTTTAAGGAAGCGGAAAAATACCTAGAATGATTTCATTCAGTGTGTATTCTTCATCTACACTCCTTACCATTTATAGTCATAGTTCCCGTTCACTTCGTGAAAAGAGCAACTTTTGACAGTTTTTCCTTTACAATTTTTCCTTCGCTTAGCCCCAGCTTCATACCCGACATTGCTTTGTCAAGTTCGGCAGTTTCTCATTGTAGTTCATTATGGTGACGAGAGTTTTCCATTCCAAATCAAGAGAACAACATTTAGCTCATTCATGGTTGACCTATACTAAGAAAGAGTTGACTGCAAGGCAGTTGGGCTACTCACGAACAAATTACTTGTCATTTTCGGAAGCGTGGAGTACTAGCTACACAACACCGCGTTGTGAGCCACAGTAATTACGGAAATAGTGCTCACTACTATTCTTATACACTTACGGAAACCATGTTAATCGAATGGAATGTATGAGACATTACCCACGGTGCGAGAAATCTGTACTGACTCAGTGCACACTCGATAGCCATTATACCTAAATTCTTGAAATGTTTGAGCACTCACGTGTAGCCACGTACATGAATTGTAATGGAGAAATATGGGTAGTAATTCTGAAAGAACTTTCAATTAACACGTAATAAATTATGGTCTTGTGTCTTTCACTATTTGGAAATATTGCTTTAGTGAATTGTTATTTGCCAAGGGTATCTGTAACACAACTAAAAGATTTCAATAAACAAGCTGAAAGTATTAATTAGATGACATTAAAGTCACGTGGCTGTATTAGGTGTAATTATAAGTTTATACACTCAATGTAATTCTGGTTTGAAACAAAACAAATCGCACTTCGTTTGATGGCTTATAGTAGTTTTGAAACTCACTTACACAAGAACTATTTATATTGCCTTTACGTTTCAAATACCATAATCTCGCACTCTAACGTGAAGATAAGATTTAAATACGCTGTATTACTTACCTTCAGCTTATGTGCGTCCACTTACGAAAAAGTACATCTAGCAGAATTTTGACTAAAATTAGTCTTACTGAGGGACACATCTTCCCAATTCACGTAATAATAAGAAGCGGATCATTTTTAAGCATTTCTGTCGCTAATAACAACTCTGATTTTCGATGCATCAGGTGATTTCCAACACGTCTTGTGTTGTCTCTCTGTACGATTACGGTGGTATGTCTCTAGTTCGTGTATAATACTTTCGTTACTAACGGGCAACATAATAACATTTCGTCTCCATATTCTATTGTCTCACACGACACACAAGATGATAATGAAAAGCACGCGGTTCTTATAAAAGCAGCAATTAAGCCTCTACACTTACTACACGGGATAAAATAAGACAATTTTGTTCTATCGACCGCAGCTAGGCATCACTACATGTTTCTATTTAGAAAAGTTTGTAAGACACTAAAATTATATTGATTGGTGACTCCATGGAGTGCTGTGTGCACAACGACCATATATGTTAAATTAAAAGGAAGGTCAGCTTTGGCCGCAATATTGATGGTTTATTGATAGCAAAATCGATTTTCAATCACATCGTGGTCATCTCCCGTACTGTGGTGTACAAATTAAACAATATTTAACATGCAGTTTTTTATATATACAGCATATTCAGTGACATGGATTGAATCATTAAAATCTACGTTTAATATTTCTTCGATAATGATGGAAGCTGAAGAAATGAATTAAAATTATTACAACGGCCAGGACCTGAAGGATCGTGGGGTAGGAACGCAATCCATTATACCACCATAGAAGTACTGCTTACAGCCCTGCACGGCTAAACCAAATTCAATGCCCTCCCCAGCACAAGCATCATATCTTCTGCTTGTTTTCGCCTCGGCAGACGTTCGACTTCGGTAGTCCGCGCAGCTCTGTAAACAGTCATCCTGTGGTGGTGTAATGGTTGGCATTCCAAGCAAGAAGACCAAGGTTAAAGTCCTGGCTGTGGTACAAATCTTAATTCATTTAATCAGCTTCCATCATTATCGTAGATAAAGCTGAGATTCAAATGTCTCGAAGAAAATTAACTATAAGATTTAATATTTCTATTGCGATATATTTTCAACCCGATAGCTAGATGGATATCATCTCGTATTATGGTCCAGATCAGATGCAGGAAGTAAAACATCACATCGGCCACGTGCCTAGTGAAAGAAAATTTAGATTTATTGATGCATGCGAAAGATATTCATTTAATTCAATACAAAGTGAAGGTGTTTTCAGCAACTTGAAGTCCAAAGTAATAACCGCTAATCTTTGTTCCAACTGATCTGAGAAATGGTATGTTGTATTACCAGCTAAGCCAGCGTGATATGTATTTTGGTTACATTACACAGAGTATGGATCAAATTATCTTCCAAGGAGGCGATAACACGATGCTCATGGGAAAAATGGAACGTTATGAACTTAAGCACTGTGTAGTAACGTCTCTGTTTCATTTTACCGGTGTTGTAATCGAGCCACCACGTTAGGTCCACGATTAGTTCGTTTATCTATATATATGACTGATGAAGTTTTTCTTCTGTGTTAGTGCAATCTGTTCTTGCGCTCTCCACGTCACACGGCTCATAGTCACATGGAGTGTGGAAGATCGAATATACTTACACCACCATACATGTTTATATTCCGACATCCGAAGGTTGTGACCGCTGTCATCATACAATGGCACTACCTGGCTCCTCTCAGGGTGCTCCGGAGTCAGAAAAAGTCTTCCATGCCTACGTCGTCGTCCTATTCGTCGTCTCTGCCGTCGCCCCGAGTAATTGCAATATTCATTGCCATCGTTCATGGCTCTACGCCGTTATCATGTGCTGTCGCTGTCTTCATCGTCATCGCCCTGTGTCGTCATATTGCAGCATCTGCAACCACTAGCTCACCATCGTCCTTGACGTCCTCCGTGTTCCGTCTCTATGAGTCACTGGCATAATATCTTCTTTTCGTCTTACTTTTCATTACCTTCACGGTCATCAATATATAATCCTGCACCGCCGCATCAGCAATCGTATATTCACACCTTTACTCCACTTCTACACTACACACACAGTTACTCCCTATACAATACTCCTCATATTTGCTACAGATGCCGCCGTTATCGCAGCTCCTCCTGCCTTTTTACAATCTTCACAGTCATCACACTAACCACCTCTCTAATTTTCAGCTTCTGCCACTCGATTTGATACCGTAACTCGAGTTCTACAGCCCGAACTACATTAAGAGCACCAGCCAATAGCAATTAGGGAGGGCGGTTGTCGCTGAAACTACGGATTTTCGGTTAAATGGTTATTTTCACAGTTCATAACAGCTGTTTTGTGAAATGACTGTCTTTTCCTTTTTTGTTTGTATTATTTCCTATAATAAACATAGAAATCTAACAAATACTGAAAAAATTTTGCTCCCTCGGGCTTACGTTTCAGTGATTCAAAGTAATAAATTAAATGGGCAAAAAAGTAAACTTAGTGCATCCACTGTTCGCTACTTTTCTCGAAAGATCTTAAGCTGTTAAATACCACAAAAAACACCATTATTGTCCTACTGCTCCTGATTTTTTGAGGCTCTGCTCAAAAATCATGTTGTAACCGGGAGTTCTATCACTATTTGGTTATCACATATAGTCAGCTTTTTTTCCTTATAATTTGTCTGTTTTCACGGGCTACAAGTAGATGACGGCATATCATGTAGACACAGGCAGCTGAATATTTACTTTATATTTTTATTGTATTCTATGAAAGAGTAGTTAAGTTTTCAATTTTTTACTGTTACGTGATTTCCTTCCTCTTTTATTATTTTATAGAAACGGCAGACAAATCTTTGATGTTGTAAATCAAATGAAACGCTGTAATTCAATGCTACAACAATTCATAAAAATATTTCCAGACTTAGTTTTGTGTCATTCTTTAATAGAACAGTGTTCGGCGGCCAAAATGAGAAATTACCGTATAGACCAGATGGTGGCAGTTCTTTCATACTACACGTACACGTGCATTTTAAGCCACGACTCAAAGCAACACGGACATTATTGTCTCAGCACAGCTGTACCAATTATAATGCTAAGCGTTTCGGCTCATTTTTGTCGGATTTGCTCGTAAAATAGCACTAACAGTTTTTCTCATTTTCTATAATAACGCAGTACTTCAAACCAATGCAAATTTTTCAAGTAAATTAACTTTCTTTCTAAGAAAAGGAAAACTTTTAGCACTGCTGCTATGGCAAAATGTTATTTTTGTGTTTTTAATCATTTATTAGTAACAAAATAAAAAAAATCAGTCATAACCAAGATCAGACAAATATTGAAAAGTACCAGTTATTCGTAACTAAAATATCGGTACTGGTTTTAACCAGTCGTTTTATCGCATCCCTAACAGCATAGTCACTCTCATATCGAAGAGCTTCAAGTGCACCAGCTTCACGTTCTGTAGTGTTAACATCACCGTTATCTAAGTGGCAGGATCCTGGTAAGAAACCTCACCATAATAAATCCCAGCCCAGTAACCGGCCAACATCTTTCAAAAACATACACCAAACATTGACCCAGTACTAAAACTCAATCAAATCCTGAAACCAAAACAACTCCAGACAGCCGCAAATCACATAAACCATGGAGTCCTCTGTCCTTATCCCCGAAAAATTTCCTCCACTATATCGTCTTCTCCCATACCTCCACTAAATTTATATATCACAAAATACTATCCTCGCAAGTAAAATGATTACCCTCCAGATCCTAAACAAGTTCCGGATCATAGTGGCAATGATTACATTATCATCAAGTACGCAAGTCCCGAATTCCACTACATTCTGCTACAGAAAGTCTCCACTATAATCTTTCGCCTCCGTGCATGATTGTTACCGATTTTTACTCCACTCCCCAGACAAACCCAGATTTCCCGTTGCCCACTCACAATAAATGCTGTGATCAAAGAAGCTGACGCTGAGATCTGCAGACGAGGTGGAACAGGAGCTCAACTCCAACCCTGAAGCTCCGGTAAAAGCAGCCCTGCGCATACCCAAAAACTCTGGTGCCACAGAAACCTGAAAGATCTATCGAATAATTCCGATGATTCCCCACAGCTTGTATTTGAATATCATCATGGTAACGCACATATTTCTTTACTACTAAATTAGATCACGCTGATTATTATCAGAGTAGTAGAACCATAAACTGTTTTGGATGCAGATGTTCGTAATGGATACCCAAACAACAGCGGTTTGAAAGAGTGTGTCTCCCACCACATCAACACAAAGCTCATCTTCATCGTCAGTTCGAAAAGAGAGTTCGATGTAGTTGTGCTTCCTGGGACTTAAGCTGTAAAAAGGGAAAGAAATTATTGCTGTCGAAGCCAATAAAGATTATGACCACTATCTTAAGGCAATGCAACGTGCATTTCCATACGCCCTAGAAACGTATTCCTGATCAGATAGTTATTATCTGTGACTCCACATCAGCAATTGCATACGACATCGTGAATTTGACAGTTCACAACTAGGAATCATGACGTTTGTATGTGTTGGATAAAAGCTCACTGTGGCATTCCTGAAAATTAAATATGATAGAAGTTGACCAAAGCAGCTGATAACGACGGAGACTGGTGCACACACTCTCTGATGAAACATATCCGGACTTTTACTAATGGACATTAACTCATTCACTGTAAACAGTTACTTTCATAAAATATCTAGGAGTACTGGTACAGAGCCTTTTAAACTGGAACGACCACATTAAGTTAACAGCAGGAAAGGCAGCTGTTAGACTGATATTTATATGAAGAATCTGCAAGGAAAATAATCCGTAACAAAGGAGGTATCTTATGACACTCATTCGAAAAATATTTGAATACTGCTCGTCAGAATGGGATCTGTACCAGACAGGACTGATAGAAAATTAGAGAAGATCCAATGAAGAGCAGTGCGTATCGCTTGGCAGTTCATTCAGTCAGCACGAATGCATCACGTAGATGATTAACTAACACCAATGGCAGACTCCGCAAGAGAGGTGTTCTGCCTCGCTGTGAGGTGCACTGTTAAAGTTCTGGGAGCCTACGTCTCGCGAAGACACCGTGAAGATAATCAGAGAGATCTGAGCAGTGATTCGAGCCCCATAGAGGCTTACCTGCAATAAAGCTTCCCGTAAATCAAACGCGATTGGAAAAGGAGGTGACAGTGCAACAGAAATTACCTTCCGCGATACAGTGCAAGGTGGCTTGCGGAGTGTAGATATGGATGTAGAACATGGGGTTGTCCGCACTACGCCTTTATGACGGCTTTAACTCAGCTGGGGACACTTGCAAAGAGGTGTCTGATTGTCGGTGGAGGAAAGGTAGCCCATTCATCCTCAACAGCCGAAACCAGAGAAGGCAGTGATGTTGGACACTGTGGTACCTAGCAGACTTTTTAACTCTTGCAAAAGTTGTCACACTGGGTTCGGATCTTGACTCTAGCCAGGCCAGTCAATTTCAGCATGTTTTTGTCCACACACCATTCCCTCACGGATGCTGCTTTAGGACAGGGTACATTGTCATGCTGACTCAGTCATCGTCTAAGAACTTTTCCTCTACTTACGCAATGCACAGTGGTGTAAAATGTTTTCATGTTCTTCTGCATTTAGTGTTTTTTTTTTAAGTGCAATAAGGGGACCGCACTCTAACCACGAAAACCACCACCATACCGTAGTAACACCACTTCCTCCTTAGTTAACTGTCAGCACTGTACATGATGATAGTAATGTCTCCATGCATTCGCCAAACACCTACATCGTATTGAAATGATTATAGCGTGATTCATCACTACAAATCAGTGGTTTCCAGTCTTTCACTGTCCAGTGGCGTCATTCTTTACACAACCTCAAGCGTGACATTGCGTTGACTGAAGAAATGTGTAGCTGAAGGGGAGTTGTTTGACTATTGGAGTCGATCCTTTTTAACTTCCTGCACAGGTACACGGTGTTAAGTGGACTATTAATCGCACTACGAGTAGTTTCTATCGCCGATTTGAACCAACCTCCGCAGCTCTCGGCTGTTCCTGTTTGACATGAGATCTGCTTGGTCTTGGTTCAGCTGAGGTTGCTACTTCACGTTCCTTGTGCTCGTCAGGTCAGTGACATCGACCTGGGCAGCTTTAGAAGAGTGACATGTCCCTGGAGGATATGTCACTCAGATGACATCCAGTGACTAGTCCACGTTCGAAGTCACTGAGGTACCGTGGCCGACCCATTATGCTGTTACTGCTTCTCTGCTGACAACGCAGCTCTCCCCGACTCCTTTCATAGTGGCGAGTCCACCTCTCCCGACATTTATCGGTCTATTCAGCAGTGCATTAGAAGTGTCCGGATACTTCTGATCTGACAGTGTACAGGTACACCACCTGCAGATCTCCCACACTTTATCAAACTGGTAATCAGAGATAGGTGGAATGCAGATTGCCTAGGGTCGTGCAAATACAGATGCAGAAATTTGTCAAAAATTAACCCAATACTAGTATTTAATTCTGGCACGAGAAGCATCACTCTGAAAAACATTCCAGAACACCGTAACACACTAATAAAGGAAACTCATACGTCGTATTGGCCTGGTTGCATTCGTTTGAAGCAGTAAAAGACAGTATTTTTAAAATAATGATTTTTCAGAAATGATGGAGATATCTGGTACTGATAAAATTCTTTTGTGATTGAGCTGTTGTATGACATGATCACATAACATTTAAAACTTAAATTACGTCACATGTTTAAGTACCTTCTGTCTTCAGCTCACAAGAAGGGGCAGTAACTGACACATAAACACACAAACACATTGACAAAGCAACATAGACAACGGTAACTGAGAATGTGGCTTCGTTAATAAACTTGTGACTGCTGTACTGCTCCTTCTTGTGAGCCGTCCGCTGTGACCGAGCGGTTCTAGGCACTTCAGTCAGGAACCGCGCTGCTGCTACGGCCACAGATTCGAATCCTGCCTCGGGCTGAATGTGTGTGATGTCCTTAGGTTAGTTAGGCTTAAGAAGTTCTAAGTCTAGGGGACTGATGACCTCAGATGTTGTCCCGTAGCGCTTGGAGCCATTTTGAACCTTCTTGTGATGAGAAGATCTCCGGAGATGGCGAAACCAGAAACTGAAATCTATATATGTCTTCTGTTTCCCCCTACTTAAAAAAGAAATGTTTGATAACCACGTTTTCTTTGGCTTTGCGAGCTGATCTCGTACGGTACGTCTACTACAACTTTCCTGACGAATTCTAAAACGATGCTGCTGTGCCTAAAGGATTTCAGAGTAAGAGAAATCTAACCATTGTGTTAAATTTTAATCGAATTTCAGGTCACCATTAAATATCCGCTGGTGCACATTAAAACGTCAGCATCAGGAAATCGTCATGTAAGGTATGTCAACTTAGAAGAAAGCGAACTACATGCTGGGATATGCTACATGATTCCTACTGTAAACAATTTATCTTAATACTGAGGAGACAGCAATACATCAAAGTCTTAAGTTAAGGGAATGATGTATCCTGTGATAACTTTTTTTAAAATTTCAATCATTTAATGATGGTATTAGCATGTCATACTGAACTTTACTCATGGGAAGTCTTTCTTATGATCTTGTATACGTATTAAGAATTTGGGCAGGATGTAATATAAGAAGGCGTAGGTTGCTTTTAAACCTTCCTTACAAATAATTTATTCAGTGAACTATTTTCTTCTGATCAAACACATGAAGAAACTACATCTGGCAATAGAACGCATTGGTAATATCCCTACTGTATGCGAAGACCAAATTTTCCGGCATATCTAAACTGAACAGAAACGAGAGAAACCAGGATGGGGTAAAAAATAAATAAATAAAAATAAAAATAAAAAGCGAAAACCACGTAGATAGGAGAAGAATTTCATAGTGACACACTCATTCGCTAATCAAGAGATGAAAGCGAAAGTAATTCTTCGTCTTCAATACTACTGCGAGATCTGCTGCATTCTCACCAGATAAGCTTTAGTTTAACCCAGAACAAGTGCCAGTCCTGGAAAAATTCATTAAATTATTCAACCCAAAAAGAAAGGAAAGTAAGCAACTCATTTAAATATTAATATTCCACGGTTTTGTATCTGTCCAGTGATTAGCAAAGAAATGACTATCGATGTGGTCTGAGAGCCACGTGGTTGGACATATTGATGTGCGTTTATAGAAACTCTTCTCTTTTACCCAGAAACGTTACTTTGAATGCAGAAAACTCTATAGAAACAGTATGAGCCCGAAAGGCGGAAGACTGTACTAATGAGAAGTGAAAGAATGATCGTGATATCTACCACCGATCGTACATCGACGTATCTGATCAAAACCACCTACTTTCGAGCCCGCAAAAATTGAAGTAAAATATAAAACTCAGTTCCGCACATCACACAGTTGTGCTCCATTAATTTATCTCACACACTGGAAGGAACCTCACCTTACTAACTGCATCAAAGAAGAAACTTTCTTTGTACTTAACATCACGTGGGAACCAACACACTTATTGTCAAAATCCTACGTCTCAAAACCGCAAAAGTGCTGCCAAATTAATACCCAAAAGTATTCCTAAGATAAATAGCATTATTCCCCATAATAACCAAAAATGCTGAAATAAAGTTTGCTAAATATAGACAATACACTCTCAGTACATTCAAATATCTGTGTCCACAGACTGTCCAGACACATTTCCACCCTTACCCAGTCCCAGAAACTCTTACCTCTGGTGGGGGTAGCCGCCAGAGATTACTGCAGGAGACACTTTCGAACCAAAATGCAACCACCTGCTGTGAAACCTGTTCTGGTGGTCAAGTTAAACTTTTCTGCCTTTCCAAATTTCAACATTTATTGCGAGATCCATGATCTATGACGGTTTCCTTTTCTATTAATGATGTGGCCGGTGGCAAGTACGTTAACTGCGAGTGGGATGTTCCACATACTCTCCAACACACCATTCGCTATCTCATCTACCATTCGCCTTCCAAAATATTAAACATACTCCATAACCGTCAGGTCTAGCCCCCTCCCCTACAAACTACTGTATGGGCATTCTTGGCTCTATGTAGCAGACAGCTGCCTGCTCTCGCAGGTACGTTTGACGTAAGCAGAGGAATGGTGGCTCCATCCTCAGCCTGTAGGTCTCCCAACTCCATGTTCTGTTCAGATGCTCATATCACTCAGCCTTGGATAATGGTCACTGTATACTACATGCTCAGTGAATGCTCCTCCTCTGCACAACCAGTGAGAAGGTGGTCTCAAACTCTCCATCTTTGCTTTTCGTAATCTGCTCCGTTACTGTCTCACGTACAGTAACAGAAGCTCACATTGCTGGTAATACAAAGCTGCATATGAAAAACAATTCTTTCATCACTATTTCTCCCCTGATAACAATCATAAAACGTAAGTATTTTCCCATCATGCAGAAGAGCATAAAAGGATTCCAAAAATCTGTACAATACTTAATCACCCAATCTGACAAAAGATGGATTTATCCTCCGTCATACCCATAACATATGGGTGAGAAGTAAACAAGTGTTACACGTCACACAATCGTCAAAAACAGGTACCATTTTCTTATACCACAACCCTCTAGTACTTTCCAGTATACATAGGTAGGTTATACCATCTGTTAAATAAACATTAACTCTTTATCCAACTACTGTCACATGGCATTCCTAAAAGCTGCCTTTGTCACACAGAAATCACTTGGCGATATATCCTCTCCAGATAACTCTATTTATATTGCGCTCATTGTGTCGGAACTACTACCCTTTCATTTCATCCTGCCATTATGAGATTTAACTTGGTACATCCCGTATCCAATTTATTCTGTACGTCGATTTACTCAGAAGCTCATTCAACATATCTTGAAAATGATACATGTCACACATCATTTGCCTTGTGATGCAACAGAGTCTATGCCTAATTCCCTCCTCACTCTCTCTACCTGGTTGGACTAAGAATAATACAGTAAAATAAAGATCTCTCTAATTATGAATTTCCTCAGCATGTTCAAGCAATGTAATGATCTAAATAGTGGTCCTTTATCATAAATCAGTCGCTTCCCTGTTCAGACTTCACGCTAGAAACATTTCACGAATTTTGGAGTAACCAGTATCTCTGTAGCATTTGGAAGGGCACAAAATTAACAAATTCAGAAGTCAGTTCTATTACAACAAAAGTATATGAGAAACCAGAATGAAACCTCGGGGCAGCTTCAGACCAATCACTGCCAAAACATGTGGCCTTATGGGGATTAATTGGTGCAGCATACGGTACTGCAGATGATTTCGCTCTCTGACAGGTCTTGCATACGCTTCATACTGGACGAATCCTTTTCAGCATTTTGTCGAAATAGCATGCTATCTTCAAATATTTTGTAAAAATACTTGTGGTGTTAACCATAACTAAGGTGAACATACCAAATGAGCTTATTTATCCTATCATCAGGAATTATTAACGTCAATTGAGAGTCTCCCAGATCCCAAAATTCGAATGCCTACATTTTTTGGCGTCTAGTAATGCTAGTGTACAAAATTTTTAGCAAACCACTTTTCTGTAATTTCTTCAATATAGGGTCTTTATCTTGCTCATGAGCAATTTACTTCAGTGAGGAAGTCAAGCATTCATCAACTCTTGCATTTTTTTAAATAGAACAAACTAAAATCATGTTCACTTTATTCTCATTCCATGCTGTGGGTAAATAGTTTGGAGCACAAGATTAAAACATCGACCACTAAATACTTACTCCCTGGAATTTACTCAGTTGTAAACGGACACTCATTAAGTAGATTGCCCAACTTGCAGACAGTAAGATTTGAAAGATACAATAATCAGTATACACTTTATTGGTTCCATGAAATAAAAAGAATAAAACTTTTGTGAATGCCTACATAATGGCTAATGCCTCTAATCCAATACTGAATAATTACGTACACACCGGGAGAGATCGCGACTTGTGAATGATATGGTCCACCATTATGACATGGTCCACTCATTGTATTCTCCGTCTTGAAACAAACCCGCACTGGGTTCTGTTCCCGAGCTGTCTGTCATGATAAAAAATGGCTAACTCGGACCTGGATGCACATCGGTTGGTGCATTTACTATGGCATATTTAGTATCCTCAAACTCACTGTGCCCATGTACCCAAATTCCAAGCTCCATTCTTCCTTATTAAACAATATAATTACGGGTGTGGAGAGAATATTATAATCAGTAAAAGATTTATAGAAATTTGATCGAACCAAAATGCTCTAAGCTTTTTCTTAGCGTTGGAATCTGATACTCGTTCACGAATTTTACCTTTTCTGTATCCGTCTGAATTCCATTTGCTGAGATGATGTGTCCCCAAATTTTATGCTACATTTTTTAAATTCTGATTCTCTAAATGTACTGTAACGTCCGCTTGTTCTGAAACATCTGACGACTGACTCAATGCACAATTACGGTCTGCTCAAGACTTTTCTGCAATTAGAATATTATCGAAATACGATGCGATTCTGGTCTTTAACTCATCTGGTAGGATAGTATTAAATCCTTGGGCGAAAGCAGCAGAAGACACGTTTAGGCCAAATTGAAGCCTTCTGAATCGGTAACAAGCACTCAAGCACAAGTCTGCCGTGAAAAACTTCAGATACAGTACAGTTTACCAGTAATAACACTTACATCTACGAAAGACAGCACATGCACGCCATAAAATGTTTCTAATAACTGTTGTAAACTCTCCATTTCGTTGGTATCTGGTAAAAATCTGTATTAATTTGCCCAGAGTCCAGAACTAATCTCACAGTGTTCCTCTGGCACTACCAATAATGGATTATTGTAAGAACCCACAATTTATTCATTGAGTACTTGCTGTAGCACTTCCTGAATTCCTTTCTCTACCTTATCCTTATATGCTAGAGGAATAGGGTATGGTTTTAAAAGAACTTTCGATGTTTTCACTCTCTAAACTCCTCTTCAAAATTTCTAATAGCATAAGGCGAGTCGGAAAGATATTTCCGCTGTCTCTGTAAATCATTATATACCCCTGCTTAATCTGCTTCTGAATCACCCTAAACGCTCGAAGAACTCCACTTTACCATGTTCTCAGACTCAATCTTGATTGTTCCGGTACAAATATAGATTGGCTACTCTCATCACTATCAGTTTCATCATATGAGTGAAAAAAGTTAAGGCAACTCACTTCTGATTCAGCTCTAACAACACAAGCTTCAAAACTCATCTTTTTCGTAGTACCTAATAATATTAATCGTTGCCTGACCTCCATCTAAACCCAACGTTGCTATTTGATAACGAAAAGAAAAAAAATCTACACCCAATATACATACAAAGTCAACAGCAGGACAGTTATGAAGTTCACCACTAGCTCAATACCATGACAGTCAAGTACTTACCGCATCTCTTCACATTTCTGAAACACACTTAGAAATGGGCTGCCCACATCAAAGATGCCGCTTAACCCATTAAG
This sequence comes from Schistocerca piceifrons, assembly GCF_021461385.2. Taxonomy (NCBI): domain Eukaryota; kingdom Metazoa; phylum Arthropoda; class Insecta; order Orthoptera; family Acrididae; genus Schistocerca; species Schistocerca piceifrons. The sequence goes on from NC_060140.1 coordinate 304,475,650, forward strand.
TACCAAATTCTTTTTCTTCGATATAGATTTATTTCTGTGATGCCTGATTGACATAGAGATAAGGAAAAGGAATATAAAAAATGAAATAACCTTGAAATAAATGATTTACTTTAATCGGTAACCAAATGGGGATCATGGTATATGCCACACTCTTTTTACATTTTCTTTTATTTTTTGTGCCAGACAACAAAACAGTCAATGTGGAGGCCCACATTCCACACAGAACACTGTTTCCTCACCTTTTTCTTGCAAATTGCACATTTTCAATGTTTCCCCCGAGTTGTACGTTAAATGACATGTCCGTTCCCAGAAGTCCTGAGTTCAATTGGAACACGTGAAAGGGATGATTTTGGGAATGATGGACGGCCTGCCCTTTTCGGATCAGAAGCAGCAGGTGACTGAACCAGATATACCCTTGTCAAAACTCTCCAGAATCCAAGCAGTGAAATATTTTCATTCTACAGGCAGTAGAAATGTGCGCTTTGATCAACGCTACATCTAATCCATTGGTGAACAATTGGAATTACCATTTCTTATCTCGAATTCTCACACAATATTTCTGTACATTCCAGTCCAGTTGCCGGCCGCGGTGGTCTAGCGGTTCTAGGCGCGCAGTCCGGAACCGCGCGACTGCTACGGTCGCAGGTTCGAATCCTGCCTCGGGCATGGATGTGTGTGATGTCCTTAGGTTAGTTAGGTTTAAGTAGTTCTAAGTTCTAGGGGACTGATGACCACAGTAGTTAAGTCCCACGGTGCTCAGAGCCATTTTTTTCAACCAGTCCAGTTTGTCCACACCTCCCATATGATTGTTATATTCTGAAATCATTATTGGCTGTGGAACTGACCCTTGTTTGTTCTTAGCTTTGCTCCATCTCTTTACTTGGCTTATTGGATGCATTGTCTCATAGTTTGACAAGAGCTTTACATAATTGTTATCTTTCCACATTACTGCTATTATCTCCGTATTCTTTTCAAATCTATAGTCATACACCCCTCTTCGTTTCTTCTTCATACTGTTGAGGAGATTCTATTGGACGGTTATTCATTTGGTTCATACGGGTAGTTCCAGTTGCCCTTACTCTCACTTCTGAGAGCCTTTCCATCAAACGGAAGCTCGTGAAAAATTTATCAAAAAATATTTTGTAAAGTTCAGGAGACTGTAAAAAAGGAATCGTATTCAACACTGCTGATCCGCTAAGTATCACTAGTATCCTTCTACTTTCCTTTATAGACTGACATATGGTAACAGGAACCCCTTTGTGCACAGCACATGGCCCACTTTTTGACTCCAGATCTTACTGCTTTTCCGCGAATGAACTGTTTTAGGTAATGGTGTCAATATCGTACCGTTTGCTCATCAATGCTCAGGATGTCGGAAAAAACTTGAAATTTCATCAAATTATTATTCAGTAAATCCATCGACGGATTTTAACAAGTTTATCCCTTTTTATGGGATTCCGTTCAGACGTGTGTTATCATTGAAATGAAGGTGTCACTTTATTTCCAGATATCTGTTGCTGTCATGTCACTGTCCTCATCTTCATTGCAGTATAGCTTTTCCCGTGGAAGAGCATGGTATCCAGAGAAGAGTGGTATGCCTATGATCTTTTTATGCAGTCACTGGGTAACTCATAGCTGTGATTATTGTTCTGTGTCACATATCAGACACTTTCACTGACAATCATGTTCAATAACGGTTCATCAAAAAATTCTTCAAAGCACTCAACAGCAGATTTTCCTTTTAGTGCTGGTAAAAATTTGGATTTTATCTCTTCATTTTTTGCTGTATCGGGATAGGTTTTAGAGTAAGTCGCATCTTCTGTTGTCCACTTAGAGGAGATAACATCTTTCACTTTCTTCTTTAGTTGGCCTGCAAGTTCCTCATTTTCCTTTTCTCCATTGGCATGAATTTCCAAGGAAGCTGACACACCAGATGGAACAGTATTTTCTAATATATTTTCGTCGATATCTTCACAGTCAGACATCTCATCTACACGATATGGAGGGAGCTCAACAATGTCAATGGCCTCATCCACATCACCACTATCACCAAAAGAAGCCATGAAGTTCGGGTCATTCACAATTTCTTCAATCTCCCTCGTAGAAAGTGATTCATAGCGTCTCATTGTGCCAGAGGACCAAATAAAAGCAAAATAAAATTTTACATGAAAACTTCCATGAGCCCCAAATGGGGATCGTAGGTCAGAGAGCTGTCATGCAGAAATGAAATAGGTCTTTGGAATAAATGATCGATAAACATCTTCTCAGACCGTTACAGAACTTGCCTGTACACAGATATCGGAAGTTACTTACAAAATAATATAACTTATGCTGTTTTGAAAAGGTGCAACTCTTGTAACGCTGAAAAACGTAGCTTCTTCACAGAAATAAAAGTGTACAATTCACTTGTTTAACAACAACTGACGAAACTTCAATGCAAGCGCTCGACAAAGCTCTGGACAACAATGGTAAATGGTAGCATTCTATGGCAGAATCATTAGAATTACAAAATTTCAGTTACAAAGACTAATCCCCAAATGGGGATCAAGGCACTTACTGGGTTAAGCCAACTGAAAATACGACATCAACATTATCAGATTCTCAGTTGTAATTTTTTCTATGGCTACTTTTTCCAAAAGAGTCTCTTGCATCTTCTTTACTAACGGAACTAACATTGCACTTTATCTGTGCTCCCAGTCCCTCTATTACTGCGTCTTTTGCTCCTAGCACTTGTCACATTTGATGAGAGTGTCTATGATCTGGCACGTTGCTCCTTGGATACGCAGAACGTATCTCCTCACCTGACAGAACTGAATCTCATTGTTATTTGTCATTTCAGACTATATTGCTTCTCATTCTCGTAGACTGGCCTACCTCAGGTTCTCCCATTGGTGACTCCTTCCCCACTCAAAATTAGTTTTGTTGATTCGATTCCAACCTTTATTGTTGCTACTGGTGGTATAACCTCTCAAAACAGTCTCGTTCTAACGTCTTTTTTCATCCAGTATGCCAGCTCCTACGATGTCCTCTATTGATGTTTCGCTATAATAATTATATCATACTGTAGAGGTTGTAATAGGCTTTTGATGGCCTCTACATCGCATCTCAAACTCAAGCTAAAATGATATGAATAAGATTCACCCGCAACATTCTTATACAGATCGTAATTAATTCAGCTTGACTGTATGTTCTGTTTAGGAATTGATCATATTGAACCATCTGCTCTAAGAACCTAGCTTGGGCCAAAAAACTTCATTCGTTATCATTTTGTGACAAAATTACACAATGTTGCACTTGGCCCTACATGGCCTCAAACTAGGTTGTCGATATGAACGCTTGTTCAAACTCTCGATGTGTAGTACATTCAAGTGCAATGGGTCATTTCCTAAGTGCTGTTCTCCCTCCAAGCAGCCACATATAAATTCTATAAGATAGTCACGGGCCATGTGGGAGGTAATAAATGGTAAAATTGCTCCAGCCATTCCCTAGGGTGTAAGTCGTTCGACAATTTATGAAAAACCTCAAATTGTCACACTAACAAGAATTGCTTGTAATCAAAACCTCCTATCTCTTGGCATGGAGAGGGTCCTTTGATATATCTGTTACTATTCACAACACAAATGGGTTCGTATTATTCTGGTCCACCATTCCATCCCAGTGTTCAGAGTCATACTGTTATGAGCTAGACGCCCAGCAATATTCATGTTTTATTCTTGAAATATTGGGATGAAATGACTTACTCCGTTCCGAGAGATGTAGCATCATCACAGACTGATATTGAGTGGTAAAGCGAAACAAGACAGACCTGCAGTAACCGAAGTATAAATCAGATGGATCTGACGGGTACGTCTCAGTGCAAATGATTAGTTTTTCGGTGCAACTGCACAAAGTAGGTGGATAAGGGGCCTGTAATCTATAAAGCACAAAATTCCGAACCACTCTCCCATTCGGTATCCAGGAAGATTTTGCCAGTAGGGATGAGAAAAAGACAGAATAACCAACGAAAAACTAATGTCCTACGAGACAGCGTATGGAATGTCAATAGTTTTAATGTTGTAGGGAAGCTAGGTAATTTGAAAAGGTAAATGCCAAGGCTCAGTGTAGATACAATGGAGATCGGTGAAGTCAAATAGAAACAAGACAAGAATTTCTGGACAGACGAGAATAGGGTAACACCAACAGCAGCAGAAAATTGTATAAAGGGTGCACCATTAATTACGTACAGGAAGGTGAGGCAGAGAGTGAGCTACTGTGAGCAGTTCAGTGATAGGGTTGCTCTCATCGAAATTGAGAGCAAACCAACACCGACAACAATAGTTCAGGTATACATGCCGACATCGCAAATAGGCAGTAAAGACACAAATAACGTATATGAGGGTACGAAACGGATAATTCAGTACGTGAAAGGAAATGAAAATGTAATAGCCATGGGAGATTGGAATGCAGTTGTAGGGAAGGAGTAGACGAATGGGTTACGTGAGAATATGGGCATGGTAGGGGTAGCGTCTTTGATTCATAATCAAAACGTCTTCGGTCCCGGGTTCAATCCCCGCCACTGCCTAAATTTTGATAAATAATCAGCATTGGCGGCCGAAGACTTCCGGCATAAGAAGTCAGCCTCATTCTGCCAACGGCCTTGTCAAAGAGGGCGGAGGAGCGGATAGAGGTTCAGGGCACTCTCTTGTCCTAGGGGTGGGAAATTGCCCCTAAAGGCGGAAGAATCAGCAATGATCAACGACATGAGGATGCAGAAGGCAATGGAAACCACTGCATTAAAGAGACGTAACGTGTATCCACAGGACATGTGGCCTGTAATTGAAGAAGTGTCATGATGATCTCCCCATTGGCAAAAGATTCCGGAATAGTCCCCCATTCGGATATCCGGGAGGGGACTGCAGAGGGGGAGGTTACCATGAGAAAAAGATTGAACAATCAACGAAAGGATAACGTTCTACGAGTCGGGGCTTGGAATGTCAGAAGCTTGAACGTGGTAGGGAAACTAGGAAATCTGAAAAGGGAAATGCAAAGGCTCAATCCAGATATAGTAGGGGTCAGTGAAGTGAAGTGGAAGGAAGACAAGGATTTCTGGTCAGATGAGTATCGGGTAATATTAACAGCTGCAGAAAATGGTATAACAGGTGTAGGATTCGTTATGAATAGGAAGGTAGGGCAGAGGTTGTGTTACTGTGAACAGTTCAGTGACCGGGTTGTTCTAATCAGAATCGACAGCACACCGACAACGATTGTTCAGGTATACATGCCGACGTCGCAAGCTGAAGATGAACAGATAGAGAAAATGTATGAGGATATTGAAAGGGTAATGCAGTATGTAAAGGGGGACGAAAATCTAATAGTCATGGGTGACTGGAACGCAGTTGTAGGGGAAGGAGTAGAAGAAAAGGTTACAGGAAAATATGGGCTTGGGACTAGGAATGAAAGAGAAGAAAGACTAATTGAGTTCTGTAACAAGTTTCAGCTAGTAATAGCGAATACCTTGTTCAAGAATCACAAGAGGAGGAGGTATACTTGGAAAAGGCCGGGAGATACGGGAAGATTTCAATTAGATTACATCATGGTCAGACAGAGATTCCGAAATCAGATACTGGATTGTAAGGCGTACCCAGGAGCAGATATAGACTCAGATCACAAAACAGTAGTGATGAAGAGTAGGCTGAAGTTCAAGACATTAGTCAGGAAGAATCAATACGGAAAGAAGTGGGACACGGAAGTACTAAGGAATGACGAGATACGTTTGAAGTTCTCGAACGTTATAGATACAGCAATAAGGAATAGCGCAGTAGGCAGTACAGTTGAAGAGGAATGGACATCTCTAAAAAGGGCCATCACAGAAGTTGGGAAGGAAAACATAGGCACAAAGAAAGTAGCTGCGAAGAAACCATGGGTAACAGAAGAAATACTTCAGTTGATTGATGAAAGGAGGAAGTACAAACATGTTCCGGGAAAATCAGGAATACAGAAATACAAGTCGCTGAGGAATGAAATAATTAGGAAGTGAGGGGAAGCTAAGACGAAATGGCTGCAGGAAAAATGTGAAGACATCGAAAAAGATATGATTGTCGGAAGGACAGACTCAGCATACAGTAAACTCAAAACAACCGATGGTGACATTAAAAGCAACGGTGGTAACATTAAGAGTGCAACGGGAATTCCACTGTTAAATGCAGAGAGAGCAGATAGGTGGAAAGAATACATTGAAAGCCTCTATGAGGGTGAAGATTTGTCTGATGTGATAGAAGAAGAAACAGGAGTCGATTTAGAAGAGATAGGGGATCCAGTATTAGAATCGGAATTTAAAAGAGTTTTGGAGGACTTACGGTCAAATAAGGCAGAAGGGATTGATAACATTCCATCAGAATTTCTAAAATCATTGGGGGAAGTGGCAACAAAACGACTATTCACGTTGGTGTGTACAATATATGAGTCTGGCGATATACCATCTGACTTTCGGAAAAGCATCATCCACAGAATTCCGAAGACGGCAAGAACTGACAAGTGCGAGAATTATCGCACAATCAGCTTAACAGCTCATGCATCGAAGCTGCTTACAAGAATAATATACAGAAGAATGGAAAAGAAAAGTGAGAATGCGATAGGTGACGATCAGTTTGGCTTTAGGAAAAGTAAAGGGACGAGAGAGGCAATTCTGACGTTACGGCTAATAATGGAAGTAAGGCTAAAGAAAAATCAAGACACTTTCATAGGATTTGTCGACCTGGAAAAAGCGTTCGACAATATAAAATGGTGCAAGCTGTTCGAGATTCTGAAAAAAGTTGGGGTAAGCTACAGGGAGAGACGGGTCATATACAATATGTACAACAACCAAGAGGGAATAATAAGAGTGGACGATCAAGAACGAAGTGCTCGTATTAAGAAGGGTGTAAGACAAGGCTGTAGCCTTTCGCCCCTACTCTTCAATCTGTACATCGAGGAAGCAATGATGGAAATAAAAGAAAGGTTCAGGAGTGGAATTAAAATACAAGGTGAAAGGATATCAATGATACGATTCGCTGATGACATTGCTAATCTGAGTGAAAGTGAAGAAGAATTAATTGATCTGCTGAACGGAATGAACAGTCTAATGAGTACACAGTATGGTTTGAGAGTAAACCGGAGAAAGACGAAGGTAATGAGAAGTAGTAGAAATGAGAACAGCGAGAAACTTAACATCAGGATTGATGGTCACGAAGTCAATGAAGTTAAGGAATTCTGCTACCTAGGCAGTAAAATAACCAATGACGGACGGAGCAAGGAGGACATCAAAAGCAGACTCGCTATGGCAAAAAAGGCATTTCTGGCCAAGAGAAGTCTACTAATATCAAATACCGGCCTTAATTTGAGGAAGAAATTTCTGAGGATGTAAGTCTGGAGTACAGCATTGTATGGTAGTGAAACATTGACTGTGGGAAAACCGGAACAGAAGAGAATCGAAGCATTTGAGATGTGGTGCTATAGACGAATGTTGAAAATTAGGTGGACTGGTAAGGTAAGGAATGAGGAGGTTCTACGCATAATCGGAGAGAAAGGAATATGTGGAAAACACTGATAAGGAGAAGGGAGAGGATGATAGGACATCTGCTAAGACATGAGGGAATGACTTCCATGGTACTAGAGGGAGCTGTAGAGGGCAAAAGCTGTAGAGGAAGATAGAGATTGGAATACGTCAAGCAAATAATTGAGGATGTAGGTTGCAAGTGCTACTCTGAGATGAAGAGGTTAGCACAGGAAGGGAATTCGTGGCGGGCCGCATCAAACCAGTCAGTAGACTGATGACAAAAAAAAGTAGGAATGAGATGGTAGAAAATGTAATTGATTTCTTTAACAAGTTTCAGCTGCCAACGGCAGATACTCTGTTCAAGAACCAATAGAGGAAATGGTATACTTGGCAAAGGCTGGGAGGCATGGAAAGATTCCAGGTAGATAACGGCATGGTCAGGCAAAGTTTCCGGATCAAATATAGCGTTGTAAGACACCCCCGGAACAGATACAGTCTTGGATCACAATTTGGTAATGACGAAGTATAGCCTGAAGTTTGAGGGACGAGCCTTGAAGAATCAAAGCGAAAAGTGATGGGATGAGGAAACACTATGAAATGAAAGGATACGCTTGAAATTCTTTGAAGGTATAGGTTTTGTGATAATGAATATTTCAGTAGGCAATTGAATAAAAAAAGCAATCACAGAAGCTGGAAAGAAAAACGTAGGTACAAGGAAGGTAACTACGGAAAATCTGTCTGTAACCGAATTAATACTTGAGTTGATTTAGAAAAGAAGAAATACAACAATTTTCAGGGAAATTCAGGAATACAGAATTACACGTTACTTAGGAATGAATTAAGTAGAAAGTGCAGGGAAGCTGGGACGAAATGGCTGTTCGAAAAGTGTGAAGAAATCGAAAAAGATATGTCTGTCGTATGGATCGACACAACATACAGGGTGTCACAAAAGGGTACGGCTAAACTTTCAGGAAACATTCCTCACACACAAATAAAGACAAGATGTTATGTTGACATGTGTCCGGAATCGCTTAATTTCCATGTTAGAGCTCATTTTAGTTTCGTCAGTATGTACTGTACTTCCTCGATTCACCGCCAGTTGTAGCAATTGAAGGAAGGTAATGTTGACTTCGGTGCTTGTGTTGACATGCGACTCATTGCTCTACAGTACTAGCATCAAGCACGTCAATACGTAGCATCATCAGGTTAGTGTTCATCACGAACGTGGTTTTGTAGTCAGTGCAATGTTTACAAATGCGGAGTTGGCAGATGCCCATTTGATGTATGGATTAGCAAGGGGCAATGGCCGTGGCGCTGTACGTTTGTATAGAGACAGATTTCCAGAACGAAGGCGTCCCGACAGGAAGACGTTCGAAGTAATTGATCGGCGTCTTAGGGAGCACGGAACATTCCAGCCTATGACTCGCTACTGGGGAAGATCTAGAACGACGAGGACACCTGCAATGGACGAGGCAATTCTTCGTGCAGTTGACGATAACCCTAATGTCAGCGTCAGAGAAGTTGCTGCTGTACAAGGTAACGTCGACCACGTCACCGTATGGAGAGTGTTACGAGAGAACCAATTGTTTCCGTACCATGTACAGCGTGTGCAGGCACTATCAGCAGCTGGTTGGCCTCCACTGGTACACCTCTGCGAATGGTTCATAAAACAATGTGTCAATCCTCATTTCAGTGCAAGACTTTACGGATGAGGCTTCATTCCAACGTGATAAAATTGTAAATTTTCACTATCAACTTGCGTGGGCTGACGAGAATCCGCACGCTATTGTGCAATCACTTCATCAACACAAATTTTCTGTGAACGTTTGGGCAGGCATTGTTGGTGATGTCTTGATTGGGCCCCATGTTCTTCCACCTACACTCAATGGAGCACGTTATCATGATTTCATACGGTATACTCTACCTGTGCTGCTAGAACATGTGCCTTTGCAAGTACGACACAACATGTGGTTCATGCACGATGGAGCTCCTGCACATTTCAGTCGAAGTGTTCGTACGCTTCTCAACAACAGATTTGGTGACCGATGGATTGGTAGAGGCGGACCAATTCCATGGCTTCCACGCTCTCCTGACCTCAACCCTCTTGACTTTCATTTATGGGGGCATTTGAAAGCTCTTGTCTACGCAACCCCGGTACCAAATGTAGAGACTCTTTGTGCTCGTATTGTGGACGGCTGTGATACAATACGCCATTCTCCAGGGCTGCATCAGCGCATCAGGAATTCCATGCGACGGAGGGTGGATGCATGTGTCCTCGCTAACGGAGGACATTTCGAACATTTCCTGTAACAAAGTGTTTGAAGTCACGCTGATATGTTCTGTTGCTGTGTGTTTCCATTCCATGATTAATTTGATTTGAAGAGAAGTAACAAAATGAGCTCTAACATGGAAAGTAAGCGTTTCCGGACACATGTCCACATAACATATTTTCTTTCTTTGTATGTGAGGAATGTTTCCTGAAAGTTGGGCCGTACCTTTTTGTAACACCCTGTATACAGGGCGTTCGGAAATTCCCGTTACAAACTCGTTGAACTTTTAAAGGGGAGTGAGTATATTATATTTTGAATGAGAACCCATGTCCAGAAACGAATGTTTTTGTTCTACGACGGTTTCAGTTCAGAAGTTTAACTTATGCTTTACACCTTGAGAAACTGAATTAGACCAGACGCTGTCCGCAGCTCGTGGTCGTGCGGTAGCGTTCTCGCTTCCCGCGCCCGGGTTCCCGGGTTCGATTCCCGGCGGGGTCAGGGATTTTCTCTGCCTCGTGATGGCTGGGTGTTGTGTGATGTCCTTAGGTTAGTTAGGTTTAAGTAGTTCTAAGTTCTAGGGGACTGATGACCATAGATGTTAAGTCTCATAGTGCTCAAAGCCATTTGAACCAACCAGACGCTGTTCAGATATTACGTAACAGTTGGAAACGAAACATAATGAAAAATTCATTTATTACATAAGCATGTTTGTTTCCATAAACAGTTACACGCTACACGTTTACTGAGCTGTGCACGGCTCGTGTCCATGCCATTTCATGTTTGTCATGTTCTATTACGGTACTGCCGCCTCGTTTCCTCATTCCATTTGCTTGCGTCACTAACTTCCTGCCTCACTTACCGTGAGTGGCAACAACAGCGCGTATCGATAAGTGCTTTGTCGTACCGTCTCTGGAGCAACCGATAGTATTTCCGGGTCGTCGTGTGTCTGGCAGTCAGTTCGGGACGGACCAGCAGTGCAGTCGGGACACAGCAGCAGTGAAGTTGGGGGACGGATCACCGGTGAGGCGCCGACCAGTGCTCGCCGACCGCTGGCGGCACACATGAACTGTCCGACGGAGGGAGACTGGAGAGGGACGACCGTTGGTTGGTCGTTCGGTTGGTCGTCTCATCGGCCGACGTATATTTGGTCCTTTCACCGTTTCCGGGCCTGGGCAGTTGGTCAGTTCTCGTGGAGCAGCGAGGAAATCTTTGCATCATATAGTATGGCCGGGCCCTCTGGCGGCCTCTATGTGGTGTCGGAGTGTGTGGTGCTGTTCCAATTGCTACTTGGTTCGTGGCTCACCGATTCTGGACATGGAAGTTGAGTTTTGACCTAATCTACAAGCAAGTCACGACTGTTCACATTGTGTCAAAAAAATGGCTCTGAGCACTATGGGACTTAACTTCTGAGGTCATCAGTCCCCTAGAACAGAACTACTTAAGCCTACCTAACCTAAGGACAACACACACATCCATGCCCGAAGTAGGATTCGAACCTGCGACCGTAGCGGCCGCGCGGTTCCAGACTGTAGCGCCTAGAACCGCTCGGCTACCACGGCCAGCTCACATTGTGTCGTTTGGAGTTTGTTGTCGGCTGTCGGCTGTTGGGATATTCCCGCGAGCAACAGCGTGTGTTTTCAAGTTCGCAAATTTTAGCCACTCTCCGGTGGAGTTTAACTGTACTTGGTTATTTGAATTGAAGGGCACCAGCAGAATCTTCTCCTTGTGGCCGTTAACGTTCCAGTTACCTGCCCTGGCCGTTGACGTAAATTCTGGCAGTGTATTTTCCTCCTCGTATTGTCGCTGCCCAGCATGGTGTGTAGTTTGACAGCTCAATCTATGATTGGATGCGGGCGTCCATACCTTCTACGTTGTTCTATTGAACTCCCTGTTGTGTGCTGGTCAGGTGAAGCGGAGGTTATCTTGTCGGTGGGTCCATTGACTGTCTGTCGGTTGGGTTGTCGTTGGATCGCCAATGGTTGGGCCGACTGCATGTCTCACCTAAGCGGAACTTCTGAGCGCCGTTGGGTGTACCGCCTTTTCTTGTTTGTTCTTGTTGTTTGTACTTGTATGGCTTCTAGCCGATTTTTAGGTTAAGGTAGTTTTGCCCTTAAGGCATCAGATGGTTTGGGCCTTCAGCCTACTTTAAGAACTGTTTTACCTAGAGCTTTTTGCATTTTGTTTTATATTAATGATATTGAGTCTTAAGTGTTGTGCCTTCAGCCGGTTTTGACTTTAAGTTTTTTCTCTTAAAATGTCAGATTCTTCGGTTTTCTTCTAAAGTGTGAAATACTTTGGGCCTTCTGCCTAATTAAGGAACTGTTTTAAGATAAGGCTTTGCCTTTTAAGTTTCTGATTTTGGTTGAGCTTTAAGTTATTGGCTTTCAGCCGTTTTTAAATTAAAGTGGTCTTGCCCTTAATACATGAGAATGTATGGCGCATTCTGCCGCTAATTAAGTCCCAAAACTAAAGCTGTGTGTGTGTGTGTGTTTTTTATTATTTTCTTGGCTCCTGTAATGTTTGATCAAATAAAAGGTTGTATCTTCGAGTGTAACTGACAGCCGCTTATTTTGGTCCCTTTCCACAACTTAAACTACCTGTCCTGTCCTGCGGGTTTAGCAGGAACGCAGAATATTGTACATAGAGAGTGGTGTTCCGCAAAAGCCGTCAGACGCCACACGGCAGGACTCCGCCATCGGGCTGGTTGCCAGCTCAGCCCCTGCGACTACACGACGTTCCGACTCCGTCATTTGCAGCGCAACCTGCAGAGGGCCTTCGAGTACACCGGACCAAGTTACAGGAGCGTGTGAATTAGCAAGAGAGATCGCTCATTCCACAAACCTTTTTGCCGCATCTGCCAATGTTATGGATAGCCAATGAAGAAGAAGTGCGTCCGCAACGATCACGGCAGTTACGACGCAGCCAGCCAACAGAAATCTACTGCGGATCCAGTACCTCAGACCACACGCCGCCGTCGCCGCCAAGGATCCATGGAACCGGCTCAGGGCCTGGTTGTATTCTCTCAGACTCACTTCGCACGGCTATAGAAACTGAATTCACACAGACTGTAACTTAAGTGTTAATCTGTTCCAACGTGCTCCGCTCAAGGGGAGCGAAAACTTAACATTTGACAGTAGACTAGTAGAGAACGAAATCTACTGTGAATGCATCCATTTTGTTGTTACAAGTAATTGCGTTTAGATGTGAACTTTTTTCCTTGTTGGAAAAAAAATTATAAAGTTAGTTGCTTGTTTCTTTTGTGTTGCATTAATTGTGTTCTGAAATATAGAGCATGAACTACGTGCTGATGTGTTTCTTGGAGATGTGTTCAAAGGATATTTCACAGAACAGTACTGTTGCATTACAACAGCGGCTCAATGTGGCAACCATCAACGTTGTCTCTACGAAGCATGTCCTGGTACACAGAATTAGTGGGTACAGGAGCGCCACACCAAAAGTCAGTGAGGTTCCCTGATGCTACAGTCTACGAGAACTCGAGAGAAGATCGTATTTTCTGCTCAGTTTTGCAGGATCCGGTATTCACTACGTAACTGAGCCATGAAATAGTCATGTTTGCAGCAAGACATGTATCCACACACACAGTGCGACAACCTCGGAAGTGCCGAGGACTGTGAACATGGAGATCATAGTTGGAGCTTCCTTTGGCAACGCAGTACGAAGGCGCATCAGCAGTGGTATGGCCAACGACAACACTGGATAGAGCACCACGTCGTTTCTTCAGACGATAGCCGGTTCTTCTTATAACATCAGGGTTGATGGATCCAAGAGTGAAGTCTCCAAGGAAACTGAACTTCGCCTGATTGCATTCTTTATCATTGTAGGGTCTGAGTACCTGGTTCAATTGTCACGAGCACCTCTGGTTGGCATATACGTGACTTGGTCAAGTGTTACATTTCCTTTGTGTAAAGGCCCGCGGCTTAAAACCATGCTAAATGAACGATTATCACTTTATAAAAAAAATAAAAGAGCTGTTAGATCTCTGTACTAATGTAATACTATATCTTCGTTACTGATACTTCCCTGTACTAAGCTACTGCCTACTTAAGTGAATATGTTTCAGCACACTCTTTACAACGTGTGATACCTGCGCTGCTCACTTGAAACGTCCCCTTAAAAAATTTATGTATTACTGTGCTGGTAAACCCCTTACGTTATTTAATTTTCAAACGGCTGAGCAAAACTGAACGTGCTGAGACATTTCTCTCTTTACTTATTCTGATCAACACTAAAACTAACACACAATATCTTTAGCGCAACGCAATCTGACTCAATAATCCCTATCAAAGAATGGCCCTGACTACCAATAACCAATGCCTTTCATGAATCACTTACCTCAGAAAAATCTTCGTTATTCGAACTACTGCATCACAGCGAGCGCCAATACTGCCAGCTAAATAAAAGATCCTAACTACTGAAGGCACTAACTACTGATAGGCATACTTAGCAAACGAAAGATTTTTATAGAGAACAAACAACGTAGTTACGTTAATAGTGTTCAAAAGTCATAATATATATAGCAATCCATGACATCCAGTCTTACAAATTTACTGTCTCTGATGGACACACGTCCAGATCATCCGCTCTCAAAACTCCGCCATCTCACTCCCCACATCCACCGCTGCTGGCGGCTCACCTCCAACTGCGCAACGCTACGCGCTGTTCACATCCAACTGCCCAACACTACGATAGGGAATATTCCAGCAATTCCAACCAGCCACAGACTGCACACAGCACAGCCAGTGATTTTCATACAGAGCGCTACGTGACATTACCAACATAAAAACCTAAACAGCCTACACACACACTGCACCATCAAACTTCCACGATCCTGCGTTTTGACGGAGTAATCGTCTCTTTACAACTCACATATACGCCAGTAAAACTTCTTTAAGACTTTGCTCATGTCCATCTAATTGGTGGCAACTCGCACTTTTAATTAAAGTTCTCTGTTACAGCAATGCCTTATTTTTGCTGCGTTGTGGACACAAATATGAATACAAAAACCCACCTATTTAAGCCACACACACAGCAAATTTAGTGTGGGTTGGCCATTCCAGGATCTGAGTGCCAAAGCGCTCAGCCTCGCTTCACATTGCCCCCACGGCCACGCCTCGCTATCTGAACACGAGGAGGTAGAAGAGGAAAAAAACAGGAAGAGCTTTCCATTTAAATGGCAGCACAGTCATACTGCATATGACTTGTTTTTATATTTCACATTCCTCAACAACACAGATTACAATCAAAACAAGTTTTCAGCATTAAGTAATCATTTTTGGCACAATGAAGACATAATTTTTGTCTGCTACAAACTGTCTTCATACGGACTGACGCAGACAGTTTCAGATATTTTCGCACTGAAGTTACTATGTAATCATGAATTATTTAGTTTCATAATGAAAAAAGATGTTTCACGAAATTATCTCGATTAAAATACTGTAGCATGCTTATTATGCACACCTGATTGTAATTACAGTGCAGGTCAGTCAGTTACATCTGCACTTGGAGAGAGACGCTTTCAGCTGAAACGGCAGGGGGTCTCGAAAACCACCCGAAAAAATATGTGAGACTGACAGGGTCCTGAAAACTTTTATATGACTATCATTGTAACTGTTGCAAGGCCACAATGAGTTCCTGAAATCTCGCTGTTTCCTTACCGGCAGTGAGCTTAGGAAACCGGGTTATCTTTGTCAAAATGTGCCTCTTCTACGACGTGATTTTCTTTTTGAATGCATCCCCACCAAATCAGAAAGACGTTACCTAGCAATGTCTTTTGGGCAGTGTGCAGTAAAGTACACTTGAAACGCGAAGTCTGCAGTCTATTTCGCATGTTCTAATTTTCGTTCCTGCATTTTTTTTCCTTCGTAAACTCAAATGTAGTGATTTTTTAATCGAAAAATGGTTCCACGCATTGACCATGTTTTAACCTACCCAATTCCCAGTAATACATGAAGTTCCCGTGTTCATCCAAAACTGTTGCAACTGAAAATAAAATAATGGGCGAAACTTCGTGCCATCAGTTTCTTCAAGTGCCCCATGCCTTCAAATTTACCACAAAAGGCTTCTTGATAAACAAAGCAATGAATCCGTTTGTCGAACGTTGTCGATTTTTAGCTTTCATAGTCATCTAAAAGTTTACATTCTTTCTGCCTGGTACCACGCTATCGTTTCTAGCAAATAAGCAGTATCCGTCGATTATATACCCTCTACGAGTTCATGACAATCGGCTTCCTTTCTCGAACTGTAGCAGTAGGTACCTCCGGAATGGACCACTCCACTCGTCTCCCCCCCCCCCCCCTCCCTCAAAGAAAAAAATAGCGCAACAAAACACAGTCAGCGACAGCACAGCTCAGCGAGGAAGTAGATGACAATGCACTCAACACCGTCTAAATGTACGTAGCACAGTTGGTAACGAACATCTACAGTTCCCTACGCCACGAAGTCTGCCAGTTGTTGCCAACTGCTACCGATCACAACTGTCCGTGTGCCAAGTCGTGGTTCCCACATAGTAGGCCCTACAGCAGTGCAGTGGCAAACATGAAGCTGCTGCTGTGTTGTGCTGTCAATGACTTCGTTTATTCTTGCGAAGTGAATAATTAAGCAGTTTACTGCCTATTGCTGAACTACCTACAACTCGGAGATTGCACTATCACGAGATATTTTAGCATGAGTGATGTATGTATCTCAGTTTTAACGTCGCAGATGCGTATATGTGCAGTGAGAGTGGACTATGTGAGGAAGCGATGTTCATATGTCTGTTCCACTAACTATAGCCAAGGGCGTCGCCAGCCCGACGCGACGACGAGGACGACAGGGGGGGGCAGCAGGTGATAGATATATATATATATATATATATATATATATATATATATATATATATATATATATATGTGTGTGTGTGTGTGTGTGTGTGTGTGTGTTTGTGTTACAACAAAAAGTAGTCACAGGAATAAAAATGTAAGAAACCAAATAAAAATTATTACAACACAGACTTTTCGGTTTCTTATTTTATCTCGTTTCAAAATATTTACTAATTTTCGTCACGGTTTCTGAAGATAAGCTTTATGTGAATTTTTATTAATCTGCTTAATATGTCGCCACAGTACGGTTGTACACGGGAGAACACCAAAATTTTAATGCTTTTCCCATGACAGAGAAGATGTTTCCCAACTGTGTTGAGATTTCAACAACAGTTACTTTCGTTGGATTCTGTTTATTGAGCCACAGTATCCCCTAATTTTTCATGTCAGTTATTTTATGTTTCAAGTTGTGGGTAGATTTTACAAAAGGTCGTTGTCTAGAGAGACCCTCATTCCAAGCCATCGTTTGGTTTTTACTTTTTTAAGGCGTTACTCTATAGCGAAACATACGCCCGAAAATATGAAACGTTACCTCCATCTGTGCTGGATGTATAGTACACCGATAAACAACATTCAACGGCCGAAATTAGCGTAATGTAGAACTACAAA
The DNA here is from genome assembly GCF_021461385.2 of Schistocerca piceifrons. NCBI lineage: Eukaryota > Metazoa > Arthropoda > Insecta > Orthoptera > Acrididae > Schistocerca > Schistocerca piceifrons. The sequence continues at coordinate 304,492,920 of NC_060140.1, forward strand.
GATTAAGTAAAAGCGAAAAACCACACTACACAGTGCAACAGTGCATCTTGCCGGTAGCGCCCTTTTTCAAATGTCTCTACTTTCTTGGCTTGCAGTGAGATTTGACTTTGAGATATAGAACTATTTAGTTTTAATTTTCAACTATTCTTCAAATGAAAGCAGCCAGACCAGGAGGTCTGAGTAATTCGAATCTCTCCCCCCTCCTCCAGCCTGGCGACGCCCTTGGCTATAGCCTCCAGTACATTGCGTCCCACCTTAATACTAGTATTTACAATAAATGTAATTCTCCTTAGCTTGTGTAATCAGTATTACAGTCTGGCGAAATAGGTATAATTGTAATGCTCTTTTAAATATAATTTACCCTCTTGACTGAAGAATGCATGAAACCTTTTGTTTTTCTCTCCGGGAAAACTGAATGTTACCAGACAGGTTGGAAACTACTAGGCAAGAATAAGACCAGTGTTTTCTCACTTTCCGCGAAAGCCAGACATACGAATTCCAGCTGTTGGTGCCAGTTTAAGCTTATCTTCAATATTCGTGGCATCTGATGATTCTGGTAAAGACTAATATCGTCGTCATCATTTCGGTTGTTTCTTTCCTATAAATGGGAAAGAGACAGTTAGATTTTTCAGGTACATTCAAAATCAAAAGCATCTTCTATAAGATTCCATTAGCATTTAAAACATTTATCTTTCCCCCTGCTGCGTATCCTTACGCATCCGCGAGATCTTTTAGCGCTTTTACGTCACAGAATATCGCAAAAAGAAAATTTTCAAGTGGGTCCAAGACGGACTGAAATTAGCTGAACCTCGAAGGTTCTTTAGCACCGCTCAGGGAAACGCAGCGGCAAAAACAGGGAGAGGGAGAGAGAGAGAGAGAGAGAAAGAGAGAGAGAGAGAGAGAAAGCGACGGTCGCTGCTTTACCTTTGAAAAAGAGTTTGTTTTACCGCTAAGTGCTCTCGAGGCTGAGCTAAAAACCGATTAAAGCGAAATACTGCGCGTAAAATTTCTTTCAGCGTCCGCCGGCTGGTCCGGGTGTTGGGTCGGGCGTCCCTGGTCGTGCAACTCACCGCTGACCCTGCCCGGGGAGCGCAGTGTCGGCGCGGCTGGCCCTCATTACGAGTCGCATTAAGGAGACCCTCGCAGCCCTCGCCGGCCGCGCCTCGAGAGGGTTTTCTCGCGGTTAATTGTGAGCGCGCCGCCGCCCGCAAACTCGCCCACGACAAATACCTGCGAGCGGGCGCGAGCAGCGGAGCAGGCCGGCTCCGGTGGACCTCAGCCCTGCCGTTAACAACGGGGACCGCCGTGGCCTTGGCAGCGGGCGCGCGTGCCGTCGCAAGAAGTGTGTGCGTGTGTGTGTGTGTGTGTGTGTGTGTGTGTGTGTGTGTGTGTGCGCGCGATGCAGGGAACAGCTCTCCGCAACCTGCTAAATGCTCATTAGTTTGCTGTAGGAGAAGAACTTCCACGTCCAACGAGCAATACACGTCCATTTGGACACAAAAAACAGTAAGCAGATCATGTGGAATAGCTTCACGATGTAATTGCACAGCTGTTCCTTACAATCGTCCTCCGGCTGCAATATGGTGGCATAACTGAACTTACAACGGACACAATCTTTCGGCACTCAGTAAAATATTTACGTAGTAATAAATACAAGTATCCGCGGAGTGAAATAAATAGGAAGCGCTTGGTTGTTGAGGCGAAATGGCTGCCTGAAAAACGTGAAGAAATCGGAAAAAGGCATGATCGTCGGAAGAATTGAATCAGTATAGAGAAAACTCAAATCAACTTTCAGTGAAATTATAAACAAGGCGGTAACATTGAGTGCAGTGGGAATTCCATTGTTAAATGCTGAGGAGATAGCGTATAGGTGGAAAGAGAACACTGAAGGCCTCTATGAGGGAGAAGATGTGCCTGATGACGTGATAGAAGAAGAAACAGGAGTCGAGTTAGAAGAGATAGGGGACCCAGTATTAGAATATAACAGAGCTTTCGAGGACTTAACATCAGATAAGGCAGAAGCGATAGATAACATTCCATCAAAATTTCTAAAACCGGTAGAGGAAGAGGCAATGAAACGACTATTCACGTTTGTGTGTAGAATGTATGAATTTGTCGATGGACCATCTGACTTCTGGAAAAATATCATCCACAGAATTCCGAAGACTGCAAGAGCTGACATATGCGAGAATTATCGCACAATCAGCTCAACAGCTCATCATCCAAGTTGCTTACAAGAACAATATGCAGAAGAATGAAAAAGAAAATTGAGGACGTGATTGATGACGATCGGTTTGGCTTTAGGTAAAATAGACACACCACAGAGGCGACACTAACGATGCGGATGATAATGAAATTGAGACTAAAGAAAAATCAGACACGTTCGCAGGATTTGTTTATTTCGAAAAAGCGTTCGACAATGCCAAATGGTGCAAGGTGTTCCAAACTTTGAGGAAAATAAGGGTGTTCAAATGGTTCTGAGCACTATGGGACTCCGTCCCTAGAACTTAGAACTACTTAAACATAACTAACCTAAGTCCATCACACACATCCATGCCCGAGGCAGGACTCGAACGTGCGACCGTAGCGGTCGCGAGGTTCCAGACTGAAGGGCCTAGAACAGCTCGGTCACACCGGCCGGCAATAAGGATGTCAGACAGCATTTCACACCTTTTGCTCATTCTATACACCGAAGAAGCAATGCTGGAAACAAAAAGGTTCAGGAGTGGAATTAAAATTCAAGGTGAAAGGATATCAATGATAAGGTTCGCTGATGACATTGTTATCCTGAGTGAAAGTGAATAGGGATTATAGGATCTGTGGACCAAAATGAACGGTCTAACCATTACAGAATGTGGATTCAGAGTAAATCAAAGAAAGACGAAAATAATGGGAAGTAGCGGAACTGGGAACCTTGACAGCAGGATAGGCAGCAAAATAACGCATGACGTACGAAGCAAGGAAGACTTAAAAAGCAGACTAATACGGGCAAAATAGCATTCGTAGACAAGAGGAGTATACTAGTACCAAAAATACATATTAATTTGAGAAAGACATTCCTAAGAATGTACGTTTGGTGCGTAGCATAGTACAGTAGTGAAACATGGGCTCCGAGAAAACCAGGAATGAAGAGAATCGAAGCATTTGAGACTTGGTGCCTCATAAGAAAGTTGAAAATTAGGTGAACTGCTAAGGTAATGAATGAGGAACTTCTCCGCAGAATCGAAGAGAAAAGGAATATATGGAAAACATGACAAGGAGAAGGACAAGATAACAGGACATCTCTTAAGACGTTACGGGATAACTTCCACGGTACTTGAAAGATCTGTAGAGGGTAAAAACAGCAGACGAAGGCAGTGATTGGAAAGCATCCAGCAAATAATGAAGGACGCAAGTTACAAGTGCTACTCCGAGCTGAAGTGGTTGTCACACATTAGGAATCCGTGGTGGGTCGCTTCAAACTAATCAGAAGACTGGTGATTCAAAAACAAACAAAAAAACATGATGCCTATTTGCTCTGTCATATGATTATCGGGATGCTAATGCTGAAATTTTGATTATTTAATTAAATTTTTTTAATTAAAATTTAACCACTAAGTGCTCGCAGTCAGCCTCTACAAGATTTCAACTTATTGCGATGTATTACCTGCTGACTGCTAAAGCGACATACTTGGGAACTACTGTCCTTTAAATTAGTCACCAGAATTCTCTACCGGGTGATTATAATAAACTTCCGCAACTTGCCCAGTTTACCTTATGGATACCCAATGTTGAAGGAATGATTTTCGGATGGTTCAAATGGTTCTGAGCACTATGGGACTTAACATCTATGGTCATCAGTCCTCTACAACTTAGAACTACTTACACCTAACTAACCTAAGGACATCACACAACACCCAGTCATCACGAGGCAGAGAAAATCCCTGACCCCGCCGGGAATCGAACCCGGGAACCCGGGCGTGGGAAGAGAGAACGCTGCCGCACGACCACGAGCTGCGGACATTTTTCGGATGGTGCGCTGCAGGATGTGGGCTGCGTATTAGTCTCATAACTTGTCAGCAGACTCCAGTACTGGTACGACCACGTAGGGTAGAAGCATAAACTTTTTTGTGCATCATAACTGCAATCAGTCGTCATGGGTTTGAACAGGGTGAGCAGAACTTTACTCGTACAGTTGTTTTATCAAAACCACATCAATAGTGCTGCTGCTCTTCGCGATTATTGACGTATCAAAAGAATTCGAAGAAATCCTCTTTCAGCACCGGGGTTGAAGAACATGATTCTGAAGTTAGAATTAACTGGCGATTTGTGAATTACTCCTGGGGGAGGCCAACGAGCAATTGACCCACAGATTGTGAAGAAGTTACCGTTGCTATGGCTGAGAATGTTGGACGCAATGTGCGATCTTCAAGCAGTGTACGAGCTGTGCTACGACAGTTGAACATGAATCACGGTTTTGAAATAGTATCTGTGTTGCGGTTCCAGGCTGTCTGGTTCAGATCACACTGAACAACTTCTATAGCCTGAAATGTAAACAGTGTACGCAATTAAAAATGTTTCCCCTTCATGAGGAAATGTCACTAGAATGAACTGAACCTTTGTAGAAGGTACTAATGAAATCACACAAATTGTCAAGCAAACGACACTCGCTGTAGCATATATTTTTTCCTGCGTACATTGGTGCATTTCAGGTGAGACAAGTGCCTCATCCGATTGCAGCGACATTGCAGATGTTGGAAACAGAGAAGACTCAAGAGATGCATCACGTATCCAGTGTGAAGGTGTTTCGTGAATAGATGCATAGATATGAACACTGGTGATGGTGTTGATTGATTTCCTTTTTTGCTAAATGTGTTATACGTAGCACAAGGACCCACGAACATCTTGTACTAAATGATACTTCTGTTTTCATATTAGTAAAATGAGGTGACTTCTATTTTCACTCTTTGTGGTATCGTTCAGGTTTATTTTTTGAAAACTGAATCTTTGGATCAGTAAACAAAACACCCTGAAGAAGACTGTTTGCAAAAGTGCCTGGAAAATCGAAGACTGTTATATGTCGAAAAATTTTATTTACAGTAACAACGACTGTAGAGACATATAATATGTATTTTATAATATGTATGTTCACAAATGAAAAATAGTACTGTTGTCTGTTCTCAAAGCGGAACTAGCTGCAGGAAGTATGCACAATTGTAAATTCCTTATGAATTAACTTTCTCTTCTCTCTTCAACAGATCGGAAATGAGAGTTCATTGTTCTGTTGTTCTATGATATGCAGAATTCCCTTGCAAGTCCTAACTAACAACTCAACATCAGGTTTGATCATCTTTTGTGTATAACAGGGTAAAACTGACCGTGAAAGTAGTTTCCCCAAAATAACTTATCTTTATCATGTGATCTACAGCAACACTACCGGCCATTAAAATTGCTACACCACGAAGATGACGTGCTATAGACGCGAAATTTAGCCGATAGGAAGAAGATGCTATGATATGTACATGATTAGCTTTTCAGAGCATTCACACAAGGTTGGCGCCGGTGGCGACACCTACAACGTGCTGACATGAGGAAAGTTTCCATCCGATTTCTCATACACACAAACAGCAGTTGACCGGCGTTGCCTGGTTAAACGTTGTTGTGATGCTTCGTGTAAGGAGGAGAAATGCGTACCATCTCGTTTCCGACTTTGATGAAGGTCGGATTGTAGCCTATCGCGATTGCGGTTTATCGTATCGCGACATTGCTGCTCACGTTAGTCGAGATCCAATGACTGTTAGCAGAATATGGAATCGGTCGGTTCAAGAGGGTAATATGGAACGCCGTGCTGGATCCCAACGGCCTCGTATCACTAGCAGTCGAGATGACAGGCATCTTATCCGCATGGCTGTAACGGATCGCGCAGTCACGTCTTGATCCCTGAGTCAACAGATGGACATTTGCAAGACAACAACCATCTGCACGAACAGTTCGACGACATTTGCAGCAGCATGGACTATCAGCTCGGAGACCATGGCTGCAGTTACCCTTGACGCTGCATCACAGACAGGAACACCTGCGATGGTGTACTCAACGACGAACCTGGGTGCACGAATGGCAAAACGTCAATTTTTCGGATGAATCCAGGTTCTGTTTACAGTATCATGATGGTCGCAGCCGTGTTTGGGCCAACGCGGTGACCGCACATTGGAAGCGTGTATTCGTCATCGCCATACTGGCGTATCATCCAGCGTGGTGGTATGAGGTGCCATTGGTTACATGTCTCGGTCACCTCTTGTTCGCATTGACGGCACTTTGAACAGTGGACGTTACATTTCAGATGTGTTACGCCCCGTGGCTCTTCCCTTCATTTGATCCCTGTGAAACCCCACATTTCAGCAGGAAATGCACAACCGCATGTTGCAGGTCCTTTACGGGCCTTTCTGGATACAGAAAATGTTCGACTGCTGCCCTGGCCAGAACATTCTCCAGATCTCTCACCAATTCAAAACGTCTGGTCAATGGTGGCCGAGCAACTGGCTCGTCATAATACGCCAGTCACTGTTCTTAATGAACTATGGTACCGTGTTGAAGCTGCATGGGCACCTGTACCTGTACACGCCATCCAAGCTCTGTTTGACTCAATGCCCAGGCGTATCAAGGCCGTTATTACGGCCAGAGGTGGCTGTTTTGGGTACTGATTTCTCAGGATCTATGCACCCAAACTGCGTGAAAATGTAATCACAAGTCAGTTTTAGTATAATATATTTGTCCAATGAATACACGTTGATCATCTGCATTTCTTCTTGGTGTAGCAATTTTAATGGCCAGTAGTATACATAATTTGTGTAGTATATTTTATTCTAGTTATTCCTGATACCGGCCAGTGAACAGGCCCACTATCTGATCAACATCATCTGGATACCTATCACTGGATGTTAATGTGGGATGTCTTCACCCTTCACCTTTATGGCGGCTTGAACTCTGCTAGGGACACACTCAATGAAGTGGCTCAATGCCTATGGAGGAATACAAGCACGTTCTTCCTAAATATATGAAAGCAGAGGGAGTAGGTACGCTGGAGACTCGAGTGTGGAGGGAAATCAAAGTTCTAACTCATTGCGTTCCAGTCCATCCATTTCAGGAATATTATGCACAACAAACCATTGCCTTACAGACGTCCCTTATGACAGAGTAGACGGTTATACTAATACAAACAGTCATCGTCTCCGAACTGTTCATATAGTGCACGCAGAAAACTACTTCATAAAACGTTGTCATACCCTTTGGTATTTAGTTTTCTTAAGAGCACTAAGGGGATCACGATGTTACCTCGAAAAACGTTCCGATGCCGTGACACCATCTTCTCCGTTCATCAATTTTGGCGCTACACGTGATGTCATTTCGCGTTATCCAGCAATTCGCCAAATCCAAATCCTTCCATCGGATTACCACAAAGTACAGTGTGATTAAATCACTCGTTTCCAGTCATGCACTCTCCAGTAGCGTCGCTATTTATACCGACTAATGCGTCGCTGAGCACTGACTATACAAATGTGTGTCTTGTGAGGAGCTGTTCGATTATTCTATGCTATTTTTTTATCTGCTTACTCAGAGTAATTGTCCGAGCTGGGCTGCTGGTATCACTTAGGTGCTCACGAGTAATTCCTTGTGCTGATTTCATGTGACTTTTCAGAATCACCTTCCGTTTTTCCCGATGGCCGCTGTCCACCAGGACATGAGATCTGCATAGTTTGGTTAGCTATGGTTGTTCCTTCGAGTTTCCTCTTCACAGTCACATCACCAACAGTCAGCTTGAGCAACTCTAGGACGGTTCAAATTTTCGTCATGGATACGTCACTCAGGTGACAGCCAATGACTAGTCCTTCAGATTTAGACCCAGAGCACTCCTGATCGACCCATTCTGCTGTTTCTGCTTCCGACCTGACAGTACTCTACCCCTCCCCCCTTCTTTTGCTGTGCCGTGTCCAACTCTCGTGTCATCTGGTGCTCGATTTCGCATTGCGTGGGAGCGTCTGCACGTTTTTATCAGATATCTACGAATGTGTCACGCAATCCCCGTGTATAGCCGGTCGGTGGTTTGTGGCAGCAGGCTGCGCTCGATAGCGTCCCAGGCTTGTACCATTGTATTCAACTCTAGCAAATTTGGTGGCCAAGGCGTAAAAACGAGTCCACTCCCATCCTCCTTACACTAATGTAGCACGGTCTGATCTTGCGACACCTACAGAAGTCCCGCTGGAAGATGCTATCGCATGCCTGAAGCGATGTAGGTTGCCTGTAGTAATGTTCACATATCCACAAGTGTCATCGTGACTTCGATTACTGCTACAGATCCAAAGGATGCTCAGGTGAATATCCCTCATAGCATAATGCTGCCTCCATCAACCTGATGCACGTTTCGAGCAACCGGCCGCCTGGAGACCAACGTATCCGAACATGGCCATCGAGCTGATATATAATGATACATGATTCATCCAAGCAGGCGGCATTTTTCCTCTGATCCAAGATCAGTTCTCGAAGATCCCGACCTGCTACCATCATAGGAACGCTTAGCGATCGACTACTACTGTACCTGTCGTTCAACGATCTGCAATAATGGAATGCTCCGAAACACTTCTTTCTGCACGAGCCTTGTAATCTGTCTACAGATCCACCTATCGCGCTTTACAAACCTTGCAATCCTGCAAGCTCTACGTCTTGAACTATTTAAGGAACAGACTTTGGTTGCAAAATGTTCTTTATTAATTCAATAACGACGCATTTCGGCCGGACGGGGCATTAGGTTATCTCATGGAGGTGAAGACAGGTACAGCAGCGCAGAACAGGATCTCGCACGTACGAGGATGATTGTAAAATTTTAAGAATAGACCCGCTACTGCTTACTGGTTTAGTAGGCAAGTACACAGTGGATGGGGAGTGAGTCACTGCCTTGACCTTGAACGCCTTGTGACAGGGAACTGCATTTCCTTTATTCAGTTCGTTGTGGCAGCTGGTTGAGTGCGGGTCTGTTAGGGCTTGTTGACGGATTCTGTCTGCTTGAAAATGGACTTAAAAACGGAGCAAAGAGTTTGTGTGAAATTTTGTTGTAAAACCGAGAAATCAGTTTCTGAGACTTACGAACTATTAAAAACAGCTTTTGGAGATAATTGTATGAGCCAGTCAAATGTTTTGTCCGGTTCAATAGATTTAAAAATGGCAGCGAATCATTTGAAGATGAGCTACGCCCTGGCCGTCCTTCCACCTCAAAAACGAATGAAATGTTGTAAAAGTTCGCTACTTAGTGCGCTCTGATCGTAGACTTACAGTTGGTGAGATGGCTGATGAACTTAATTTAAGTTTCAATGCAGTTCAGGTAATTTTAACTGCACATCTGAACATGCGTCAAGTGCCCACAAAATTCATTCCAAAAGTGCTATCAAGTGACCAGAGACAATACCGACTTTAAGTGTACCAAGAACTGATTAATCGGACTAAAAATTACCCAGATTTGTTAAATAGGGTAATTCAGGTTACGAATAGTGGGTATATGGATACGATCCTGAAACCAAAGTGCAGTCTTTGCAGTGGAAGACTCCAGGTTTACCACGACCGAAAGAAGCATGGCAAAGTCGGTCGAAGGTGAAGGCAATGTTGGTGATTTTTTTCGATTCTACCGGTATTGTGCATCATGAATATACCCCTCGAGAACAGACAAATTCAAAATTCCTGTGCTTCCACAACCGCCACATTCCCCTGATTTGCCTTCTGTGGACTTCTACCTGTTTCCTAAACTGAAATTTTCACTGAAAGTGAAGCGATTTGACTCGACTGAAGACATCCATGCAAATACAGATAGTGCCCTCAACATACTTCAGGAAAATAATTTACAGGAATATTTCCAAAAGTGGAAACACCGTGTGTTCACTCAGAAGGGGACTATTTTGAAGGAGGTGCATCACAGTAGCATGTAAGTATCATCATTGTACAATTACAAGAGCATTCTTAAAATTTTCCAGTCACACCTCGTAAACAAAGCAGCGCGAGTGGTCCTGTTCTGCGCTGCTATACCTGCCTTCACCTCCAGGAAATAACCTGATTGTCCCCTGTCAGGGCGAAACTCGTCGTTCTTGATTCAATAGAGAATAATGTGCAACCTAATAGTATCAATAATAACGTTGTTGTACAGCATTCCAACATGGAATGGAATACTTTCCACGTTTTATGATATTCCAAAGATTCTCAGAACAACTCCCGCTCTCAAGTGCCCGAACATAGCAATCTCCTCTTTCTCAACGTCTCTTGTATCAGTGAATTTTCTATTTTGGGTCTTACCATCTCTAGAATGATTCCACTGTCGCCGGCCGGTGTCATCGAGCGGTTCTAGGCGCTTCAGTCTGGAACCGCGCGACCGCTACGGTCACAGGTTCGAATCCTGCCTCAGGCATGGATGTGTGTGATGTCCTTAGGTTAGTTAGGTTTAAGTAGTTCTAAGTTCTAGGGGACCGATGACCTCAGATGATAAGTCCCATTGGGCTCAGAGCCATTTGAACCATTCCACTGTCAACTATGTACCGCTTGTACAACGTGTTTCAGAGTATCTCTTACACGCATATACAGGCTGATCCATTGATAGTGACTGGGCCAAATATCTCACGAAATAAGCATCAAACGAAAATACTACGAAGAACTAAACTCGTCTAGCTTCAAGGGGGAAACCAGATGGGGCTATGGTTGGCCCGCTAGACGGCGCTCCCATAGGTCAAACGGATATCAACTGCGCTTTTTTAAGTAGGAACTCCCATTTTTATAACATATTCATGTAGTACGTAAAGAAATATGAATGTTTTAGTTGGATCACTTTTTTCGCTTTGTGATAGAAGGCGCTGTAATAGTCACAAACGTATAAGTACGTGGTATGACGTAACATTCCGCCAGTGCCGACGGTATTAGCTTCGTGGTACATTACCCGTGTTAAAATGGACCGTTTACCAATTACGGAAAAGGTCGATATCGTGTTGATGTATGGCTATTGTGATCAAAAGGCCCAACGGGCGTGTGCTATGTATGCTGCTCGGTATCCTGGACGACATCATCCAAGTGTCCGGACCGTTCGCCGGATAGCAACATTATTTAAGGAAACAGGACGTGTTCAGCTACATGTGAAGGGTCAGCCACGACCTGCAACAATTGATCATGCCCAAGTAGGTGTTCTAGCTGCTGTCGCGGCTAATCCGCACATCAGTAGCGGACAAATTGCGCGAGAATCGGGAATCTCAAAAACGTCGGTGTTGAGAATGCTTCATCAACATCGATTGCACCCGTACCATATTTCTATGCACCAGGAATTGCATGGCGACGACTTTGAACGTCGTGTACAGTTCTGCCACTGGGCACAAGAGAAATTTGGGGACGATGACAGATTTTTTGCATGCGTTCTATTTAGCGACGAAACGTCATTTACCAAGAGCGGTAACGTAAACCGACATAATATGCACTATTGGGCATGAAAAATCCACGATGGCTGCGACAAGTTGAACATCAGCGACCTAGGCGGGTTAATGTATGGTGCGGCATTATGAGAGGAAGGATAATTGGCTCCCATTTTATCGATGGCAATCTAAATGGTGCAATGTATGCTGATTTCCTACGTAATGTTCTACCGATGTTACTACAAGATGTTTCACTGCATGACAGAATGGCGATGTACTTCCAACATGATGGATGTCCGTCACATAGCTCGCATGTGGTTGAAGCGGTATTGAATAGCACATTTCATGACAGGTGGATTGGTCATCGAAGCACCGTACCATGGCCCGCACGTTCGCCGTATCTGACGTCCCCGGATTTCTTTCTGTGGGGAAAGTTGAAGGATATTTGCTATCGTGAGCCACCGACAACACCTGACAACATGCGTCAGCACATTGTCAATGCATGTGTGAACATTACGAAAGGCGAACTACTCGCTGTTGAGAGGAATGTCGTTACACGTATTGTCAAATGTATTGAGGTTGACGGACATCATTTTGAGCATTTATTGCATTAATGTGCTATTTACACGCAAACATGCTGTAACAGCATGCGTTCTCAGACATCATAAGTTCACAAAGGTACATGTATCACATTCGAACAACCGAAATAAAATGTTCAAACGTACCTGTGTTCTGTATTTTAATTTAAAAAAACGTATCTGTTATCAACTGTTCGTCTAAAATTGTGAGCCATATGTTTGCGACTATTACAGCGCCATCTTTCACAAAGCGAAAAAAGTGGTCCAGCTAAAACATTCATATTTCTTTACGTACTACACGAATATCTTATAATAATTGGGGGCTCCTATTTCGAAAACGCAGTAATATCCGTTTGACCTATGGCAGCGCCATCTAGCGGGTCAATCGCAGTGCCATCTGGTTTCCCCCTTCTAGCTAGACAAGTTTGGTTCTTTGTAGTTTTTTCGTTTGACTCTTATTTCGAGAGATATTTGCCCCGGTCACGATCAATGGACCACCCTTTATATGGGTTGCAGAGAGAACCTAGAAGTAAACCTGACGAAAGAATGCACTTTGTTTTTGATCGGCATTGTTGTAGTGTAGAGCAATATAAGAGACACCTATTTTCTTATACGTGCTCACATGGCGGTTAAGGGGGCGGAATACCCCCTAGAGGGTGAGATTAATATTTATGAATGAATACCGTTGAAACGATAACACATATAAAAATGAACTGCAGATAAAAGATAATATTTCTGAATGAATACCGTTGACACGGTAACAGATATAAAAAGGAACTTAAAATAGAAGATCTATCGCTTTAACGCACGTTACAATGGTGCACCCAGATTTGTCGAAAAAATCTTTCGGAATGCTTCCCCCTACTTTGCTTTCCATTTGGACATTTGACCCATTGTCTATACCAAATTTAGTCATATCTGATGAATTATTATTCCAAAGAAGAATTTGTCAGAAATAAGCTAGAAGTATCTCCATATCACTGTACAAGCGCCTGATGAATGTGTGCTTCAATGGCAGTTGTCATGTTGTTTTGTTTCGTAAGATTTCCCAGACAAAAATTTTACAAAGGTACATTCTAAAAATTTTATTTATCTTTTGATCTCCAATTTTATTTGTGTTTCTTTTTACATTTGCCGTAATTATTTTTTAGTTGCAAAATATTCAGATTTAGTTATTTCGTATTTGAAATTGTTTTTGTATTACTGCTACAACATTATTGTCAATCTGTACAATAATGAGGAAGTGCTGAATTGTTCGGGTCAAGAAAATGCTAAGTGCATTATGGTTTTGCCACCAAGCACAGGATATTTCGAAAAATTTACTTTTTCGACAACTCTGCTTGAACCGTCGTAACAGACATTAAAAACAATTGAACTTTTATTTGTTGTGTTCTTTGTATCTGTTATCATTTCAGCGGTATTCTTTCTTTTATCCCTTTTAACGGCAGTACGGGCACGTATAAAAAGAAGTCTCTTAGTTTGCTCTACACTACAACATACTCAAAACCGATCAGAATGGAAGTGTATCCCTTGGGTAGGTTTACTTGTTAGTAGGTAAAGTTTCGATAAGCAACCTGATGTATTCGCCACTGGCAGACACAACTAAACAACCAAGGTGTAGGGACCATACAAAAGGTTAGTGAACACAGTATCCACAAAATATTATTCACAAAAGAAAGATAGGTCTTCAGTGAATGAAACAAAATGGATCTACTGCTTGTGATATTAAATAAGTGGTGGTTCATACATTACGGAGACTTCCAGTATCGCAAAGTAAATAAATAATTCCTGCGATACTTGAATTACACATGCTTCAGTGAACATCGTTTTAAAGTCTTAAACGCTTACGTTAAAAACAGTAAATTAAGTTTCTGTAGTTACACGTTCTTTAATAAGCAAAGTCATGAATACTTAATAACCTTAGAAACAAACGTAACAGTAATTTTCTTATTTCAGGTTTAAAAGCAAAGTCCCAGTCCAAGCTTCAATCTAGAAGAGTAAACTCATGGTGTACTTTGCTCGCTGAATACTGAGAGCCAACAGTAATGACATGGACGTAATCGTTTCGTCCGACAGTATGTTATCAGCTAGCACAACGGCAGCACAATTGTACAAAGTATCAACGAGCACGTCGCCGATCACTTAGGAGTCCCAGCTGAGGAGGTGGCGTGCTGTCTAGAAGTCGATAGCCCAGTCCTTGGCGCGGCATCAGATTGCTGGCTGTGACAGAACTTATGTCCAGAGCTCGTGCATCAGCTTAAATAGCACCTTCGCAGACAGAAACTTGCTGATCCACTTTTGGCACGTGATATAGTTGATACGGTGTGTCAGTGACCTCTGCCACCGTCGTATATACCTCCTGGTAACCAGGCCGGAGTGCTGTTGAGGCCTTTTGCTTGGCTGGCCACTGAATTCCGGGATTGCGAAGTTCCATGTTATCTGCGCTACAGAGACTGAGATCGCTGCAATTCTCATGGAAAATAAACTAGCCAACAGTGGAAATGTAACTGGGATAAAACAGATGTTGGTCAACTATATAGACCATGCCGATAACGAAAACGACAATGAAAAACTCGAATTGGCTCTCGTTTCCAAGTTAAAGGAAGTTGCCTTTGATTATAATTACGTTTCATTAGCATCTATTGTCAATCACTTCCCATACAGGCTTCGGAATCCCGTTGATGGTAGACAGGGTGATGAAAATTCATTCAACAACAGCTTTGTGTGTTTTGCCGCTATTTCTAGCCCGAGGTAGCAGCAGCAAGGGGAAGGGGAAGAGGAAGAGAGGAGCGGAACATGTTTCATTTAAGCGTAGTTTGTCTGTTATAAGCTGTGATCTGTCCGTGTGCTGTAAGAACCTGTTACTGGTGGGTAGGTTAATGCTTATGGTCATTGTTATGCCTCATTCAATATGCCTCGCAATTGCGTAAACAGTGCTGACAATTTTTACTACATTTATGGACAGGCTACAGTGAAATCGCAAAGGAGGTCAGTAATGCCATATATTAGAAAGGCATATAGACTGCACTTTGTCTATGAAATCGGGGTCCAGGACATGCTCTTGGCTCTTCAAGTATGTTGCATAATTTGTGTCACGAGTCTTCACTTATGGCTGAGTCGCAAAAGATTTTACATGGGCATTGCTTTACCCACGACCTGGCGAGAACCATCAGACTATGTGAATGATTCTTAATTTTGTATCACAGTTCCAAGAAGAAAAAGTCTTCCTTGACACATGTTAACATACCGTCGGCAATGCGATCCGTGCCTCACGGAGACGGACTGCCTGTTCCTGTCCCACCTGATCGTGCTAGTGGTCAGGGTGGCTGTGAAACCAGTGCTGCACCATCACCTTAAAAACTCTGTTCATCGAAATAGGAGATTTTGTGTAATGATTAGCGTACAGGGATTTACAAAATGACACAGAACTGCCGAAAGGTAAAGCTGAACTATTGTCGTCAAGACTATAACAATGGGATTGTCTTGATAAGACGGCAAATGTGACTACAGTCCGTAACTGACATAAGCCATTCCTGCCATTTTCGAAATTGAAAAGAACTGGGTTTTTGTGGTGATGTTCCGGGATTAACGGCAGCTATGGGCATTGACTATAAAAGTGATCAGTTGAGGAAACAATTGTTATTGCGATTGAATTATGACAAGTTTAAATGGCATTATTCCAAGGATCTTAAAGTCATAAGCATATTATTTGGGCTACAACACGGTTACACCAAATTGTATTGCTTCCTATGTCTCTGGGTAGTCTTACCAAAGCACGTAATTATAAAAAGAACGGCTGGCCTAAGTGTCAATCACTTGAACCAGGATCTCAGGATATTAAGCACGAGTCACTTCTCGTTTTTCGAATCCAAGAACCTCTCTGCTCTTCATACAAATTTGGACCTAACGAAAAACTCGTTTAAGGTCATGGACAAAACTGGATAAGCATTTACGGGAGAAATTTCCCTTCTCTTTGTTGGCATTGGTCATAATGTTTCGACTCATCACTGTATAGTTTAAAAAGCTTTTCTGTTAATATTGACTATTAATTGTAAAGAGTTTTACTTGTGGACTTTCTTGTTATCCTATTAGGACACAGAAATTTTATTCTGTCAGAATTGACTACTTGTAGTAAAAACGTTTCTTCATACACTCCTGGAAATTGAAATAAGAACACCGTGAATTCATTGTCCCAGGAAGGGGAAACTTTATTGACACATTCCTGGGGTCAGATACATCACATGATCACACTGACAGAACCACAGGCACATAGACACAGGCAACAGAGCATGCACAATGTCGGCACTAGTACAGTGTATATCCACCTTTCGCAGCAATGCAGGCTGCTATTCTCCCATCGAGACGATCGTAGAGATGCTGGATGTAGTCCTGTGGAACGGCTTGCCATGCCATTTCCACCTGGCACCTCAGTTGGACCAGCGTTCGTGCTGGACGTGCAGACCGCTTGAGACGACGCTTCATCCAGTCCCAAACATGCTCAATGGGGGACAGATCCGGAGATCTTGCTGGCCAGGGTAGTTGACTTACACCTTCTAGAGCACGTTGGGTGGCACGGGATACATGCGGACGTGCATTGTCCTGTTGGAACAGCAAGTTCCCTTGCCGGTCTAGGACGATCACCAGTCGTGTACGGCCAGTGTAGGAGATCGCTCCCCACACCATGATGCCGGGTGTTGGCCCTGTGTGCCTCGGTCGTATGCAGTCCTGATTGTGGCGCTCACCTGCACGGCACCAAACACGCATACGACCATCATTGGCACCAAGGCAGAAGCGACTCTCATCGCTGAAGACGACACGCCTCCATTCGTCCCTCCATTCACGCCTGTCGCGACACCACTGGAGGCGGGCTGCACGATGTTGGGGCGTGAGTGGAAGACGGCCTAACGGTGTGCGGGACCGTAGCCCAGCTTCATGGAGACGGTTGCGAATGGTCCTCGCCGATACCCCAGGAGCAACAGTGTCCCTAATTTGCTGGGAAGTGGCGGTGCGGTCCCCTACGGCATTGCGTAGGATCCTACGGTCTTGGCGTGCATCCGCGCGTCGCTGCGGTCCGGTCCCGGGTCGACGGGCACGTGCACCTTCCGCCGACCACTGGCGACAACATCGATGTACTGTGGAGACCTCACGCCCCACGTGTTGAGCAATTCGGCGGTATGTCCACCCGGCCTCCCGCATGCCCACTATACGCCCTCGCTCAAAGTCCGTCAACTGCACATACGGTTCACGTCCACGCTGTCGCAGCATGCTACCAGTGTTAAAGACTGCGATGGAGCTCCGTATGCCACGGCAAACTGGCTGACACTGACGGCGGCGGTGCACAAATGCTGCGCAGCTAGCGCCATTCGACGGACAACACCGCGGTTCCTGGTGTGTCCGCTATGCCGTGCGTGTGATCATTGCTTGTACAGCCCTCTCACAGTGTCCGGAGCAAGTATGGTGAGTCTGACACACCGGTGTCAATGTGTTCTTTTTTCCATTTCCAGGAGTGTAGTTAGTCTTCTTAGTGTTAACTGAGCTGTCAAGTACAGAAATGTCAAAACTTTAGTTTATGATCTGTTGCATACACAGAAGGGCGTTCGGGTCAGATGACCAAAGTTAAACGCTATCTGGCTTGTCTAGCACTTGCGTGGGTCATCGTCTGGGACCGTTGAGCTTTGTTGGCAAGCGCAGTGCACTCAAGGATGTAGCCTCTCGCCCGTATTGTTCAATCTGTACATCGAAGACGCAATCAAGGAAAAAAAAGGTAAGTTCAAGAAGGGAATTAAAATTCAAGTGAAAGGATAGCAACTATAAGATTCGCTGATGACATCGATATGCTGGTTGAAAGTGAAGAAAAATTACAGGCTCTGCAGAAATGGAATGAACAGTGTGAAGAATACAGATTATGGACTGAAAGTAAACCGAAGAAAGATGAAAGTAATGAGACGTAGCAGAAGCGAAAATGTAGAAAAACCTAATATGAGAGACGGAGCAAGGAGGAGTTAAACAGCAGACAAGCACCGGTAAGAAACGCATTCAAGGCCAAGAGAAGTCTACTAATACCAAACATAGGTCTTAAAATTTGGAAAAAGTTTATGAGACTGTACCCAGCGTTTGGAGCATAGCAGTGTATGGTAGTGAAATATGGATTGTGGGAAAACCGGAACAGAAGATAATCGAAGAGAAGAGGTGTTACAGAAGAGTGTTAAAAATTAGGTGCACTCTTAAGGTAAGGAATGAGGAGGTTGCTCGCTGAATCGGCGAGGAAAGGAAAATAAGGAAAACACAAGAAGAAGGGACAGGAAAGTGGGGCATCTGATAAGGCACCAGACAATAACTTGCATAGTGTTAGAGGGGGCTGTTGAGGCAAAAAGTTGTAGAGGAAGGCTGAGCTTGGAATACATCCAAGAAATAACTGAGGACGGTGGTTGCAATCGTTACTCAGAGATGAAGCGGTTGGCACGGGAGAGGAATTTGTGGCGGGTCGCGTGAAACCAGTCAGATTAGTGATGACTCAAAGACAAAAACTTCTGCCTTGGACGATGTGTGAGCATCAGTATAGATTTAAAGCGCTTAAAATGTGTTTTCATAAAGTGAAGAACAAGCCGCCTTCAGTCACAAGTTGCGTTTATTTACTGCACTATGCATTTAGAGCCCTGGAGGCTCATCTTCAGGTGCTTTTTAGTGATTTACATCAGGTTTTTTTAGTTGTTTGCCTGTTGATATTACATTTTTGTGTCACGACATGGTATATTGTAGATATAAGTTTAACAGCGTTAATAATATGAAACTAACTTACAGTTTAACATTGTATGATGTCTGCTTCTCCTGTGCAGTTGGTATACATAATACTCATCTTTAATTTTGCAGTTCATACTGCGATATATATATATAGTGACACACTTTTTCGCACGTTGTAGTAGCAGAACGCAAACATGCCAAAGATTCTCGTTCATACAGATGTTCTACTTCCAGATGTAATCGATTTTCTTGTTTCACAGAAGATATGATATAGTATTACTATTACACAGGTATTATTAAAATAATTATTTGGCACCATGTTGTAGGTTGTCAGCTATTTGTACTATTATAGATTTGATTCCTCAGGAAAAAATAAACTTTTAAAGGTGTAGAAAAAATTGTGGCTGTTAAACTCTGTTTGTTCATTCAAAAAAAAAAAAAAAAAACTTGATATAAATAACTAAAAAGCACCTGAAGATGAGCCTCCAGGACTCGAAATGCGTAGTGCAGTAAATAAACGCAACTTGTGACTGAAGGCAGTTTGTTCTTCATTTTACGTAAGTAAAACTTTGGCGGACGAAACACTGGAAAACAAAGGATAAAATTAAGTAAAATGTATTTATTATTGTGTCATTACAAACTGAAGTCTGTTCAACATAAAATATCCAGATGACGAGTGGAAGCGAAAGCTTGGCGACATAGTTGGAGACTGATACAGTAATTTCATGATGTTTGCGAAAAGGAATCAACACGTGCGTTGGCGCTGTGATGGCAACAGCACCCACTGCCGACACTGTGCAGTACGTAGATACAGCCTCGAACACCGCAAGAGTGAGACAGACTACGTATTTGCCAATCGCTGTCCCTTTGGACCTGTCATATCCGCTCATTACCTGTCACTCCCACGACGACAGCAAATGGAATTGCCTGTCAGACGGGTAAAATCGCACTATCGCGAATACACGTACTGAACTAATGACTCGCGTGACTGCTGTTGATCACCAAACAAAGGAATGGCCGTACAGTATTCCCTGAACACCCATCACGTACTGACAGTGATGTCTATTTGCATACTTGTAGGCAACAACTAAGCATTAAATTTACTGTCTTGTATGCCTCTTCTCTTGCTCCTTCTGAATGACTGTGGCACAAAAAATGCTGAATACCGATGAAGACCTGTAAACAGAAAAATCTATCATTTGATTGGTCTAAATATCATTTACTCTCTTACATATCTGATATCCTCCCTGTTTTGAGATGATTTTTGTATGATTTTTTTTCTGAGAAATAGCAATTCTATTAAAGTTTTAAATTCAGGTGTATACTGGTATACTACATCCATTGGTCTTGATTTGTTTCTATGGAATCGAATAATTTATGGCGTTATTGGCCAGGAGGCGTCGTCTGGCGTTGTTAGCAAGCTCGGTGCAAGTATTTCTATTTAACTCCGCTTCGGTGACTTACAGTTCTTTGTGAAAAAGATGAGATGAAATGATACAGACATCACTACACATGATCTACGAGGGAAGAAAATTTCCAGTTCCAGGAATCGAATCCGCAATCCCATGATACAGAAGTTGCGTCGCTAACACTGGACCGTGAGTTTCTTGTAGGCCTAAGAACTGAAATAAATGCGTATACTAATGACATGACTGCTAATCATTTAATTTAAGACAAACTGGCCGGCCGCTGTGGCCGAGAAGTTCTAGGCGCTTCAGTCTGTAACCGCACTGCTGCTAGGGTTGCAGGTTCGAATCCTGCCTCGGGCATGGATGTGTGTGATGTCCATGGGTTAGTTAGGTTCAAGTAGTTCTAAGTATAGGTTACTGATGACCTCAGATGTTAAGTCCCATAGTGCTTAGAGCCATTTGAACCATTTAAGACAAATTGCTGTAGGTGACATGTTAAACATTGTGTGCGGTGTCCAAGAAATCTTTCTCTGTTTACAAATATGCATAAGGCATAAAATATCTCATAGACATATACTTCTTATCTTGAAGCACATGTGACATATTCAAGTTTTTGTGTAGACACGTACGTGCTGTTACTTTTGATTGACGTTACTACGGTGGACTCGGACATCTTCTGCAAACAGCATGTATTCAGACCAGGAGAACCCCAATGTTTACTCAGATATCACGAGACACAGCCACCGAAAACACCCTAGAGAAGCCTTCAGACGGCGTACTATAGGTAGCCACCAGATGTTAAAAGCATCAAGATATGGTATGCGAACTTCAAGGAAACAATGAGAGTCTGTGATCTCCCTACGGGCAGCACATGACCTAGTGCACAGAAAATTTAGACAGTGAGAGACCACCTTCGTGAGGGGTCCTAAGGTGTTAGTCCGCAGAGCCTCAAGTGAGTTGCCGATTCAGAAGACATCAGTGCACCACATCCTGTACAAGAAACTTCTTTTCTGTGGTTACTTAGTCCAGTTCGTGCAGTCCCTCAATCTATGGATTACGGTGCTCGTTATGACTTTGCTGTTGCCATGATGGCTGAGATCGAGGAAGATGATGACCATCTGAAACGTGTCCTTTTCTCAGATGAGTCCACATTTTATTGGAACTGTGTTGTCAACCGATACAGTGCTGGGATCAGAACAGTCCGAGAATTTCAGCGCGGTGTTTTGACCGTCAGAGACAGCTAGAGGCCGAACATGTTGTTCGGTATTATGCACAATACACTCCAGTGACGAGATTCACTGGATAGCTTGTTGACATGTACAGATAGCGGTAGTATCCCAATCCGACAGTACATGATCTCTGTTAAGATGGAGTTGTTTAAAAAATGGCTCTGAGCACTATGGGACTTAACTTCTGAGGTCAACAGTCCCCTAGAACTTAGAACTACTTAAACCTAACTAACCTAAGGACATCACACACACCCATGCCCGAGGCAGGATTCGAACCTGCGACCGTAGCGGTCGCACGGCTCCAGACTGTAGCGCCTAGAACCGCTCGGCCACCCCGGCCGGCTGCAGTTGTGCCTTCAGTTTTACAATTCAGAATCACATCACCAACAGTAGCTTTAGAAGGGTCGAAAAGTCCCTCACGTTTTTGTTACTGATGTTATCAAGTAACTTAGCCCAGTTTCAAAGTCCCTGAACTCTCTTAACGCATTCATTCTGCTGTTACTGGTTCTCTACTAACGACACAGTACTCTATGACTCATTTTACGGGTGAAATGACAAAAGTCATGGGATGGCGATATGGACATATACATGTGGCGATGGTATCGTGTACACAAGGTATAAAAGGACGGTTCATTGGCGGAGCTATCATTTGTACGAGGGTTGGAATTTATATAGTGACAACTATTTATTCACAACCGATACAAAA
This sequence comes from Schistocerca piceifrons, assembly GCF_021461385.2. NCBI lineage: Eukaryota > Metazoa > Arthropoda > Insecta > Orthoptera > Acrididae > Schistocerca > Schistocerca piceifrons. The sequence goes on from NC_060140.1 coordinate 304,514,991, forward strand.
GAGTTACAAGTTTGCACCTGTCACTGTCGATCAAAGCAGTCACCAGCGTTGTGTAGAACCCGTTGACACCGATGTGGAAGGCGTAATACACCGTTAGCAGAGCCTGTTCTGTTGATGGTGCGAATGGAGCGGTCTACTGCCTGTCGAGTTTTTGGGACAGGTCTGAAGCGAATTCCAGGAAGTGGTTCCTTCATCTTTTGAATCAAATCAAAGTCACAAGGAGTCAAGTCCGGAGAGTATGATGGATGGTACAGTACTTCCCAGTCCCCGAACAAAACAGCCAAACCTTGCGCAGCACGCGCCCGGGCATTGTCGTGCAAAATGATAGGTGGGTTGCGCAGAAAGTGTCGCCGGTTTTTTGGCAAAGCTGGTCGCAGCTGATGCTCCAAAAACGAACAGTAATACTATGGACTGATGGTCTGCCGTGGAGGAATGTAATGCGTCAGGGTAAGACGCACTTTCGACTTTCGCAGCGAGCCATAATGACGTCATTCTTTGCATTGGCGTTTCAGTTTTGACTCGTACGATGTGTCCTATGTCTCGACTAGTGTTAGGATACGATGTAAAGAAAGCCTCTCCTTCGCGATCATAGCGCTCCAAGTGCCTCTGAGGAGCGTCGTAACGCATCCATTTCTGCATTCTGCCAATTCATGCTGAACCCATCGTGATGCAATTTTTCGCATGCCCAGGCGTTCCTTCAGGATGCGAAGCACAGTCATATGCGCAAATACAGTTTCGTGGGCCAGGTCACGAATCGTATGGCGTCGATCACTGACCACTATCGCGGCAACAGATTGCACTGCTTCTTGAGACACAACCTGCCCGATGCATGTCTGCCACCGTTTGCTGACCTTCGTTGAAGGCTTTTACCTAACGTGCCACTGTACTGTGCGGAAATCCCGATTGCCCGCACGCCTCTTGAAGACCTTGATGACACTGTCGTGCTGTACGACCTCTGGCACACTCAATCTTAATCCAACTCCGTTGTTCCTGTTTCGAAAACATAGTGTCACCGTTACGTTAGACCGCTCGCTCACAAGTGACTGTGTTTCTTCGATTGTGCGCACATCGGTGACGTGGGACGGGCGAGTCAAAAAAATGGCTCTGAGCACTATGGGACTCAACTGCTGAGGTCATAAGTCCCCTAGAACTTAGAACTACTTAAACCTAACTAACCTAAGGACAACACACACACCCATGCCGGAGGCAGGATTCGAACCTGCGACCGTATCGGTCGCGTGGTTCCAGACTGTAGCGCCAGAACCGCTCGGCCACCAGCGGCCGGCACGGGCGAGTCCATTTGCTCGGAGGTGAGGTAGGTATGTCAACAACGCGTGCTATCAGCGAGAATAGTAGATTCCATTGTACAGTGTCTCCACAGCAGTGTTTCCACTATTTAAGTTCCAATCTAGGTACTTCGGTGATTGATGTGAAGAGTTTTCCAACGTGATTATCGCTGCACGAAAGGAGTTAACAAACTATGAATGGGGAGAGATAGTTGGACCTACACGCATGGGATATTCCATTTCGAAAAAGTTAGGGAATTCAACGTTCTGAGAGCCACAGTGTCAACAGTGTGCCAAGAATACCAGATTTCAGGGGTTACTTCTCGCCAAGGGCAATGGTGGGGCCGACAGCCTTCACTTTACGACAGATAGCAGTGGCTTTTGCGTATAGTTGTCAGTGCTGCCGTAAAAGCAACTCTGGATAAATGAACAGCAGAAACCAATGTGAGGCTTACGACAAACGCATCCGCTAGGATTGTGCGGGTAAATTTCGCGTCAATGGGCTATGGCAGCAGGCGACCAACACAAGTATCATTCCTAACAACACGAAATCGAATGCAGCGCCTCTCTAGGGCTCGTGAACATAACGGTTTGAGCCTAGACTACTATAAAACCGTGGCCCGGTTAAATGAGTCCCGATTTCCCTTGGTAAGAGCTGATGGCAGGGGCCGTGTGCGGTGCAGATACCAAACGCCTTGAGCCCAAGTTAAAACAAGTCACTGTGCAAGATAGTGGTCACTCCATAGTGGTGTGAGCGGTGATTTCATGGAGTGGACAGGGTCCGCTGATCCATCTGAACCAACTGAGACCATTTGCAGCCATTAATGGACGTCATGTTCCCAAACAATTTTCATGGACGGCAGTGCGCCATGTCACCGGACCACAGTTGTTAGCGATTGGTTTGAAAAACATTCTGGACAATTCGAGTGAATGATCTGGCCGCCCAGATCGCCCTCATAGATCCCATTGAACATTTATGTGACATAATCGAGAGATCGGTTCGCATACCAAATTCTACAGCGGCAACACTCGCAATAATGGACGGCTGTAGAAGAAGCACGTCTCAAAATTTCCGCAGTGGACTTCATGCCATGTCGAGCTGCAGCACTAGGACGGGTATTAGGAGGTATCCCATGGCTTTTATGACCTCAGTGGAAAATCATAGAATATATGCGCCTCCCAAGACATTGGTGAAAGTGGCAGACATGAGACAAACATTTGGACCCGTAAAAGGTGTGGATCCAAATTCATCTTAGTGGCACAGTGACAACTAATTGTGTAAAAATAAACCAGTGGACTGACTCGAAGATAAGGAGTTCCTTCCTTTTGTAACATGAAAAAATGTTACATTGTCTAATTTTTTTTCTTCTCTTCGTGCTATGTAACGTCTGATTTCGAGGAACAAACTTTTCATATTGGAACATGTTTTTCTTTATGATATATGGTTTTAACAGTGTTTAAATCTTGGTATTAGAAGTTCATGGTCAGTTTAGGCAGCCAAAATATTTTAATGTGTATGTGTGAACGAAACGTATTTTGCCCGTTGTTATTTAGACACTGGATTATATAGTTAGCTTTTTGCCAAATATCTGTTTATATAACAAAATGTGGGTGTGATGTCTAAGCAGATGCTTTCTTCCAGCTGTTATGCTTTCCTTCCCCCAAAAACTTTTTTTTTCTTTTTTTGCAAGTAGTGCTACTTTTACTACATACGAAAAGTCTTCAATTAACTCAGGACTCACTCAATTTTGTTACCCATTACATTTATTTCGTTAATTAGAGTCATCACATTAGTTTATCTAAAAAATAATGCTAAACAGAAATTTAAATCTTTTTTATCGTTGTTCATGTGTGAACATATATCTCATTACTAACAAACAGACGGAGGAAATCGAAAATTTGCATAAAAAAGGGAATAATCTATACAGTTAATGAAGAAATTATGTTAGCAAATATGACTCATTAAGTTTCAGAATAATTAGCATTATTAACAAAAGCAATATTATTAAAGAAGAATCCCATATTATGGCAAGCTAGAGAGCAGAATTAAATACCAATTATTGTTGTATCTGAAAGTTCACATTCCGAACAATCACTCTCCACTATTCAGTTAATCAAGAATGTAAATTTTTAGTTATAAAGAGATCAGACAACAAAAGTTGATCGTCTTGCTAACTACTGTAAACTTATAAAAGGGAGGCTGCTGGAATCTACACTCTGCTGTGTGCTAGCGGTACCATGCACGTTGTCGCCGCTCTAGTAGCGTGTTTGCTATAAACTGACGACCCTGTTCGGTGGGGCTGAACCGGCGGTTGATCTTCTATTTTCATTGACGCTTTTATCCCACTACCTATTCGATCTTGGATTAGCTAGATCTAGGGCGTTAGCAAGGGGACACACGTTCACGTCGGGGTTACCCGCGGGTTCAGAGGCAAATGTCAGTGGCAAGGATCGTCTACTGGTGCATTTTAACTCCGATTTTCCATCTTTTTGTCGGTCATGGATCCAAATTCCATGAACGTTTGTAATTTTTCTGACAAAGACCTTCGGTCCTCAGTGGAACAGAAGTGTTACAGGATCTATTGAATGGAAGTAACAGTCTAATGAGTGCAAAATATAGATTGAGAGAATACCGAATAAAGAAAAAAAGTAGTGAGGAGTATCAGAAATGAGAACAGTGAAACAATTTACGCTATAATTGGTAATCACGAATTAATTGAAGTTAAGGAATTGTACCACTTAGGCAGCAAAATAACTCATAACACATGGAGAAAGAAGGTTACAAAAAGCAGACCAACACTGGCAAAATGAGCATTCCTGGGCAAGAGAAGTCTACTGGTATCAAACATGGGCCTCAATTTGAGGAAGAAATTTCTGAAAATGTATGCGTGGACCGACACTTGTGTGGTAGTGAAAAATGAACAGTGAGAAAACCGAAACAGAAGAGAATCGAAGCAACGGAGATGTAGTGTTAGAGAAGTAGTTTGAAAAATAAGGTCGATAGGAAAGGTAAGTAATGAGGAGGTTCCCTGCAGAAACGGAGAGGAAAGGAATATATGGAAAACACTGACAAGAAGAAGGGATAGTATGGCAAGACATGTGTTAAAACATCAGACAATAAGTTTCATAGTACTAGAGGGAACTGTAGAAGAACAAAACTGTAGAAAACAGAGACTGGATTACATTCAGCAAATAATGGAGGATGTACATTGCAAGTGCTACTGTGAGATGAAAACACTGGTAAGGAGAGGAATTCGTGGCAGTCTGCACTAAACAATTCAGAAGACTGATGACTCGAAGTTCGTTTGTTTCGGCTCTATACAGAAAGAGAGAACGTCAGCCTATTGTAACGACACGGCCGAAGGCAGGGCCCCCAGAATCACTTCTGGAGTGTAGCCCGACCAGCAGCCTCTGTGAACGACCTGCTGAGACCATCACCCATTTCTGTGTGCCCGCTTCCGTGCCACTCTCCTTTCACGTTTCAGGCTGCTGCTACAGTGCGTACCCGCACCAGGGACACCAACCGCCATTCGGAAAATGTTCACGTAATACGACGCCTTCATGCTCAGCTCGAGACAGCTATACTTACGCCCCCACACTCAGCCTATCATCATCCAGATACCTGGGCCAACCTGCGACAGTCTGGAACCGTAAGACCGCTACGATCGCAGGTTCGAATCCTGCCTCTGGCATGGATGTTGTCCTTAGGTTAGTTAGGTTTAATTACTTCTAAGTTCTAGGGGACTAATGACCTCAGCAGTTGAGTCCCATAGTGCTCAGAGCCATTTTCAACTAACCTGCGACGCTCAGCCTGTGCCAGTCATATTCTTGGCGCCGCTGCCCTCATCAGAACGCAAACCGCCGACCGCTACCTGACCGCTCAATCTCTTGACAGCCTCCTCTCTGCGGTCGCCTGACAGTCCGAGGCACTAACGAGCAGAACACGGCAAGTGCCATAACTGCATTTCCTAGAAACTTCGCTCACTGGAAAATGGGTCAAAATAAGTAAACCCCTGTCTCAGCTTATCTGTGGATGTGTGATGTGTGTATTGAAGCCGGCCGAAGTGGCCGTGCGGTTAGAGGCGCTGCAGTCTGGAACCGCAAGACTGCTACGGTCGCAGGTTCGAATGCTGCCTCGGGCATGGATGTTTGTGATGTCCTTAGGTTAGTTAGGTTTAACTAGTTCTAAGTTCTAGGGGACTTATGACCTCAGCAGTTGAGTCCCATAGTGCTCAGAGCCATTTTTTGTGTATAGAATCGGAGACCTAGAAACGACGGAAAGGCTTCGTCCCGTTGTAGCCTTCAGTGGTTCACAAACCCACAACAGTCCACAGCAGTCCACCCACTTCACCGCCGCCCCACACTGAACCCAGGGTTATTGTGCGGTTCGGCCCCCCGAGAAAATTCCTCCCCGCGGGAACGTCTCATACCAGATGCGTGTAACCACAAAAGTTTCCGTGGTAGAGTAATTATGGTGAGACAGTGTTTGTGTAGCAATCACCGACATAGAGTAACTGAGGCGGAATAAGGGGAACGAGCCAGCGTTCGTTGAAGCAGATGGAAAACCGCCGTAAAAGCCATCCACAGGCTGGCCGGCACACCGGACCTCGACATTAATCCGCCAAGAGGATTCGTGCCAGGGACCAGCACACCTTCCCGCTCGGAAAGCAGCGCGTTAGACCGCGCGGCTAGCCGGGCTGGCTATCTGTAGATACTCGACTGTTTATGACAAAACGACGATCAGAGTTTTAGAGGTATTTTATGCAACTTTTAGTGAATAAACAGTGCAGTCGAAGCGGTGGCAGAGATGTTAGTGTTGCTACTTCACGCTTTTGCAATCTATATTCGAAATCCGATCCGTGCTCGTAGAAGGTTATTACACAGATGTTCTCGAATGTATGTTGAAATAATGTTAACCTTCTTCGTCTACTATAGTATGTCTGGCGAATGAATAAATTGATTTTCATTGAAGTTCCTGTAGAGTAACTATATTCATAATCAATTGCAAGCGCCAGTTTTCTGAAAACTGATTGTTTATGCGAGGTTTGCCGCGAAATTATTGCCAACGCATGAAATCTTCAGCTATGTTAATGACTTTTCTTTCGTGAGTGAGATACATACGAAGAAATGTCTCTACGGCGAACCTCTCTTCACGCGATGCTCATGGTCTTCGGAATTTCTGTGTTTCAGTTGATACTACTATCGGTATCATCCGAGAGAAAGAATAAACATTAGAATGAAATATGAGAATTAAAATAAGAATTGCTATGACACTAAAATATAAGAATATGAGAATTTAAAAAGATTGTAATCCCTCAAAATGTCATACACATAAACATTATGTAATAAATGCATCACACTGTGAAACCAAGAAATGTTTTTTCAGTTAATGTAACGCCCTTGTATCCCCTAACTTGATAAGAAACATTTGTCTAATAAAATTGAAGAACGTATCAGCTTTCTAATACTAGGCGCAAAATTGGCAAGCCGTGACGATAGCTAATGTGCCACGTTTTCCCCTGGGATTGTCGCGCTGTAAAAGACATCCGAAGTACCGTACTTCGAAAACTGTGACCGTCGTTTTCTCAGAAAAGGTCGATTATCCTCAGATAAGCCGCGACCCGTGTCGTTCATTTTGACTCCTCTTCCACTGAGCAACGTTTGTGGCAAATCGTGTTTGGCACTTTCCATGTCCTCGTAACTGAGATTCTGCCAGCACAACGCCGTTCCGACGTCACCCCCCATCCCTCTCCAGACGGTTTTTCGTTTTCCTGCCCCCGGGCAGCACCGCTGGGCGGAGCTGGCCACAACTATCGATGCCTGTATCGCTACCCCACCGTCCTGACGAAGCAGGACGCCATACAAGAGGTACCAAAGTTGTGCGCTTCCGTTCGCCTGCACGGTCATCACACGTGTCAGGGCCAACGCTATCCCGCTGGGGTCTGAGGGTCAATGCCCACTGCCTGTCGTCTACCTGCCACAGACACATTGCTTTACTTTTAGTTACGATCTGAAATACAGGGCCTTAACAACAAACTGGTTGCTTACGTCATCTCTACCTTCAGCAGATATTACAGATTCTTCAAGTTTCTCAAATGCATAAGAACCAACAATTAAATTATTTCATTTTGCTACCCTATATTTGAAATTTAAATGGCAACAGCAATTTTACTGGGATTTAAACTTACAAATAACGTTCAAAATTCCAGAGGTTGATATAACAAGCACTTTCTGGAAAACCAGCAAATCTTTGAACTCACTGAAACAGCGGAGATTTAGTGAGGTAATGTAGGAACCACTTACAAGCAATCAGGATGATGAGAGTTGTGAGTTTCCAGACACATTTCCAAAGCACCTTGACAACTTGAAATCCATGAATTTGTCAATAGGTACGCTCACTAAAGAAACATATTCTGTGCTTAGATACGATACATACGAATTACCAGAAATAAGGAACTATTGTATGTCATATTTTAGCATGTCATTGAGCTACCTGCCATATTTGAAACCTATGTCCTTGAAGTCAAGTTAGGATAGTATCGAAGCCATCGGGATCACATTACAACATCTGGATTTGACAAATGCTTCAGGCATAGAGAAAACTAGTTGACTTATCTAATGCAGCTCTATTAAAATTTTTGCGCACCCTAGAAAATTATAATTTGTTCTTTACGTAAGTGTGATCAACCTAATTGCCTTCGTGATTTTTCGAGAACTTAGAATAAAAATTTCACTTTTTAAGTGTCAGTTCGTCTGATTTGAAACTTGTCAGCCCTGAATAAAGAGCGCTTACTTGTAGTGTAAGTATTTCTGATACAGTGCTCGGGAAATATTAAAATGTGACGAATGTGTTCATTTTCTGACAATGGAAAGGCCACTGTCAATTGGTGCAATGCACAAATTGATTTAATTTACTGACAAAGGGTCTTATCTCCCTAAAAGCCATTCCTTCTTGTGATGTATTTTTCCTGTGATGCAAAATGTCTCGTCAAATGCCTACTGCAAATTCATCGTTAATCTTCAAAGCCAACACTGAGCAACAACAACATTTACTATTTACTCTGTTATGATGAGTAATGACTTTTCGAAAGAAGTCTGTAGTAAGTACTAACCAGTACTTCAAAGCCAACACTGAGCAACAACAACATTTACTATTTACTCTGTTATGATGAGTAATGACTTTTCGAAAGAAGTCTGTAGTAAGTACTAACCAGTAGAAAAGTGAAAATCCTCTGTGTGACCAACTACCAGCATTGTCTTTGAAAAGTCTTCTCATATGAAAACGAACAAGATGCAGAGATTTTTAACCGAGAAAAAAATCGAAAACTGCCCCAGCTACAAACTAAAAGAAAGTTTAAATATTTTTTCCTGGAGTTTTGCTGTCATCTACAAGTAGTTAGCACTTTTATTTGTTGACAGCTTACAGCAGGTATAGCAAACCTTTCTGACTGATGTCTTACGTCTTCTTTAGGCTGACTTTTCCGTAAGTTAGAAAAATATTACGTTTTATATCAGTGCCATTAATCAGTATGCTTGTGAAGCGAAAAACTATTGAATGAAGCAGACGAACTCCATTCTGAATGTTTAATACTGAAAGAGTGATCACCTGTTGCCTTTATTAAATGCAAACAGCTTTGGAATTTTTCAGCAGATTCAAGAGGTGCAAATGTTTCAAGATCATTTGGTAATTCTCGTTGTTGTAACGACTCTGCCTTATTGCTATAGGGTTCAGATTTATTTTGGAACAGGATACGTCACATTTCAAAATTATTTTGTACTCGTGACTGGTATTACATTTAATTCTTTGCCTGTTGTTATAAGTGATTTTCAGTGGTGTCATTTGCCTCATGCATGTTGAATTATGCACATAATTCTCTTATAATATCGTAGTCATGCATTAGATCGAAATGTAGGTTTCAAATGTCTCTTTATTCTGACGAAGTTTCTCGTAAACGTTAGAATAAAACTTTACCACTGTAAACAAAGCTTTGGTAAAATGACGTTCGCTACATTAGGTCTCACACAATACGCTTAAAAAATTACTACTTTTATTTTGTTTTAAGGATAAAGAATACAGTTTTTAGTAACTTCATTTATGTTATCAAGATCATTATACCGTAATTTGGCGATTTCTATGGCGGCTGAATCAAAGCTAGCTACCTTTGCTGAAATCTTTGAAGTCACAAACGATTAGCAACGTCTTATTTTACAGGTTGCATGGCATTATTTCACGAAGATTAGTCTGGGCTCGCTCCATCGATTGACTTAGATTCCTTTCGGTGTCGCTCAAACTATTACAGTGCAGTTGTTCATACGAGACAAGTCCCATTTACAGGCATTTTGGGCTTTTACCACACCAAGGGCGTCGATATTCTTTGAGTGAATAACACCATCAGTTGCGGGTATAGGCCTCCTGGAAAAAACATGGTACATTTTACTTCATTGATGCAACTGTGATAGAAACTCTGTCCCTGATCAACAGATACAGGTAGCGGCTTGAACAGAAGTTGCGTACGTTTTGGTGGATCGAAATCCCTTTCTGATACATACTTACACTTCAGAAAACGTACAAGTTAGCGAAAATCTGGATTCGCTGTTTTAAACAGACTAACATGCTGAACACCTAAACCCCCTTTTCATATACGTACACTACAAACGGAGAGAATATTTCATTTGAAAAGCAAAAAGTAATCGTCAAAACTAGAGAAATTAATGTTTTAATGAAATAATATAAAAAATTATCAATGCTTTAGGCTAAAGAGTTAAATTAGATGCATCTGATGAAATACAGTACCGCAATAACATATTTTTTTCAACGAAAAGCACTTATATTCGGAATTAATGAAAACCAATTTAGCCAGAAAGGAAGATACAACCGTTGGAAATGAAACAAGTTCTACAACATAAAGAAACTCTCAATACACTATTCTATATCATACTCTTTCCACGATTTAATTAGTTTTGGTGCTAATTAACATTTTGTTATGAAAATTGACCTCTATTAAAATTACATTATGTTAAAATAAATGTAATTGTATCAGCGGAAAGGGAGATATTGTTTTTAATGTGGCAATTTACTCAGGCTTGCAGCCTAGTGTTCCTGATTAGTGAGTGTAAGTGTGTGCTTTTCTCTGTGTAGTTTCAGATTTCAGCAAGTCTAAATAATATGCAAAATAATTTGCACTCGTTCATATGATGGGAAATGACCAGGAAAGTCGTACTGCGAGGTTTTAGAGCTCATTGAAAGACTGGAAAAGACACTAGTTCAATTACCTGTATCACTGTATCTCAATAGGAATTTTAGGCAGCAAAAGAGTTGTGCATGTGTTTTTTTTTCTCTGTGATGGGGCGTTTATCAGTCTTCTGAACGATTTGAAGCATCCTGTTCAACGACAACAATCTCTTCATCTCAGAGCAGGACCTACACTAAAAATTCTTAGTGATTTGTTGATATGTTCAAATCCCTGTCCTCCCATAGAGTTTTGATCGTCTGCATATCTTAACAAACGTCCGATCATTTTGTTCTTTCTTCTAGTCATTATTGTGGTCATTCAGCCTTTGATGCCACTTCCGGGAAGAAGCTTCTCTTTTGTTATCTTATCAGTGCACCTAATTTTCTGCATCATGTGTAACACCACGCCTCAAACACTTGAATTCTCTTTTTTTCAGTTTTTTTTCTCCCAATCCGTGATTCATTTCAACGCAATTTATTCATAACCGACACAAAACATTCGCACCATCAACAGAACAGGCTCTGTTAACGGTATACTACGCCTTCCACATCGCTGGCAACGGGTTCTACACAACGCTGGTCACTACTTTAAAGGACAGTAACAGGTGCAAAAATGTAATTGTTTTGTATCAGTTATGAATAAATTGTTGCCACTGTTTAAGTTCCAACCCTTGTATATACACAGAGTGTACATAAAGTCCAGGAACAATTTCAGTTATTTATTGCACAAAAACTAAACACTGTAAAGATGTCATACATAGCCGGCTACGGAGGCCGAGTGGTTTTAGGCGCTTCAGTCTGGAACCGCGACCGCTACGGACGCAGGTTCGAACCATTTGTCATACATATTGCATCGAATTCTTGCCATACCCGTCCCAGCATGGCATCGTCACTGTGGCAGTCGCTTACCGTATTCTCTCCCGGAGCTCTGCTACATCACGTGGTAGAGACGGTACATACACCAGATCTTCAATGTGTCCTCAAAGAAAATAGTCACACAGAGTGAGATCTAATGATCGGAAAGGCCATTTCATGGAACAGCTGTTGGCTGCACCTGAACTCGCCATGTTTGCTACTAACGCTGACTATCGACAAATTACCAAACTACGCTGCGGCGGTATACATGAGAAAAAAAGCATTTAGGGTTTCTCTTAAAAATTACGTATGTATGATATCTGTACTCTGTTTGCTTATTGTGCAATAAATAATTGAAAGTGTTGCTGGACTTCATGTATACCCGAAGAGGAGAAATTTGAAGTAAAACTGCAACAATGCACAGCTATGAATGATTATTGTCAGCTAGTTGAGAGGAAGTCCAGCCCACTTTCCTGAGTCATGCATTAACACATTAACTGATTAAGCTGTTTGACATTCATAGCAATTCTCCGTTAACATTGTACCCTCTGTAAATCATTGTTCACTTTTTTAAACATAGTACTGTTCAGACCTATGTTGTGTGAAGATCACGCGAAGTATTACTCTTCCCTTTTTAAAATTTAATTCATTTTAAAACGATTGTCTTGGCATATCATTTCATAGGAACAGTTACTTTCCCCATACCACTGTTTGTCACTACACATTACCACATGCAACAGTTCGCATATATATTTAGAACCAGAAACCTAGCTTAGCCGCTGCCTGCTTGCTGTTTGCTGTTGCGCTTTCGAGAAATCTGCTACAATGTTATCAAGACGCGAGGTAAGTGGAAATGTTGGTTCGGACCAGATAATTGTTCTACTCCAATTCCGAATTTAACGTAAAGACAATCTGCATTCAGGTCAGTTACAGTTCAGTTCAAATCAGGTTCTGTTTAGTCAAAGTTTAGCATACGGGCTTCAGCTGGATAGCAGTTCATGGGGACTTACACGTAGATTTTATAGAGTGGGAGGTGAAGTTGAGCTAAATTCCACATAAACAAAATGTAATGGGGTGGTTACACAGTGTACGTGGAACCTAATGCAATTAGAACCTGGGTGATTTGTTGGTGGGTGCTTCCGTAACGAAGGTAGCCGAAGTGTTTGGTGTGTCAAGAAGCACCGAATCGAAGACTGATACCCCATACAGGGTAAGCAGAAAAACACAGACACTAGGACACAACGCAGGCTCAAGTGCCTCTTGAGTGATGGTGACTGACGGTCATAGAAGAGGATTGTCTACACCTACAGCTACGTCTATGTGATTTCTCTACTATTCAAATCAAGTGCCTGGCAGAGAGTACAATGAATCACCTTCAAGCTGTCTCTCTACCGTTCCACTCTCGAACAGCACGCGGGAAAAACGGGCACTTAAATTTTTCTGTGCGAGCCCTGATTTCTCTTATTTTATCGTGATGATCGTTTCTCCCTATGTAGGTGGGTGCCAACAGAACGTTTTCGCAAACGGAGGAGAAAACTGGTGATTGAAATTTTATGAGAAAATCCCGCCGCAACGAAAAACGCCTTTGTTTTAATGATTGCCACTCCAGTTCATGTATCATGTCTGTGGCACTATCTCCCCTATTTCGCGATAATACAAAACGAGCTGCCCTTCTTTGTTCTTTTTCGATGTCATCCGTCAGTCCCACCGGATGTGGATCCCACACCGCACAGCAGTACTCCAGAATAGGGCGGACAAGCGTGGTGTAAGAAGTCTCTTTAGTAGACCTGTTGCATCTTCTAAGTGTTTTGCCAATGAACCGCAGTCTTTGGTTTGCTCTACTCACAATATTATCTATGTGATCGTTCCAATTTAGGTTATTTGTAATCGTAATCTATAAGTATTTAGCAGAATTTACAGCCTTCAGATTTGAGTGACTTATCGCGTAATAGAAATTAGTTGATTTCTTTTAGTACTCATGTGAATAACTTTAAACTTTTTCTTATTCAGGGACAACTGCCACTTTTCGCACCATACAGATATCTTATACAAATCGTTTTTCAAGTCGTTTTGATCATCTGACGACTTTACAAGACGGTAAATGACAGCATCATCTGCAAACAATCTAAGACCGCTACTCAGATTGTCTCCTATGTCGTTAATATAGGTCAGGAACAACAGAGGGACTATTACACTTCCTTGGGGAACCCCGGATATTACTTCTGTTTTACTCGATGAGTTTACTACGAACTGTGACCTTTCTGACAGGAAATCACGAATCCAGTCGCACATTGTGAAGAAATATAAAGAGGAAAACAGCTGCAAAAGCTACTGCAGAACTGAATGCCGCACTCGCGAATTGTTAGCACCAAAACAACAAGATAGGTGCTTCAGAAGCCTGTTCTGATAATTGTGGTGCAGGTATGGACTCGCTGCCTCGATGAGCCTTTGATGCCAGACTTCCCATGATGGTCATGTTTTCTCTTTCCAGGTTCTCTGCGTATGTCGACCTGATGGGAAGTAACTATTGGGTCAACTGGTATTAAAATCATTCTTTCCAGTTATTATCTCTTAATAATATTTGATCTGTTCTAACAATTTGATGTATTATTTGTGAAATAATCCCAATTATAAAAGTACTTTTTATCATTTCGAAGATAATATTACAAACGGAAGTAAATCAAATCGCTGTGCGCTGACGTACCAAATTGTTCCTGTCTCTGGAGGTATTCAGACCAGAAAGTTGTGGTTTTCAGATATTTCTTCCTGAATTTCATGTTCGTGTTAAGATGCTGAACGCACTATGCAAACAGAAGTGGTGGTATTCCACATGCCTCTAGTGCTTTGTAAGAGTTAAATTGTAAAGATAACAACGTGTAAATCGTAAAGGAAGACATACAGAAAAATATTGACGAATTTCAGCATTATTGCGTAACGGAAATAAGATAAAATTTATATGTCCTACAAGACATTAAACGAGCTACAGTCTTCCACAAACCATTCACTGATCGTACCCCTATGTATGATCTTGGGCCACTGTGAGCTGGTTCGAGGTGCAAGTATAGCGAAGCTCCGGTTGCAGGTACAGAGTAACAGTTTACGCACAAAAACAGCATACAGTTTTTAGCGATGTGGGATGTTAACTAGCGTATAGAGAGTGAGCTAGTTCTAATCTTCTTTCCAAATGTTACCATTGCCGAAAGCAAAATCTGAATTAGTGTGATGACATGTGGAGCCGCAGTCCAAAACCCGTGTTTGTAGGAATAAATCTCTATGTTCAAATGGTTCAAATGGCTCTAAGCACTATGGGACTTAACATCTGAGGTCATCAGTCCCCTAGAACTTAGAACTAATTAAACCTACTATGCCTAAGGACATCACACACATCCATGCCCGAGGTAGGATTCGTACCTGCGACAGTAGCAGTCGCGCGGTTGCCGACTGAAGCGCCTAGAACCGCTCGGCTACTGCGCGGCTTTTCTAATGCTGTGATAACAATTACGATGATAACAGGAAAGGGATCAGGGCACTAGAGTAACTTAATAGCACTCCAGCAGCGAAGACTCTTCGAATCTTCCAGCGACTGGATGGTTATAAAATCTTGAAAGCCCAGAGCGCAGGAGGAAGCAAGAACAAGGAAAACAAGGGAGCTTCTATGTCTACAAGATGATCAAGCAAAGGATACGGACAATAACTGGGCTTAGTTGTTTCTAAGAGCTGTCGTGTCTCCATATGGGAGTTGATGCCATCTGAAACTCTGAACTTGATTTCCTGAAAATTATCTTTTTAACGTCATTTGACCCATTCTCTCAATAACTATTACAGACATCTACACCTAATTTTACTCTTAGTTACCTCTTAGTCCACTATAGATACTGAACATCCAAAATACATCTACCTGTAAAAGTTTCTTTGTTTTTGTTACAGAGAGTAAAAGTGGAGTTTTTTTTAAAAAAACTGTATATAATTTTAAAAAATTCATAACTAATCAATTATATGTCTGTAAGTTCTGAATGTGGTTCAGTAGTCACAAAATGAGTTACAAAATACTTTCTAAAAATTTCAGGTCTCTATTTATCACAGCTTCTGAGATAATTGGTTATTAGTATTGCGATTTTAAAATTGTAACTATAGGGAAAGAAAAATAAGGTAACTGCGAAGAAACCATGGCAAGCATAATAAATACTTCAGTTGATCGAAGAAAGAAGGGAGTACAGAAAATCTCAGGAAAATTCAGGAATACAGAAGTGCAAGATGCTGAAGAATGAAACAGATAGGAAGTGAGGGGAAGCTAAGACGAAATGGTTCCATGAAAAAACAGGAAGAAACGAAAAAGAAATGACCTGTTGCAAGAACTGGCTCGGAATATAGGAAAGTCAAAACAACATTCACTGAAATTAAAAGCAAGGGTTGTATCATTAAGAGCGCATTAGGAAATCCACTGTTAAATGCAGAGGAGAGGGCGAATAGGTGGAAAGAATAAAATGAAGGACGCTATGAGAGGGAAGATTTGTCTGATGTGAAAGAAGAAGAAATAGTAATAAATATAGAAGAGGTAGAGGATCCAACATTAGAATCAGAATTTGAAAGAGGTCTGAAGGACTTTAGATCAAATAAGGCTGGAAGAATAGATAACATTCCATCAGAATTTCTAAAATCATTGAGAGGAGTGTTAACAAAAAGACTATTTACATTGGTGCGCAGAATGTATGAGTCTGGCGACGGACCATCTGACTTGCGGATAACATAAACACAATTCCGAAGACTGTAGGAGCTGCAAACTGCGAGAATTATCGCACAGTCAGCTTAAAAAGTCATGTATCCAAGTTGCTGACAAGAATAAAATACAGAATAACGGAAAAGAAGACTGAGGACATGTTAGATGAAGATTGTTTGGCTTTAGTAAAGATAAAGGCGCTAGAGAGGCAATTCTGAAGTTGCGTTTGATAATGAAAGGATATAAAGGCAAAAGACTTAGTTTATGTTGTCGTTAGGTTACTATAAAAGTTACGGAGTCTCCGCACATGACAATGTATGTGATACAGTTTGATGTTGGTTATCGTTTAGCTGGAGACATCCACACCTTATCTCCATATTTAGTTTCCCACATTATTCCAGACCAGATAGTATTTCTAGCACGAAGCTGATATTTGCAGGGAAAATACCTGCTATTGTGTTTTGTAACAAGTAAACGGTTACGAAATTAGCGATACATCGCTTGAGTTTGTGTGGCCGCCGACAGAAACACGTGAACCGCGCACGGCAACAGGCGCCTGTGTTACACAGTTCACTGGCATTACCGATTAATTAATTGAGGATTATGTGTAATGGAAGAGAATCAATGTTTTAAGCTTATGCATTACTGAGCTTCCACAAGCGTAGGGCTATTTCCATTTCCCATTAAAATTTCATCCATCATGACTTTCTGACCCGCCTCCCCTTCAGTAATTACATTTAGTGAAGAGAGCAGCCGTAGTTAATTGGAAGCAAGGGCACTAGACGAAAGATTATCGCAGCTCCAAAGTTAGCAGTATTTTTGAATGTGTCCTGTAATTAAGGGTGCAAGTAAATCGTGATAGCAGGCACTACACCGAATGAGCTCGTTGTTTCCTGATATGAACTCGTTTCACCGATTTGCTTCCCCCGTACACAGCCAATTGTTTCTAATATGAGCGTTTAGTTTTACAGGTTTCGATAACACCCAACGTCTGAGGTCGGTCATACAAAAACAATAAAAAAAATTAAAAAATTAAAAAAATGATGACTCACCCATTATACAGGGTTCCTGAGGTCCCTTTTCCTTTTACCTGAAGTTTTCTATCGTATCTATTCCGGTATTGAGACGTATCGTTAAGTCGACATGTTTGATGTTTACTACAAAGGCTGAATGTAGTTTCTCATTTGAAGTTGTGATGTCTCTGCGAACAGTGATCTCTATAATTAAAACGAGGAAAGACATCGCCGGGGTCACCTGACTTGTATTATTTGGATAACCGATAGCGACAGATTATTTTCCGATCCGTGTAACTGATAAAAGGATGTAAAAGAGTCACAATTGTATAAAACACATAGTAGTGTAATATTTAGAAGGTACGAACAGTATCAGGGTAATAACAGGAACAAAACATCCTGAAGTAGCGAGAGAGGACTCACAAGAACTAAGGAAATTACAGGGATGGAGCAAAAACAAAACTTATGGTGTCATACACTTGAAGACAAGCCAGATCAGAAGTGAGCAGAAGCATTTCAAATGTGGTACTACTGAATTAAATAGTTAGCTCACATAAGTAATGGAAAGCTACTGAATATAAATGGAAAGAACAGAAATTTGTGGCACAAATGGGGTACAAGAACGGATAACTTGGTAAGAAACATGCTGAGGTATCAAGGAATCGTTAACTAGGTAAAGGAAGGAAGATGGGAACAGGGGGTTAAAACTGCAGAAGGAGATCAAGTACGGTTACAGAAGTAGGTTCAGACTGAACTAGTTTGCAGCTGAATAAGAATGAACAGAATATAGTAGAGTAGAGAGCTGCACGAAACGAATCTTCGGACGGGAGAGGCGAACGTTTCGTCAGGAGTGCCTCAGGGAAATGTGACAGAACCGCTCTTATTTTGTACTAATATAAATGATGTGGTGGACAGTGTAAGCACCAATCTGCGGCTGTTAGCTAATAACGTATGGAAAGGTGTTGTCGTTGAGTGACTGTAGAAGGTTGCAAGGTGACTTAGACAAAATTTGTAGTTCGTGTGGTGTGATGAATGGCAGCTACAATACGTGATACAAATTATCCGGCACCCCCCAAAAACATACGGTTTCCACCTTAGGTTCATTTTTCTGCCAGCTACCGCCAGTTACTCCAAATCAGCGACCTCAGAAGTCATTAGACATCGTGAGAGAGCGGAATGTGCCACTCTGCAGAACTCACGGACTTCGAACGTGGTCAGATGACTGGGTGTCACTTGTGTCATACGTTTGTACGCGAGATTCCCACATTCCTAAGCATCCCGATGTCCACTGTTTCCGATGTGACAGTGAAGTATAAACGTAAAAGGACACGTACAGCACAAAAACGTACAGGTCGACCTCGTCCGTTGACTGACAGAGATCGCCAACATTTTAAGAGGGTCGTAATGTGTAATAGATCCGATTGCAGGGTGTGGGTATGGCGGATGCTCTGCGAACGTCGTCTGCCAGTGTGTGTAGTGCCAACGATAAATTCGGAGGCGGTGGTCTTATGGAGTGGTCGTGTTTTTCATGAAGGAGGCTTCAACACCTTGTTGTTTTGCGTGGCACTATCACATCGCAGGCCTACATCGGTGTTTTAAGCACCTTCTTGCTTCCCATTGTTGAAGAGCATTTCGGGGATAGTGATTGCATCTTTCAACACGTTCGAGCACCTGTTCATAATTCACCGCCTGTGGCCTGAGTAGTTACACGACAATAACCTCGGTGCAATGGACTGGTCTGCATAGAGTCTTGACCTGAATCCCATAGAACACCTTTGTGATGTTTTGGAACGCCGACTTCTTGTCAGGCCTCACCGATCTTCATCGATACCTCTCCTCAGTGCAGCACTCCGTGAAAAATGCGTTGTTATTGCCCAAGAAACCTTCCTGTACGTGATTGAACGTATGACTGCGAGAGTGGAAGCTGTCATCAATGCTAATGGTGGACCAACACCATAATGAATTCCAGCCTTACCGATGGAGGGCGCCACGAACTTGTGAGTCATTTTGAGCCTTGTGTCCCTATACTTTTTATCACATAGTGTAGCTTTAAATGTAGGAAAATGTAAGTTAATGGAAATGAGTAGGAAACATAGAGTATTAGTAGTGTGCTGCTTGGTACAATCCCGTGGCTTAGCTATCTATGCGTACCGTTAAGAAGCGGTATGAAATGGAATGTACAAGTAAGAACTGTAGTAGGGAGAATTTTCGGAAAGTTTGATTCATCTGTACAGGAACCACACTAGTGCCACCCATTGTTGAGTGCTGTTTGAGTATTTTTGATCCGCACCAGGCCAGGTTAAAGGAAGACATCGAAGCAGTTTTGAGACGGGCTGCTAGATTTATTACCGGTAGGTTCGACCAACACGCCAGTATGACGGAGAAACTTCGGAAACTCAAATGAGAATCACTGAAGGGAAAGCGACGTTTCTTCGAGTATCCAAGGTACATCTCGCATAAGTACTAAGAAGATAAGGTTAGAGAGATTACGTCCCGTACGGAATCGTATATATAGCTGTTTTTTCCGACCTCTGATTGCCATTAGAACAGGAAAGGAAATGACTAGTAGCGGTACAAGGTACCCTTTGCCGTGGATTTCTATGTATGTATGTAGGTTTAGATGAAGATCGCAACAAGAACATGCATTTCAGAGAAGAAATACTTGCAAGAAGAGACCTTAAAGAGTAGTAATTTTTTTAATACGAGTACATCAGCAAGCTGTAAAGGTTACACCAGCTTCACACACAGGTATGAGCACCATTACCCTGGAACATGCTAGAAAGCATTTTGCTACAACAGACGAAGTTTGAAACGCGAAGAGATTATGACGATTGAGTCTTTCTGCCCATCAGAACTTCATGCCCGACTGAGACTCGGTCGTGTGATCACTGGCTTTCGTTGCACGTGGTCTACCGGTTGACATATCCTAGCACACTTCTCGACACGTCATACAGCTCCACTTCCTCCAGTACGTAGTCTCCTACCTTCCAGATTTCACGTATCTTCTCCCGCAGACTTTACGTTACTGGCCTTCCTAGAAGGAAGGGCTTTACGGAGAAACGGCTTAGCCGCAGCCTACGGGGGGGGGGGGTTCCAGAATGAATTTTCACTCTGCAGTGCTCGCAGGTTCGGGTCTCGGTGGGGCACACAGATTTAATCTGCCAAGAAGTTCCAAATCGGCAGAAACTCCGCTGCGGATTGAAAATTAATTCAGAGGAAAAAAAAATATCGCGACTGTAAATACCAACAAGTCGTAAGATTTGTGTTCCAGTCAGCTATTAGTATGAATTATATCATTAATCGTCGCAACACCAAAGGGGGTGTACTTAACTCTCATCTTTTGAAATCATCGTCATCTATTTACTTATTGAATTATTCTACTAGATTAGGTACCTGTTTCAATTTATTCGGTTAAAATTAACACGAATATATAAGTCGTAATATTAGTTGTCACTTTCCTCAATGAAAGTCATATATAATATTTTCAGGATCAGGACTTCACTTACAAAAAAAAATGGTTCAAATTGCTCTGAACACTACGGTACATAACTTATGAGGTCATCAGTCCCCTAGAACGTAGAACTACTCAAATCTAACTAACCTACGGACATTGCAGACATCCATGACCGAGGCAGGATTCGAAGCTGCGACAGTAGCATTCGCGCGGTTCCATACTGAAGCACCTAGAACCGCTCGGCCACTGAGGCCGGCACTTCACTTACATATCAGTATCTCTTTAAAATGTGTGTTGTGTGCGAAAGTCAATTATAATTTATGAATTTTGCATTTTCAATTTTTTTCACTGTGAACATAAAATACCCAGTCCCCCTCAAACCCGCCTTCAATAATACACGTTACTGAAAGCGCATTCATGTTGCTAAAAGTGTACTAAAATATATTTTATCGTTCTGGTCCCCACTTAGACATATGTATCTCTTTGAAAAATATCTTGTTGACATACACTCCTGGAAATTGAAATAAGAACACCGTGAATTCATTGTTCCAGGAAGGGGAAACTTTATTGACACATTCCTGGGGTCAGATACATCACATGATCACACTGACAGAACCACAGGCACATAGACACAGGCAACAGAGCATGCACAATGTCGGCACTAGTACAGTGTATATCCACCTTTCGCAGCAATGCAGGCTGCTATTCTCCCATGGAGACGATCGTACAGATGCTGGATGTAGTCCTGTGGAACGGCTTGCCATGCCATTTCCACCTGGCGCCTCAGTTGGACCAGTGTTCGTGCTGGACGTGCAGACCGCGTGAGACGACGCTTCATCCAGTCCCAAACATGCTCAATGGGGGACAGATCCGGAGATCTTGCTTGCCAGGGTAGTTGACTTACACCTTCTAGAGCACGTTGGGTGGCACGGGATACATGCGGACGTGCATTGTCCTGTTGGAACAGCAATTTCCCTTGCCGATCTAGGAATGGTAGAACGATGGGTTCGATGACGGTTTGGATGTACCGTGCACTATTCAGTGTCCCTCGACGATCACCAGTCGTGTACGGCCAGTGTAGGAGATCGCTCCCCACACCATGATGCTGGGTGTTGGCCCTGTGTGCCTCGGTCGTATGCAGTCCTGATTGTGGCGCTCACCTGCACGGCGCCAAACACGCATACGACCATCATTGGCACCAAGGCAGAAGCGACTCTCATCGCTGAAGACGACACGTCTCCATTCGTCCCTCCATTCACGCCTGTCGCGACACCACTGGAGGCGGGCTGCACGATGTTGGGGCGTGAGCGGAAGACGGCCTAACGGTGTGCGGGACCGTAGCCCAGCTTCATGGAGACGGTTGCGAATGGTCCTCGCCGATACCCCAGGAGCAACAGTGTCCCTAATTTGCTGGGAAGTGGCGGTGCGGTCCCCTACGGCACTGCGTAGGATCCTACGGTCTTGGCGTGCATCCGCGCGTCGCTGCGGTCCGGTCCCGGGTCGACGGGCACGTGCACCTTCCGCCGACCACTGGCGACAACATCGATGTACTGTGGAGACCTCACGCCCCACGTGTTGAGCAATTCGGCGGTACGTCCACCCGGCCTCCCGCATGCCCACTATACGCCCTCGCTCGAAGTCCGTCAACTGCACATACGGTTCACGTCCACGCTGTCGCAGCATGCTACCAGTGTTAAAGACTGCGATGGAGCTCCGTATGCCACGGCAAACTGGCTGACACTGACGGCGGCGGTGCACAAATGCTGCGCAGCTAGCGCCATTCGACGGCCAACACCGCGGTTCCTGGTGTGTCCGCTGTGCCGTGCGTGTGATCATTGCTTGTACAGCCCTCTCGCAGTGTCCGGAGCAAGTATGGTGGGTCTGACACACCGGTGTCAATGTGTTCTTTTTTCCATTTCCAGGAGTGTAGTATCCACAACTACAAGAAAATGTAAATTTTTTTCAATATTTTTGGGGTGGGCATGAAGCACTCGTCCACGCCCCCGCTCCCCCCTCCTCCTGCCCCTCCTCCCCCCCCCCCCCCCCCGCCATCACCGCTGGTAACGCGTATTATGGAAAATGCGGTGGTACTGCCAGGGTTAACCACATTTTTGCAACGGAAGCGAAGTTTATGTTTACGCGCGTCTTGAAATATTCTGATCTGTTACATCAGCTGGTGAGAGAAAATTCTATGTGACCTGTTGTCAGTGCTGGAATTGAAAAGTGATACGCCCCTGGCGCGTATTGCATGAATTTAATCTCCGTGGAAACAGTTGATGAGCACGGCCGACGGCATGTATCTAAAGGCCGTGTACGCGCCCAGCGACAAGAGCCGAACGCAGCCACGCCACACGCACGCACATGCGCATGTGTTGTGTCCGGGCGCGCCCACGCAGGTCCATATGCTGTGCGCTCAGCTCGCTACCGGTTTGGCTCTCTCCGTAATTGTCCCTTTCATGAATATTCACACTACTTCACGATTCATTACCGCCTGTGTGGTTGATGCGAGAACGGTTCACAATGTATCCGTATTCTCCTAATTTATAAACGGAAAAACATTAAGAGACTGTTCTCTGCGCTCCAACATTGAAACAAAAATGACGGCGGTGTTTAAAATATTCCATACTTTATGAATTTCTATTTAGATTGCTACTTCCTCGCAATGTGAAATAGAGCGCCAGCTAGGCAGATGATTAATGTAGCACACTGAATGGAATGAAGGATTACTTGTGTTACATATCTTTCCCGCCACACCGCAGATGCTTTTGATACGTACATCCGGACGAGCACAATACAATGAGTATCAATAAAAATTGTACATTAATGTTATCTTCACGTTGATTTGTTTTTTACCTCTCAGTGATAATAAGTGTATTAGATTAAACCATAGTAGCCTTCATCTGAGTAGCAGATCATATTTGCAAGGAATATTTCACAAATATGGTTAACACATGGTGAATGCAGAATGTATGTGAAACATGGAATTAAAAGGATAAAAACCGTAGGCTTTTTTATAGTGCTGACTTATATCTGCACAGTCGAACACACTGAAATAAATATATTTAAAACTAGGTTACATAGGCTGGAACTTTTTACCACTTACGTTATTGCTTTGATAATGCGAGTATTTAACACAACAGACATTTAGTTTTGTAGAGGCGACACCGTGCCGAATGTAAGTACGAGTTCCATCTGTTATTTACTTACGTCAGCATGCTTAAGCTGTATTTTTGTTTCATTTTGACCTTTATCTTACTTACGTGCAATTTATTTCAAAACGGTACTGTCTCTTCTTCAGGCACCTGTTAGACGTTCTTCGTGAACTGAATCCCCTAACGGTAGTTCCATCGACGGAGGTGCCTATTATGCGGTTACCACACAGTTTGATAATCATGTCGAACACCCTCTATTTTTTACGTCTGCAATTTAACTTCAGGTGGCCCTTGGGAAAATGTTTTCGGCCGTTTGCTGTTCATATTGCAAATTTCTACCTGATGGTCGATACTGACCCTTGGATGTGTGAGTGGCCGGACTTGCAAATGTGCATCAGTCCAATATCTTTAAATAAACGTGAATATGATGAGTTTCTTGGCACAGTATAAATAAGAAAGTATTTCGTTTTATATTGTGAACTCCACTGTGCCGGCCGGGGTGGTCGAGCGGTTCTAGACGCAGCAGTCTGGAACCGCGCGACCGCTGCGGTCCCAGGTTCGAATCCTGCCTAAGGCATGGATGTGTGTGATGTTCTTAGGTTAGTTCGGTTTAAGTAGTTGTAAGTTCTAGGGGACTGATGACCTCAGAAGTTAAGTCCCATAGTGCTCAGAGCCATTTGAACCATTTTTGAACTCCACTGTAGCGTGATACGAAATATAATTTGCTCTACAATTTCCCTAAGACGAAACAATGAACTTCAAGTTTTAATTAGTCTTCACCAAGCTTTCCTCTCCTAAAGAAACACTTGGCAACTAATTGCACTCTACCCATTTTAAGTACATTTACGCAATCGATGTGGATATTTAAAGAGTCTCCTTGTTGAGGACCTTCCATTTTCTAAAATCTTCAGGCTCTATAGAGATATTCCACAACGTGCGTAGGCTATTGACTCTCTTCTCCATGTGAGGAATTATGCGCGGTACAGTCACATTACTGTGACACCAGCGCCTACGTTGGAAGTCAACTTGCAATAACCACTCACAGCGATTGTAGGGTAATAAAGTGTGTCGGCGAGGGAGATACACACACAATCACACACACAATGTGGCTTTTGGGTCAAGAGTGAAAGCGTTTCAGGTGCTGCTAAGGTAGCTAAGTTTGTAAACTGTTCACACAGTCCCACGGTTAAGGCACACAGTGCATGGCAAAGTGGGTCTACTCAAAACCAGAGTCGATGCAACAGTGGTGCACCGTGGGACATATATGAGAGGAGTGAACGACGGCTGCGGCGATGTGTACGGGAGAATAAACGTGAAACTGTTGAGCAACTGACCGCCCTAATGAAGCAAGGGGTTACCAACAGCGTCTCCTCAATGCCCGTTTAGTGAACGTTGCTGCGTGTGGGCCTCTGCAGCGGGCTCCTTGTTCATGCACCCTTGCTGACTGCTGTTCATCAACAACAAAGGCTGCAATCTGCAGGCCGGCCGGAGTGGCCTGCGGTTCGAGGCGCTACAGTCTGGAGCCGAGCAGGTTCGAATCCTGCCTCGGGCATGGATGTGTGTGATGTCCTTAGTTAGGTTTAATTAGTTCTAAGTTCTAGGCGACTGATGACCTCAGAAGTGAAGTCGCATAGTGCTCAGAGCCATTTGAACCATTTTTTGGAATCTGCACGGCAGTGCCCCAACTGGACGTCCACTGAATGGCGATAGGTGCCCTTCTCAGATGATAGACGTTGTACGCACCATTGGACAGATGACCGTTGGCATGTACAGCGTGACACATCTGACAGCTAACACCCGGCAACAATCGACGGGAATATCTAGGCCGGAGGACACTCACTGGGTGATATCGTCAATTTGGAAGGCACCCACATATAAAATTATGCATCTATCCCTGAGAATCATGTCGAACCCTACCTGTAGTTCATTTTCCTCGACACGGTGGTATCTGCCATCAGGACAGTAAAACGTGTCACACAGCTGGCACTGTGCGTGCGTTGTTCGAGCAGCACCAGGATGACTTTACAGTACTCTTCTTGTCACGAAACTTCCCGGATTTAAATCCAGTCGACAATCTGTGGGACCATCTTGATCGGGCTATTAACGCCATAGATCCTGTCGGTACCTTTCAGTACTTAGGTACTTTGTGCACGTTGTATGGGGGCTTAATTGAATAAATGAAAATAATTTTAATTTTTAGTAACTGTATGTCCGATTACGAAGTGTCGTAAACGGTTGGCCCTGACTAGTATTATTACGCAATCTGACTGCATAGAACCACAACAAAGAATGAAAGAAAATTTCCGTTAACACAATTAATTAATTAAATCCCCAGCAGCTATAAAACCAACGAAACAATAAAGCACAAGTGTAGCTGTTCTGTGTGTGGAAGTGTGATTCAACGTACACATCTGGCACGGTTCTTCTTCAATAAGACAAGAAGGAAACCAGAATTACACTCTAATACAAGAACACAAGCCAGATTCTTTGTTGACTGAACCTGTAATGACGCATTATTTAAGACACTGAAATAATAAAACGAAAAGTGATTTTTTTTATCTTCATATATATTGACGAAAAGCACTCTAATCATTATAATATCTCCATTCGAACAACATCTGCTGTCTAGCCCATCAAACAACTGCATAAAACATGGAATAATCACTCCCTACTACAACATCTCAACACCGACTCACTACTACCACATATTGATAAGCACTCTCCACCACGACTTCTCGACAAGAACTCTTCACTACGACATCTCAGCAAGCACTGCCAGTGGAGGCGGCTGAATAATACTCTTTGGCGCAATCTCTGGCGCTGTGGCTCAGTGTAGCCACCTTTCATATGCCCTTCCTCCACAGGTCAGAATTTGATGGTATTTTTGCCAGCAATGGTGGTGAAAATACCACCAAATTCGTCCACAAAAATACAGACAAAAATAAAAGATAATATTAATACGTAAATATCACATAATCAGATAAAATTTCGGCTTTGCACTGACCTTTCAATAACCTAATATACGAAATACAGTAAGCAATATAAATTCTTTCATACATGTGACTTTACATAATAACACAAAAAATCAGTTTGTACAAATGTTCACATAAAATGCTTTCAATGATAAAAAAAAGAAGTAGTTGATAGTTCCAGCAGTAGCACCCAGCAATGGTCAACAGGTGCAAACAGCAAGAAGTAACATCATTTCAGTAGAAACAGTTCCAACAGGTGACACCTTTTCAGTAGAAGCAGTCCATCAGTAGCACCCAGCATTGTTGAACAGGTGCAGACACCAACAAGTGACATTATCTCAGTAGAAACAGTTCCATCAGTGGCACCCAGCAATGTTGAGCAGGTGCAGACAGCAACAAGTGACATTATGTCAGTACAAGCAGTTCTATCAGTGGCACCCAGTAGTGTTGAGCCAGTGCAGACATTAACAAGTGACATTATATCAGTAGAAGCAGTCCATCAGTGTCACACAGTAATGTTGAGCAGGTGCAGACACCAACAAGTGACATCTTCAGTAGAAGCAGTTTCATCAGTGGCACCCAGTAATGTTAAGCAGGTGCAGACACCAACAAGTGACATCTTTTCAGTAGAAGCAGTCCATCAGTGGCACCCAGTAATGTTGAACAGGTGCAGACACCAACAAGTGACATTATTTCAGTAGAAACAGTTCCATCTGTGGCACCCAGCAATGTTGAACAGGTGCAGACACCAACAAGTGACATCTTTTCAGTAGAAGCAGTTCATTAGTGGCACCCAGTAATGTTGAGCAGGTGCAGACACCAACAAGTGACATCTTCAGTAGAAGCAGTTTCATCAGTGGCACCCAGTAATGTTAAGCAGGTGCAGACACCAACAAGTGACATCTTTTCCGTAGAAGCAATCCATCAGTGGCACCCAGTAATGTTGAACAGGTGCAGACACCAACAAGTGACATTATTTCAGTAGAAACAGTTCCATCAGTGGCACCCTGCAATGTTGAACAGGTGCAGACACCAACAAGTGACATCTTCAGTAGAAGCAGTTTCATCAGTGGCACCCAGTAATGTTAAGCAGGTGCAGGCACCAACAAGTGACATCTTTTCAGTAGAAGCAGTCCATCAGTGGCACCCAGTAATGTTGAACAGGTGCAGACACCAACAAGTGACATTATTTCAGTAGAAACAGTTCCATCAGTGGCACCCAGCAATGTTGAACAGGTGCAGACACCAACAAGTGACATCTTTTCAGTAGAAGCAGTTCATTAGTGGCACCCAGTAATGTTGAACAGGTGCAGACACCAACAAGTGACATTATTTCAGTAGAAACAGTTCCATCAGTGACACCCAGCAATGTTGAACAGGTGCAGACACCAACAAGTGACATCTTCAGTAGAAGCAGTTTCATCAGTGGCACCCAGTAATGTTAAGCAGATGCGGATACCAACAAGTGACATCTTTTCAGTAAAAGCAGTCCATCAGTGGCACTCAGCAATGTTGAACAGGTTCAGACACCAACAAGTGACATTATTTCAGTAGAAACAGTTCCATCAGTGGCACCCAGCAGTGTTGAACAGGTGCAGACACCAACAAGTGACATCTTTCAGCAGAAGCAGTTCCATTAGTGGCACCCAGCAATGTTGACAGGTGCAGACAGCAACAAGAGACATCATTCAGCAGAAACAGTTCCATTAGTGGCACCCAGCAATGTTGAGTAGGTGCAGACAGCAACAAGTGACATTATTTCAGTAGAAGCAGATCATTAGTGGCACCCAGTAATGTTGAGCAGGTGCAGACACCAACAAGTGACATCTTCAGTACAAGCAGTTTCATCAGTGGCACCCAGTAATGTTAAGCAGGTGCAGACACCAACAAGTGACATCTTTTCAGTAGAAGCAGTCCATCAGTGGCACCCAGTAATGTTGAACAGGTGCAGACACCAACAAGTGACATTATTTCAGTAGAAACAGTTCCATCAGTGGCACCCAGCAATGTTGAACAGGTGCAGACACCAACAAGTGACATCTTCAGAAGAAGCAGTTTCATCAGTGGCACCCAGTAATGTTAAGCAGGTGCAGGCACCAACAAGTGACATCTTTTCAGTAGAAGCAGTCCATCAGTGGCACCCAGTAATGTTGAACAGGTGCAGACACCAACAAGTGACATTATTTCAGTAGAAAGAGTTCCATCAGTGGCACCCAGCAATGTTGAATAGGTGCAGACACCAACAAGTGACATCGTTTCAGTAGAAGCAGTTCATTAGTGGCACCCAGTAATGTTGAGCAGGTGCAGACACCAACAAGTGACATCTTCAGTAGAAGCAGTTTCATCAGTGGCACCCAGTAATGTTAAGCAGGTGAAGACACCAACAAATGTCATCTTTTCCGTAGAAGCAATCCATCAGTGGCACCCAGTAATGTTGAACAGGTGCAGACA
This sequence comes from Schistocerca piceifrons, assembly GCF_021461385.2. NCBI lineage: Eukaryota > Metazoa > Arthropoda > Insecta > Orthoptera > Acrididae > Schistocerca > Schistocerca piceifrons. Next base: position 304,544,123 of record NC_060140.1, read on the forward strand.
CCAACAAGTGACATTATTTCAGTAGAAACAGTTCCATCAGTGGCACCCAGCAATGTTGAACAGGTGCAGACACCAACAAGTGACATCTTCAGTAGAAGCAGTTTCATCAGTGGCACCCAGTATTGTTAAGCAGGTGCAGGCACCAACAAGTGACATTATTTCAGTAGAAACAGTTCCATCAGTGACACCCAGCAATGTTGAACAGGTGCAGACACCAACAAGTGACAGCTTCAGTAGAAGCAGTTTCATCAGTGGCACCCAGTAATGTTAAGCAGATGCGGATACCAACAAGTGACATCTTTTCAGTAGAAGCAGTCCATCAGTGGCACCCAGTAATGTTGAACAGGTTCAGACACCAACAAGTGACATTATTTCAGTAGAAACAGTTCCATCAGTGGCATCCAGCAATGTTGAACAGGTGCAGACACCAACAAGTGACATCTTTCAGCAGAAGCAGTTCCATTAGTGGCACCCAGCAATGTTGACAGCTGCAGACACCAACAAGTGACATTATTTAGTAGAAGCAGTCCATCAGTGGCACCTAGCAATGTTGACAGGTGCAGACACCAACAAGTGACATTATTTCAGTAGAAGCAGTCCATCAGTGGCACCCAGCAATGTTGAACGGGTGCAGACACCAACAAGTGACATCATTCAGCAGAAACAGTTCCATTAGTAGCTCCCAGTAATGTTGAACAGGTGCAGACAGCAGTCTATAATATTCACTATCACTAATCACACTGTTCGTCAGAGTTTATCAGCAGAAATCAAACATTTCCAAGTGGCAGACACCAACAAGTGACATTATTTCAGTAGAAGCAGTCCATCAGTGGCACCCAGCAATGTTGAACAGATGCAGACACCAACAAGTGACATCATTCAGCAGAAACAGTTCCATTAGTAGCTCCCAGTAATGGTGAACAGGTGCAGACAGCAGTCTATAATATTCACTATCACTAATCACACTGTTCGTCAGAGTTTATCAGCAGAAATCAAACATTTTCAAGTGGCACCAATCATGTAGAAAAGGTGCAAGTAACAGTCCATAATATTCACTATCACTAATCACACAGTTCATCAGCAGAAATAAAACATTTCTAAGTGTCACACATCAATGATAAACAAGTGCAGGTAACAGTCCATAATATTCACCATCACTAATCAGACTGTTCAGGCATGAAAAATAGTTTGAATGCACACACAGTTGCTTTTACAAAATTATTCTCAATGCTCTTACAGTAAACATACAAATTCTAATAAACACACAAATGATATCAGATAATTGTCATATTAACTGTTACAAATGCACAAATATCAGTAAACCTATAATATTTATGGGTGTTAGTGCAAGCCACTACAAACAAATAAAATAATATTTAGGAGATAGGTTGGTACCAGTTATTTGGGATTAGGAAAGGAAAACACACAAAACACACTCACTCATCTTTCATCCACATTAAGTACTACTGTGTAATTGAATAGTGTTAACTGTATAAATGCAATTCTGTCAAGTTTGATGTTTAACGTGTGTATCAAATAGTAATGGCAGCAATGTATAACAGTCAATAATAGTTAGTCAACGTCATAGTCATCATGTCAAGACCAATGTTTGCCAAGCCAGATCAAAATGTACGGTTGCTGAACAACTGTCAGTGTGCCAAGATATGCAATTACTTCCTCTCTCCAAAAAAAAGTATGTACTGCTTATTGATTTAACAAAGTGTGTGTAGACAATCTTCCTTCCGCTTTAGTGTTCTAGTCTGCCATCTTCATCCTCCTTGTTCCATATAAACCAACAAAAAAAAAAAAAAATATATATATATATATATATATATATATATATATATATATATGCTCCTCACTTACTTTTCCTCTTATCCATCAAAACTCCAATAATCATTACATAATCTTAATACTTCAATAATACCTCTTACGTTGATACATATAAATCTTATCATCAATATCATTTACCTTACCTCTTGTCCACCAAAACTCCAATAATCATCAACTTCACATAATCTCAATACCTCAATAATACCTCTTCAATACGTCGATACATATAAACCTTATTATCAGTATCATTTACCTTACCTCTTGTCCACCAAAACTCCAATAATCATCAGCTTCACACAATCTCAATACCTCAATAATACCTCTTCAATACGTCGACACATATAAACCTTATCGCCAATATCATTTCACTTCCATAACAACTCTTTCCTCCAGTCAGTCTCCACGAACAAGTACAGATAAAATCCTAGTGCAAACTTCAATTCATCATCCCATACAATCCGAAGACACAATGTCCCCACACAACCTCTGTGTAATCCATCTGACCCAAATCTTCTACTCATTATGAATTATAAGATACATTTTGGTTACCTTGTCCATCATTAAACAAAAGAAAATGCATACATGACCTCTAACAGCCTTTAGTTCGAAGAACTTTCAGTAAGTAAGTACGATTACGTAGTATGAAAGATCACATATGACTTTGAGTGAATAAATCGTAATATTTCACAGTGTGTACACCACTTCGAGAATCATGGCAGAAGCAAACATGTGGAGTGTTTTTTGTGTCAAGTGTCACTTGCTGTTTCAATTGCTCACGAAGAATGCAGTGTAATAATTGTTAATGGTCTAAACCTAGTATTGGTATGTCATGTCGTTAGCTTCCTTCCTATTAGCATAAATTTATACAGCTTTCATAAAACCTCCAGCCCATGTGACTTCTATGAAGTTTCTTGTACTAATGTCGTTCGTAGAATTATAGCAGTTCATTTTCTTATCTTAAAAATATAAGGCACTGAGCGTAAGCAAAACATGCAACAGCGAGTAAATATACCCGTAGAGAACAGAATGTCAACAAGTGGATGCAGCACAATCCCTATAACGAGGTTCTGCCAAGCGTACAATCTATAATTAATACCACAGTGTAACCTAAACTCTATGTTCGTACACTGGTACATCAGCATTGCTATATTCTAAATTGAAGAGTAGTTATGACAACAAAACAGATATGTGTAAGTATGCAATCCATACGCAAAGCAGCAAATATATATCTCACATAATAAACAGGTCATTAACATCATATCAGCATAAGCAAATAAATGTTCATATGTAATCTTAATAAGTAAACATGAAGGCGCAAGCAGATAAATCACAAAGTATAACTTACATACATATCAGCACAACTAATCAGGTGACAATTATAATTTAAATAAATAAGCACAGCTGGCACATAGTAAAAAAAATATGATGTCAGTGAAAAAGCATAGCAGCCAAGCGATGCATAATATACATAAGTAACAACCCTGTTCATTAATCAATCATTGTCAAAATCAGTAAATGTACGCAAGCACGTCGCTTCACAAGTAAATTAATAGAACATGAAATTTAGCACAAAGTGTAAATCACGTAATCGCGAGCAGCAAATTACGTCTAAAGTACGTACCTAAGTGGAAATATGTTACCTGAAAAATAAACTCAATTAATAGTTACCCTTTTTAGTTTATTACTTTCTTCTTCGAAATTACATTCTTCCTGAAAATTTCTCGATAGCAAGTCCTCTTAACGTCGGACACACACAGAATTAACCTGAAGTTCTTAAATATTTCATACAACCGTATCCTGAAAAATACTGAGCGTTAATAACATAATTTATCAAGTCACTATTGCTTTATACTGAATTTAATCGGAGACTTTAGACTGTGTATTTGTTTACGGCTGTCAGTGCATTCGCACTGAGCGCTCGATCAGCTGTAGGCGCGTGACGTAGGAAGTAATTGTTTGCGGTCTACGACTGCATTGTGCGGCGCGCAGACTTGACTGTTGCTTTGAGTATGTGCCGCCGTCAAAACACAGCGCGGTATCCTTGTATTCTCTGCGTGTTTACGTATAACTGTTGATGTCTCAAAAGTATGTCATTCCACAAAAATTTTAACGTTTGATATATGATGTATTACCTTAGAGCGTCGAGATTTAAGAGTTTCTACTTCGACAGTGTTATCATAAATAATTTTGCGAACTCTATATGGACCGTTATAAAGCAGAAAAAATTTGCGACACAAGCCTTTTCCTTTGTGAGACAAACGATGAGACTTAATTAACACCTTTTGACCAACTGACATGGTTTTTAAACGACCGGGACGTTTAGCTGATTTCTCTCTTCTAGCAGCCGCAGATGCAATATTTTGTAGAGCCAGGTTGACAACTTCGGAATGCCGCAGTTTCCGTGTAGCCGGAAAAGGAACGATTTCAGAAATGCGATTTGTCGGTGCTTTATTTTTTAATATCAATATAGGTGGTAAAGAAGTTGAATCATTAGGGAGTTCATTCAGAATGTTTTGAAAAATATGAAGATACTGATCCCAAGTTCTGTGATTCTGATGACAATAAAGACGACACAATTTATTGATTTCCTTCATCCATCTCTCTGAAGCGTTAGATTGAGGGTGAAAAAGTGAAATGAAAATTGATTTAATCTTACGACGCCGTAGAGTACGAAGCCAAATTTTAGAGCAAAACTGAGATCCATTATCTGATATAAATTTATCAACATGACCCACTTCCTTAAGAAAATGTTTGATGAAAGCATTAGATACTGAACGAGCTGTTGCTTTGCGTAAAGGTGTAAAACACACATATTTTGATGTCAATTCCACTGCTACGAAAATGTACGCAAAACCATTAGTAGAACGAACCACTGGACCGAACAAATCGACTGCAGCCATGTCCTTTAATTTCGCTGGAATGACAGGAAACAACGGTGCTCTGTGAGAAATAGTTGGCGGCTTAGCCTTTTGACATAATTTGCATTTGGTAAGAACAGATCGAATAGGTTTTTCCATATTATTGAAGTAGCAATTTTCTCGTAATTTATGAAAGCATTTTCTGGGACCAAAGTGTGCATAACTGAAATGTGTACCAAATCAATTTATTGACCCACTCATCAGGAATACAAACTAACCGAACAGAGTTGTCGACCGATTTTCGTTTAAAAAGAATGTCATTGCGAACTAAATAATACTGTCTGATCGCTACGCTTTCCTTTCTCGTCCACTTCTCCTTAATGTCCTTCCAGATTGGATCCTTATTTTGCTCCTTAGCGATGTCCTGAAGCGAAGACGAAATAAAATTCTCAAACGCAACACCTTGAATATACATCAAACAATAATCGTTTTCTTTGCAGTCCTTTTCAGCACTTTGTTTCAAACCCATAGGTGCACATGATAAAGCACCAGCAATAATATTTGAAGAACCCTGTATGTAAACAATACTAAAATCAAATTCCTGTAGGTACAGCGCCCATCGTGACAATCTTCCATGTGTTAATTTTGTTGACATAAGAAATTCAAGAGCTCGGTGATCGGTGTAAACTTTAGTATGTCTGCCAAACAAAAATGTCCGAAATTTTGTGAAGGCCCAAAAAACAGCCAAGGCTTCAAGTTCCGTAATCGAATGATTCTTTTCTAATTTAGAGAGAACACGACTTCCAAATGCAATAGTTTTCTGTACTACAACGCCGTTTTCTTCTATCTCTTGAAATAAATGTGCACCTAGGCCTTTGTATGATGAGTCCGTCGCCAAACAAAAATCTTTAGATAAATCCGGATGTGAAAGAAGTGGAGCAGCAACTAAAGCATCACGAAGTTGTTGAAATTCTGATTGAGCTTCCTCATCCCAACACCAATTAGAATTTTTTCCAGATAGTTCACATAAACGAAGTGTGGTCAATCGTCCAATTTAACAAAGCGTCTAAGAAAATTACAGACACCAAGGAAACTACGAACATCACGTTTTGTGGTAGGAACAGCATAATTACGAATAGCGTCTAGTTTCTCTGGATCAGGAAGAATACCTTCTGTAGAAATAATGTGACCGAGAAATTTCACCTGAGAACGACCAAATTCAGATTTTTCCAAGTTCACTGTAATGCCAACTCTTGCAAAGATACGTAATAATGAATCCAAAATTTTGTTATGCTCACTCCAAGAACGTTTAGCAATAAGAATATCGTCACCATATGAAGTAATATTGTCACGAATATAAACAGGTAAAATTTCGTTTAAACTACGAATGAATGCTGCAGAAGATACAGTAAGTCCAAACGGTAATTTCCGAAACTGTTAACAGTTACCAAAGGCTAAAAAGGCAGTATATTTTCTACAATCAGGGTGGAGTTCTATTTGCCAAAAACTTGCGCGCATATCAACCGCGGATAAAACTTTAATTCCACGGAAATGTTGAAGAAGTTCATCTAAATTTTGTGGACGGTCAGTTTCAGGAATGATGATATTATTTATCTGTCTGGAATCCAGAACCAAACGAATTGACCCATCCTTTTTAAGAACAACGTGTAATGGGCTGGTATAAGGACTGACTGCTGGCTCAATAATACCTTGATCTATCATGTATTGAAGTTCACTCTTAACCTTGTCTCTGTAAGCCAAAGGAATAGCGTACGTTTTCCCCCGAAATGGTGTGTGTTCTTTTACTTTAAATAAATATTGTAAGCCTTGTATAGTTCCTGTGTGATGACTAAATACTGTAGCATGTGAAGTCAAAATGTGGTGCAGCTCTTCTCTTGCAACGTCATCTGGCACTTCAGCTTTCTTAACCTTTTCATTAATTAATTCTTCGCTATTAATTATATCATCCATCGCGTCTCTGTATCTATTGTCATTGTCATGAATGAACACATTGTCGTCATAATGCTCAACGAAAACATCAGATGTAAGAAACCTTAAACATTTTATATCTGATTCAGATCTTGTTAAACACTCGAAAAATTTCAAACATTTCGGCATTCCGGCAACAGTCAAATTCACACTTCCTTCTTTAAAGTTTAAAATTGCCTTATGTGTGTTAAGAAACTCCGTACCTAATATAATTTGTGTACTGAGTAATGGAACAATAATAAAATTAGCAGAAAATTCGTATCCTTGACAAATGAAATTTAGGTTGGTCTGTTGTTTAACTTCCACACTTTTTCAAGAAACCGCTTCTCGAATTGTAGTTCTAGAAACAGGTAACACAGGACAAGCAATAGTTCTTACACATATACGAAAAACTGATTCACTAATGACATTCAATGGGCTCCCTGAATTTAAAACTGCAGTGAACTTATTATTACCCACACGTACTTCAATAACAGGATGTAAAAATGCGTCTACATTATTTTCCTTTTCGTCTAGCAAAATGTCTCTCATGTCTTCCAGGCGTACGTAGTGTAAAGTGGTAGTGTCATTACTTTCTGAACCGTCTATTTTGCTGCCAGAAGCCGAAGCTGCAAGTCATTGTCGATTGTTTGCGTCACGTCTTTGATTATTCCCGTCATTTCGCGGATCAATTTCTACTATTTGCACTTGTCTCTCTGAAGTTCTGTCACGTGGAGGATGCCAATTAGGTCCCTCCTGTCTGTTAGATGCAAATTCTTGGTTGTGTGTGTTATTAAAATTTCTATTTTCCTGTCTGTCTGAATGACTACTTCTTGTGTAATTTCTACTGTCACTTCTGAAATTATTGTTGTATCTACTACCCTGGTTATTTCTGTAGAAAGAATTTCTATTACTGTATGAATAATTTCTGTCTTGATGATACCGATTACTGTTTCCGTATGATTGATCATTCCGGTAGGAATTACCGTTATTATAATTGTCTGTGTAATTTCTGTTAGAACGTCTGTTATTGTCATAAGGCTGGTATCTATTACCCTGTCTGTTTCGTCTGTCATTCTCAAAATTACCGCTATAACATCCGTTCCGATCACTGTACCTTTTCTCTGAAAATCTATTGTAATTACTGTTACTGAAAAAATTACAGGAAGTCCCGTCGTCGTTGTCATACTCAAGTTCTTGTATAAAGTCTTAAAAGTCTCAATGTCGTCTTTACATCTTCCAGCTAAAGCAATTTGTCTTATTGATTGTGGCAGCTTAGTTAAACAAATGCGAATTAATTCAGTTGGGCTATAAGGGTTGGAAAGGAACTGATTCTTTCGAATCATGTCTTCAAAGTATTCTGCTGACGTGCGGAACTCAGACTGTTTAAAATTACGCTGCATAATAAGACTGTGTTTGACTCTGTCTTGCGTGTTTTCGGACCAATATGCCGATAGAAATGCATGATAAAAATCATTTAGACTAATACAATCTCTAATAAGTGCGCGCATCCGAATCGCCGGTTCGTTTTCTAAATATCCACACATAAATTCCAGTTTGTGACTTAGTGGCCAATTTGGTGGAAGTGCATACATAAATTGATCTAACCATGAACATGGATGTATGTCGTTCTTAGAATTGCGAAAGATCTTAAATTTCCGAACAGTTAAGAAGTGTTTATAGTCAAAGTTTTCTCCTCGTGGCGACAAAGACCTACCGCGACTGTTCCAGCCCGAATGTCGATTATTGTCAAGTTCACGCGCCTGGCGCTCTCTTGTTGCATCCCATAAATGAAATAAATTATTGTCTTCAAAGCCCTCTGCTATCTGTGATTCTAAATTTCTTCTGCTGTCTTTTCCTACGATTTCGCCTTCAATTTGTTTGAGTTGCTTTTGTAATGCCTCAAATTCCCTTTTGACGCGTTCATTAAATTTTCTCTGATTTTCAACATGTTTATTAATGCTCTGGTACTCTTCGGTTTCTGCAAATGGCAATGGAGCTGTATCATCTGAATCTCTGTCCCCATCTAAACTAAGACTTGTCAGTTTGTCTGAAATCTCCTGAACTCTTTCCGATGAGTCACCTATTTTTTCTTTCTGTTTATTTACGTCTTCCGTAAGTGTCGCAACTCGGGTTTCGGTATTGTCACATTTAGTAGTTAACTGTTCATACTGTTGCGTTAAGTTATTTATTCTGTCATTTGGTACGGATTCCTCGATTCTTTCAAGTATTTCTTCCTTATCGTGTGCACTCTGAAAATTTCTGTACTATCACGCGATCTTTTTCTTCCTGTTCTCTGTCCTATTCCTCTTGTCTAATTTCTGTTGCAATTAATCTATTATTGTGAGAATTCAAAATCGGTTGTACTTCTTCTCTAATTTCTTTCTTTAATTCATCTTTCATGTTTTTGAAACATGTCCCTATTCGTGAATCTAACCGTGTTTCCATTGTTTCCATCTCTGTTTTAATTGTTCCTATTTGTGATCCCACTGTTTTTAATTCAGATCCCAACTGTGATCCCAGTGAGTCTAACCGTGTTTCCATTGTTCCCATATCAGTTTTTAACCGTGTTGCCAAAGTTCCCATCTATGTTTTAAATTTAGATTCCAACTGTGATCCCAGATTTAATATTGCACCCATCAACTGCTCCATATTAGCCGGTTCGAAATTCTTTTCGCCCCTAACATTTCCCGCAAAACTAACTTCCTTCTGCATAGCCATAAAGCTATCTGTGTTCGATACTATTTCAGAATCTTCTATCGTTAATATCGTATTCTGTGAATTTTCTGATTGAGAAAAATTTTGAAATGGTTCCAGACTATTTTCCCGACTTATTAAATTGTTTTCCACTTCATTATTCATCATACAGTTCTCCTGTGTTGGCGAGTTCGCCATGTCAACAATTTCGTCATTCTGACTATCCATCATTTTTGCCTTTTTCATCGATCGCGTAATCATTTACAAAACATACAAAACTCGTCACTGTACGAAAATTACACACAATGATTCTTTATCTCCAACAATACCATTCACACGAAATGTTTCCTTCAAACACGATTAACGAACGATTGAAATAATTGCACTAAATTGTCAAACCCGTAGACAAGACATCAAAAATTAAATTTTGCAAAATACCATTAGAAGAATGCCAATTACCAAATCTACACATGCAATATAGACTACAATTACTAAACTACAAATTACTACAACAATACTACTGTCTACTATTTTTACAATCAGAAGAATTCCAAGGGACGATCTTGGCAGGGTCGCCAGGTGCATGGGGGCTTAATTGAATAAATGAAAATAATTCTAATTTTTAGTATCTGTATGTCCGATTACGAAGTGTCGTGAACGGTTGGCCCTGACTAGTATTATTACGCAAACTGACTGCGTAGAACAACAACAAGGAATGAAAGGAAATTTCCGTTAACACACTTAATTAATTAAATCCCCAGCAGCTATAAAACCAACGAAACAACAAAGCACAAGTGTAACTGTTCTGTGTGTGGAAGTGTGATTCAACGTACACATCTGGCACGGTTCTTCTTCAATAAGACAAGAAGGAAACCAGAATTACACTCTAATACAAGAACACAAGCCAGATGCATTGTTGACTGAACCTGTAATGACGCATTATTTAAGACACTGAAATAATAAAACGAAATGGGAATTTTTTTGCCTTCATATATATTGACGAAAAGCACTCTAATCATTACAATATCTCCATTCGAACAACATCTGCTGTCTAGCCCATCAAACAACTGCATAAAACATGGAATAATCACTCCCTACTACAACATCTCAACACCGACTCACTACTACCACATCTTGATAAGCACTCTCCACCACGACTTCTCGACAAGAACTCTTCACTACGACATCTCAGCAAGCACTGCCAGTGGAGGCGGCTGAATAATACTCTTTGGTGCAGTCTCTGGCGCTGTGGCTCAGTGTAGCCACCTTTCAACGTCGTGCAACGTTTGCTGCTCCAAAAAGCGGTTATTCCGGCTTTTGACAGGTGGTCACACTAATGTGACTGGGCAGTGACTTTTGTTGCTCTAATTATTTCAGGAATATTCTTTTAACAGAATTGTCTTCCAGGTAGTTGGGATCTTGCTGCGATAATAAGAAAAGGCTGTTTGTCCACAAGACGGAAGAAAATTGTCTGGAGCAGTTCTTGATGATGTATGTATATGCTCGGCGATCAAGAGAATCAATTACTGATTTTATTTGATTGTACGGGGTGTTTAAACAGTCTCTCTGCGGTGACGTTTGATTGTTAGTCGCATGTGCCGTATGATTGTCCGCCTGCCTGGGTTACTTCCCTTCAACTGGACTCTCCCAACATTCCACTGTTTCGTTTATCTCAGCTAGCGTCAGTAGTATCGTTGGTGTGTGTCTTTACGTGTTGACGTAAACATTTAAGTTTAGTTCCTTGGTTCGTTTGTTTCGTTTTTGTCACTGTTAAAATGCTAACCATTGAAGAACGCGTGTTTTTAGTCGAACAAGTGTTCGAAGCTGGCGGTAAATACACAGTTTCAGTTCGTCAAACATTTAATTCAGTTTTCCCAGACAACAATCCCACATCGCGATAGTGTGCGAGATTTGATTAACAAATTTCGAAGTACGGGTTCATTGACAGAGGCATCGAGAAGTGTTCGTCCTAGCGTATTGTCTGAGGATAAACTACTCGATATTTCCGATAAAATGTCCATGAGTCCGAACAAGTCAGTAAGAAAACTCCCCTAGGAAAACGACGTTAGTGTCCGAACGGCCCACACAGCTGTAGGGAAAGAACTTTTCCCATACAAAGTGACAGTCGTACAAGAACTGAAAAATACGGATCGTGGAAAGAGACTGCATTATTGTTAATGGTTCAAAACCTTCGTTCAACAAAATGGAAGGGATATCCTTAATGAAACGTTTTCTTTTACTGATGAGGCGTGTTTTCATTTATCCAGGTACATGAACTCGCATAATTCTCGTATGTGGAGTACTGCAAATCCATTGTGTATTCACGAGAAACCACTTCATTCTGTGAAAATAGGCGCTTGGATTGCAATTTATAGACGTCGGATTGTGGGTCCCGTATTTTTCAACGGAAAAATAAACACACAACGATACTGCAGTGATACTCTGTACCCATTCATAGGAGAACTTGTGTTATGTGAAATATTGAACGGTTATTTTCGACAACTTAGTGCATACAGCTCGCGTTTCAATGTCACTGCTTGCTGATGTTATTGGGGACCGCATAATTTCACAGGGACTTTGACCTCCACGATCGCTGGACCTAACGCCACCTGACGTTTTCTTCCAGGGTGCAGCGAAGGCAAATGTCTGTAAAAAGTTTCTAAAATGCGTCGATAAATTAAAAACTGCAATATCCACTTTCACAGCTTCTGTTGCAGAAGAAATGTTACAGCTTGTGTTTGGAAACATGATGAGCCGATTTGGATTGTGTATTCAACAACAGTGGGGACACTTTCAACATTTAATGTTAAAATTTGTAAGCAAAAATGAATATTCAATAAATTAATAACATGTATTTCACTGAGTTTCATTTCGGTATAACCGCTGTGGCATACGGCACACGTGGCTAACAATCATACGGCACTGCGGAGAGACTTTTTGAACACCTCTTTGAATGAAAATGTCTCATATTTCTATGTTATGTTCGTTACGTACAGTAGCACTGTGGTGCAAAGCACTTATAATGTGACACTTTTGTTATTTTTTGGCACATAAAGTATAAATGATACATTACCTTTGAAAATAAATGATGATAATAAAACGTCTCTGCATTTTGGAGCTTTATTGTTAGTTGAAATTGATCTTGATTTTGTTTCAAAGTTGTCACTTCCTTAATCGAATCCCGAAAAAGTTTTAAAAAATCAGAAAAACTGATAAAAAATAACCGCCGTTATATTTGGTGAAGTTTATTACATGTTAGTGTCTTTACTGTTGTACAAAAAACATTAGCTTGTCTCCTCCAATTGGGCACTGGCCCAATATAACGTAAATAATGGCTGGCAAATGAAGACAAAGCATCATGAATCTATGAATTATGAAACATTCCTAAACGGCGAGTATTCTTCGGCATTAGTATTTTGGTCCATTTGTCACTCAGTCTCAATTCGTGTATTTTCAAATACAGTGCGCAACACAATTAAATGATGCGTTTTCGAAACCCCGTAATTGTCTCCCTTCGCGGTACTAAAGTTAAAAATTTTGCTAAACGTTGCCCATAACTTTCTTCTGTAACGGTGCAAGAGCTTTGTGCCTGGCCAAGACACCATGCTGCTCGACGGCGCTTCAAACAGCAAAATATTGACACGAAAAAAAGGCTCAGTTCAGAAGTTCATGTGACGTGAATGGTGGATTAGCAACGTCACATTGGCACCAATATTTACTAAAATTCTATCCAACGTCACCGTGGACGTTTCACATGATGGGACGTTCATCACATCCACTCTCACACGCATTTCACCGCTTCTTCTTATACACTACTGGCCATTAAAATTGGTTCACCAAGAAGAAATGCAGCTGATAAACGGGTATTTATTGGACAAATATATTATACTAGAACTGACATGTGATTACATTTTCACGCAATTTGGGTGCATAGATCCTGAGAAATCAGTACCCAGAATAGCCACCTCTGGCAGTAATAACGGCCTTGATACGCCTGGGCATTGACACAAACAGAGCTTGGATGGCGCGTACAGGTACAGCTGTCCATCCAGCTTCAGCACGATACCACAGTTCATCAAGAGTATTGGTGTATTGTGACGAGACAGTTGCTCGGCCACCATTGACCAGACGTTTTCAATTGGTGAGATCTGGAGAATGTGCTGGCCAAGGCAGCAGTCGAACATTTTCTGTATCCAGTAAGGCCCGTACAGGACCTGCAACATGCGGTCGTGTATTATCCTGCTGAAATGTAAGGTTTCGCAGGGATCGAATGAAGGGTAGAGCCACGGGTCATAACACATCTGAAATGTAACGTCCACTGTCAATGCGAACAAGAGGTGACCGAGACATGTAACCAATTGCAGCCTATACAATTACCCCGGGTGATACGCCAGTATGTCGATGACGAATACACGCTTCCAATTTGCGTTCACCGCCATGTCGCCAAACACGGATGCGACCATCGTGATGCTGTAAACAGAACCTGGATACATCCGAAATAATGACGTTTTGCCATTCGTGCACCCAGGTTCGTCGTTGAGTACACCATCGCAGGCGCTCCTGTCTGTGATGCAGCGTCAAGGGTAACCGCAGCCATGGTCTGCGAGCTCGTTGTGCATGCTGCTGCAAACGTCGTCGAACTGTTCGTGCAGATGGTTGTTGTCTTGCAGTGTCCTCATCTGTTGACTCAGGGATCGAGACGTGGCTGCATGATCTGTTACAGCAATGCGGATAAGATACCTGTAACCTCGACTGCTAGTGATACGAGGCCGTTGGGATCCAGCACGGCGATCCGTATTACTCTCCTGAACGCACCGATTCCATATTTTGCTAACAGTCTTTGGGTCTCGACCAACGCGAATGCGATAGGTTACAATCCGACCTTTATCAAAGTCGGAAACCTGATGGTACGCATTTGTCTTCCTTACACGAGGCATCATAACAACGTTTCACCAGACAACGCCGGTCAACTGCTGTTTGTGTATGAGAAATGGGTTGGAAACTTTTCTCATGTCAGTCCGTCGAAGACGTCGCCACCGGCGACAACCTTGTGTTGCTCTGAAAAGCTAATCATTTGCATATCACAGCATAGTCTTCCTGTCGATTAAATTTCGCGTCTGTAGCAAGTCATCTTCGTAGTGTAGCAATTTTAATGGGCAGTAGTATAGCTCTGCTATGGAGGCCAGAACCGCGACACCCAGCGTTGAAATCACTCGGTGACCGAGGAAACCATTTCAGACACACCGTGGCTCAGAATCTACACGAAAAGGTCTCAGGGGATGGTATTTGTATAAAGGACGTCAACGAGACCACGCCTTTCTTAGCTCCGTTGGTTCCCACATATTTCGCACTCGACAAAAACAGTTCGCAGTACGATAAAGAACAGGACGGCGGTCTTGACAACCTTTGACGCTGTTGGCATACCCAGACATTTCAAACATCCTCTAAAGACTGTGGGACTGCATCCCCATTCAACGTGATCGCACCTTTCAGTGTACCACAAAAGCAATTTTTGCTTGTGTATACCTGCTGGAACCACTAGGGACCGTTCAGAACCATTAGACGACATTTTAAGATGATCTGAAGCATTAAAGCGTACATATTTTCTTCTCACCTCCCGTGACGTGATAATACTGGGGAGGGGAAGAGCTTTTTGACAACGACACAAGTGTGAATAAAATGATATAGTCTCCCTGTGAGACCTCTCAGTCCCAAAACATTCTCGGTGGCACCCATCCACTTTTACTGAGAATCTTAAGTTCTTCTGCAGAGACATCGTGTGAAGTAGTCCAAGGTGCCTGCAGGCAGACATATGGAGTCGGGATGGTGTCAAGGAGTTGCCTGTAACTGTAGTTGCCTAGGACTATAGTCACATGATGTCTACGCTCCTGGAAATTGAAATAAGAACACCGTGAATTCATTGTCCCAGGAAGGGGAAACTTAATTGACACATTCCTGGGGTCAGATACATCACATGATCACACTGACAGAACCACAGGCACATAGACACAGGCAACAGAGCATGCACAATTTCGGCACTAGTACAGTGTATATCCACCTTTCGCAGCAATGCAGGCTGCTATTGTCCCATGGAGACGATCGTAGAGATGCTGGATGTAGTCCTGTGGAACGGCTTGCCATGCCATTTCCACCTGGCGCCTCAGTTGGACCAGCGTTCGTGCTGGACGTGCAGACCGCGTGAGACAACGCTTCATCCAGTACCAAACATGCTCAATGGGGGACAGATCCGGAGATCTTGCTGGCCAGGGTAGTTGACTTACACTTTCTAGAGCACGTTGGGTGGCACGGGATACATGCGGACGTGCATTGTCCTGTTGGAACAGCAAGTTCCCTTGCCGGTCTAGGAATGGTAGAAAGATGGGTTCGATGACGGTTTGGATGTACCGTGCACTACTCAGTGTCCCCTCGACGATCACCAGTGGTGTACGGCCAGTGTAGGAGATCGCTCCCCACACCATGATGCCGGGTGTTGGCCCTGTGTGCCTCGGTCGTATGCAGTCCTGATTGTGGCGCTCACCTGCACGGCGCCAAACACGCATACGACCGTCATTGGCACCAAGGCAGAAGCGACTCTCATCGCTGAAGACGACACGTCTCCATTCGTCCCTCCATTCACGCCTGTCGCGACACCACTGGAGGCGGGCTGCACGATGTTGGGGCGTGAGCGGAAGACGGCCTAACGGTGTGCGGGACCGTAGCCCAGCTTCATGGAGACGGTTGCGAATGGTCCTCGCCGATACCCCAGGAGCAACAGTGTCCCTAATTTGCTGGGAAGTGGCGGTGCGGTCCCCTACGGCACTGCGTAGGATCCTACGGTCTTGGCGTGCATCCGTGCGTCGCTGCGGTCCGGTCCCAGGTCGACGGGCACGTGCAACTTCCGCCGACCACTGGCGACAACATCGATGTACTGTGGAGACCTCACGCCCCACGTTTTGAGCAATTCGGCGGTACGTCCACCCGGCCTCCCGCATGCCCACTATACGCCCTCGCTCAAAGTCCGTCAACTGCACATACGGTTCACGTCCACGCTGTCGCGGCATGCTACCAGTGTTAAAGACTGCGATGGAGCTCCGTATTCCACGGCAAACTGGCTGACACTGACGGCGGCGGTGCACAAATGCTGCGCAGCTAGCGCCATTCGACGGCCAACACCGCGGTTCCTGGTGTGTCCGCTGTGCCGTGCGTGTGATCATTGCTTGTACAGCCCTCTCGCAGTGTCCGGAGCAAGTATGGTGGGTCTGACACACCGGTGTCAATGTGTTCTTTTTTCCATTTCCAGGAGTGTATGTGGAGGTACATTTATTAAATTCTCACTAAGAGTGGGCGGATGCCACCGAGGTTGTTGCCCAAACAGGGGAGGGGGATGGGAAAGGGGGGGTGGGGAGGTCTTAAAGAGACCTTCTGTCCTTTTGTTTATACAAGTGTCACTGTCACATCCCATCGTTGTCACTTCAGAGAAACTGAAAAAGAGTTAAAACCCTTTGCTGCTTCTTCGAATGGTTTTGATGCAGCCCCACAATGTTCTTAGAGGATGTTTGAAACGTCTGGAGATGTCAACAATGTCGACGGTTGGCAAGAACGTCTCGTGTTGCTCATCGCGCTGCGAACTGTCGTTTCCGGGCGCGAAATGTGTGGGAATCAACGCCCCAAAGAAAGGGGTGGTTTCTTGATGCCCCTTATGCCATCCCCTTGAGGCCTTTTCGTGTGAGCCACCCGTTAACGCTGGACATCGCAGTTCTGACCTTCACTGCAGAGCAGTCAAAAGATGGAGTGAAATGTGGATAAGAGGGGCTGCAACGACCTTTCCACCGTGTGACACGTACGCGGTGGCGGTGGGCAGAATTTTAGCGAAATTCGATACCAATATGACATCCTTAACCTAACTCACATGAACCTCGGAGAGCTGGCCTGTATTTATGACTCGTTCATGTTCGACAAATTCGTGTTGGAAGCCCCGTCGAACACGAGGGTGACGTAACACTGCTCCACGCTTTTGCATCACTTCAGAGGAAGGTTGGAGGCATCTCTGTGCGACATTTCAAACTTCTGCGTCGCAGTGAGAGCCATTTACATTGTTACGAAGAAATGATCCTTTAACTGTATTTCGCAGTGCACGTAAACCGAAAATATGGCAAACAGTTCTCTATTAGGTACATACAAGTTCCTAACATCATCAGCAACAAGCAGCAGTCCAAAAAGAATCATCTGTTCTGTGGGCAGTAGCATTGTGACTTTTTTTCTAGTTACTAAGTTAGTTCAATGCACATTCTCCTTTGTGACATAAAATAGCCACACGTGACCTTAATAAGGACAATTACCTTACCACAATATGGAGCACGTGAATTTCCCAAATTCTGATTATTCGGAATCGGCTCAATGGTGGCGGTGTTTTACCATTGCGTGCCATCAGAAATCAGCTCATTAGTCTTATTCATCTGATTCTTCAATGTTTCCTTGAATAGGCACGACAGACGGGTTCATTGTCCCCGGGAGCACCATTGTCTGAATCGCTGCTGTCCTTCTGACCAAAACGAGCTTTATGTTCAATCCTATGTGAAACATTGGATTCAAAATTTCGTTCACTTCTTATTGCCATCAGATAATGTTTATTCATCGCGTACTGGTAACATATAATGTATGCTGTAAGCAAAGGATCAAATTATTTCACATAATTATTCTGTTTACAATACTAAAATTATGCCCATCTGCATACATTTTTGCGTAAAGAAATAAACTTTCTTGTCATAATAAGACTTGGCTTCCAATTACACAATACTTCTCACTTCTCTATAATAAGTTTAACTTTGTTGAAATGCTGACTGTTGTCAGTAATCTTGCCAACATAACGCTCCATTCAGATCAACGACAAATAAACCTTTTTTTCTTGAAAATCCTATAAAGTACGTGACCCTGTTGTGGGTGACAAATTTATCTACGGTTAAACTGATATTTTCTGGTCCGTTGCAAATCACAAACAATGGGATCACATTCATATAAACCAATGAGTTAACATCTTTGACAATAGCAGTCGTTGGGATATATTTAAAAAAATAATAAATTGAAGCTACAGAATTTAAAGTAAAACGCTTCAACATTAATTTAAATATGAATAATATGAATATTTAACTATAAAATAACTACTTTTCATGAACAACTCGATAAACTCTTTAATCGTAGGGTTGTTGTGGTGACATTCGTTTGATTTTATTACAACAGGTAGAACGGCCAACAGTGTGCATTAGTGTTGTTTGTATTGTTACTAGGCCTTGTAGGGTACATATAATGTGCGTAAAGAGGGTCAGATAATGTGAAGTTTAAGCGGGTGCCGCGTACTCACGTGAGACAGTGTTATCAACATGTGACAGGCTTTTAAAGGGACCTCATTTGAAAAGCTTGTCGAATCATGCAATACCAAGATTTATGGGGCAATCGGGTGTGACAGTGGCCTAGTGTTGGACTGCAGGAGAACACGAGGGCAAGTGTACTTTTCGTCAAGATTTCAGTCGACCTGGTCTCCTCACCACAGTGGAGAATACCCGTAATTCGCAGAATCAAACTGCAACCTCTTCAGATTTGCTTGTCATGTGACAACAAGTAATGGACTGTCCGCAATATTCTGGGTCATTGTACACCAATGGACGGAGACTTGCAACAACCAGACTAGGGAATTACCGTCAATGCGTAACTTGTGTTTTAAAATTTTGCACGTGGCTAGAGCAACAACCGTAAGATGAAGTCTTTGTAGAAATAGTAAACAGCAAATCAGTTTATCAAAAGGTCTAAGGTCTTCTACAGAAGGAAATATAGACAACCTAGGCAAGCTAACAGTGAAAACGTGTGAAGACTCGTTACGAATACCAAAACGAAAATGTACTCAGACTTACTGGATTAATTGGATTACGCGTTGCGGAAGAGGTACGTTATTATATAAAGCCGAAAGGCGTGAGTCAAGTATAAAATTTACCTGCAATAGTAAATTAAAACTTGAGAAAAGTGGTTATTGCCATATAGCATTTCCTCACGAACGCGCAGCTGGTGCAATAGTGTCACGTACGAAATGCTTGAGTTAAGGTAATCTTCTGGCAAGAAGTAGTATGGTCAAGGAGGAATCGCGATAGTGAATGAAACATTATCATGCTAAACTTGCTACAAAGGTTTATATTAAAACTATAACTTTAAAAATTAACTCATATTTAGCTGTGTACATATTTACAATTAATAAAATGGTAACAACTAATAGGTTATCGTCTAAAATGCCATTGTGGTACAAACAAATTACATAAAACTGTGAATAGGGCAAACAGAAACAATATTAAAAGGAACCAGAGAGGGGGAGGGTGAAAGCGGAAAGGAATGGAAGTAGAGGGAGGGAAGGGAAGGGGCATGGGGAGAAATTGTAGGGGTGGGGCTGGAGGGAAGATGCAAAATATCTGAAAAATCTATGAACATCAAACCCCTAGAGATATATGTTATATCATATCAAAGAGAAAACACAACTACCACTACTATCAACAGGCGATGGAAATGACTAATTCTACAGTCATATATGAGACTGAGCCATTTCTCTGTTAATTCGACGAAAGTACGGGTCTGAAACTATCTAGAAAAGTTCTATCTTTGAGTTGCACCTGTTCATTTAAAATTGATTCAACTTTATGAGTAAAATGTTCAAAATGTCTAATTCTTCTAGAAGGCCACGCCTGTAACCTTTACGTTCCTTATGCAAAAGGTCTAAGTCTTCTAGCCTCAGTGTGCGATGGAGAAGAAGCAGATGTTAAGAAAAAGAGGAACTGTACGCATTTCCCCCAACCTCACTTAATACGCGTTGTTTATATCTTAATTTGTAAATGCGTTAGAGTTGTGGTAGCGTGTATTAGCATTCCTACACTTTAGTCATACTTTGCTGTCCTAGGTTTCATGATTCAGGCCTATGTGGAAGATATCAGGGCTACCTAAGTGACGTTCTGGTCGAGTCGTAAGTCAAGGAAGAGTACGGACCAGCTATTCATCTCCAAGATCCAATTCCTCTAAGTAGAGCAGCCCGCCAACCTCCCTCGGTTCTTGTCATCTGGCTTCTCTGGTCATATGGTCTACCTTTTCAGCGATCAAAGAACCTGTGTCAGTTAATCCAATGCACTTAAATGATGAAGCGTAATAAGATATGAAAACCAATCCATTCGAAAGGAAGAAAACATTTTTATTATCAACAATTTCTACCTGTATAAATGAAATCAGTATACTTGTTAGTATGTATATCTGGCAAAATGTACTCTGTGTTACACGAGTTCAAGAACTAATGGAACGTACAGACATCGTGTAGTAAGTTATTGAATTGCGTTGCTAGTCATTACGAAGAATTGTGCCAACGCTACTCAAGGGGTCTATTTAGTCCCATAGTTAGTATTACCATACCTTTCTGATCTCAAAGATATGTATTATGACCTGTTACGAGTTTGCTTCATGAAAAATTCTAGTGTCTCAAGATTGTCTTGTTCTCGCTCTTATCTGTAGTAGCCCACTTAATGAACGGATGTATTAAAACGTTGTCTCTTACAATGTTAATTACGTTTAGCTGAATTACAATAACATGAACGAATTCTTTATTCTTTTGTATTATTGAATTTACTCCTTGTTCTGCTCTAATAATTTTTAGTGTTCTTCAGCATATATACAATGGTAGTCGTCTTAGTACGATAATGCAATGGATCGACTGCCACTGTCACAGCTTTAGATGCTCACAGTCCGCTCCAGAAAAAGAACCAACGTTCATTTAATTATATGATAACGAAGTCCGATGCCGATATATGAGAGTCATTTTATTGCAAAGTAAATTCTGACGCACAAAGCCGATTAATTATCTTCCTATCGTGTTAAAGACAAGAATACAATACAGAATTTTCATCTCAACATTATAATCGGCCTTTCTCTCTTCTGACTAGTATGTTCACTTCAAACAATATTAGTAATTTACTAACCAGAAAGCCTTTGGCTGCTACCTGAGGAGAGTTTCCACTCTTCCAGAGTTGTAGAGGAGCACAGGAATGTTGCTCCTGGTGTCATGGAATATGGAGCAATCGGATACGATTTCAAGTAACGTCTGATAGTGATTGTGGGAACTGTGGTGACGCAATGATATGTCGCCGACATTCTGCGTGCCTATGTGTTACTTCTTATCTCGATCTATTGTGGTGCCTTTTTTCAACAGGACAACTGTCGTTCAGTGATTGAATTGTCTCTATGAATTTTTTGCTTGATGCCGAGGTTCTCCCGCTGCCAACGAAATCCTCTTCTATGTCACCGACAGAACATGCATGAGAACATCAACTCCGTCCCAGTGCCGTCATCGAAGATATTACAGGTAACAATAGTTGTGGGCCAGGTTGCATCAGGACTGGATGTAAAGACGTCTATGACATCCTCCCGAACTAAATGGACCCACGTCGGAAGAGGTGCAATACCGTCGTAATAATTGCACCCATACTGCTATTCACTTTGTAAATCTGGCATGAGATACTGTACTCAATGAAACGACGTCACATAACCAGTGATGTTTCATTTCGTATCCTTCTCCCCTATCGGTTGCTTCCCTTTTTTGTGAAGCACTGTATTTGGTAGTCGGCTTGTGTGCTAAGGGGTCCCATAAACCTTTTCATGTATTACACTGTAGGGCAGCAAAACAACAGAACATAATAATTAATATGACCTGCAGCAAATAACGTTTTTCCCTAGAATGTTCAACTGTATTTCAAAGTATTACATAGAAAATAAGCTAATTTAAAGAAATTTTCCTGAGGAAATGAAAGGCTTCTAGTTTCAAAATTCGTCTGTTTTGCACTCAACTATTAATAGTAACTTGAAACTTTTTACAGATACAGTTACCGACACCGTGCAATCACACTGTTGTAAACATCGCCTTTGTTCGACGCCAAAGTTCAATAGCGACTCACAGATTGGCACTTGGTACTACTAGAAGTGGAGCGCATAAAAACAATCCGAGATGGACGCGAAAAACAGCGCAGCGATTTCTCTGACGCTCAAAAGGGCGTGATCATTGCTTTTCTGGCCAAGGGTAGATGCATTTCTGAAACGGCTAATTTAGTTAACTGCTTACATACGGCCGTGGTTAAGGCATAACATTCATGTCAAAATAACTATGCCCAAAATCGACGCAGAGGCAACTGTGCTGCAGCATGGGCCATAGATGACAGGGTGAACGACGGTTGTGGAAATGTTTATGGGCGAACAGACGTGTAACTGTTGGATAACTGACCATTCGGATGAACCAAGAGGCTGCGGTCAATTTCTCCTCAGCGAACCTTGCTGCATATGAGTCTCTGCAGCAGGCCATGCTGAGTGCTGTTCACCAGCGACGAAGGCTGGAATTTGCACGCCAGTACCGCAACAGAATGTCCAATGAGTGGCTACAGGTGGCCTTCCCCGATGAATCACTATTTATGCTGCATCGAACAGATTGCCGTGCATGGCAATCGTCGTAACCGCCCAGGCCGAAGACGGGAACCTTGCGGTCTGTGGAATGTTTTCGTCACATTCTCTCGTTGATCTAGTCATTCTGGAAGACGCAGTGGATCAACACATGTATTCATTTGTCCTTGGGGACCATATCCACTCCTAAATGCAGTTTGCTTTTCCTCAGCCCATTGGCATTTTCAGAATCAGTTTACCGCACCGCAAGGGCCACCAAATTGCCCCGATTTAAAATTAGTAGAGAACGTGTGGGGCCACCTCGATCGGGCTGTTCACGCCATGGATCCTCAGTCGATAAACCTAGCGCAACTGGCCACAGCGCGGGAGTCGGCATGGTTCCACATCCCTGTTAGTACCTTCCAGAACCTCACTATCTCACTTCTCCACGTTTGCACAGCAAAAGACGATTATTCATACTTTTGTCAGGTAGTCACATTAATGTGGCTTTATCGTGTATAACGCCGGCCGCTGTGTCCGAGCGATTCTAACCGCTTCAGTCCGGAACCGCGCCACTGCTACGGTCGCAGGTGTGTGTTTTCCCTAGGTTAGTTAAGTTTAAGTAGTTCTTGGTTCTAGTGGAGTGATGACCTCAGGTGTTAAGTCCCATAGTGCTCAGAGCCATTTGAACCATTCGCGTATAACGCGGTACCATCTGAAAAATGCTGCACATCTGCACATTGTTAGGCGCCGTCCTAGAATGTAGCTTGCACCAGACCGGACTAACAGGACGTAACGTCTAAAGAAGGGCAGCGTGGTGACAGGTTAATCTGACCTACAGAAGAGCGCCACGGAAAATTTGAAAGGAATAATTGTTCGAAGGTAGACTTCAGCTGATGTTTCAAAAGGTACTATTAAGTGAGGAACCAAGGAATGTAAGGACCACGAAGAAGACTGCAGCGCACACACAGGAATTTAAGCATACATCCCGTACGTCCATACCCAAATATAAATACAGGGTGTTACAAAAAGGTACGCCCAAACTTTCAGGAAACATTCCTCACACACAAATAAAGAAAAGATGTTATGTGGACATGTGTCCGGAAACGCTTACTTTCCATGTTAGAGCTCATTTTAGTTCTTCCACCTACGCTCAATGGAGCACGTTATCATGATGTCATACGGGATACTCTACCTGTGCTGCTAGAACATGTGCCTTTACAAGTACGACACAACATGTGGTTCATGCGCGATGGAGCTCCTGCACATTTCAGTCGAAGTGTTCGTACGCTTCTCAACAACAGATTCGGTGACCGATGGATTGGTAGAGGCGAACCAATTCCATGGCCTCCACGCTCTCCTGACCTCAAGCCTCTTGATTTTCATTTATGGGGGCATTTGAAAGCTCTTGTCTACGCAACCCCGGTACCAAATGTAGAGACTCTTCGTGCTAGTATTGTGGACGGCTGTGACACAATACGCCATTCTCCAGGGGTGCATCAGCGCATCAGGGACTCCATGCGACGGAGGGTGGATGCATGTATCCTCGCTAACGGAGGACATTTTGAACATTTCCTGTAACAAAGTGTTTGAAGTCACGCTGGTACGTTCAGTTGCTGTGTGTTTCCACTCCATGATTAATGTGAGTTGAAGATAAGTAATAAAATGAGCTCTAAAATGGAAAGTAAGCGTTTCCGGACACATGTCCACATAACATGTTTTCTTTCTTTGTATGTGAGGAATATTTCCTGAAAGTTTGGTCGTACCTTTTTGTAACACCCTGTATAACGGGAAGTATAATTGCGGTACAATGAACTTCACAGCGGTTTGTAGAGTGCGGCTGCAGATGTGGATACGTATTTGAAAAATGTATTTCATGCATACGGGTAATTTCTCTTCATAGAACTCGACCTGATGCGTATGCAGTGTGATGAGCCATTTAGAAAAGGTGCCACGAAAGGGGACCATCACAGAGATTTTATGATTTTAGAGTGGTTAAAAAACAAAAACAAAATATTAAAAAATGGCTGTCAGGTAACGTTTTTTAATAAAGTTGGTAGCCTCTAGATTTATTATCGCCTGCAATGCACTGCTAGGCACGTGGAGGCGACGTTATCGTGGCCTGAAAAGCCTCTTGCATGTACCTAGAGTCATTCTACTGCAGCATTTATGTGTGCTCAATGCAATTTAATTACACCCGTCTTCCACACTGGCTGCTTCATGTCACAGAAGATAATGACTGACTGTGGTGAACTCCTAGCCGCCAAAGCAACGCGTTGCAACATATTTTACTGTACTTTTTTCTGTAGTGCTTTCCAAAGTAACACAGCTTGAAACGAAATTTTTTATTTTGGTAGGCGCCGACCACATTCAGCAAACTTAAAGAAAAGCAGATCACTCTCGGAAACACTGACGGCACCTCGTTGTCAAACAAAAGGCACGCCACTACAGTATTAATTCCCACTGAGAGGTTTCAAACTGCTCTTCACAAGCGCGTTGCTCTCTCCTATCCCCAGAGTGCTGCCGAATCCACGGCCATGCACTCGATAGGCACATACACACAACATGTACATCACAAAGAAGAAATTTCTCTTGCTTTTTGTTAACTGGAACCACAATTTCGTAATTTCACACTGCATTGCTTGATTCTAATTTTCATATTGTCAACTAATTAATCCCTGATCTATCGTCCGTATATGAAAAAATAAGCAATACGAATATCTTTAATTCATAATTAGATCAGTAAAACACGGGGACTATTTTAATTTTATCCTTGTGTAGTGAACCATCTTAACGGACAACCTGGAGAGTGTTCAAGAATGTCTTAACTAACCTTCATTGCCCAATATGGCAGTGTAGGCCTAGTAAAGACAAGGCCAAGATGGCGAGTTTAGAATAATGGATTCTTCCCTAGAGTCCGCAGGCGGATCAATACTGTATACTTTCTCTACGGCATAGTTGATTTAATAGGTCACTCCATATGGACTGGCAACGGCCTAGCTGCGGTGGATACGCCGGTTCTCGGGAGATCGCCGATGTTAAGCGCTGTCGGGCGTGGTCGTCGCTTGGATGGGTGACCTTCCAGGCCGTCATGCGCTGTTGCCATTTTTCGGGTTGCACTCAGCCTCGTGATGCCAACTGAGGAGCTACTCGACCGAATAGTAGCCGCTCCGGCCAAAGAAAACAATCATAAGGACCGGGAGAGCGGTGTTCTGACCACCCGCCCCTCCTATCCGCATCCTCAGCTGAGGATGACACGGCTGTTGGATAGACCCGATGGCCCACTTGTGGCTTGTACACGGAGTGCCATGGGGATTACGATGCTACGCTGTGTCCGAAATAATATTTATTAAAAAGCCTCCTCTAGCAGAAGGTACAAGACACATTATTAAATGAATCAAAAAATTATAGAAAGGACCTTAAATTTAACAAAGACCCAAAGAGGTTATGCAACGTAATTGACGGTCGGTCAAGTGCCGCGGCCACGTCGCAATATCCTTCTCGTCATCATCCGAGACTCAGCGCCCTCGGAAGGGGAGAGAGCTCAACACAGCTGGAGCACTTGCTGACTTAACTGCTTGCAGTCAGCAAACTGCTTTCACGCTCGCATTCCATACAGAACATGCTTTCCTGACAATCGCTACCATTTGTTAGGATTTTCGTGGTGGAACTTCTAAATAAATGGTTCAAATGGCTCTGAGCACTAGGCGACTTAACTTCTGAGGTCATCAGTCGCCTAGAACTTAGAACTAATTAAACCTAACTAACCTAAGGACATCACACACATCCATGCCCGAGGCAGGATTCGAAATAAACTTACGTGACGACAACTCAACGAATAAATACGTTAAATGTCCCTCTTAGATTCATGGTGGCGTGAGTAATGTTTTGTAAAATCTTTTTAGTGACTGAAAGGTACCTTCAGTGAGAGATTTACTTGCTTGCATGATAATTATTGTCATGAGTGATAATACCATTAATGTCTCTTTCTGCAGTTTTCGTGTTATGTACTGTGTTATATTGAAATCTCAATCAGAAAGTAGCTCCAATTCAAGTAAAGATCTCTCGGTTCACATGCCAATATTAGCAATCGTTTTCATCAAAGATAATGTTTTACCAGTGTACCAGTGTAATAGCTAACTAGGAAGACGGTCGACTGAGTATGGTACGAAATTGCAGTTAAATCAATACCTTTAGCTACTGACGGCCGTTGATATACATCAACGGGGCAGTTGAAAAAGTGTTCCCTTACCGGGACTCGAACGGGGGATCTCTTGCTTACATGGCAGACGCTCTATCCACCTGAGCCACCGAGGGCACAAACGATACTCTGACTGCAGCGCCTTATCGCTGGCACTCTCACTGTGAGACCAACATTCCCAACTTAATTTCCACACACAACATTCGTAGCATTCGTAGTGCCCCTGCCATTACACTCATTACCCGCGGCAGAGAATCCACTGAGTGCCGTAAGAGTTCAGGCAAGTCGTGTGCATCCGCACTGAAGGAGGTCATCATTCTATTACTATTATTTGCATGGCGATTTTGATGGTGTAATCTCCATTTAAATCTCTTTATTAGTTTAAAGTTTAGTATCTGACGGTAAAATATACAAGTAACACCCAGCAACGAATATCCTAAATATAAACGCTTCATCCGATTTTGTCGATCGCCATGTGTTTAGAAAGCTATTAGTGTAAACCTAAATTGGTATGAAATTACCGGCATGTAACTTGAATAATACATGAGTTATTGGAGATCGAAGTGGCCGATTACTATCGATTGCGTCAGGCCATAAGTACTCCACAGTTACACGAAAAAAGGGAAGCAGCATACTTATAAATATATTTACTCATCCTTGTCTTTGTTTATATACGATATATATATTATTCGTGAAGAAATTGGTTAAATATTTACTGTGTTTAGAAAGCACAGAGACATTAGGCTACTGGCCTACCTTTTGTTCTATTCCTCTGACACATGTTTATTTAATTTGTTTATGTATTTAATAATACGTGTTAGAGCCTGTTTACTGTTCAGGCGTAGGAATATTTATTTAATTTCAAGTTATTTAAATGTAAATCCAGTATTTGGTATGTGTTTCAATATGTTTGTGAGTGCGTGTTGGCTAGGAGACATGGAGGGAGCGCTCTAGCCACTCACAGCGCTCGTTATTAAGAGAGGCGTATGGAGGTTGTGGAGGTGCAACGTTACCCGTGAGGACACGAGGTAGTTCGGCAGTGCTCGACACGACACGGGAAGTGCTGGACGCGACGGCGCGACGGACGCGGAATCGGCAGAAGGACTTGTGTGGTCGCGAGAGATAGACATACTTCGGAGTGCCGACTTGTGAACTTGTGAGATTCCCGTGGCTTCTACAATGAAGACGTAGTACGCGTTTGGAAGTGGATTTCTAGTGAGCTTTGTTGTTGTTGATAACTAATTACGTGAAGTAGGAATCTATCGTTTCCCTGTTATTTAACTCATAATTTATTTAATTGCTGTACCATCGGCATCAGTAAGTGTTTGGCATAAATGTACCGCATTCTCAGAAGTGCTTCTACTATCGTAGTCATCCTTTAAAGTCGTTAAGATAGCTCCTGCAGGTTCTATTTAATTGCAATCTTTCATTTATAAATTTATATGTTACTTTCATAATTCGCAATCGCCGAGTGATAGAAACCTTCGACCATTCGATTCATGTGTGTTCTGTTATCGTATACTGTAGACTCAGCAGGATTTGGCCTGTAATGCGGTAACTACGTATCCCAGCCCCTAGACAACGAAACCAGCCAAAACTTTTAATACTGCACCTTTGAGTCGGAGGGTACGTATTTGAGGGCAACATCACATCCTTTCATCATTTAATGTGAAAGCCCGCAATTTGGGTCTCGTCTGGGATTTGGGTCTTGCAAAGTAGTAACTCCTTTGCTCTCTGTTATTCAGCGTACTATGTGAAGTGTAAAAACCTTTGCAAACCACTAGAGATTTCTGTTGAGTGAACCTCTCACAGAGGACAGTGTGAGATCGGTTTTTTTTCTGCAGGTAGGTTTCTGGAAATAGTGTAGTTACGCAGTAATTTTCACAACTAACACATGACATCGATAGAGGTACTAATCTATCACGTTGAAGGCAGTTTGTGTGGGGAGCTCAGAGTCTAAATAAGTTGAGTGCAGGGAACAGTAGCGGTTAGCGCGTTTAATGGACTGCGGTATCGGAGACGGTTGGAACACGCGGTAACCGGCAGCAGCTACAACTACATGAGGCGATTCCTCGAGTGACTTACGCAGACCAACAGTAGTACGACGGAAGCTTCTTCGAGTACACCAGCGCAGTCTTCACTGTCGACTTCCACTACAGCCGACGGCATCACCATGGCAAGGGTAACCATCTCAGATCATATGAGTGCCTGCACAAATAGAGCGATAGTGTTTGTTTCGGAAGTTCAGGCTCCACTTATAGATCTTGCGAATTCAAAACAGTCACCTGAAAACGGAAGTGAATGTGTTAGTCCGAAATCAGAGCGCGAAAGTGTAACTACTAGGAATTTAGGCAAGGGAAATGAATATGGGGGAGATATGATGTCTCAGCTAATGCAAACGTCCCAAGGATTCGGAAATAATTTGAATACAATGGCAAATAATATCCGTACAATTCGAACAAATATGGGTAGATTGTGAACAGATATGTGCACATTGCAAACAGTTACAGATACAATTCGGACTGATATGGGTGCAATGCGAACTGAAATAGGTTCCGCGGTGAAAGAGAAAGTTGAAAAAATATGGATAAACTTGGAAAAGCAAGTGATGATAAATTAAAATGGGTTCGAGTGGATATGTACAAAATTGCCGACGAAGTTGTGATAGTAAACTCTAAAATCGAATCAGTGGGAACAGACCTTGGGGAAAAACGGATAAAATACAGACAGAACTTGGGTGCAAGGTAAGCGCCTGTATAAAAGCGCAAGATGCTCATAAAAGCGATATAAATTTAGCAATTACTGACATTGACAATCGTGTAGGTGAGGGGGAGAAAGAATTGGGCAAAATTAAAGATAAAATAGGGTCCAGTATTACTACTTAAAAAGGATTTTAAAAAATAAATGCGACGGATGAAAAATGATTTAAATTCGTCGGCCGGAGCGTCCGAGCGGTTCTAGGCTCTACAGTCTGGAACCGCGCGACCGCTACGGTCGCAGGTTCGAATCCTGCCTCGGGCGTGGATGTGTGTGATGTCCTTAGGTTAGTTAGGTTTAAGTAGTTCTAAGTTCTAGCGGACTGATGACCACAGCAATTGAGTCCTACAGTACTCAGAGCCATTTGAACCATTTTTTGATTTAAATTCGTTAGCCTCCCAACAGGCCACGGCGGTTTTAAATATCCCTTGAGCAAATACGGGATCTGTGAGATGTTACACAGACGACGGAAAATATCACCCAGTAAATTTATTGATTGCGTCTAGGGACTCATAATTTATTTAATTGCTGTACCATCGACATCAATAAGTGTTTGGCATAAATGTATCGCATTCTCAGAAGTACTTCTACTATCGTACTCATCATTTAAAGTCGGTGAGATAGCTCCTGCAGGTTCTATTTAATTACAATCTTTCATTTATAAATTTATATGTTACATTCATAATTCGAAATTTCCGAGTGATAGAAACCTTCGATCATTCGACTCATATGTGTACTGTTATAGTATACTGTAGACTCAGCAGTATTTGGCCTGTAATGTGGCAACTACGTATCCCAGCCTCTAGACAACGAAACCAGCCAAAACTTTTAATACTGCAACGTTGAGTCGGAGGGTATATAGTTGAGGGCAACCTCACATCCTTTCATCATTTAATTTGAAAGCCCGCAACTCTTACGGGACTCGGTGGATTGTCTGCCGTAAGTAATGGGTATAATGGCAAGGACACTACGAATGTCCTGTGTGGACTATAAGTGGATAGAACGTCTGCCATGTAAGCAGGAGATCGTGGGTTTGAGTCCCGGTAAGGGCACAGATTTTCAACTGTCCCCGTTGATGTATATCAACGCCCGTCAGCAGCTAATGGTACTGATTTAATTGAAATTTCTTTCTAGAGAGCTGCACGGACACCAATGGCATCTTGATATGAGTATGAGTATGGTATGGTATGAGTCAAGTGAAGTGTCTTACGAGAACTTACGCAGTTTTCGAGTGAAAATTGAACGAACGCTCGTGGCGCTCTTGTTCAGGGTTGCTACAGCGTCTGACTGACGTCTTCTTATGATGTGAAGATTTGATGATAGCGCACTTGTGCAGCATTTTCACCGCAGGCAAAGTACATTCTTATCTCATAGTTTGTTATTAGGAATCTCCTCCTAGATAAATGCTTTAAATAATGCATCCTAGCAGATTTATAAAAGCTAATTATTAGTGTTGATTGACTTTTTGGAGCTTTTTCTAAGCCCATACGGCCTTCAGCAAGGTTATAGTTTCGCACTCTTGTTCATCCTTTGTGTTAATGGTTCGCACTACAGAGCTATTTTAAAGGTAGTTCCAGAAGATACACAGGCGCGCCAAACTTACGGGCGAAGAAAATTTCTCACGATATTTCACTGCCAAGTGACATAGCTCCATGAAACTAGGACCGTACAAAGTCAGAACTGCTGAGGTAACTTGAAAAAGAAACACAACGAGACGAACGGAAGCAACACTTTAATTCAAAGACAATAATTACTTATGAGTCGCTGCAATTCATGATGGTCCCTTGGACGTCACAAAAGGCGAGACCTAGTTCGTAATGGGGTGTGTGACCAACAGACACTCCAGTGCATGCTCTGTAACGTTCTCCCATGCCTGGCCATAAGGCTGGTGAGGAGTTATTGAGCTAGGGCGTTCCATTCCTCCACCGGCGCGTTGGTGCACATGGACGTTCAATACGTCCCCCAGACGCATCCCAGAAGTCCTAGATGGGATTTAAATCATCGCAATGGCCACAGCACTTCATTGGCCAGATATCCTCTCGTTCCAAGAGCTGCTACACCGTGGCTGTTCGATGTGGTCGTGGCATGTAAGGGAAGTCACGGCCGAAACCAACCCTGAAAAGTCACACATGAAGATAGAGTACAGTGTCAAAATAACACTGACCGGTGTGTGAACCGTGCTAAAAGATTTTGATACCGTGTTCAAATTTACGTCTTCCCACACCGTAACTCTGGACCACCAAAATGATTATGTTCGACATGCCCTCAAATGGTGAGAGCTGGGAAGACGTGATGTACTAGGGAATATTATCCAACATGGTCGTTTTGGTTGTTCATGGCATACGGTGCCGGGAGGCATAATGTTGCGTGGTCGCACTGACCTCTAAATTTTGGAACACTGTACACTCACCGATCAATGTTATAACGACACTGCACTTCTTCCCATGCGCATCTTTCCTCGAGATCTGTCCTCATCATTTCATCATCATTCATGAAAGTGGCGAGACTAGACTGAGCAAAGGTTGGGAATTTGTACGGGCGCTCATAACAGCGCAGTTGAGTGCTCCACAAACCAAACATCATCATCAACTTAAATCCCGTTGAGCACGAGTTGGATGCGTTTTGGAGAAGTATTTCATCACGTCCACACGCACCAACGACCATCCAGCAGTTGTCAGTTGCCCAACTGGAGGAATGGAACGTCGTGACACACGAGCTCCTTACCATCATTGTGACCAGCATGGGAGCACGTTACACAGAATGAATTGCCATCCGCATTGAGTGCACACTATTACGAACCACGTTCCGCCTTTTGTAATGTTCAGGTGATCATCACTGATCGTGGTGACTTCAGTGTAATTATTGTCCTTGAAAATAGGTGTTATTTCTGTACATATTGTTGTGTATCTCTTTCCATTACGTTTCGTACTATAGTACAGGAGTTCTTTCCACATAGTCCTAGTTTCATCTAGCTTTGTTACTTGACAGAGACGTAGTATGCGAAAGTGACTTTCACGCTTATATTTTCACACCAGCTTGTAACGCTTTGCAAATGCGCCGTTAAAGAAACCATGTTACTGCCTTTCCTTGCGTAAATGACTACACAGTCATTTAAATAAAATATTATGTCTATTTGAGCCAAACTGAAACGTAGACCGTTCGTATAGTTCGGTATCTTGAGAAAGTGAGGACAGTAGTGAGCATACTGAGTGTATCATTACATCATTATGTGCGTAACACGACCTTGGCGAAAATAGCAAACTGCAGAATTAACTGAAATAACGGCCAGAAAAAAACTGTGGCATCACTGCTGCCTGTTTGGCATCTGTCATACACAAAATCATATCCATAATTATTTCATATCGTTGTATCATAGCTAGCCTCAAAGGCTTGTTAAACTAGTCAACCTAATTCTGATGTTGCTAGATGAGTTTGCTAT
Organism: Schistocerca piceifrons; assembly: GCF_021461385.2. Lineage (NCBI taxonomy): Eukaryota > Metazoa > Arthropoda > Insecta > Orthoptera > Acrididae > Schistocerca > Schistocerca piceifrons. The sequence goes on from NC_060140.1 coordinate 304,577,319, forward strand.
GCCTGAAGAGTGTGGCATCACATATGCCCCTGTCACCTACGTTTTCTCCTGCCTCCAAACAATGTTTACATACTTTGCCGTATATATTTTAAGTTCATCGATGTGGACAGCCACGTGGTCGTATGAAGTTAGTTCTACAGCATGCATAATAATTAATGTTGGAAAATGACACAACTCGTTTTTACATGATAATGAGAGTGTAGGCTTTCACGAAGCTCTAACCGTTAATAATTCCAATCACGTGCACACGTCAACACTTACAGTATTCCAACCGTATTCGCTGCCTTTATAAGTTCCTCCCTTGATACCAGAGGGTGCACAGTATCAATATGAGCGGCAATATGGCGGTTTCAATTCAAATGTGTAACGCGTCCTCGTCTGCATAGGGAAAGAGAAAAGTCTCACAGCTGCTGGTCCTGGTGTGCGATAGGGTAGACAGGATGACGTATACTATGTCAGACGCTCACCCGATGTCAGTTGACGATTTTTACGAGACACTGAGGAAGATCTGCTGGCATGAGTTCTGAAAGAAACTGAAGAGACACCAGATGAGTTGGAGTGTGTGCCAGAACATCCTTCGTTGGAAAAATGTCTGTAACAACGTTGGTGGTCGTTACATCGAGCCACTGGTGTAATACATCAGTACTGTTCTGTATGTAAAATATGTTGGGTTGTTTTTTGTTTTGGAGTAACGTAAACATGGAACACAAACAATTATGCTTAAGTCATAAATGGATGTTTTCTTATATTTCCTTTCGAATTGTTACCTAATAATTGTCCTCCATCACGCCTAATTCAATACCTCAAGCAGAAATTGATGAGTAAAACATCTGAACTGAAATCATCGTATAACGGAGACAGTACGTTTCTGGACGTGGGTTCTTTTTAAAAATTTATGTACTTTCTCCCATCCACAAGTGCTATAAGATTGCAATGGGAACCTCCAAAGACCCTGTAGGTCTGTTTGCTTAATAGTCCGCATTTTATTTGGCTGAAATTTTACCCGTTTCTTACCTTAACACGAAATATACTGCTGCTTCAGTCTGTTACATGTTACAGTCTACCCTATATTTTGATCTGTTACAGCAGTTGTCCCACGCGTCGATTCGTCTTTGGATGCAATACTGACCTTTTCGTGGCAGTGGGTTATGAATAATTTCAAACACACCTTAATCACCTCGAAAAATTTAACAAGTCTGTGTCGTTCCAGTCCCTCAAACAGGGGAACACATGGACTGTACACTTCAGTTTTGAGAAGACGGCATAAAGTAAAACCCAAGAGGTTGGGGGAGAAGTGTCCTTGGAGACCAATGGGTGGTCTTTAGTGATACAGAAATTGTGCAGAATTAACGAGAACTTTGCCACATACACACTTTATGGTAAGATAACCAGTTAAATGACTTTTTTTAGTTATAATTCATCTAACTGATATGATGCAGTCTGCCATTAGATCCTCTCCTGCACCAACCTCTTCGTCGTAGAACAGGTCTTGCACCTGTATCCTCACTATTTGCTGATTGTATCCCTGCAACTCTCTCTAGTACCATGGAGGTCATTCTCTAATGTCTTAACACATGTTGCACCATCCCTCCTTTAAATTGTGTTTTTATATGTTTATTTCTTCGCCGATTCTGCGGGGAATCTCCTCATTCCTTACCGGTCCACCTGATTTTCGACGTTCTTCTGCAGCACCACACATCAAAAGGTTCGATTCTCTTCCGCTCCGGTTTCTCCATCGTCCATGAACCATTACCATACAATGCTCTACTCCAAACGTACTTTCTCAGAAATTTCTTCTTGAAAATATGGGCTATTTTGGTACCAGCAGACCTCTCTTGGCCAGGAATGTCATTTTTGCAGTGCGAGTCAGCTTTTATGCTCTCCTTCCTTCGTCCGTCATGGGTTATTTTGCTTCCAATGTGGGATAACCTCCTTTGCTCCGTGACCACCAATTCTGATCTTAAGCTTCTCGCTACTCTCATTTCTGCTGCTTCTCATGACTCTAGTCTCTTCCCAGTTTAGTTTCAAACCGTATTCTGTAGTCATTAGAGTGTTCACTCCATCCAACATATTTTACAATTCTTCCTCGCTTCCACTAAGGACAGCAATCTCATCAGCAGATCCTATCATTGATACGCTTTCACCGTGAATTTTAATTCCGCTGTTGAATCGTTCTTTATTCCTGTCATCGCGGTACTCTTTCACCGTGAATTTTAATTCCGCTGATGAATCGTTCTTTATTTCTGTCATCACTTCTTTACTGTAGAGTCGAACAATACGGGTGAAATACTGTGTCGCCATCAAACACCATTTTTAATCCGAGCACTTCATTCTTTGACTTCCAGCCCTATGGTTCCCTCTAGTTTCTTGTACATATTTTATATTATCCGTCTTTCCCTACAGCTTATTTCTATTTTACTTAGCTTTCTAACATCTTGCTTCGCCGAACGCTTTTTCTGGATTAAAAAATCCTACGAACGTGTCTCGATTTTTATTTAGTCTTGCTTCCATTATCAAGCGCAAACGACAGAACTTTTTAAAACCAAACTGATCGTCATTTAATAGAACCTAAATATTCTTTTCCATTCTTCTGCATATAATTCTAGTAAGGAACTTGGATGCTGAGCTGTGATGCTGATTGTGCGATAATTCTCGCACTCTTGTGGATTTGCTGTCTTCGCAATTGCGTGGACGATAATTTCTGTAAGTCTCATGGTACGTCGTCAGCCTTATAGATTCTAGGCACCAACTTGAATATTCATTTGGTTGCCACTTCCCCCAATGGTTTTATTATACCAATATTTTGCTTAAGGAAGAATAATGTTTTTGCTTTTTCTCTTGTTACATTTACACATCTGACACGTGGAGAACGTTGAAGGCTGCTCTTGGTGCAGAGCGGTCTTTACGATGTCACCGGATTCGGTACTCGCCTGTTCGCAGCCGTTCAGCTCAACAAGAATCGCTGCGGCGATTATGATCATATAGTGAAGTATTTGAAAGACTAATGAATGTAGTTAATGGTTTCAATATTGAATGCAGTCTTTTTATGACTAAGCTAGAGTCAGTAAGAATTGAGTCGTATAATGTGTCGCATATTGCTGCATATATCTGGTAAAAAATAAAATTAATGTTTGTGGAAATAAATAACAACAATTATTCAGTTAAATGTTTGGACAGCAAGTCGAATATAATGGTTCGGGGGCCGTGACTCTAATTATTACTTGGAAATAAGAAACAGGAACAGTTGCAATTTCATTTTCGGTCACACCGATCATTTTCCTAGTCTAGTAGATAGCTGAAACCGGTCTTGGTGTTTGAAAATAGCAGATAATCCCGGTATTTGTTTCCGAGTAATTATTGAGATATCTGTATTTCCTGGTGTCTCTGCGAAGAACTTTATTTTCACTTCTACCTATTGTGGAAGTTTTACCAGATAATTACAAATGTTGAAATATGTCTTAGCTGTCACAAGCGATATAAAAGAGAAGTTATAGCTTTAGTTTTAAAATGCGTCGCCGACGTGGACTTGCAAAATCATAATTTGCTGTAACAGGTAAGATCTTAAGACATAAACTGTATGTGAATGTATGGTATCTACTCTGATTACTGAAAACTAACCCTAAAATGTATATATACGTGCTAAACTTTTAATTTCATATACTGTATGACTGCAAGGGTAATAATCAGTTATTCACAGGTTTTGATAAAGTGTCGTCTTTCGTTGTCAAAAAAAAGGCATACAGCGAATGTACACGCCTCGCCAACTCTTATAATTATGAATATCAAGAGACATTAAAACACACGTTAACAATGGACGAAATGCAATACAAAGAGAAATTATTGGAAGCAAAAACATCTAGGTAGGCCATAAAACGTATCGAATTAACGATTGCGCGTTATGTAAGTTAAGATTCACGAAAGTCAAGTAATCGAAATTCTGCGATCACAGCGCGGCCAGAATCCTTTCGTCTTTTGTCCTAAATCCAACCAATGTCGGATCGGAACTGGTACGGTAAATGTACAACGTTCGCAAAGAACCAACCCTACCCTTATACACGGTGATTCACGAAGATATGCAAATATTTTAATATGTTATGCTACAAGTGAAACTAAAGAAAAATGTTTGTATGAACATAGGTCAGCAAATGTTTAGTTAAGGAGTTACGGCTAATAAAAGATTTTGCGAGAAATTTAGCAACATGGGTAATATCAAGCCACCGCAAAACTGTACGAGTTAAAGTGAATCACGATTTCCATTTAATTTGTTGTTTTTGTCTGACGAATCTAATAAAACATGTCCTAGACGTGTATCTGCAGTAGTTTTCTAGAACATTCAAAGGAGCAAAGGAGAAATTTCATAAAATGTTTAATTTATTTATTACTTGGCCCAATTTGTTATTTTAAATTCCAGACAACTGGACAAAGTTTTGACCAGAAGTTGTAGAGAATTTAATTTTGATAAAAAGATGGTAATAACACTAACTGAAACTGTATGAATGTGTCAGGTGATCTGCCTTTATTAATACCACAGCACACGTGAATTCAAGTTAAAACGAAAAAAACCTCAGTGTTAAGGACGTTGTACAATGTGCGTACAATTTTACAATACATTTACAATAAATGTTCGAAAATTTCTCCACTGAGATCAATGCATTTAGCTGCAAGTGTATGAAAGGATTTTCTTACTCGTTTCAGTATCGCAGGGTTGTTCTTGACTTCGTCTATTGCATTCATAATACGAGCAAGTAATGCCTCACGTGTATTGACTTTGTCCACGTATACTATGTCCTTCATCCATCCCCATACACAAAAATCCATGACAAATCCATTTCTGGGGAAAATGTTCATTCAAATGTGTAGTAACGGCGTTGGTGAAATGTGGAGGCGCGCTGTCATGTCGAAAATACATTTGCAATCGCTTTCCTTCTCTGGATGTTCTGGTAAACTACTGCAGATAAACGTCGGGAGTCATGTTTTATTAGATTCATCCGACCAGTAACAACAAAATAAATGGAAATCGTGCTTTATTTTAACTCCGTACTGTTTTGCCATGGCTTCATACTAGGGAAGTTGCTAAAGTTCACGCAAAATCTTTTATTAGCCGTAACTCCATAACTAAACATTTGCGGACCAAATTTACGTGAACTTTTTTCTTTAATTTCACGCGTAGAATAACAGATTAAAATATTTGCATATCTTCGTGAATCAACGTGTATATGCGATTATTACAATCGGTCGCAACTCCTAAAAGCATTTTAACGCTACTGCCAGCACCTCCGGGTAGGAAAACTCCTTCTGCCTACGCCCATCGCATGGACCAAGGTGATATTGTTCCCCACAGTACTTGCGCATCGTTTATCCGAGGCGTTACGTGGTTGTCAACCCAGTACTCACCCAGGCTGCTCGATGCGCCGGACCCCGTCGTTCATCAGTAATGCTGAATCGATCTGGGGCCCACCCACCTCCCCGTTTCCCGGAAATAGGCATTTTAATGTGCTCCGCTATACGCGTGGGTGCTAATATGCCCAGGATACTGATCTGTTTTGGACTGATAACTCAAATAAAAGGAATGATAAAAATCCTTTCGTATAACATTTATAAAAGCAATGTAAGTTTTGTTACCCACAGTTTGCAGCATAGCCCGTCCGGAATACCTTCTCCCTGCAGTCTGGAGTCTACCTACCTGTACGCGCGACCGGAAGTTTTCGTCATAGTACCTGACCAACTTTTCAAAGACGCAAGGGTTTCGTTTACTTGTAGAGTTTCCAGCTTGATGAATATCCAAGCTGAGAAAGTACCTTTGCTTCATCAGGTATTTCGTCTGTTGAAGGCTGATAAAGCACTAGAAGACAGTGTGACGAATATTTATAAGAATAGATATTGGCAACGTAGCCAAATTTCAATGTGAACGTCGTACATAACAACAGCTGAGTGAAATATTCCAAACATAATATCACGTTGTAACCAGAGTCAAGTCCAAATCCGAAGGCAGGATCTTCGATTAAGTGCAATATTCAGCACTGAAAACATGTTTAGTGCTCACACCAATATAGAGATTGAACGGCTCTAAATTCCTGGACAGAGTGTGCTATTATTTCTACAAACACCGATTACTCCATGATATACAATTAATAAAAACATAAGACATTTCTAGAAACTTCCAGAAAATCTTCTACAAGTATGAACACTACGTGATCAAAAGTATCAGGAGCCCCACAGAAACATCCGTTTTTTAATATTAGGTGCATTGTGCTGCCACCTTCTGCCAGGTACCCCATGTCAGCGACTTCAGTGGTCATTAGACATCGTAAGATAGCAGAATATGGCGCTCCGTGGAACTCACGGACTTCTAACGTTGTCAGGTGATTGTCACTTGTGTCATCAGTCTGCACACGAGATTTCTATGCATACGAGATTTCTACACTCTTAAACATCCCTAGGTCCACTGTTTCCGATGTGATAGTGAAGTGGAAACGTGAAGGGACACGTACAGCACAAAAGCGTACAGGCCGACCTCGTCTGTTGACTGACAGCGACCGCCGACAGTTGAAGAGGGTCGTAAAGTGTAGTGGGCAGACATTCATCCAGACCATCACATAGATATTCCATACTGCATCAGGATCCAGTGCAAGTACTAGGTCAGCTAGGCGGGAGATGAGAGAACTTGGATTTCATGGTCGAGCTGCTGCTTATAAGCCACACATCACGCCAGTAAATGCCAAACAAAGCCTCGCTTGTTGGAAGGAGTGTAAACATTGGACGATTGAACAGTGGAAAAATGTTGTGTGGAGTGACGAATCACGGTATAGAATGTGGCGATCTGATGGCAGGGTGTAGGTATGGCGAATGCCCGGTGAACGTCATCTACCAGCGTGTGTAGTGCCAACAGTTAAATACGGAGGCGGTGGTGTTACGGTGTGGTCGTGTTTCTCATGGAGGGGGCTTGCACCCCTGGTCGTTTTCCGTGACACTATAAAAGCACAGGCTTACATTGCTGATTTAAGCCCCTTTTAGTTTCCCACTACTGAACAGCAATTTTAGGATGGCGATTGCATCTTTCAACAAGATCGAGCACCTGTTCATAATACATGGCCTGTTGCGGAATGGTTAGCGACAGTAACATCCCTGTAATGGACTGTCCTGTACAGAGTCCTTACCTGAATCCTGTAGATACTTTTGGGATGGTTTAGAAACCCGACTTCGTGCCATGCCTCACCGACTGACATCGATGCCTCTCCTCAGTGCAGTACTCCGTGAAGAATGCGCTGCCATTCCCAAGAAACCTTCCCGCACCTGATTAAACGTATGCCTCGAGAGTGAAAGATGTCATCAAGGCTAAGGGTGGGCCAACACCATATTGAATTCCAGCATTACCGATGGAGGGCGCATCGAACTTGTAAGTAATATTAAGCCGGGTGTCCGGATACTTTTGATCACATAGTGTACACTGGTGTGCGTGCATAACTGAAGGAAGGAAGTAACTTTTGCTTGATGTGTCACTGCCAAGCAACATAGTTCCCAGTTCAATGAAACTTGTGACATAAATAGAAAGAACTGCTACAGTATCGTACAGCTATTGAAAGAAACAGACCATGAGACGAACAGAAAAGATACTTTTCTTGAATGGCAGTAACTACATTGAGGTCCCCGCGATTCATGATGGTCTTCTTGACATTACAAAAGGCGGCGCGTGGTTCACAATAGTTTGATCATCACGGACGAAAATACATGCTCTGCAACATGCACCCATGCTAGCCACTGGTAATGAATTACTGTGGGAGGGCGTTGCATTCCTCTACCATCGCGGCCGACAAATCCTGTATAGCCATCGGAGCATGCGTACGTGTAGTACTATGTCCCCCAATACATCCACACGTGCTCGATGGGCTTAAGTCGGGCACGTCAGTCCATTTGCCGAATATCCTCTAGTTCCATGTGACCACGCATTTTCGTCAATAGAAACTAAGTCAGACCCGAATGCACCCGTGAAAAGACGCATATGAGGAAGAAGTGTAGAGTCACAATAACGTTCAACGGCGGTGTACTAGGTTCATACTTGTAGTAGTTGGAGATCAAGTGCAGTACGTGCATGCGACATTATGCCTCCCCGCACCTGCTCCACCAAAACGATCATGTTCGACTGTCCTAGGAGTACCCTCATATGGCGAGAGGTGGAAGCACGTAATGCTCCCAGATGGTCCAGGTGTTCTGGTCTGTGTATGTGTGTGAGCGGAGAAAGCGGGGGGCGCGTAATGTTGCATGTCTCCAAACCTTCGAGCGTGGTACACTCACTGGGCAACGTTATTACGAAAAATCCTTTAAAATGGTTCAAATGGCTCTGAGCACTATGGGACTTAACTTCTGAGGTCATCAGTCCCCTAGAACTTAGAACTACTTAAACCTAACTAACCTAAGGACATCACACATATCCATGCCCGAGGAAGGAAGCACTATGGGACTCAACTTCTGAGGTCATCAGTCCCCTAGAACTTAGAACTACTTAAATCTAACTAACCTAAGGACATCACACACATCCATGCCCGAGGCAGGATTCGAACCTGCGACCGTAGCGGTCGCGCGGTTCCAGACTGTAGCGCCTAGAACCGCTCGGCTACTCTGGCCGGCGAAAGTCCTTTGGCATGTGTTTCTTTTCAGGGGTGTATTCGGCACTGACTTCATTTTTATAGATGACAATACGTGATCGCGTTGAACAGTGCATGTTGAGAAATTCTTGGAATAAGAGGATATTTAGGACTGGACTGATCTGATATGCAGATTTAAATCCCACCGGGCACGTGTGGGATACGTTGCGGAGAGGTAAGGAAGCACATCCGCAAGCCCGACGACCATCCAGCATTACTTTACTTATCTTGAGAAGTAAGGGGTGGTCCTGAATAATTACTTGACAGAGGTGAACTTGTTAGCCAAAATCGTTTGTAAACAACCTTCACTGTCGATTATAGGTTTCGGTAAGCATAGTTACCATCTTCAGCACTGGATAAAGTGCTATTACATGTCTCCTATACCAAGTGTAAAAGTACTATTTCTAAACCATTGCCAAGTTTCCATCGTTCTTCTGGCCCTTCAAATACCTGGTAATGGCTCAGAAAGAGTAGTTGTGCAACTGGTACAGACTTCACTAAGATGTTCACCTTCTCTCCTGTGACCATCCAGAGTTGTCGACAGCTCTCATGGAGGACTGGAATAATTCTATTCCAATCTTCTGTCCTTTGTGGGAGCGCGCTACAGAGCACGTATCAGCGTTCGAGTTCATCAGATACTTTGTTGTGTAGCATGCCCCGCAAGTTGCACTGTGCAGGGGACTAGTAAGAACCGCGGTGATTGTGTGATTTATGTTCATCTCATTATGTATTTCTTTCAGTTAACTTCTATAGCAGACTATATTATACTATACGAAACTGTACTACACAGTAACAGATATTTCTGTGTATGGTCCAAGTTTCATAGATCTACGCCACTTGGCAGTGACACATCACGCGAAAGTCACTTTCGTCGATGAGTTATGCACAGCATTGTATATGGAGAAATATTGTAGACGAGCAAGAGGATCAAGGTGTGTGAGTTGAATTAGTGGGCACAGGACTGCAGTATGAGTGGAATGGTGGAGGGAGTAGGAGTAGGGTGAGCTGCTCCCAGCTGGAACCGATCGATACTCCTGACTAATCTGTGGCAGAGGCAAGTTGGGCGCGGCTCACTGCCGACGATACGTCCAGCGAGCGACCGGTGCACGGCGGCCTGACTGTGGTCACCCCTCGCTCTCTCCACTCCGGGGCGCTAATCCGGCTGTCAGCAAGAGCGATCGCGGCGCCGCTATCTGACGCTCGGGAACAGAAGGGGTAGCGGTGGCGCGCCCCCCACCTCCGGATTTGCGGCGGCCGGATACTTATCCCGGGTTGTCTGCGAGGATTCCGCTGGTGTGGCGGGAAAACTGGAGGAGTGTGAGCGCCGCGCTGCTAACAGCACGCCGGGATGAGGGGGATCCCCGAAATCCCGGGGCCCGGCCGGCCGGCCAGCCGATAGCATTAGAATTCATAGCCACTCGCGGACACTCAATCTGCGGCGCCTCCGCCGGTGACCGATATATGTGGGCGTGGCGCGCGTGCCACCGCGCCGGTCTTCTTCAATCCGCACCCTCGCCTCCCACCCCTCATCCTCCCTTCCCTCCCCTACTTTCCCCTCTGCGCCGTTCTCACCGACCGGCATCCGGTTCCTCTTCCCGGCACATCCTACACGCTCGTAAAGGGAGACGTCGGCCGATAAGGACAGTTTAGGGAAGAAACTGGAGCGCCGCTAGAGTGATAAGGCGCATACATCACGCCTGCAGCTGCGCCTGCGCCGCGCCTGGCTGGGCAGGCCACCCGCGTAGCACAAGTGCTGCTGCTCCCATCCGCCTGTGAAATATCTTGTGCACTTTGCTCTGTTCAGAATTTTCACACAATCCTGCGTAGTTCACAGACTTTCCGTTTGCTTTCTGCAGTATTAGATTTATGGTAAACTTTCACGAGAAACTGCGAGCTGCTTGTGTTTTGTTCATATGCTCAATTCTTTCTTCGAATCTGTGGTGCAAATAGTCCTTCAGATTGTTACATATATCTACATCGAACTTGTTATTCGATGTGATATCATTCTAGTGGAATATGTTGTCCTCAAACATCTTTCCAATGTGCATGTTTGACCCCAAAAATTCGAACTCCGCGACACCTACATCTGTACAGCGCAAGCACACTTTTCCTCCTTCACACTTAGTTTCTGGATGTTATGCTGGAAGTAAATCGATCGAGGTGGCGCAGTTATAAGACACTGGAATCTTAGTTGGGAGAATTGTGGCTCAGCTCTGTTGTTACGGCAGTCATCCAGTGCTGTGATGAGACCTCTGAATTTTTAGTTTCTCCAAAGGTGGGTACGTAACTGGCAATGTCAGTATCACCAAAATTCAGCCGTACATTCAAGTCGCATGTTAAACAGTTTAACTCATGAAGTCAGAATGTGAATAAAACAAAGTTCAAACAAATTGATTACTTCTGATTCTAGTCCAAAGTCGGAGAGTTAACGGATCACTTAAGCGCGACGTCCTAACTTAGAGTCAAACAATCACCTAGAGGGGAAAGCAAAAACCAACAGGTACATCTGTTACTCTGTATGGTCGAACCATGACTTCTCTATTGACCTCAGCTTGGCTACTCAGTGAAATCGTCGTTTCCCTCTGAAGTGGCGTGTTATGTAGTGGGACGCGAAATTGAAGCGTCACCTCTCCACCAGTGTCAGCCCAGTTTGCAGGTGAATATAGGTTTAATTCAGTTTTTTGTTTATATATTTTTGTAATATTTGTAATGGTTGTGAATTGTCTAAAGTTTGTATTTATTTTTTATGTTTCATGTACGGAGAGGGCGGCGCAACGAACGGAGAAAGCATCTTCGTTGCCGGGACCAGAGAGAAAATTGCTGGCCACTATTGGTCGCGGGGCGACAGCCAAAGAGCAACAGAAGATCCTGAAACCGAGTTGTTGCGTCGTGCTTCTAAAAACTGAAAAATTGTGATTTTTTAATGTTTTGTACAACAATGACGTCATAGAAAGTTTAATCATGTTTAAATGTTCAGTCCTATCTAGTCAAGGCTCAGGTTCACGTCTATATGTGTGAAGATAATAAAGTAGTGTATACTACTATACGTGTTCCGAGAATTTATTTATGAAGAATTATGTGAATGAATTAATAATCTATTTGACAAGATCATTAATTTTGACAACGTTCATCGCGAGTTTGAGTCTTGAAAGTTTATGCAATGTGGTTCTAATATTTATTAAATCAGATAACTTGCGTTAATATAACTTCTGAGAAGAAACAAATCGATATCTAAATTGAGAAAAAGTTTGCGCAAACCAATAGGACTGAGTGACGTAATTCTGGGCATACGACTCAAATGATGATGTTTTAATTACAGTTTCGTTCAGAACCATTCAGAGACAATTTAAAAAAAAGTTTAAATAATTTTAAGTGTGTTGTAACTGACGTAGGTGACGAAGTCTGCACATGGTCATATGTCCAAAGAAAATCATTTATACACAACTTACGTCGTTACACTACACCGTGGTGACCTTATAAACAGGAATTGTGTGCAACTAAGGCACACAGGTACGAAACAATTAAAACATCAAGAGTCCTTAGGAAGTCAACGAGAGTCTTCTTGGAGCCTTAACCAGCCAGCGACGACTTCGCGGATGTGGGCATCTGACGGAGCGCAGCCAAGCAGTACGATCACGCAGTTATTCCACGAGAAGGCGCATCTGTTCTCCCTAAACTAACAGGCCCAGTACGTCAGCTGGGGGGGGGGGGGGGGGCGTTCCTCCGGCTGGTATTAGGAGGTGTTGCTGAGGGCTTCGACTGTCAACGGTGCGGCCGGGCGTGGTTGTAGCCAGTGACGTCTCCGGTGTTCGACTCAGCGTCCTGCCGGTTGCGGAAGCGGGGTCGCAGCATCTCAGCGGCTGCATCGACGGCTGTTACTTCTGCAGCTCATAGCAGCACACTGATCACCGAGAACTACAAACTACAATATCTGTGTCCGGTGAGTCTGTTTCAAGTCGGAAGTGGAGTGTTGTACATAGGGTGTGTGCTTTTACAGGGTTGTTGATTACAAGTCTGCGTGTGTAACTAGTTAATATCTTACAATAATGTCGGGAAGTGAAATGTCAGACGGAGAGCAATCTATGTCCGATAGGAGCATGAGATCCCTTTTCGGGGCGATCTCTAAATTAAAACAGTCTAACGAAGAATCTATTGCTAGATTAAAAGAGGGACTAAAACAGGAATTAAAACAGTCTAACGAAGAATCTACTGCTAGATTAAAAGAGGAACTAAAACAGGAATTAAAACAGTGTGACGAAGAATCTACTGCTAGATTAAAACAGTCTAACGAGGAATCTACGGCTAGATTAAAAGAGGAACTTAAAGGGGAGCTAACAAAATCGACAGACAGGTTACAGGAATATCTTAATGAAACCAGTCGAGAATTAAGTGATAAAATAGAGGCTTCTAAAGTTGAAATGCAGGAAAAACTAGTAGGACTTAGTAATAAGATTGCTGATAATTGTAAAAGGTTAGAAGAACATATCCAGGAATCGCGTGAGGAAAAATCTCTCATGCGATATGATATTACTGACTTAACCGAGAGACTAGATAATGTCAATATCATAGTTGTAAACGAAATAGAGAAAAATAACGACAAGTTACGAGATGAATTTTCTATGCAAACAGAAACTGTTCGTCGAGAATTATTAGAATCTATTAAAGAGGTCTCTACCAAACCTGTAGAGATTTCTTCAATAGATAATGTAGAATTAGAGACATTAACTCATCAAGTAGAAAAAGATCATACTGAAATAGAAATCATGAAATTTTTAATTACTCGAATGATGATGTTTTAATTACAGTTTCGTTCAAGAACCATTCAGAGACAATTTAAAAAGAGTTTAAATAATTTTAAGTGTGTTATAACTGACGTGGGTGACGAAGTCTGCACGTGGTCATATGTCCAAAGAAAATCATTTATACACAACTTACGTCGTTACACTACACCCATAAGCTCAGTTTTTCAGGTTTTAACCGAAAATAAAACTTCTTCTATATACAATATTTAACTGTTAATATTATACATTTTTTCTCACATTTCAGTAATCTAAATTCCTTGCTCTTAGATAGATTCAATCCTTTTATGACGATATTGTTGTGACTATTTGTCATTTACTTTTAATTGTGCTATTATGGTAATTCATAACCGAATATATGGAGATTAGTCCTTTTCATTTAATAGTTGCTAGTAAATAATAATTTAGTACGTTCTTTAACGTTGTTACATTAGGACAGAGCGTTCAAATTGTGATAGGTTAGTTTCAGTTTTATTCATTTACTAGAGTTATTCTTTCCACTAATGTATATTAAAAATAAGTTTCTCACAATAACTAATAGTACTATTTACTTTACGTCGTTCTTTTCCCTAATGCCTTATTTATGCCTGAGGTCAAGAAGAAATCAAGCAAAACTTTCTTTAGAATCTCGGCACTGCTTCCTTTACCTTCGGACACTTTGTTGGGTAGTGGCAATTTATTTAGGAGAAACAAGCGAGAGAGCCGCGTTTGGTGTGTTCTATATTAACACTATTACAAATCTCTGTTAAAGGCACTCTGCTATGTTCTCGTGAGCCATACAGCTCTGAACGCCCATGGTCCCTAAAATTATTAACCGTCCCCTTTGGTTCCTACTATCCGAGGAAATATAAAATATACAAAATTCTTTCTGACCCAATAACAAAATTTCTTCCATACAAATCCCCTTTTAGTTATCTTTCTCTTGGTGAAGTACCGGTAGATAATTGTAGAACACTTGTTTAAACTTCCTGTTATTTCTTTAAAATAACACGTAACTATCACGAAAAACTTCACATGAATAAACTATGAACGCTCTTCCGTATGTAACATATACTAAATATTAACTTATTTAGGAATGAAGGGTTTCATTTGATCGACACTATGTAATCCTTTAATTACACTTACTGAAGGTTCAATAAGAAGTAACGCTTTGGGATGTACATTCTTATGTACAACATACGGACCTTCAAAGATAAAGAAGAATTTTCTACATTCCTTATTGATCTTCGAACTTTTAGGATGAGATCGTACTAATACAAGGTCTTCCTTTTCTCGTTCGGATGGACAATTCGTAGAATAACATTTTTCTTTCCTTTATATAATACGGTAACCTACTAATTAGGACTCGTATTAGCTGACTTTCAATAATTGGTTCTTCAATTAATTTAGCATGGTTTAGATGCCATTCGAAATAATTCCTATAACCTCCCCTCCGTTTAGAATATGGAGGAGGGTCTAACAACTCTAAAGTTAAGTGTTGTTGTTTTCCTCTTGACCAATAATTTTGTTTAAACTCCTTAACAAAATCATCCCAGTCCCTAAATTCAGTTCTATGCAGTACTGCCCATTCCACAGCTTCTGCTTCTAAATGTCCTATTACAAATTGAATCCGTTTTTCATTACTCCATTTAAGAGATAATGAAGTTTCAAAAGCTTTTATAAAGATTATAGGGTGAAGTTCGCCTCCTGGTTTAAATACAGGAAATCGACTTGCTTCATTTGAATTTGTCGTTATATCATCCAAACATTCTGCGAGAGACATAGTTGGATTTTGTTTAGATTGCAGAGACGGAGTTGCGTCGGATTTGCTTGCCATGATTTCTTTATTTGTATTGTTGTCGTCCGAGCTAGCAAACACGATGCGACTGTTGTCTCTGATTACGTTATTGCTTCTACTACTTGAAATGTTTTCATTATTATCTAATTCCGATAACCGTTTAGTAATTTCCTGCATTCGCATTTCTGTATTGGATACGCGGTTAGCTAATATCGATTCTTCACTGTGTTCACGATGTGAACGCGCTGTACCTTCGTCAATGTTATTATCTTTGGAAGTCTCAAGGTTACTACATATTTCGGTAATTAAAAATTTCATTTTTTCTATTTCAGTATGATCTTTTTCTACTTGATGAGTTAATGTCTCTAATTCTACATTATCTATTGAAGAAATCTCTACAGGTTTGGTAGAGACCTCTTTAATAGATTCTAATAATTCTCTAAAAACAGTTTCTGTTTGCATAGAAAATTCATCTCGTAACTTGTCGTTATTTTTCTCTTATTCATTTACAACTAAGATATTGGCATTATCTTGTCTCTCGGTTAAGTCGGTAATATCATTTCGCATGCGAGATTTTTCCTCACGCGATTCCTGGATTTGTTCTTCTAACCTTTTACAATTATCAGCAATCTTATTACTAAGTCCTACTAGTTTTTCCTGCATTTCAACTTTAGAAGCCTCTATTTTATCACTTAATTCTCGACTGGTTTCATTAAGATATTCCTGTAACCTGTCTGTCGATTTTGTTAGCTCCCCTTTAAGTTCCTCTTTTAATCTAGCCGTAGATTCCTCGTTAGACTGTTTTAATCTAGCAGTAGATTCTTCGTCACACTGTTTTAATTCCTGTTTTAGTTCCTCTTTTAATCTAGCAGTAGATTCTTCGTTAGACTGTTTTAATTCCTGTTTTAGTCCCTCTTTTAACCTAGCAATAGATTCTTCGTTAGACTGTTTTAATTTAGCGATCGCCCTAAAAAGGGATCTCATGCTCCTATTGGACATAGATTGCTCTCCGTGTGACATTTCACTTCCCGACATTATTGTAAGATATTAACTAGTTACACACGCAGACTTGTAATCAACAACCCTGTAAAAGCACACTCCCTATGTACATCACTCCACTTCCGACTTGAAACAGACTCACCGGACACAAATATTGTAGTTTGTAGTTCTCGGTGATCAGTGTGCTGCTATGGGCTGCAGAAGTAACAGCCGTCGATGCAGCCGCTGAGATGCTGCGACCCCGCTTCCGCAACCGGCATGACTCTGAGTCGAACACCGGAGACGTCACTGGCTGCAACCACGCCCGGCCGCACCGTAGACAGGCGAAGCCCTCAGCAACACCTCCTAATACCAGCCGGAGGAACGCCCTCCCCCCCCCCCCCCCAGCTGACGTACTGGGCCTGTTAGTTTAGGGAGGAAAAGGTTGTCGGGGTTTGCAGCGTTCAGCTGCTGCCCAACAGATGCGCCTTCTCGTGGAATAACTGCGTGATCGTACTGCTTGGCTGCGCTCCGTCAGATGCCCACACCCGCGAGGTCGCCGCTGGCTGGTTAAGGCTCCAAGAAGACTCTCGTTGACTTCCTAAGGACTCTTGATGTTTTAATTGTTTCGTACCTGTGTGCCTTAGTTGCACACAATTCCTGTTTATAAGGTCACCACGGTGTAGTGTAACGACGTAAGTTGTGTATAAATGATTTTCTTTGGACATATGTCCATGAGCAGACTTCGTCACCTACGTCAGTTACAACACACTTAAAACTATTTAAACACTTTTTAAATTGTCTCTGAATGGTTCTGAACGAAACTGTAATTAAAACATCATCATTTGAGTCGTATGCGCAGAATTACGTCACTCAGTCCTATTGGTTTGCGCAAACTTTTTCTCAATTTAGATGTCGATTTGTTTCTTCTCAGAAGTTATATTAACGCAAGTTATCTGATTTAATAAATATTAGAACCACATTGCATAAACTTTCAAGACTCAATCTCGCGATGAACGTTGTCAAAATTAATGATCTTGTCAAATAGATTATTAATTCATTCACATAATTCTTCATAAATAAATTCTCGGAACACGTATAGTAGTATACACTACTTTATTATCTTTATACATATAGACGTGAACCTGAGCCTTGACAAGTTAGGACTGAACATTTACACATGATTAAACTTTCTATGACGTCATTGTTGTACAAAACATTAAAAAAATCACAATTTTTCAATTTTTAGAAGCACGACGCAACAACTCGGTTTCAGGATCTTCTGTTGCTCTTTGGCTGTCGCCCCGCGACCAATAGTGGCCAGCAATTTTCTCTCTGGTCCCGGCAACGAAGATGCTTTCTCCATTCGTTGCGCCGCCCTCTCCGTACATGAAACATAAAAAATAAATACAAACTTTAGTCAATGCACGACCATTACAAATATTACAAAAATACATAAACAAAAAACTAAATTAAACCTATATTCACCTGAAAACTGGGCTGACACTGGTGGAGGGGTGACGCTTCAATTTCGCGTCCCACTACAGTTACCAGAACTTGTTCCAAAATCGGAACTGTTCACATTTTTGATTTCCTTTCCTCTGCGTGTGTCGTGTGGTTTGACGTTCCTTCACCACAGATGACCTCTGCCTCATCGTGTCGGGATACGGAAGATATTTTTAGTTCTTCTTCTCTTTCGGGAGGTTGTAGAGGGTTTCTGGGTTCTTTAACCCACCATCATTGGTTTGTAATGACCGGAGCACTGATTTCGCAGAATAAGCGTGCACCGGGTTTAGTAGCAGTGCCAAGCCGTCGGCTCTGCCACTTCAATCTCTTCAGCATTGAATTAGTTGGTAAATGGTTTGAGAATGCTTCCAAATCGTTTCATCAATGGCGTCTATGTGGATTTCGGCGTCGAAGTCCATATTCTAGCATAGCGGTAGTTACGCAGTGCCCTGCGAAGGCAGGTTTTCTGCAGTGCCGATATTTTTTGCTCAGTGTGGGGCCGGCTGGCCCCCACACCGAGGTACCCTAGAGAATCTTCACCAAAACTATGGCCGGATAGGGTTTGCATTTGATAGGATTACCTAAATAGGGCGCTGTTGAACGAAGGCATCGTCTCGGTGTAGTTGTGCCTTGATCCATAGATCCTCGACATGGGTGTAAAAGAAGTACTGCTTGTGAAAGAGAATACAGAGTTAACGAAACAATGGGCTCCCCAGCATCTCATTATGTGGAACCTTAGGGTTTTCTGTCCTTGGGGCGTTATACATGCCCCTCGGACGATGAAGTGGGTACGTGACCTCCCGCTTCAACGTCCCTAGCCAGGTCAGATCCTTGTTTTTATTTTTTCACACACATTTACACAACATACACTAAATTGAATCGTTACATAGTGTGGCACAATCATCTGAACATAAGTTTCACAACTTATAAAATTTCATTTTCATTGTTGAGTTTCTTTCCGTCGCATCGCCACACTGACGCTGCGTGTGCACCAAGCCATGCGAACTGCTAACATGGCCCGGTTCGAAGCCAGTTTCTTCTTCTCAGGCACCATGGCGCGGCTGCTACAGCATCATATCTTATAAGGCAGCGAGTACGATCCGATAACCCGTGCTCGTCTGGTGACTTGCGTTGTCCAGTGGCTGTTATCCTGGTAGACTGCACTAATAAATCGGTACAATATACTGTAAGACGGTCCGTTTCACCACTGTCGCTTAGTCTGCAACAATTAATTTACTCTTCTCTCATGCACATACATGACACTAAATGTTCGTTGTTTTTATCATGGCACATTGTTTGCGCACTTAATTGATAATGTTCGTATTTAGTCTGATTAAGCTTTTGTCACTTCACACGTGTCTTATCGGACTATTAACCAGTACAGCTTTTAAACACTGTCACTATTATATTAGCAATGTTTATCATTGCAATGCCTTTCCCCCTTTTATTTCTCTCGCTTTTCTCACAATAAAGCGATCTTTTTCCCTTTTTGAAGGCTGCTGTACCAACCAGGAGAGCCATCTCGGCTTCTTCATCACAGTGGTCTGCTGAACGTGGACGTATCTGTCAGTCTGTAAGAGGGACGAAGACGTATTACAAACGAAGTGTCATCAGGCATGAAAAATTGGCTGCAAAGATATCGAGATGCCAAGGAATTGTTCCAGAAGGAACTAAAGGCAGTGAGACTTACGAGCTGGGAAAAGTATGTGCTGCACAAGTTATCCACTCACCCCTGGGGAATCCCTTACACGTTGGTAAGTGAACAGATACGATCTCCCACGGTATCAGGGACGACGGCTGGGTAACAGAGACATGGTAGGAGACCTGAAGTCTTCCCAAGGACCCTGGTGCCAGATGACGACGAGATCGATGACACAGAAGTACAGCGCCAGACCCGCAGGGGCGATCATGTTGAGTACACAAACAACACCGTGGTGCATCCGTTCTCCGAGGAGGAGGTGACGGCTCACATGAAATCCATAAATTAGGGGGTAGGCTCCGGGTCCAGACGGCATTGTAGCGGATGTGGTGCAATTCGCCGCCCCTCAGCTAATCGCACGTCTTACTAGGAACTATAACAAACGCTCGAGACTAGGCAAATTTCCTAAAGTTTGGAAGAAGACAAAAGTTGTCATCATAAAGAAAGGCAAAGGTTAAGATTCAATGGCAGCCACGTCATATAGGCCAATATTTTTAGACGTTTCGGGGAGAATATTTGAGAGGCTATTGGCTGACAGACCGGCGGCACACACGGTGCTGTGTGGGATGAGCGACAGGCGGTTTGGCAGGTCGATCGACGTCTGACGCAATCGTTCTGGAGGCCCAGGAATGCAGCTCAGCCCTGCACATGTACGTGGTGGACATCTTGATGGACGTCAGTGGCACCTTTGGCAATCTGTAGTGGCCTTTGCTCTTCTCCTGCTTGCGAGAGAAGGACTGTCCAGGGACGATAAACGGCTGTCTGAGAAGTTATTGTGAAGAAAGGGACGTCTGGTTATCATCCCCTAGTGGAAGAATAAATGAAACAATCATCAAGAGGTATCCACACGGCTCTGTCATGGGGTCACTCTTTTGGGACGTGAACATGGAGCCCTTATTGGAAAATCTACAACATAGTGACGACGTGCTAGAGGTGATAGTCTATGCGGATGACCTCCTCCTGCTGGTTGGCGGTGCCCATAGCCGTGAAGAACCAAAACTGGAACAGGGCATGGTTTCACTTGCTGAATGGTGCCATAAGTCGGAAATGATGATAGCACCAGACAAGTCGACGTAATTGCTGCTCAAACGTAGTTTAACTAGAAACCCTACTGTGAGGATAGAGTGAGCACCAGTTCCCGTAGCCGACCGATCATTAGAGGTCTTAAATAATCATCATCAGGCTTAAAATATTGCATTTGCCACCCACCCTAATCAAACTTTATCTGAATAGCATATTGAATTATGTAGTAGGATATGGGGCGGGAGATTTGGTGATGCCCACCATGGCTGTAAAGATGGTGCAGCGGGTGTACAGAACCACTGCTGAGGGGGGGAGGGGGGGCCGCTCTGTTGGTGTTAATTGAGCTGTGTCCCTTAGACAATAAAATACGTGAGCAGGTAGCCTGGTATTGGGTAACAAAGGGCAAAATTGGAAAGTCATTGGAAATTATGGGGATACAGGTGGGCGACAAGTTTACAATTAGGAGAAGAGGGGAGAAGTTATGGCAGGAGTAGTGGGAAAGCAAGTAAACAGGGCGAAGGGTTTCCAATAGCTGTCTGCCATCAGAGAGAGATTACAGTTGGGGTACTTCAAGCTGAGGAGAGGTCTGCTGTTTTTTTCTTACAGGACACTGACCATATCTGACATATCTATGTCGTTTTGGGAAGCGGGCGACACCCACGTGTGACTGTGCGTATAAGAAGGCACTACGGATCATGTGATCTATGAGTGGCCAATATACAATGATGTGGAAAGTGAACTATGACTACAATTGCCCAATAATGACACTTTTTCTCTACTGGGACACAACGCTACCTTCCAGATAATTAACACACTGGCAAACGAGGTATCATTAAAGGAACTGAGGGAATTCATTTTTTTGGGGGGGGGGGGGGGGGGGGGGTGGCGGGGTCATCAGTCTTCTGACTGGTTTGATACGGCCCGCCACGAATTTCTCTTGTTGCCAACTTCTTCATCTCAGAGTAGCACTTGCAACCTACGTCCTCAATTACTTGCTGAATGTATCCAAATCTCTGTCTTCCTTCTCCTTATCAATGTTTTCCACATATTCTTTTCCTCTCCGTAGAACCACCACATTCCTTACCTTATCAGTTCACCCAATATTCAATATTCGTCTGTAGCACCACATTTCAAATGCTTCGATTCTCTTCCGTTCCGGATTTCCGACAGTCCATGTTTTACTACCATACGATGCTACACTGTAGACGTATGTTCTGAGAAATTTCTTCTTCGATTTAAGGTGTTTGTGTGACACTAGTGGTCTTTTCTTGGCCAGGAACGTCCTTTTTGCCAGTTATAGTCTGTTTTGATGTCCTCCTTGCTGTAACCGTTATTTTGGTTATTTTACTACCTAGGTAGCTGAATTCCTTCATCTACTTCGAGACCATCACTCCTGATGTTAAGTTTGTCGCTGTTCTCATTTCTTATGCTTCTCATTACTTTCGCCTTCTTCGATTTACTGTCAATCCATATTCAGTACAAAATAGATCACTCCGTTCAGCAGATCATGTAATTCTTCTTCACTTTCACTCAGGGTAGGAGTGTCGTCAGAGAATTGTATCACTGATATACTTTTAATTCCATTCCTGAATCTGTAACACTTATATCGGTTAGAAGTATGTTTATATTATGTAACTGTGTATCTGCAATTATGGAGTGAGTATTCTAATTTATTTAAACTCCTTGATATGTGACAAGAAAATAATAGTTTTTATTTTTACTTTACTTTTACTATTTACTTTTCGTATATATGAAAAAAGCAAAAGGATATGTTAAAATGATAACTTATTATAATATGTGTATTTTTATAAAAAGGAAATGTTTATTGAAAACTTATTCATGCATAGGGCACTTGTATTTTTAACACGTAAAATTTGTAGGGAAGTCCCCCCCGCAACGGAAGTGGAATGGCGCGATGTAAAAGGTGGTTTTGGAGATCGAACTGAGCGGCTCCTTCATCTGAACGGTACGCAGTGTGTAGCTAGCCATAGCACCGTACACGTCGACGGTGCTAAGAGAGGCGATTGTAAGTTGATTTACAAAGGATTTGCCTCGGATGTGGATCTGTCTAATACTTGGTATTCTGACCACAAAGAAATGGCTCTAATGTGTTGAAAATCCGACACCAAGAAGAGATTTTCTAGAGCATTCGAACATCAAAAGTCGTGAGAACAGTTAGCTGCCACAACACTTGTCCACCAATCTTCGCCATTACTTAACTAACTTCATACATTCAGTAACGTACATGGGCATGGACCAGTCAATTTCTGTCTTGTTTTAATAATAATCACAACATTTCAAATCCGTGTCTGGAATCGTATTTTCTATCTTGATCGCAAACCTATGCAGGGTCATCATCTAAGGGCTACTAAAACCGAGTATCCTGATTTAAATAAGCAGTTCTTGCATTCAAGTATTTAAAAGTGAATTTTTTGTCTAATATAAATGGAGTAGTAAAAGTTAAAGTTAAAACCACAAAAGTGAAGTTGGATAGGCTTTTGCTAAATTTTGCTTAGTTTATTAAAAAATACAGTTTGTAGGATTACAGAGCAGGATTTTGTAATATTATTGTCTAGAATACCTGCTTCACAGGTGACAAGAAGCAAGTAAGTTAAGCTCATTTTAAAAATAGTCTCGTTTCGGTTTCTATCGTAAATGGTTCCTTTCTTGGAGTTAATTAAGCAAGGTGTTGCATTTTATTGTCTTACAAAGTAAATTATGAACTACTCCAAGTGAAGTGAATTAATTATTTTTTTAATTAGCCTTTTCTTCTGTAATAATCAGAGAGCGTTGACTAGTGAAACTATATTAGTTTACGGGTCCCCTTCAAATTCTCCATTTATTAGGGAAGAATTGAACTATTACTATTGCTAAGGAAAACTGATATATGTAGAGGAATTTAAACAGTGTATTTGTGATGTTATTCATCTTTGTTTTTGTCATGTCAGTTAAGGTAAAAGCCCCTCATGTCCAAATTTAGTTCTGCGCTTCATGCAGTAACATTTCAGTATTTTATTAAGTAATGCTTTTGCGTGTAGCTGTCATTAGTATGAGGTTGGTGCAAATCTACTCCCTATAATTTTCTGGTGTGTGTGTTATAGGTAACTCGTGTTACACGAAGTTCAGAGTGCGCTGTGTCAGTTTGTATCTTGTTTGTTATTCCAAGGGATATCTCAACGAAAGTAACGTCAATAACTAATATTAAATTTTCCTAAATATCTATATCCAAATTAATGTGTTTAATTACGCTGGAGACCATTCACTTTTTTATTAATTTGTGATTTCACTACTTTCATTGACTCCCAAGGTTAAAGTCCATTTGGTTTTTCTGCTACTTTTTCACCAAATTCAAAATTATAGTCCGATACCTTGCTTAACTAACCTCATGCGGTCAAAATTCGTAATCCTCTCAGAGGGTAACATTAGCGTGTTTCACGGCACGTTAGTGTTACATGTGGCTTTTCCCGTGACAGGACTAAGGGTTTGGTTGTTAGTTAAGAGAGTCATATACGAGAGGATGGTATGTGGCGCTGCGTGACAGGACATTCGTCAAATGGTTCAAATGGCTCTGAGCACTATGGGACTCAACTGCTGAGGTCATTAGTCCCCTAGAACTTAGAACTAGTTAAACCTAACTAACCTAAGGATATCACAAACATCCATGCCCGAGGCAGGATTCGAACCTGCGACCGTAGCGGTCTTGTGGTTTCAGACTGCAGCGCCTTTAACCGCACAGCCACTTCGTCCGGCGGGCATTCGTCACTTTTAG
Source organism: Schistocerca piceifrons (assembly GCF_021461385.2). Classification (NCBI taxonomy): domain Eukaryota; kingdom Metazoa; phylum Arthropoda; class Insecta; order Orthoptera; family Acrididae; genus Schistocerca; species Schistocerca piceifrons. Next base: position 304,601,512 of record NC_060140.1, read on the forward strand.
TCACTAAAATACAGATTATAAAACAAATATTGGGCGTAAAACTATTGTAAGACGAGCATTGAATGCCCAGCGGACTCGTAATACATCGGGTGAAATAACTAACAGAAAATTTTTCAGGTCTTTAAAAGATAAAATGTGAAGTGTTAACAAAATTAAAATGGATACAAAGACGACAGTAGGTCAGAACGAGAGAAACGAAAAAGCACCTAGTGTACTAGGTGGCAGCAGTTCACTAGACGAGAGTAAAGATGACGACACGGGACGGCAACGGCCTTGCGTTGGGTACTATACGTACGTCGACGATCTAATTCAGATGATAAGATTGTCCCAAAGAAAGCAAGGTATGAAAGACGGTACGAATGAAGACAGTGGTTATGTTAACGACTCGATGCATATGGTTGGTTGGTTGGTTGGGGAAAGAGACCAGACAGCGTGGTCATCGGTCTCATCGAATTAGAGGAGGATGGGGAAGGAAGTCGGCCGTGCCCTTTCAGAGGAACCATCCCGGCATTTGCCTGGAGCGATTTAGGGAAATCACGGAAAACCTAAATCAGGATGGCCGGACGCGGGATTGAACCGTCGTCCTCCCGAATGCGAGTCCAGTGACTAACCACTGCGCCACCTCGCTCGGTCGATGCATATGTTCAATTCATCGAAAGTCGAAAGTGAACCGAGCGATACACGAGAAGTAGAATCTGAGTATGAGGACACTTTAGAACAATTCAGTTCATAATGAACTGCATGAATTAAAAAGCATATGTAACATAGTTTCTTAATTATCATACAGTGACAAGTAGGTATAGACTTACCATGTGTAATTCAAGCTGTGTATGTAAGTGATATGTAAATTCATGTATATATTTTTCATTACATGGATACATGAATAGAATGGTACATATTTTCAAATTGCAACAAAATTCATGTATTTTATGTACTTGATGACACAGTCTTTATATAAACTTTATGTAAAATGCTTGTTGCGTAATGTATCTGCAAAAATACAAAAAAAATATCGCCCAACACTGTTTTGAAGTGTTCAACAGCTCTAGGAGCAGAGACGTTGGCCTTCAACGTAGCAAACGTTCCAGCCTGACGGACAAGGTCTTCCACAAGCCCATGGTAAGTGCGTAATGGATATGTTGCTTTTATATTTGCCCTGACCCTCCGGATGGAGTGCTATTCGTCCCGAGTCTGCAACAGAAAAATGGATATTATGTCTGTGTAGACTTCGTTCGACCATTCTACAAGCCTGCTGCGGAGTCCACGAACCAGTTGATTTAAGGTCCGCCTGTGATGGGAATTGCGCTTCATTTACCATAGCTTATACTTTCTGACTCCTGAATCAAGGGAGGCAGCGGGACCTGTTCTAGTTAATATTTGATGACAGTGACGAAGATGTCTTTATCAGCCTTCTTAATTCTGTCCGTCAAAAAGTCGATTGCTGCATCGATTTTTTCCCGCGTTCGTATGTCCATTTTAAAGGTTATACATTATAATTTAGGTATCTGGAAAACTGGTGCCAGGTAGTATCTTTCCCCGCCTTAGGAGAATCTGGCATCAATACCCTCCTGAACTATCCGAGCACCGATCAGTGATCCGAAGTATGACCGTTGATGGCCCTTAACCACACTCGTGACTATGGTCCTTGCTTAGACCGATATCCAATTCGTCTGTATTTTGTGCCTGGAACTTCCGAATGTACTTATGGACCAAGAGCCCCCATATGTCAAAGAGTAGATCATGTTATAAGTCTAACAGTTGTTTCCCTCCAGAAATTTTAGCGTTGATATCTCCGCCCCTGAAGACCTTATCGTAGGTGTGAAAATGGCCGTGACGCCCCGTTACACCAACGGAGAGTAGTGGGTTGGTGTGATGCCATAGAATTGATTCGGCTTACCGTTGTCCAAATAGTAACTCCATTGGCGTCCAAAGTCTGCTGATGTGGTAACAATTCATCTGCGCGGGTGAGGGTGTGACGCATGAAAATGTCGAAGCCATTTCCTGCCTATTGATTCTATCGGAACGCTAGCAGCAACCTGAACGTCTCTTGGTCGCAGATGAGTCTTCAATAGGAAGGGGACATAAATATCAAATAAGAGGATGAAGACCTGAAGTTCCACCTTCTTGCCATGTATTCCGTTTGCATTACAAATGAAAATCGTTACGTTTTCCCTGTCGTTGTTTGCCAAGATGGACTTGAATCCGCAGAAGCGCTTTTACGAGGAAGACAATCTTCGTGATGGTATCTTTAGCTTTCTTCATCTTCTTCTCGGTTTCCACAAGTATTTTTAAGAGAGTGCCCTTCTTGATTGATTCACCCACGGGTTCACTGACTTCGGCGTTGTTCCGCTGTAGTCATCACCCGTCCCCCGACTTTATCCCGTATTTTCTGTGCGGCGGTCGAAAGATCTCTTACTTAGAGCAGGCTCATCGCGGTTTGTAGCGGTTTTGCAGTTCTCGCACTCCCTCCAAGATGCAGGATACTTCTTACCACAGTTACCACAGTTCGCCGCCTTGTCCCTCGATAATTTACCATCCTTGGAGGAGTGAGACTTTCCACACGGTACACATCTGGCCGGAAGCCAGTTTTTGATGGGCTTTCCACTGGGCCCTCTTAAAACTAAATCTGAGGAGGGTGCGATGGGAAGATTCCCTTGTCAAAAATGTACCTAGGTACGTACTCTGCAACAGGATGAGGAATACTGACATGAGAGAAGAAGTAGTAGTCAAAATGTTAAATAAAAATACTACTAGACGATTCATGTCACATGAATGGAAGAGGACAGTGTACCGGAATTAATGAGTTACTTACTATCCAGTGGGCAGAATATCTGTAGCAAGAGCGAGGAAAAGATGGAAACGCTGATAATGTCAAACTAGAGGTTGTAACAGGCAAATACCTACGATATGGAGAAAGTTGAGGAAGAAGAAGAAGACTGATGGAGATCGGTTTAGAATTGGTGACCCACAGCCCGCCATCCAACAATGTTAAAAGCTACTGTGCGCTGGATGTCCCATAGCTTGCAGCAATCAATTACCTCCAGTGTTACGATAAGTATTATCACTTCAAAGCATTACCACATGGGTAAACCCCTTAGATGGACATTAAGGTGATTTCAACGATCTGTTACTTCCTCTTTCCTTTCTGTAAGTTATTTCGACTGCGTATCGTCTCACCACGGAGCCTTGGCGGCTTGTCGCACTGTATCGACATCGATATTTTCTTATGTTTGGCTCTAAGATGTTCCCCAGCGATCGCAGCTCCCTCTGGCATGGCCTGGAGAGCCGGCTTGGTAGCCCCGCGATGGAGTATCACAGTTGGCGGTGTGGCGTTTAGTATGATTGATGGGATCATCAGTCGAGCAACCAATCTGAAAGGAGGCCTTTAGCAGCCATCTACCTGTCCCTGTGTTGAGGTAAACTGAGAAGGATATGCTGCGGTCATAAAAGCCTGTGTTTTTCTTGCAGTTGCGATAAACTTCAGGAGTGGATTACTGGAAACCCGTCGAGTTGTCAGAAGAGAGTTTATCGGAATTTCTGGACGCTCCGGTTCTGGTTATTGGTACGGAAACCCACGCCTTCATGGAATTTGCAGGCTGAATTGTATGAGCACGAATTTGTTTTAAAAGGGTCTGTTAAATACTGAATTAGATATTTGTGCTTTGCATCTTACTGAAAGTCTGATTTGACGCCTTTAATTTAGGTTAATGTTAGCGTCTGCCTCTAAAATGAAGCGTGCTGTGAAGTTCACTGGCGGTGTAGTGTTTATGCGTGTTTAAGTGGGAATTTAAAGAGATGGGACCTGGATAAACTGACAGAAACAAAGGTTGTAGAGAGTTTCAGGGAGAGCATTTGGGAACGATAGAAAAGAATAGGGGAAAGAAATACAGTGGAGGAAGAATGGGTAGCTTTGACAGATGAAATAGTGAAGGCAGCAGAGGGTCAGGTAGGTAAAAAGACGAAGGCCAGTTCCGTAACAGAAGAGATATTGAATTAAATGATGATCGGAGAAGGCCGAAAAGGAACACAAACGTCCCAAAAATGAGATCGGGAAGTGCAAAATGGCTAAGCAGGACTGACTAGAGGACAAATGTAAGGATGTAGGCGCAATTATGACAGGGGGTAGGATAGATACTGCCTTCAGGAAAATTAAAGAGACCTTTGGAGATAAATAAATGGTTCAAATGGCTCTTAGCACTATGGGACTTAACTGCTGTGGTCATCAGTCCCCTAGAACTTAGAACTACTTAAACCTAACTAATCTAAGCACATCACACACATCCATGCCCGAGGCAGGATTCGAACCTGCGACCGTAGCGGTCGCGCGGTTCCAGGCTGTAGCACCTAGAACCGCTCGGCCACTCCGCCCGGCCGTTTGGAGAAATAGAACCACTTGTAAGAATATCAAGTCCTCGGAAAAGCAGTTCTAAGCGAAGAAGGGATAGGAGAGAGGTGGAGGGAGTATATAGAGGGTCTATATAAGGGCAATGTAGTTGAAGCCAATATTACGGAAATGGAAGAGGATGTAGGTGAAGATCAAATGGGAGATATGATACTTCGCGAAGATTTTGACAGAGCACTCAAAGATCTAAGTCGAAATAAGGCCCCAGGTGTAGACAATATTCCATTAGAACTACTGATAACATTTGGGACAGCCAGCGATGACAAAACTCTACCATCTGGTGAGCAAGATGTAAGTGACAGGAGAAATACCGCAGACTTCAAGAAGTATGCAATAATTCCAATCCCAAAGAAATCAGGTTTTGACAGATGCGGAAATTACCGAACTATCAGTTTAATAAGTCACTGCTGTAAATGAATAACACGTGCTCTTTACAGACGAACGGAAAAACTGGCCAGTTTGGATTCTGTAGAAATGATGGAGCACGTGAGACAGTACTGATATTATGAGTTATCTTAGAAGATAGATTGTTGTTGTTGTTGTGATCTTCAGTCCTGAGACTGGTTTGATGCAGCTCTCCATGCTACTCTATCCTGTGCAAGCTTCTTCATCTCCCAGTACCTACTGCAACCTACATCCTTCTGAATCTGCGTAGTGTATTCATCTCTTGGTCTCCCCCTACGATTTTTACCCTCCACGCTGCCCTCCAATACTAAATTGGTGATCCTTTGATGCCTCAGAACATGTCCTACCAACCGATCCCTTCTTCTGGTCAAGTTGTGCCACAAACTCCTCTTCTCCCCAATCTTATTCAGTACCACCTCATTAGTTATGTGATCTACCCATCTAATCTTCAACATTCTTCTGTAGCACCACATTTCGAAAGCTTGTATTCTCTTCTTGTCCAAACTATTTACCGTTCATGTTTCACTTCCATACATGGCTACACTCCATACAAATACATTCAGAAATGACTTCCTGACACTTAAATCTATACTCGATGTTAACAAATTGCTCTTCTTCAGAAACGCTTTACTTGCCATTGCCAGTCTACATTTTATATCCTCTCTACTTCGACCATCATCAGTTATTTTGCTCCCCAAATAGCAAAACTCCTTTACTACTTTAAGTGTCTCATTTCCTAATCTAATACCCTCAACATCACCCGACTTAATTAGACTACATTCCATTATCCTTGTTTTGCTTTTGTTGATGTTCATCTTATATCCTTCCTTCAAGACACCATCCATTCCGTTGAACTGCTCTTCCAAGTCCTTTGCTGTCTGACAGAATTACAATGTCATCGGCAAACCTCAAAGTTTTTATTTCTTCTCCATGGATTTTAATACCTACTCCAAATGTTTCTTTTGTTTCCTTTACTGCTTGCTCAATATACAGATTGAATAACATCGGGGAGAAGCTACAACCCTGTCTTACTCCCTTCCCAACCACTGCTTCCCTTTCATGTCCCTCGACTCTTATAACTGCCATCTGGTTTCTGTACAAATTGTAAATAGCCTTTCGCTCCCTGTATTTTACCCCAGCCACCTTTAGAATTTGAAAGAGAGTATTCCAGTCAACATTGTCAAAAGTTTTCTCTAAGTCAACAAATGCTAGAAACGTAGGTTTCCCCTTCCTTAGTCTTTCTTCTAAGATAAGTCGTAAGGTCAGTATTGCCTCACGAGTTCCAGTATTTCTACGGAATCCAAACTGATCTTCCCCGAGGTCGGCTTCTACTAGTTTTTCCATTCGTCTGTAAAGAATTCGTGTTAGTATTTTGCAGCTGTGGCTTATTAAACTGATTGTTCGGTAATTCTCACATCTGTCAACACCTGCTTTCTTTGGGATTGGAATTATTATATTCTTCTCGAAGTCTGAGGGTATTTCGCCTGTTTCATACATCTTGCTCACCAGATGGTAGAGTTTTGTCAGGACTGGCTCTCCCAAGGCTGTCAGTAGTTCCAATGGAATGTTGTCTACTCCGGTGGCCTTGTTTCGACTCAGGTCTTTCAGTGCTCTGTCAAACTCTTCACGCAGTATCATATCTCCCATTTCATCTTCATCTACATCCTCTTCCATTTCCATAGTATTGTCCTCAAGTACTTCGCCCTTGTATAGACCCTCTATATACTCCTTCCACCTTTCTGCTTTCCCTTCTTTGCTTAGAACTGGGTTTCCATCTGAGCTCTTTATGTTCATACAAGTGGTTCTCTTATCTCCAAAGGTCTCTTTAATTTTCCTGTAGGCAGTATCTATCTTACCCCTAGTGAGATAAGCCTCTACATCCTTACATTTGTCCTCTAGACATCCCTGCTTAGCCATTTTGCACTTCCTGTCGATCTCATTTTTGAGACGTTTGTATTCCTTTTTGCCTGCTTCAGTTACTGCATTTTTATATTTTCTCCTTTCATCAATTAAATTCAATATTTCTTCTGTTACCCAAGGATTTCTACTAGCCCTCGTCTTTTTACCTACTATATCCTCTGCTGCCTTCGCTACTTCATCCCTCCAAGCTACCCATTCTTCTTCTACTGTATTTCTTTCCCCCATTCCCGTCAATTGTTCCCTTATGCTCTCCCTGAAGCTCTGTACAACCTCCGGTTCTTTCAGTTTATCCAGGTCCCATCTCCTTAAATTCCCACCTTTTTGCCGTTTCTTCAGTTTTAATCTACAGGTCATAACCAATAGATTGCGGTCAGAGTCCACATCTGCCCCTGGAAATGTCTTACAATTTAAAACCTGGTTCCTAAATCTCTGTCTTACCATTATATAATCTATCTGATACCTTTTAGTATCTCCAGGGTTCTTCCATGTATACAACTTTCTATCATGATTCTTAAACCAAGTGTTAGCTATGATTAAGTTATGCTCTGTGCAAAATTCTACCAGGCGGCTTCCTCTTTCATTTTTTAGCCCCAATCCATATTCACCTACTACGTTTCCTTCCCTCCCTTTTCCTACACTCGAATTCCAGTCACCCATGACTATTAAATTTTCGTCTCCCTTCACTATCTGAATAATTTCTTTTATTTCATCATACATTTCTTCAATTTCTTGGTCATCTGCAGAGCTAGTTGGCATATAAACATGTACTACTGTAGTAGGTGTGGGCTTCGTATCTATCTTGGCCACAATTATGTGTTCACTAAGCTGTTTGTAGTAGCTTACCCGCGTACCTATTTTCCTATTCATTATTAAACCTACTTCTGCATTACCCCTATTTGACTTTGTGTTTATAACCCTGTAGTCACCTGACCAGAAGTCTTGTTCCTCCTGCCACCAAACTTCACTAATTCCCACTATATCTAACTTTAAGCTATCCATATCCCTTTTAAAATTTTCTAACCTACCTGCCCGATTAAGGGACCTGACATTCCACGCTCCGATCCGTAGAACGCCAGTTTTCTTTCTCCTGATAACGACATCCTCTTGAGTAGTCCCCACCCGGAGATCCGAATGGGGGACTATTTTACCTTTGGAATATTTTACCCAAGAGGACGCCATCATCATTTAATCATACAGTAAAGCTGCATGCCCTCGGGAAAAATTGCGGCCGTAGTTTCCCCTTGCTTTCAGCCGTTCGCAGTACCAGCACAGCAAGGCCGTTTTGGTTATTGTTACAAGGCCAGATCAGTCAATCATCCAGACTGTTGCCCTTGCAACTACTGAAAAGGCTGCTGCCCCTCTTCAGGAACCACACGTTTGTCTGGCCTCTCAACAGATACCCTTCCGTTGTGGTTGTACCTACGGTACGGCTATCTGTATCGCTGAGGCACGCAAGCCTCCCCACCAACAGCAAGGTCCATGGTTCATGGGGGGAGGAGAAGATAGATTAAGGAAAGGCAAACCTACGTTCCGAGCTTTTGTAGACTTAGGGAAAGCTTTTGACAGTGTTGACTGAAATACTCTCTTGAAATTCTGAAGGTGGCATGGGTCAGATACAGGGAGTGAAAATACTATTTACAATTTGTACAGAAACCAGATGACAGTTATAAGGGTTGAGGGGCATGGAATGGAAGCAGAGGTTGGGAAGGGAATCAGGGTTGTTGCCTATCCCCGATCTTAGTCAAATATATATATTTAACCATCAGTAAAGGAAGTAAGAGAAAAATTTGGAATAGTAATTAAAATCGATGGAGAAGAAATAAAAACTTTGAGGTTTGCCGATGCACAAAACTGAGAACTCGAAAGCCAGACACAGCAAAGGACCTGGAAGAGCAGTTGAATGGAATGGACAGGGTCTTGAAATTAAGATATAAGACGGACATCAACAAAAGCAAAACGAAGATAATGGAATGTAATCGAGTTAAATCAGGTGGTGATGAAGGAATTAGGTTTCTGAAGAAGAGAAATTTGTTAACATCAAGTATAGATTTAAGTGTCAGGAAAGGTTTTCTGAAACTATTTGTAAGGACGATAAATAGTTTAGACAAGAAGGGAATAGCAGCATTTGAAATGTGGTGCTGCAGAAGAATGCTTAAGATTAGATGGGTAGATCACATAACTAATGAGGAGGTACTGAATAGAATTGGGGAGAAAGGAAATTTGTGATACAGCTTGCTAGAAAAAGGGATAGGTTGGTAGGACATTTTCTGAGGCATCAAGGGATCACCAATTTAGTATTGGAGAGCAGCGTGGAGGGTAAAAATCGTCGATGGAGACCAAAAGGTGAATACACTATGCAGATTCAGAAGGACATAGGTTGCAGTAGGTACTTGGAGATGAAGAAGATTACACAGGATAGAGTAGCATGGAGAGCTGCATCAATCCAGTCTTTGAACTGAGGACCACAACAACAACTGTTTCTACCTGCCTGTTATTAATTCTCGCCTTCCTTGAGGCAAATAAGTATCAGACGGTATCAGTTCTGGCGCACGGCATTACTTGATGTTTAATATTACTACAGCTTGTCCATTGACTTTCTTGTTACGCGAATGTTATCAGGCTTAGTTTTAATAAACGTGTGACTTACGTTTAATTGTCAAGCCCTGGTAGCTGAGTGGTCAGCGGGACAGAATGTCATACTTAACGGCCCAGGTTCGATTCCCGGCTGGATCGGAGATTTTCTTTGCTGTGGGAACGGGTGTTGTGTTGTCCTTATCATCATAATTTCATCCCCATCGACACGCAAGTCGCCGCAGTGGCGTCAACTCGAAAGACTTGCACCAGACGAACGGTCTACATTCTTCTTCTGGACATGTATGTCGTGTCTTTATTTTGTTTAAGAGGTTTGTATGGAAATTTTAATTTTTGTAAGGACATACTGTCCGTTCTGAACTTGGCCTGGACTGTGTACGTGCCCAGGAACCATACAATTTAAGGCAACTGACTCGGGGTTGGCTTAGTCATTGTTCCAGGAGGATTTGGTATACCTATCTAATTCTGAGTCAACTGTAAGTGGTGTCTTTACCTGTTAGAAGAGTTTAATTTAGAATTTAGCTCTGTAAGAAATTGCATTAACTATTGGGAGCGTAATCATTATTTATTATAATCTCGGCTGCGACTTGAGCTTGCAGTTATAGGAATTTATTTGTGGTGCAGGGAATCTCGTAAGACTGCTTATAGTCTGGCATCGGCGCTGTTTACCAATCCTTGTGAGGCCCACTCTTTCTCGCGCTGCTCGTCTTCTGCAGTGTTGTTTCTTCCAGGTGCAGGCGTAGGTTTTAATGCAGCTGTTTGAGGTTAAGGCAATATTTTAGAGCAGTTGATTGATTGAAAAGTGGTTCAATTTTTATAGCCTTATTGCTTCAAATTATTTAAACATTTTACTAGTGGTTGAGCTATTAAGGGTCATTCTTGCTTAATGTGTTGTTGTTGGGGTCTTCAGTCCTGAGACTGGTTTGATGCAGCTCTCCATGCTACTCTATCTTGTGCAAGCTTTTTCATCTCCCAGTACCTGCTGCAACCTACATCCTTCTGAATCTGCTTAGTTTATTCATCTCTTGGTCCCCCTCTACGATTTTTACCCTCCACGCTGCCCTCCAATACTAAATTGGTGATCCCTTGATGCCTCAGAACATGTCCAACCAACCGATCCCTTCTTCTGGTCAAGTTGTGCCACAAACTTCTCTTCTCCCCAATCCTATTCAATACATCCTCATTAGTTATGTGATCTACCCATCTGATCTTCAGCATTCTTCTGTAGCACCACATTTCGAAAGCTTCTATTCTCTTCCTGTCCAATCTAGTTATCGTCCATGTTTCACTTCCATACATGGCTACACTCCAAACGAATACTTTCAGAAATGATTTCCTGACACTTAAATCAATACTGGATGTTAACAAATTTCTCTTCTTCAGAAACGCTTTACTTGCCATTGCCAGCCTACATTTTATATCCTCTCTACTTAGACCATCATCAGTTATTTTGCTCCCCAAATAGCAAAACTCCTTTACTACTTTAAGTGCCTCATTTCCTAATCTATTTCCCTCAGCCTCACCCGACTTAATTAGACTACATTCCATTATTCTTGTTTTGCTTTCGTTGATGTTCATCTTATATCCTCCTTTCAAGACACTGTCCATTCCATTCAACTGCTATTCCAAGTCCTTTGCTGTCTCTGACAGAATTACAATGTCATCGGCGAACCTCAAAGTTTTTATTTCTTCTCCATGAATTTTAATACCTACTCCGAATTTTTCTTTTGTTTCCTTTACTGCTTGCTCAATATACAGATTGAACAACATCGGGGAGAGGCTACAACCCTGTCTTACTCCCTTCCCAACCACTGCTTCCCTTTCATGTCCCTCGACTCTTATAACTGCCATCTGGTTTCTGTACAAATTGTAAACAGCCTTTTGCTACCTGTATTTTACCCCTGCCACCTTTAGAATTTGAAAGAGAGTATTCCAGTCAACATTGTCAAAAGCTTCCTCTAAGTCTACAAATGCTAGAAACGTAGGTTTGCCTTTCCTTAATCTTTCTTCTAAGATAAGTCGTAAGGTCAGTATTGCCTCACGTGTTCCAGTGTTTCTACGGAATCCAAACTGATCTTACCCAAAGTTGGCTTCTACTAGTTTTTCCATTCGTCTGTAAGGAATTCGTGTTAGTATTTTGCAGCTGTGACTTATTAAACTGATAGTTCGGTAATTTTCACATCTGTCAACACCTGCATTCTTTGGGATTGGAATTATTATATTCTTCTTGAAGTCTGAGGGTATTTCGCCTGTTTCATACATCTTGCTCACCAGATGGCAGAGTTTTGTCAGGACTCGCTCTCCCAAGGCCGTCAGTAGTTCCAATGGAATGTTGTCTACTCCGGTGCCCTTGTTTCGACTCAGGTCTTTCAGTGCTCTGTCAAACTCTTCACGCAGTATCATATCTCCCATTTCATCTTCATCTACATCCTCTTCCATTTCCATAATATTGTCCTCAAGTACATCGCCCTTGTATAGACCCTCTACATACTCCTTCCACCTTTCTGCTTTCCCTTCTTTGCTTAGAAATGGGTTTCCATCTGAGCTCTTTATGTTCATACAAGTGGTTCTCTTATTTCCAAAGGTCTCTTTAATTTTCCTGTAGGCAGTATCTATCTTACCCCTAGTGAGATAGGCCTCTACATCCTTACATTTGTCCTCTAGCCATCCCTGCTTAGCCATTTTGCACTTCCTGTCGATCTCATTTTTTAAACGTTTGTATTCCTTTTTGCCCGCTTCATTTACTGCACTTTTATATTTTCTCCTTTCATCAAGTAAATTCAATATTTCTTCTGTTACCCAAGGATTTCTACTAGCCCTCGTCTTTTTACCTACTTGATCCTCTGCTGCCTTCGCTACTTCGTCCCTCGAAGCTACCCATTCTTCTTCTACTGTGTTTCTTTCCCCCATTCCTGTCAATTGTTCCCTTATGCTCTCCCTGAAACTCTGTACAACCTCTGGATCTTTCAGTTTATCCAGGTCCAATCTCCCTAAATTCCCACCTTTTTGCAGTTTCTTCAGTTTTAATCTACAGGTCATAACCAATAGATTGTGGTCAGAGTCCACATCTACCCCTGGAAATGTCTTACAATTTAAAACCTGGTTCCTAAATCTCAGTCTTACCATTATATAATCTATCTGATACCTTTTAGTATCTCCAGGGTTCTTCCATGTCTACAACCTTCTTTCATGATTCTTAAACCAAGTGTTAGTCATGATTATGTTGTGCTCTGTGCAAAATTCTACCAGGCGGCTTCCTCTTTCATTTCTTAGCCCCAATCCATATTCACCTACTACGTTTCATTCTTTCCCTTTTCCTACTCTCGAATTCCAGTCACCCATGATTTAAATCCTCCCCCCCCCATGAACCATGGACCTTGCCGTTGGTGGGGAGGCTTGCATGCCTCAGCGATACAGATAGCCGTACCGTAGGTGCAACCACAACGGAGGGGTATCTGTTGAGAGGCCAGACAAACGTGTGGTTCCTGAAGAGGGGCAGCAGCCTTTTCAGTAGTTGCAAGGGCAACAGTCTGGATGATTGACTGATCTGGCCTTGTAACAATAACCAAAACGGCCTTGCTGTGCTGGTACTGCGAACGGCTGAAAGCAAGGGGAAACTACAGCCGTAATTTTTCCCGAGGGCATGCAGCTTTACTGTATGATTACATGATGATGGCGTCCTCTTGGGTAAAATATTCCAAAGGTAAAATAGTCCCCCATTCGGATCTCCGGGCGGGGACTACTCAAGAGGATGTCGTTATCAGGAGAAAGAAAACTGGCGTTCTACGGATCGGAGCGTGGAATGTCAGATCCCTTAATCGGGCAGGTAGGTTAGAAAATTTAAAAAGGGAAATGGATAGGTTGAAGTTAGATATAGTGGGAATTAGTGAAGTTCGGTGGCAGGAGGAACAAGACTTCTGGTCAGGTGACTACAGGGTTATAAACACAAAATCAAATAGGGGTAATGCAGGAGTAGGTTTAATAATGAATAGGAAAATAGGAATGCGGGTAAGCTACTACAAACAGCATAGTGAACGCATTATTGTGGCCAAGATAGATACGAAGCCCACGCCTACTACAGTAGTACAAGTTTATATGCCAACTAGCTCTGCAGATGACGAAGAAATTGAAGAAATGTATGATGAAATAAAAGAAATTATTCAGATTGTGAAGGGAGACGAAAATTTAATAGTCATGGGTGACTGGAATTCGAGTGTAGGAAAAGGGAGAGAAGGAAACATAGTAGGTGAATATGGATTGGGGGACAGAAATGAAAGAGGAAGCCGCCTGGTAGAATTTTGCACAGAGCATAACATAATCATAACTAACACTTGGTTTAAGAATCATGAAAGAAGGTTGTATACATGGAAGAGCCCTGGAGATACTAAAAGGTATCAGATAGATTATATAATGGTAAGACAGAGATTTAGGAACCAGGTTTTAAATTGTAAGACATTTCCAGGGGCAGATGTGGACTCTGACCACAATCTATTGGTTATGACCTGTAGATTAAAACTGAAGAAACTGCAAAAAGGTGGGAATTTAAGGAGATGGGACCTGGATAAACTAAAAGAACCAGAGGTTGTACAGAGATTCAGGGGGAGCATAAGGGAGCAATTGACAGGAATGGGGGAAATAAATACAGTAGAAGAAGAATGGGTAGCTTTGAGGGATGAAGTAGTGAAGGCAGCAGAGGATATAGTAGGTAAAAAGACGAGGGCTAGTAGAAATCCTTGGGTAACAGAAGAAATATTGAATTTAATTGATGAAAGGAGAAAATATAAAAATGCAGTAAGTGAAACAGGCAAAAAGGAATACAAACGTCTCAAAAATGAGATCGACAGGAAGTGCAAAATGGCTAAGCAGGGATGTCTAGAGGACAAATGTAAGGATGTAGAGGCCTATCTCACTAGGGGTAAGATAGATACCGCCTACAGGAAAATTAAAGAGACCTTTGGAGATAAGAGAACGACTTGTATGAATATCAAGAGCGCAGATGGAAACCCATTTCTAAGCAAAGAAGGGAAAGCAGAAAGGTGGAAGGAGTATATAGAGGGTCTATACAAGGGCGATGTACTTGAGGACAATATTATGGAAATGGAAGAGGATGTAGATGAAGATGAAATGGGAGATATGATACTGCGTGAAGAGTTTGACAGAGCACTGAAAGACCTGAGTCGAAACAAGGCTCCCGGAGTAGACAATATTCCATTGGAACTACTGACGGCCGTGGGAGAGCCAGTCCTGACAAAACTCTACCATCTGGTGAGCAAGATGTATGAAACAGGCGAAATACCCTCAGACTTCAAGAAGAATATAATAATTCCAATCCCAAAGAAAGCAGGTGTTGACAGATGTGAAAATTACCGAACTATCAGCTTACTAAGTCACAGCTGCAAAATACTAACAGGAATTCTTTACAGACGAATGGAAAAACTAGTAGAAGGCAACCTCGGGGAAGATCAGTTTGGATTCCGTAGAAACACTGGAACACGTGAGGCAATACTGACCTTACGACTTATCTTAGAAGAAAGATTAAGGAAAGGCAAACCTACGTTTCTAGCATTTGTAGACTTAGAGAAAGCTTTTGACAATGTTGACTGGAATACTCTCTTTCAAATTCTAAAGGTGGCAGGGGTAAAATTCAGGGAGCGAAAGGCTATTTACAATTTGTACAGAAACCAGATGGCAGTTATAAGAGTCGAGGGACATGAAAGGAAAGCAGTGGTTGGGAAGGGAGTAAGACAGGGTTGTAGCCTCTCCCCGATGTTGTTCAATCTGTATATTGAGCAAGCAGTAAAGGAAACAAAAGAAAAATTCGGAGTAGGTATTAAAATTCATGGAGAAGAAATAAAAACTTTGAGGTTCGCCGATGACATTGTAATTCTGTCAGAGACAGCAAAGGACTTGGAAGAGCAGTTGAATGGAATGGACAGTGTCTTGAAAGGAGGATATAAGATGAACATCAACAAAAGCAAAACAAGGATAATGGAATGTAGTCTAATTAATTCGGGTGATGCTGAGGGAATTAGATTAGAAAATGAGGCACTTAAAGTAGTAAAGGAGTTTTGCTATTTGGGGAGCAAAATAACTGATGATGGTCTAAGTAGAGAGGATATAAAATGTAGGCTGGCAATGGCAAGGAAAGCGTTTCTGAAGAAGAGAAATTTGTTAACATCCAGTATAAATTTAAGTGTCAGGAAGTCATTTCTGAAAGTATTCGTATGGAGTGTAGCCATGTATGGAAGTGAAACATGGACGATAAATAGTTTGGACAAGAAGAGAATAGAAGCTTTCGAAATGTGGTGCTACAGAAGAATGCTGAAGATTAGATGGGTAGATCACATAACTAATGAGGAAGTATTGAATAGGATTGGGGAGAAGAGAAGTTTGTGGCACAACTTGACCAGAAGAAGGGATCGGTTGGTAGGACATGTTCTGAGGCATCAAGGGATCACCAATTTAGTATTGGAGGGCAGCGTGGAGGGTAAAAATCGTAGAGGGAGACCAAGAGATGAATACACTAAGCAGATTCAGAAGGATGTAGGTTGCAGTAGGTACTGGGGGATGAAAAAGCTTGCACAGGATAGAGTAGCATGGAGAGATGCATCAAACCAGTCTCAGGACTGAAGACCACAACAACAACAACAACATGATTTAAATTTTCGTCTCCCTTCACTACCTGAATAATTTCTTTTATCTCCTCATACATTTCATCAATTTCTTCGTCATCTGCAATGCTAGTTGGCATATAAACTTGTACTACTGTAGTAGGTGTGGGCTTCGTATCTGTCTTGGCCACAATAATGCGTTCACTATGCTGTTTGTAGTAGCTTACCCGCATTCCTATTTTCCTATTCATTATTAAACCTACTCCTGCATTACCCCTATATGATTTTGTGTTTATAACCCTGTAGTCACCTGACCAGAAGTCTTGTTCCTCCTGCCACCGAACTTCGCTAATTCCCACTATATCTAACTTCAACCTATCCATTTCCCTTTTTAAATTTTCTAACCTACCTGCCCGATTAAGGGATCTGACATTCCACGCTCCGATCCGTAGAACGCCAGTTTTCTTTCTCCTGATAACGGCATCCTCTTGAGTAGTCCCCGCCCGGAGATCCGAATGGGGGACTATTTTACCTCCGGAATATTTTACCCAAGAGGACGCCATCGTCATTTAATCATACAGTAAAACTGCATGCCCTCGGGAAAAATTACGGCTGTAGTTTCCCCTTGCTTTCAGCCGTTTGCAGTACCAGCCCAGCAAGGCCGTTTTGGTTATTGTTACAAGGCCAGATCAGTCAATCATCCAGACTGTTGCCCTTGCAACTACTGAAAAGGCTGCTGCCCCTCTTCAGGAACCACACGTTTGTCTGCCCTCTCAACAGATACCCCTCCGTTGTGGTTGCACCTACGGTACGGCTATCTGTATCGCTGAGGCACGCAAGCCTCCCCACCAACGGCAAGGTCCATGGTTCACGGGGGAGGGGGGGGTCTTGCTTAATGCAAATTTTAATTATTTGGATACTATTGTGGAACCCTTAAGCATTACTATCATGGCTATTTTATGAGGATATCTTTGCTCTCCTTTCTTGGTCAGTTGGTATTATAGTATAAGTTGTTTTTAGCGGTAGCCTATTATATGGCCTATTCGGTTTTATTAAATTTATTTGTGTGTGATCAAATGTGTGTGAAATCTTATGGGACTTGACTGCTAAGGTCATCAGTCCCTAAGCTTACACACTACTTAACCTAAATTATCCTAAGGACAAACACACACACCCATGCCCGAGGGAGGACTCGAACCTACGCCGGGACCAGCCGCACAGTCCATGACTGCAGCGCCTAAGACCGCTCAGCTAATCCCGCGCGACTAAATTTATTTACTGGTGTCTTCTCTTCACGAAGTTTCGGTAATTTTTCTGGCTATTTAAATTTTGATTGAAGTTTTCATCATTAGGCTTTTATGTTTTGGTTTGGCAAACAGTGACTGCGTGCGATTCATAATTGACGTTTTCGGGAATCACTGGTTATTGTTAAGAGTTCAAACAAATCATTGTTTACTTAAATTCTTAATTGTATTTAATGTAATTCTCTCTGTCCAAAGCAAATTTGTATGCTGTTCCAGTGAATGAATTGTGCCAAATCCGCATTGGTCCAGTCCTTCCTGGGCAAGTGAAGAGACCGTAATTTCACATCTCAACCATAGCAAAGAGTAGCTCATGCTTGCTCGTACTACATTCGTGAGAGGCTATATGTATTTGCATCCGTACCTTGGCTAATAGGCCGGGGTCCTGTAATAACCTCGTTTGGCTGTAGAAGCCGCCGGGCCTTGCGTCACCGAAATACGTTCATCCTGTGAAGTGCTGATCGTGGCGCCGCTGTTTAAATACCGGTTTCCGCCAGTCACGACTATATGAACGCGACGTTTTGTTTACATTAGTGTCGACACGACGCATGCTCAAAGATACCGTCATATTAGGCTTTCTGTCAGTTCAGTACGATAACTAAACATGGATGTGGAGCAAATGAAGCTGAGTTACGCCGTGCAATTAATTAAAATGTGAGGGCTATTTTTTTTTCTTTTCAAGCACCGATTACACTGAGGTGACAAATGTCATGGGATAGCAGTATGTACACATCCAGATGGCGGAAGTATTTCGTACACAGTCCGCAGCTCGTGGTCGTGCAGTAGCGTTCTCGCTTCCCGCGCCCGGGTTCCCGGGTTCGATTCCCGGCGGGGTCAGGGATTTTCTCTGCCTCGTGATGACTGGGTGCTATGTGATGTCCTTAGGTTAGTTAGGTTTAAGTAGTTCTAAGTTCTATGGGACTGATGACCATAGCTGTTAAGTCCCATAGTGCTCAGAGCCATTTGAACCATTTCGTACACAAGTTATAAAATGGCAGTGCTCGGGCGGAGCTGCCATTCGTTCAAAATGATTAAAATGGGTCTGAGCACTATGGGACTTAACTTCTGTGGTCATCAGTCCCCTAGAACTTAGAACTACTTAAACCTAACTAACCTAAGTACATCACACACATCCATGCCCGAGGCAGGATTCGAACCTGCGACCGTAGCAGTCAGGCGGTTCCGGACTGATCGCCTAGAACCGCTCGGCCACACCGGCCGGCTGTCATTCGTACTCGGGTGATTTATATGAAAACGTTTCCGACGTGATAATGTTCGCACTACGGGAATTAATAGGCTTCGAACGTGGGATAATAATTGGAGCAAGACGAATGGAACATTCTATTTCGGAGACTCACAGTGCCATGTGAGCGCCGAGAATACCAAGTCTCGTGCATCACGGACAGCGCAGTGGGCGATGGCCTTCACTTAACTACCGAGAGCAACGGCATTTGCGTAGAGTTGTCAGTGCTAATAGAAATGTTACACTGCGTTAAATAACCTCAGAAATCAATGTGAGACATGCAACTGGCATATCTGTTAGGAGAGGCTGGCGAAATTAGATGTTAAAGAACTATGACAGTAGACGACCACAGCGAGTACCATTGCTAACTGCACGTGACCATATCGGTTGGACCCTAGACGACTGGAAAACAGTGTCTTCTTCGGATGAGTCCCACTTTACGTTGCTAAGATCTGGAGGTACGGTTCTAAGCCATGCACCGACATTGTCAATGAAGCACTTTGCAAGCTGATGGTGACTCTGTACTGGTGTGGGCTGTGTTTACATGGAATGTACTGGGTTCTCTAATCCAAGGAACCGATGGTTGACTGAAAGTGGTTGTATTGGGCTACTTGGAGACCAATTGCAGCCACTCATGGACTTCGTGTTCCCAAACAGATGCGGAATATTTATGGATCACAATGCACCATGTCACCGGTCCACAGTCGTTCGTGGTTGGTTTGAACTTTATGGACAGTTAAAAAAAAATTATGGACGCAATCGAGAAGTCAGTTCGTGCACAAAATCCCGTACCGGCAACACTTTGGCAATTATGGTTGGCTATAAAGGCAGCATGGTTCAATATTTCGGCAGGAGACTTCCCACGACTTGCTAAGTCAATGTCGCGTCGAGTTTCTGTACAACTCCAGGAGACAGGAGGTCCCACACGATATTAAGAAGTACATTATGACTTTCGACTCCTCAGCGTAAAAGTACGGTAAAAATCCAAAGTGACCCTGATTTCGACAAGATGCGTTTCATGTAAGAAGGAGCTCGACCCCATCGTAGTAGCTGAATGTCGTGGAGGAGCACTTTGGGGACCGCGTTCCGCTCTGGGGTACCCAAAGACCATTGGCATACGCCTAGATTTGCCACCGTATTCTCCGGATCTGAACACATGCGAGTCGTTTCTATGGGGCTATATTAAAGGTGTACAGAAATAACCCCAAAACCATTGCTGAACTGAAAACAGCCATTCAGGAAGTCATCGAGAGTATCGATGTTCCGACACTTCAGCGTGTCATGCAGAATTCCGCTATTCGTCTGCGCTAAAACATCGCCAATGATGGCAAGCATATCGAATATATAATAACCTAAATTCAAATATCTGTGGTGACGTTTTCATGTTGAATGAAGTACGTGCACCTCGTACTTTGTAACTAATTTGCGTTTTCTTCATATAGTTTAATAAATGTCACCCTCTATACAGAGGTACATGTAGATGCAAACGGGTTTTTGCTCTAATCCATCGTTCTCTGAATGTTATGTGAGAAGAGTGCGAGTTGAGTTTCAGTGTCCAATGTTTCAGGAAACCTTGTTGGTTGGCACTGATGAGGTGATTGTGTTGGATTTGCCTTATTGCATTTGAGCTCATATGTTCTAAGACTCTTTAACACATGAAGTCAATGGCGCTGGACAGTACCGTAGAATCTGGAATTCTGTCTGAACTGGTGCTGTGTTCAGTCCTGGCGAGTCAAGCTACTTCGTAACGCCACTGACACTAATATTTACATCATTCAACTACGCAGTGATGCGAGAATTGAACTGGAATAGTTGTATCGTCTTTTGTGGAAGGACATTCGGTCATGGAGCTGCTTGTTTCTACTATTACTTTACTGTTCTCAAGTTTAGGTACCGTACCATCCATGAGTGTCTGGACACTATGGTGAGGCTCAAGCCTTTACGTCTTCGCGCACGCCTTTTTAGACATCGATATTAATTTTGTTCCGTTTTTCTCTAGTTGCAACCCTACTTTTGTTTTAGCTTGTTTCGAAGTAGTCACTGTTACCTTAATACTTTTTTCTCAGAGACTGTCTACCATAGAGGGTGAATCTTGTCATATACCCAGTGGTCAGTTCTGAGCGCACAGTAGCTGATAAACATGCCTAGAGTAATAGAGTCTTCCACCAAGCGTAAAATGTATGCTGTCATTCTGATTTCATGCAGCCCACATAGCGTAACTATCATGCGTGGCAGCAATGTGCTTAGATATTTCAGGAACTCATTGCTGCTGTGACAAATACGCCCATGCGGCGTTTTCGATCACCCATCATACATCCCGGACATTGTTCCCTGTGATTCTCGTCTCTTTGCTCACGTGATCCGCTGGCTATGAAGACGATTGCCTTCGATGACGAGACTATTGGGAAGTTGGTACATCGGAGAGGCGACTAGGCAGAAGTAGCTGTAAGGTGTAGCTAATTGTTGCAGAAATATATAGTCTGAAATCTTATGATTGTCACTGCGGAATTACCTGACATTGAATTAGAAATAAAGCATAGTTGCATTTTATTGATAATTCCGAAAAAAATGGTTCAAATGACCCTGAGCACTATCGGACTTAATAGCTGAGGTCATCAGTCCCCTAGAACTTAGAACTACTTAAACTTAAATAACCTAAGGACATCATACATATCTATGCCCGAGGCAGGATTCGAAGCTGCGACCGTAGCAGTCGCGCGGTTCCAGAATGAAGCGCCTAGAACCGCTCGGTCACACCGGCCAGCGATAATTCCGAAATACATTGTCGACAGTCCAATTATCTCTTCTAAGTTATGTGGAAGAATTCCGTCTCCACTTCGGCTCAAAATGTTCTAAATTTTTTTAACACAAAAGAGACACAGTGCCACAATAGCAGAATGGCATTTTATGAATTACTGGAAAAGCGGACGTGCTACTGTGATGCTGAAATTTGAACATGCACACTTTCTCATGTCAGTGTTACACTTCCTAGAAGGAAATTTTATATGTTGTCGGATTATCTCCTACATCTGGTTTCCATATGGTACCGGGTGCAGGTACATTCTTGATCCGGCACATCTCTAGTTTCTAGACCGTTTACATGCGACGGTGGTGTCACCGAGGACGGGACGCTGTGCGGAATGAGCTGGAAGTGGACATAACAGGGTTAGTTCGGTGCCCCATGTGTCTGGCCTGGTAACGGAAGGTGAACTTTCGGCAGGCACGAAATAACAGTATTGCTGTTTGGAGGTATAAACCTTGTTGGATAGGCGTTGGCTTGGCGCTGCTAATACGGACGGAATGGGAAACGACTATCAGGCGTATTGCATCAATTTTGCTGCTGTCATTCATGGAAGAGGAGCGGTACTTCTATCTGGACCTGTAACTGAGTTTTACGGTATGTTTTTCGGTGATAAAGTGTTGAGTGTGTTAAACTCTACCAGTTGTTATTCGTCCGTTGTTTTTGTGAGCTGTAAGTGTCCGTGTTCAATCCGTATACCCGAACGTTGTTTCCAATAACTTAGTAGCGATATTCGCGGGTGGCGGTTCCGTTGGGTGTGTAGATATCATTCAGTAATAGTTGTTACCAACTACACTCTTCCCCAATTTTGTGCAAGGGTCTATGATTAATTATTCTTACGTTGTCTGAGACTCTTGTAACTATGAAACTTAAGATCAGACTGTTTCTCGTTAATGTACAATTATTTCCAGAACTAAAATACTTTCTTTATAGATTGTCTGAGGCCTTATTGTGTTATCATCTAAGGCGTCCATGCGCATCTGAATTGTAAATGGTGTCGCAGAGACGTAGTTGAATATTTATACTGTCGACTGCCATTGTACTAGTCCTAGCTGCTGTATTATGCTTCTGGCAGTTTTGTTGCTGAATGACAACTCCATTATTACTTATTAGTGTATGCTCTTCTATGTAATTATTCTGGAGCTATTTGGTTGTTACAGTAAATTATTGTCTGAGTCGCGCATCTATCAGTAAACATCTGTGAATGTGCTTTATGCTGCGGAATTAATTTATATATGGCAACAGATAAATTTAATTTATATATGTGGTCGCTGATTCCCTTTTAATCTTTTGATTAATTCAATTGTGTAATTTTGTTAACTATCTGTTTTGGGTATTCAATGAAGTATTAGCTAACTTACGGCTTTATTTAATTAAGTGGCATTTAAGTATCAAAATCTTGAATTAACTTTCATCATTTATGGTTTATTATCATTAACCTGTTTTGTACACAGATTTGTGTTTTTATCTTTCTTAAAATTCAGGAAAATTTTCAGTTCCGCTGTCCCTCTATTTAAATCAGTTTCTTCTTTTTTGTGCGTGGCCGTTGAGCTAAGATTTAACTGTAAGAGGTTTTAATTATTTTTGAAGAATTGATTTTGTGAATTATCAAATTCTGATCAAGATAAAGAACGTAATGTTGGCTTTGGTCAGTAATATAATGTGCATTTCGAATATCTTGGCTTTAAGAAATGCATCAAAGCATTATTCTGCACCTCATCTATGCTACCCTTGCTCCATGCAAGTACGTGGTACACTATTGCTGATTGCACACTATTCATTTCAGCTTCGTGGCCGGCTGTCCTTTCTGTGTCCAAGGTGGTCAGCTGTCCCCCTTAGGAGGGAAGCCGTGCACGCCATCCGTTTGTTGTCGTATTTTCAATGTTCGTATGTCGTAGTTTCTGAAGCCGGACTGAGGACCAGCCCCAATTTTCGAAAATAAAAGTTCACCTAAAGACAATACTAAGGCTGGCCGTAGGTGAGCGGATTTGATCCAGGTCTGGTCAACATTCCTCTCTTTCGAGTTGCAACGAGGCGCGTTTTGCTGTGTTAGCACACCCGCAATAAGAGTGATAACGCTGTTTAGCAGTACGGTTTCTAGTCTACTATTAGTGTGTCAGAAAATCGTCCGCGTGGTGTATGTTACTTAAAACTGAACCATTAACCTTAATTCCTGTGTAGAGATATTCCGATGCTTTTAGAAAAATATAAATCAAGAATTGATGGATACAATGTTATAACTGCCATACGGGAAGATTTCAATTAGATTACATCATGGTCAGACAGAGATTCCGAAATCAGATACTGGACTGTAAGGCGTACCCAGGAGCAGATATAAACTCAGATCACAATATAGTAGTGATGAAGAGTAGGCTGAAGTTCAAGACATTAGTCAGGAAGAATCAATACGCAAAGAAGTGGGATACGGAAGTACTAAGGAATGACGAGATACGTTTGAAGTTCTCTAACGCTATAGATACAGCAATAAGGAATAGCGCAGTAGGCAGTACAGTTGAAGAGGAATGGACATCTCTAAGAAGGGCAGCTGCGAAGAAACCATGGGTAACAGAAGAAATACTTCAGTTGATTGATGAAAGGAGGAAGTACAAACATGTTCCGGGAAACTCAGGAATACAGAAATACAAGTCGCTGAGGAATGAAATAAATAGGAAGTGCAGGGAAGCTAAGAAGAAATGGCTGTAGGAAAAATGTGAAGACATCGAAAAAGATATGATTGTCGGAAGGACAGACTCAGCCTACAGGAAAGTCAAAACAACCTTTGGTGACATTAAAAGCAACGGTGGTAACATTAAGAGTGCAACGGGAATTCCACTGTTAATGCAGAGGAGAGAGCAGATAGGTGGAAAGAATACATTGAAAGCCTCTATGAGAGTGAAGATTTGTCTGGTGTGATAGAAGAAGAAACAGGAGTCGATTTAGAAGAAATAAGGGATCCAGATTGGAATCGGAATTTAAAAGAGCTTTGGAGGACTTACGGTCAAATAAGGCAGAAGGGATAGATAACATTCCATCAGAATTTCTAAAATCATTGGCGGAAGTGGCAACAAAACGACTATTCACGTTGGTGTGTAGAATATATGAGTCTGGCGACATACCATCTGACTTTCGGAAAAGCATCATCCACACAATTCCGAAGACGGAGACAAGTGCGAGAATTATCGCACAATCAGCTTAATAGCTCATGCATCGAAGCTGCTTACAAGAATAATATACAGAAGAATGGAAAAGAAAATTGAGTATGCGCTAGGTGACGATCAGTTTGGCTTTAGGAAAAGTAAAGGGACGAGAGAGGCAATTCCGACGTTACGGCTAATAATGGAAGCAAGGCTAAAGAAAAATCAAGGCACTTTCATAGGATTTGTCGACCTGGAAAAAGCGTTCGACAATTTAAAATGGTGCAAGGTGTTCGGGATTCTGAAAAAAGTAGGGGTAAGCTATAGGGAGAGACGGGTCATATACAATATGTACAACAACCAAGAGGGAATAATAAGAGTGGACGATCAAAAACGAAGTGCTCGCATTAAGAAGGGCGTAAGACAAGGCTGTAGCCCTTCGCCCCTACTCTTCAATCTGTACATCGAGGAAGCAAAGATGGGAATGAAAGAAAGGTTCAGGAGCGGAATTAAAATATAAAGTGAAAGGATATCAATGATACGATTCGCTGATGACATTGCTATCCTGAGTGAAAGTGGAGAAGAATTAAATGAGCTGCTGAACGGAATGAACAGTGTAATGAGTACACAGTAAGGTTTGAGAGTAAATCGGAGAAAGACGAAGGTAATGAGAAGTAGTAGAAATGAGAACAGCGAGAAACTTAACATCAGGATTGATGGTCACGAAGTCAATGAAGTTAAGAAATTCTTCTACCTAGGCAGTAAAATAACCAATGACGGACGGAGCAAGGAGGACATCAAAAGCAGACTCGCTATGAAACTTCCTGGCAGATTAAAACTGTGTGCCCGACCGAGACTCGAACTCGGGACCTTTGCCTTTGCCTTGTTGTAATCTACCACTATTCCCAGATTCACTAGAGGTTACTGTTGTCGTGTTATTACACAGGATAGAGGGAAGATAGCAGGTTTGTGGTCAGTCTGCAATTTCCGAGCGATGAGGAGCAACTACCGAAAGACAAATTCCCAGTGGTCAGACTGTTGATTTGGATGAGCGCAAAACACTGTCATAGGACACCTACGAGAGACACTGGTTTTGGGACTCGACAGGGTGCTTGCAGCACTAGCCTCATAAAATTCAGGGGTCTGGTTAATACTTTTTATTTGCGGTCAGGCTAACTATTGCAATGGAGGCTAGTTCTAAAGATTAGAAAAAGCAAAGGAGGCGATTGGGCGCACAACAGAAGTCAATGACTGAAGCCACGGGCGCAGGTGCCAGCAGAAGTAGCAAACACCAGCAGCACGTTAAGTATGAACTTGAGAATAGCACTCCCAGTGAAGAAAACCGACATGTCGGAGCTTACCGAGCCTGGCCACGAGCGGCACGGACCAGACGTCCCAGCGATCTGGCTGACAACACCCTCTGAATACAAAACCGTGGTTTATTAAAGAAGCGTTACGGCCCAGCGTTTCTCCCTTCCTATAGTCAACCCACCAATCCACTTAACAAGATTCGGCGTATCTGGCGAGTCGTCCTGCGCCTCCATATTTAGATTCCGCCCTCCTCCAACTCGGTAGGTAGGGATCCTTCTGGATTTTACATTAACAAACTCCATGTTTGGTATCAACATTGTTCACTTGAAAGCTAAACTCACACTCCTATCATGGCCAGCAACAACAGTATTTTATGACACTCAGCCCCGCCAGTCGTCCTTGTGTGGGTGTGGACTCCTATGGTAGTAGTCTAACTTGTGTAAACCCACTGACGCCGGCCGAAGTGGCCGTGCGGTTAAAGGCGCTGCAGTCTGGAACCGCAAGACAGCTACGGTCGCAGGTTCGAATCCTGCCTCGGGCATGGATGTTTGTGATGTCCTTAGGTTAGTTAGGTTTAACTAGTTCTAAGTTCTAGGGGACTAATGACCTCAGCAGTTGAGTCCCATTGTGCTCAGAGCCAGCCCACTGACGTTACAGATCTGAGGAGCAAGTATTAAGCTTTCTGCCTGTGCTAAGACTTGCCTTTTGGTGACCATCATCTCCAATGACGCCTTACGACAGCGTTTCGGCGGCGGATGGAGTTATCGGTGAAACTTCTCCCCTGGGACAACTGCCCAAAGCGTCTGCAATTTTCACTGCTCTGATCTTGCAATTCATCTCCGGTAACCTACACGCTCCCAAGTTTTCCTGCTCTCTGCAGTGTGTCTGTGATTTCTTACCTTGACCTTAAGCTTAACCCCGGCCGGTGTGACCGAGCGGTTCTAGGCGCTTCAGTCTGGAACCGCGCGACCGCTACGGTCGCAGGTTCGAATCCTGCCTCAGGCATGGATGTGTGTGATGTTCTTAGGTTAGTTAGGTTTAAGTAGTTCTAAGTTCTAGGGGACTGATGACCTCCGAAGTTAGGTCCCTTAGTGCTCAGAGCCTTAAGTGTGACAACTTGCACGTCATTCTGTCGTCAACATATGACAACTCCGCCATGTGAAAATTTTGTTGACAATTATTTTGCAGCACATTTGTAATCTGTCTTCCGTTGCAGTTAAAACATCCTAGCGCTAGAAACAAATTATAGACATTCTTTGTTAATGAATTCAGTTCTCTTTACGTTTATACTTTGTATAGTCCGTATTTCAATTCACTTTTGGTCACCTTTAAACATCAGCGTAAAACAATATTTCATTTTTCACTGCGCTTATATACACATAGATACATACCCACAGAAGCATCATCGTAAAACATTGGTTCATTTTACATGAAGATAAACGTTACATAGAATATACATTTAAATCAGAATGAAATTTTGACTCTGCAGCGGAGTGTGCGCTGGTATGAAACTTCCTGGCAGATTAAAACTGTGCGTCGGACCGCGACGAGGTACAGGCGGAATTAAAGCTATTTGGAGGATTCGTTAGTCGTACATGGGTAGCTCAGTTGGTAGAGCATTTGCCCCCGAAAGGCAAAGGCCCGAGTTCGAGTCTTGGACTGGCATACAGTTTTAATCTGCTAGGAAGTTACATTTAAATCATTGGCTAGTTATTTTTCCCTTTTTTACATTACAGATACAAATACACAACAAAAGCAAATATTTTTCTCTCTCTTTTGTTTTTACATTACATATAAGCAACAATATTTATTTGTTTGTTTTTCTCCACATTACTTATACATACACATATCAATACAGCACATTACATATCGTCATTAAATAATAAATCTGACAGAAAACACACAGTCTTACAAAATATTTGTTTAAATTTTGTTTGTGTGATACATAACAGTAATTTCTTACGTACTAAGTGAGTTTTGCGTTGCCTTGCATTATCTTTGATATCTGCGTGGTGATGGCACAGGGAACGCAGCTCTTTCCTCGTTGCGTTCAAACGTAACGGAGCCTTCATCACGCTCTTCACTATTTCTTCTGCTTGACAGAACAGGCCTATCCCGTGCCATTTCCGACGCTTCACATGTGTTTACTATGGTCATCCCCACACGCACTACCACAACAGTCATCGCCCATGCCTTTCCACAAGTACTTAAGGCAATGTCTTGAACATTTCTAGTATCTGCACGAACAACATATAAACGTAATGGTAAATATTACATCTCCTACGTAAGACCAAACCGAATAATGATACCAAGGTATTTCTGAGAAACTATGCCGCTCTTGGAAAGCTATTTCCTCTTCTATTTCTGTTATTTTGTGGCCTGATACTTTAGTCTGCCGCCGACAGTGCTGCGAGGCGGTCACGCACCAGAGCGCTGCGGGCGAGGCGCGCACGGTGTGTTTGTGTTTACTTCGGCCGCTGTAAGTGCCGTTTTCCCTTCTAGACCACCATGGCGCACAACTATCGGAAGAAGACATTAAGTTTCAACTTTTGTTCCCACTTCGCCCGACCCGAGGCCCTGGGGGTAGAACGATTTATTCGCGATGAAGTTAAAATACCACCAACGGATCTAATTGGTATCCACTTGTCCATAGTTAGCAGTACCGTCTACGTCAAAATGATCAACGATGCGGCGTGCGACAAAGTGCTTCAAGAAGCAAAATGTGGACTGCGCTTCTGTCACCGTTACCGTCGATCACGCAGGTCTCGGCACACGGACGATAAGGATCTTCGAACTGCCGTTCGAACTACCTGCAGACGTCGTCATCGAGGCGCTCCGTCCCTATGCCAACGTTCGGGAACATGTTGCCGAACGATGGGTATAATTTCAAACCTATCCCGTTTTAAACGGTGTTAGACAGGTCCGCATCGAGTTGCAGAAACACGTGCCTTCCTATCTATGTATCGGAGGCTGCCGTGCCATTATAATGTACGACGGCCAACCTCGGACCTGTTCCTGTTGCGGGAAAGAAGGTCACCTACGGTCTGAATGCATTCAACGACGTGTCGCGCAGCTCCCGTTGTCGGAAGCGTCCGTCACACCCACGATGACCGCCCGACCGGTTACTTACGCAGCGGCTCTTGCCATGTCTACAGTTTCGTGGAGTCCGTCGCCTGGTCCTTCCGATCAGCACGTCCCACCGTCCCAGTCACCTATGGACGGTACGGACGTCCCACCTGACAACCTTGCCGCCGAACAGGCTCCCGCACCGGACGCTGAGGAGAACAGTACTTCTTCACAACACCTGTTTGACAATTTCATTGTACCCACCGACGCCTTCGAACCAGGTCGACGCTCCTCCTTGCCGTCGTCCGACACTGAGGAACACGTCCGCAAACAACGCTCGCGACGTAGGCGCAAACGCCGTCGTCGTTCACCCACGGGCTCTCAGAGCGTCGCCACCCGCAACGATGAAGACGACACCCAACCAGCCGACATTTCCACGCAGAGGTCGGCGGACAACTTTCACGATGAACAAGACGTTTCGCAGGACGGGACCACCATGGAGGTCGCCACGCACAATTTAACGATCGGTGCGCAGGTTGAGACGCCTGTCTCCCCGCCGACAACTCCAGATCTCTCTCACCACGACGCAATTCCCATGGACATTGGACAGACCCACGGCACAGGAGCATGGGCCGACTACATTGAGGAAGATACGCCCCCTCCTCCGGATGAATTGCCTCCGCCGGACAAGGCTGCCTGTTAACATCAAAAGCGAGGCACTGCAGCTGATGGGACGGGACTTCCTGTCGGTGCCCTTGGTGATGGTAGATGCGCGTCTACCACCACTGAAACAAACGTACCGGTTCGCCACACTGAACATCAACATGATCGGCGCTGCACCCAAGCTGCAACTCCTATGTGACGTGCTTCGGGCCTCTGACGTCGACGTCGCCCTTCTTCAGGAAGTACGCATTGCCACACTACCACCAGTCTATGGCTACGACTCATACACATCCACATGTGATCAATCAGGGCGTGAAGTGGCTTTCTACATACGCGAAGGAATCCCACTCAAGGACACGACAATCCTTCCCTGTGGAAGGGGCATGACTGTTACCATCTTCGACACGCGCGTCTTCAATATCTACGCTCCGTCTGGCTCCACGAACCTTCGGCAGCGGTCCACTTTCTTCGGACATGACGTGGCGCCCCTGTTTTCTGGACGCTATGATCGCCTTATCATGGAAGGCGATTTCAACTGCGTCCTCCATCCGCAGGACCTAGTGCCTGGTTATTCACCATTCCCGGCGCTGCTCACCTTAATCGAAGATTTTCATCTAGTGGTCGTTTGGGAGAAGATTCATGGCAATACCCCCGGTTTTACCCATTATACAGCACATTCTGCGAGCAGACTGGACCTTGGCAATGAAGTAGCCCAAGCTGAACGATGGCCCCCTGCATTTTCGGACCACTGCGCCGTTATTTGCTCCCTGGCTCTGCCACCTCAGTTAGTGTGGCGCAGCAGAGGTTACTGGAAGCTTAATACCTCCCTCCTTAATGATCCACACTACCGACAATGTATTGCCACTACATGGGCGTCTTGCGAAACACGCCACCCGCAGTACACATCCACGTTCCATTGGTGGCTGAAATGTGTCAAGCCTGCGATCAGAAAGGCCTTCATGCAATGTGGCAAGGAAGCAGCAGCATGGCATCGAGACACCACAAATTTTCACTACGCCGTCCTCCGTGAGCTCGATGCGCTCCCTCCATCGCCTGACACCCATAGGGAACGACAGCGTACTAAAGCTCGTCTCCTCTCTCTCCAACGTGCACGACTGCATGGCGTTGTGGTGCGTTCCCGACGACAGGACCTCCTCCCATCCACAATCCATGCCGCATCCGACCATAGTCGTCGACGTCGACTTTTCGTCCCCAACATCACGACCTCTGATGGTGTTCACCACACAACACAAGCGGCAGTGGTGTCTGCCTTCGCTGAACATTATCGCCAATTTTATGATGATGAACCGATGGCAACGCCAATCCCTGATAATCTCCGTCCTTCCCCTGATCGGACCCTCACCGTCGCGGAATCAATGTCCTTGATGTCTGCAATCACCGCAGAAGAGGTGGTAGACGCGATCAAAAAAGGGGCCAAGAACAAATCACCAGGACCAGATGGTCTCCCAGTGAATTTTTATCGGACGTTCACCACGTTAATGCTTCCTCGCTGGACGGAAATGATTAAGGAACTCTTTACTCCGTCCTTCCCAGTTCCACCTGAATTCGTCACTGGCATTCTTCTACCTGTGCCTAAGCCGAAGGGAGGGTCTCATGTCTCTGCATATCGCCCCCTTACACTACTGAATGCAGACTATAAAATCTATGCACGCCTCTCAGCAGCGCGCATACGCAAAGTCTTACCTACAGTTCCTTCACCTGAGCAGACTGCACGTGGTTGTGGGGCCACCTTACAAACAGTCCTAGGAGAATACCGTGACCTCATCGCACTGGCGTCGGTTTGTCGCCTTCGTGCAGCACTGGTATCCGTCCATTTCACGAGTGCCTTTGATCGCGTTCGACATCCATTCCTCCTCATGGTGGCGACACGTATGGGGTTCCCATTGCTTTTTGCCGATGCCATTCGCCGGTTACTACTTCCCGCGGTCTCGATGGTACAAGTCAATGGGAGGCTTGTAGGACCGATTCCTATACGCCGCTCTGTGCGTCAAGGATGCCCTATGTCTACTTTACTATATGCCATTGCACTTGAGCCCCTCATCACTGGTCTTACCTCTAGACTGCACTTTACGTAACTACACCTTTCACTGTAGGACTTATGCGGACGACCTCCTCTTTCTCACCTGCTCCTCCACGGAACTCAATGACGCCATCCAATGGATCCACCAGTATGGACTTCTTTCTGGTAGCATTCTTAATGTCCGTAAATCGACTATGGTGCACATTGGGCGCGGCCTCCCGGCTATGGTGCCGACCCCACTCCCAATCAGTACCACCCTTCGTTACTTGGGTATCGACTTTACCACCTCCACACACCGCACAGTGGCCCTGGCTTACCGGCGGCTTTTGCAGTCGATTCGGCACCATGTCCGCGGTCAAGTGCACCGTAACTTAAACCAACTACAACGTGTGTCCTTTGTCAAGATGTATGTCGCCCCTAAACTGGTACACGTCGCCCAGATCCTCCCAATGCCGTTACTCCTTAGCCGCCGCATCCAATCAGCTTTTGGATATTTCGTGTCAGCAGGAACACTTTTCAAAGTCCGCTACGACACTCTAACACTGCCTCCTGCAAAAGGTGGCCTCGGACTCGTTAACGTGCCGGCACGCTCTTCTGCACTCTTTGTCCACACTCTGTTGCGGCACTGGCAGGGGCCGGTCCTGTCCTTAACACGCAGTCTCTTAGATATCCTCCGACCAGCTTCTCTCGATCCACCGATCGAAGAAGAAGAATATGTTATATTTTGTTGTATTTAATGTTTTTTTAATATTTTTTTGTTTAACTAACAGTCATTTGTATATGTTTAAATGGTACCTTGAAGAACACTTCCATAGTGAATATATATGTACTTTTAGTTTGTTCAATAAAAAAAATGGTCAGCGTAACGGACTGCAGTCCTAAGGGCCCCAGGCTCGATTCCCGACTGGGTCTAGGATTTTATCCCCTCGAGGACTCTGTGTTGTGTTGTCTTCATCATCATTTCATCCGTATCCGGCGCGCAGGTCGCCCAATGTGGCGTCGAATGTAATAAGACCTGCACCAAGGGGGCCGGACCTGCCCCGTAAGGGGCCACCCTGCCAATGACTCTAAACACTCATTTTCCATACCTCGATGAACTTCTTAGAGCATCCTGGAATGTTAGCATATGCCTATTATTTCTTCCTGTTAGCAGCCGGCCGGAGTGGCCGTGGGGTTCTAGGTGCTCCAGTCTGGAACCGAGTGACGGCTACGGTCGCAGGTTCGAATCCTGCGTCGGGCATGGGTGTGTGTGATGTCCTTAGGTTAGTTAGGTTTAATTAGTTCTAAGTTCTAGTCGACTGTTAGCGTCAGTGGACCGACGATATCAAAATCACATGTATCGAACATTCCATCTGGTCTTACAACAGCTTACGGAAATTCAGCCAGGTAATTTTTACAGCGTTTTTTCTGGCGTTATTGTTATAACCAACAGCATTTTTGTCTCATTTATTTATTTATTGGTTTGACAGCTAGAGCTTTCTCTGATGCAGTCCACAATTTCTTTTTCATACCGGACCACGTTCAGTATTTCCTAATTGTATCACAAGTTCTTACAATCCGTTTATGACCACCTTTGAGTGCGTCATGGAATTTCCGCCTTTTCTTCAGCAGTGATCTCCTGCTGTTCGTCCTCCCCACCTACCGGCACTTCCTCGCTTTCATTTGCCCCTGTTTCGGTAT
Organism: Schistocerca piceifrons; assembly: GCF_021461385.2. Taxonomy (NCBI): domain Eukaryota; kingdom Metazoa; phylum Arthropoda; class Insecta; order Orthoptera; family Acrididae; genus Schistocerca; species Schistocerca piceifrons. The sequence goes on from NC_060140.1 coordinate 304,634,681, forward strand.
CAGCTACTTGTACTTCCTTTACCCTTGACAATGCGTCCCCTACACAGTTGTTCTTGCCTGTTTTCTATACAAGTTCATAATCATATTCCTCCAATTTCAGTCTGCGCTTCATTAAGCGTGAGGAAGGGTAGCCAATATTTTCGACTCACTGCAATGGTTTACGGTCTGTACCAATGGTAGACTTAAAATGAAAAACATATGGTCTGATCTATTTGACCGCTCAAGCTATGGCTGATAACTCTCTCTCAATTGTGCTATAATTTCTCTCTGCATTGTTCAGGGTTCTGGACGCTTCTGTTACTGGAAGGTCTTTACCTAACTCCCCTTGACTAAAAACAGAACCAACAGCGTCTTGGCTCGCTTCCGTGGCGGTGATAAAGCTTTTCCAACAATCTTGGTACTTGTGATGGATTTTGTTGTTTTTGTTTAAAGTTGTTTGGCGGTGTGTACGTGTTACTGTAAAACGTATGAAAATGTAGCAGTAAGAATAACAGCACTATTTAAAAGAAACAAGCAATCTCTGATAATTCTTATTGATGTGCTGCTGAGCCAGACTATAATGAATTACTTTGTCATACCTGATCACTACAAAAAAAACTGATATTCTCTTTCATTAATTCAGTAAGTGCCATTAAAATGTATGCAGCAAATAATTAACACCACAACCTTTTCCAACACTGGTGTCGTAATTTTTTTTAAGTCACTGATTGGAAAGATAACGTTAAGCACCAGCCACAAAAATTATTTCATTTACATAAAGTCTAAGATTGTTCTACTGAATGTTATTTTCACTGTTAGAATAGAAAATAATAAATTCCTGTGGGCTCTTGTCCTCGGAGTTCAAATATTGTAATATCGATCGAAAGAATTAGTGTTCGATTATTTCGGCAGTATGAAATTGCCGCTCCATACGCTCACGTAATGGCGGCAGACAAAACGCAGTCTGGACTGGGTATTCTTACCAACGTAATTTTTCATAGAAAATCAGCAAATCAACTTTTTCCTTTATGCTGGGTTAAATGTCAGAATCCTACACCGTTCTGACTGTTCACAATATCAATATTGTAAGGTGGGTACAATTTCGCACCTTACAAGCACTCACCTACATACTTCGCCGTGATTTACAACCACAGTTAGGTGTACATCGTATGTATGAAAATTTAAAGAAGATTGACATTGTCACTTTGTAAATACTTGTTAACACTTATTGCATGAAATGTGACGGCGTGTCTTTATTATCAAAACGGCATAATGAATGATTGCCTATACTAGTAGAGGTTGGAACGCCAGTGTAAATGAAACGTCAGGCGTATCGCAAGCCCTGGGTGTAAAAGCCCGCACAGGTGTGATGGTCCTGCTTCACACAGGAAGTGCCAAGACAGACGGTCTGGGCACTTGAGTGCGGAAGCACAACACAGAGTATTGTAGTCGAGCCGGAAGGATAAGCGGATAATACTTAGGAAACTTTAAAAATCTTGTATGCAGCAGAGAGGAACCAGGAAGCTTTACCTCGTAAATCACAGGCTGGGTTATTTTAGAGGATTTTTACTATGAGAAGTGTACCATTGTAGAGTTATAGGTATTTCCTCGCAAACTTTCCGCGCTGGACGACGAAAGACTAAAATACGGTTGGTATGCGGTCGGAAGAATCTGTAGAGAGGGCATGTGGTGTCACCGCCAGACACCACACTTGCTAGGTGGTAGCCTTTAAATCGGCCGCGGTCCTTTAGTATACGTCCGACCCGCGTGTCGCCACTTTCAGTGATTGCAGACCGAGCGCCGCCACACGGCAGGTCTAGAGAGACTTCCAAGCACTCGCCCCAGTTGTACAGCAGACTTTGCTAGCGATGCTACACTGACAAATACGCTCTCATTTGCCGAGACGATAGTTAGCATAGCCTTCTGCTACGTCATTTGCTACGACCTAGCAACGCACCATTACCAGTTTAAATTGAGATTGTAATTATGTATCATCAAGAGCGATGTACACCAATTATGGATCAAAGTTAAGTATTCCAGCAGCAACGTACCTTATTGGCTATATTAATTACATTGTCCTGTTCCAGACCTCACGCCAGTTTGCGTGAGCTTAAACGCGTGCATTTCGGCCTTCTCTAGCTACACGGTGTTGGCTCTTCTGCCAACACATCAGGGAATATATTCCGAGGTTTCGAGAATAAGATTAGCCTTCTGTAGTTACGAAGGGGAGGGGCCGGGTTTTGCTAGGAAGCCAGCGGTGGAGAGATGAGGTCCTCCGATTTAAGCGCCCGGATTTGATGGTCGCTCAGTATCAGCTTTTGTTGGTACAGACGGACTTTCTGTCTTTGCTCTCAGGAGATTTTATAGTTAGAACGGTTAGGAACTGTACTGTTGCGAACTTATACGGTTCGGGTACGGAATCGTCGTTGAGTACGCAGCGTTCAGTGATTGAGAGCACTTCTTCTGTCTATACTCACTTAGAGACGTTATCTGAATTCAGTCCTTGTGGCTGGGAGTTCACGTTCACACAGAGAGTAGAAGACAGTATTAGATTATAATAGTCAGATGAACGTATTCTGCCGTCCTAGTGTTTGAAAGAATTTTATTTTGTGGCTGGCGTTCTTCCATCGGCGCAGACGCATACGAGAACCATCACTCGGAGGCACCGGATCCAGTACATACAGGGTTATTGCTAATTGCTTCGGCTCATTAGGGCTATAAGGCTAAAACGCTGTGATCACGTAAATTTTATTTCCACTGAGGTTACATACCATTGTAGGTGATCTATGAAAGTAGCGTCTTCTAGTGTTTGGTACGTAGATGATTTCAGTCATCTCGCGTTACTTATATTGTATCACGTAGCCATAAAAAGGGACAGAGTTGAGCAACTGATCAATCGTATTAGGAGATTCATTTATATTTCTTTATCTCCATTGGACATTGATATATAAATATCTTTAATACAGAGGGGTTTTTAATCTACAATAAATGTATTCATCATTTGGTAGTTACTAGTTGATCATTCATTTATGTTTACGTTGTAATTTATATGCTAAAGAGCAAGAATGAGATAATCAACATTAACAGATCCTAAGACCTGTTTCAGGGGGTAGTCAAACAGGGCCAGATATTTATTATCGCGTTCAGTATTTCCGTTGTGCACGTTCATTTTACACCCGCCTGGAGTAGCATCTTGGAATATTATTCACCAGTTTCCAATCATCCAGTATCGTCGTACTAGGCACTAACGGCCGCTTTTCTGTTTGCTGCGAACACAAAACATTCATAGTAGATTATCTATGAAGAATGTGTTAATATTTTCCTAAAGTATTTTTATTACTGAAACCAACGTTAACATTAATGTTCACACACTTGTTATCTTATTAGATATCCTTTCTTTCTCCTCTTTTTTTTGATTTTTTGTTTTTTGTTTTTGCGCCAAGCACCCAAACATCAGAAGCAAGTTCAGTACAATGGGTGTCTTTTGCGCTGGGGACACAACTTTAGAAGACAACAGATTGGTGGAAAGAAGGGTCACAGACTCTTATTCAATCTCTCCAGATCTTTCCAGCTTCACGAACTGACTTCCAAAGCGCTGGGGAACGTGTATTTAAAGAAGAGGCTACTATCCGTTAACGAGAACTGTGAACAGGATGAGACGTGTAAATCATAGTGAGAACAGTGGACTGTAATGATTACCATAAAACGCCGGAATCAGTTGTGTATGAACAGTGGAAAAGATAAAAATCAGCACTGTGTGAACTGTAAAATTATACTCTGTTTGAACTTTTCTAAGTTTGAACTGGTAGGCTACAACATTTACAAATGCCGCTTATTAATCCGTGTCGCGTAGTTGAAAGTGAAAACAGGAAAACGCAAATACGAAGTGTAAAGCAATTAGCGTGTGCACGGTCCAAAGGAATTACATTTCACTTCACCGCTACGAGGAACAAGGCATCAGTGAGCAGTTGCCACAGCAGCGTACAGCATCCGAAGCAGGTGACATGGAAGCAACACCTGTCGCCTCCACCAGCTGCAGGTTAACGTCAGCAAGCGGCGGAAGGCAGAGACAGGTGTTTCTGGTTGACTAAGGCAACCGAAGACACCCAATACGACAAAAACATCGCGGCGAGCATCAGCATCGCGCCGGAGAAGAAGGCAGTGTGTAAACTAATCACTTTACAGCTAGGGACTTTTTAAGAATATTGTTAAACGGTTTCGTAATAATTTCTTTAATAACAAAATGTCGGGGGAAAGCGAAACGCGGTGCAATCTTACAAGTAGAGAGGCAATGCAGCGTCAGGATATTAAAATTGAAGAGGCAAGCCAATTACAAGGCATGCCAGATCAAATTAGTAATATAAGTAAAGAGAATATTAACCTAAAGTCAGTAATGGAGAATGTACAGTAAAAATTAGATACAATGGTAGATGAGGAAAGTGGATGATAGCTGGTTACCAGAATCATCTGATGTAGAAACTGATTTTCCAAGAAAACATAATTTTAGATAGTAGCAATAATGAAATTGGAGAGATGGATTCTGATGTAATGATGTAATGTTAATGATAAGTTAAATAAGGTGAGTGGTGGTATCAGGGGCGATGACTCTGACACTGCCATTGCTAATGAATCAACAACTATAACAAGTAGATTAAGCCACGGAACAGCATCAGCTGATACATTGCCTACACAAGACGATAATAAGAGTATGGTTTAAATATTAATGGAGTTATATCTGGGCAAAAAGAATTAAAAGTAGGGCTAGAAGAAAAGATATAGCAGGGGCAAAAAGAATTTAAAAAGAATACAAATGAATCAAAGAAAGGGCAAAAATTACTAGTTGATACAACAGAAGCAACAAACGAGGAGATAGTAAAAATTAATATAAGTTTAAACATTTAGACCAGGGTTGATTCTCATGAAACTAAAATAGGGGCTTGTGAGAAACGAACTGAACATCAGAGTAAAGAATGAGATAAAAATTAGGTAAATGTAAGCAAGAGTTTAGTCGTAACATTGATGATGAAGTAGTGAAAAATAAATTAAATCATGCAAGCTCAAGATACTTTTGTATTGTAAACTCGGGGTGAATTCATTAAATTAAGTAATGATGAAAGTAAAACAAATTAAACTTGCAAAGACACCCATGAAAGCCAAAAAAAAGTCATAAACTTATAGGAAAAAATTGTAGTCAGCAGTAAAGTATCACAAATCGAATCTGTTGGTAATCGTTTGGAGAAATAGAAGAGAAGGTAGAAGACATACCTCAACTAAGCGAGGTGAGTAAAAATATAGTTAATATGGAAGTTACGTTAAAAAAGAAAGATTATACATGGGTAGAACATGTGGAAAAGTTTGAAAGAATAATCAGTGAGTTGCCTCACTCGACCACAGAACTACCTCCACAGCAATTGATGACAGGGAGAGGGTGTCCAGTATTATTGAGCGAATAATTAGCTTTCCACCCAGAGATGAATTATCTACTCACCAGAAAAGAGACCTGGCACTAAACAGCATAAAGGAAAAGGTGACTAAACGTATGAGTAAACATGATCAGCAAATCAGACAGGTATCGTTCCAACTGGTGCTAAAGTCCAGACTGAGGTACTCAAAGATCTGTTCAGAAACCAGGAAGTTCCATGAAACACGTGTGTCCATACAGGATAATTAGATTGCTCACCCTAGTTCTGTGGAGGTGGCCAACCCATAGACAGTACAGTGCAAAGGATTGTATGACAATGTTGTTATCAAAAAGTTTCATCGGAAACAGAGAAACCTTAGGGGGCAACAGCACTCTTTGTATTGCTAGGTAGCTGACGCCCACCAGGTACCCGAGTTAACTAACAGTTTACTTCCTTTCTTTTCACACTGTTAGTTCTTCCCTCTTAATCATTCTGAACTAAATTCTGTCATCAATCCTCCTTCTCCATTCAAGATAAAAATAAAAAAGGAGACAAAAAACGGGTCAATTGAAGATAAGTGGTACCATTTGAATAGTTAAGCAACCAATCATAGACTATACTTATGTATAACAAAAGATAACATGCAGCGTGTGTACATAAATCTTCTATGTATCTTATGAAACACAAAGAAATTACATTTGCACATATACAGAGAAAACATTCTTCTACATTTCTTTATTTAGCTAGCTTGCATCCGACGCCGAGGAAGAGGATGGCGTTAGACCAGTTAAGTGGACACAATTAGAACAAACAATACGCAATGGTCTTGAGATGATTAGATTAATCTATATTAGCAACAATTGGTAGATGGTCTCCGAGTGATTGCAAGCAGTGATGAGGTATTCTCTGCAGTACATATATATTTAGGTTACGATGAGTCCAGTCACAGTTAAAATGATGACGAAAGAGTTTTGGATCGGCCAGAGAAGTCGACCACTCGTATGTGATGATAGGGGATAGGAAGGCAATAGGCGACATGAAAGTCGGCCAAACATTTAGAGATTAGTAGGAGAGGTATTTCCGCTGAACGATTATTATTAATTGTATCATGACGCAGAAATGTTACACACACAGCTGATGAACACAAGACATGAATCTCACATAGGACACAGACGACAATAAATACTGAGGTACAAATACATAAAGCACATGAGAAATGTTTATTATATTCATAGTGTATACATGTTTGAACACCGAAGTTCGTAATAACCTACGAGCGAATTAAAGCAGTAAGAAGTGTTTCGCTGTTATTCTCTGTTGTCATGATCTAGGGTACCTTCAGTTCTCTCAAAAGACCTGTGAATATTGCTTGAATGCCTAGTTAAGCTATCGAAGGTACTAAATCCTGAAGTATAAAATGAGAACTATTCTCATATTATTTCGACTCTCTACATGTAGACGTAAGACAGCGGTGCGTCGAGCGCCGGTATAAACTCGAATGGAAGTGAGCGCTGACTGGCAAGAGTCACGCCTGATGTGTAACGGCAAAATATTAGCTGGTGGTGCGAGAGTGCATTGATCGATGAGTCAAGGTTAGGAAAACAAAACATTAACCACGTGAGGAGACTATTCGAACGAAAGCCGAACAGCAGTGACAAAGAGTTTCTAAATATTATTTTATTGTATTTAGAGCAACATTGTGTGTATTGTAAAACTATGTAACATTTATGTATGAAATTTATGTAAGGACACTTATATGCTGAAATAATTTAGACTATCTCTGAGTTATGTGATAGTAAACAACATACGAGGTGCGACAATAAAGTAATGAGGCTGATGTGAAAGAAAATGTAGTTTACCTTTTCAGTCAAGTTTAGTGTTGTCTCCTTCAAAGCAGTTCCCTTCTGATTGCACACACTTTTTCCAGTGCTTCTGCCATTGATGTTAACATTTCTGGACCTCATCCTCTGTAATATCCTCCAAGACTCTCTTCACAGGATTTTGGACATCTTGTGTTGTTTGAAAATGGTGTCCCTTGACCGCCGTTTTGGCTCTTGCAAACAGAAAAAAAGTCGCACGGAGCGATATCTGGTGAATAAGGTGGCTGTAGTAGTACTGAAATTTGTTTTGAGGTTAAAAATTGCTGTACTGACAGAGCAGTATGGGATGGCGCATTATCGTGATGCAGAAACCAATTATCAGCAATGTTGACACGGATACGAAGAACTCTTTCACGAAGTCTTTCTAAAATTTCTTTGTAGAAATATTGGTTGACTGTTTGTCCAGGTGGCACCCACTCTTTATGAACAATTCCCTTGGAATCAAAGAAGCACACAAGCATACATTTCACTTTCGACTTTGGCATGCGAGTTTTTTTTGGGCTGGGTGATACCTTTGAGCACCATTGCGAACTTTGGCATTTTGTCTCTGGATCGTACTGAAAAAATCTTTCATCGCCAGTGATAACATGGCTCAACAATCCTGGATTGATTTCCGTTTGCTCTAACAGATCGACTGCCACACTTTTCCGTGTTTATCGCTGTTGTGGTGTGAGATTTTTGGGGGCACAATTCTTTCTCATACCAAAATCGTCATTATTAGACAAACGATTTCTCGATTGATGTTCATTTCTTCTCCAATCATTTTCACAGATAATTTTCGATCAGATTGTACGCGTTCTCGAACCCTGGCCAAGTTGACATCCACCTGTGAGCTTGATGGTCGTCCACTGCGGTCTTCATCCACAACATTCGTTCTGACTTCACTAAACATTTTATGCCAATGAAAAACTTGATCCCTTGACATAACCTCCTCTCCAAAAGGCTTCTGAAGCTTACCAAAAGTTGTCGTCGCGTTTTCACCCAACTTAACGCAAAAAGTAATGGCACAACATTGTGCAATATTATGTGGTTCCGTTTGCGTGACGAGAGACACGAGCACGTGTTAATGTGCTAAAAAAAAAATAGTTCAAATGGCTCTGAGCTGTATGGGACTCAACTGCTGAGGTCATTAGTCCCCTAGAACTTAGAACTAGTTAAACCTAACTAACCTAAGGACATCAAAAACAGCCATGCCCGAGGCAGGATTGGAACCTGCGACCGTAGCGGTCTTGCGGTTCCAGACTGAAGCGCCTTTAACCGCATGGCCACTTCGGCCGGTTGTTAATGTGTTAACTTATTACAGCACAACTCACGACTGAGCAGTTGCACCGATGTGCCATTTGGACTAGAAGCAGCTTATAGATCAGGGTCAAAGATATTGTGCCTACGCAAGCCTGCAGGGTTGCCACATCTTGCAAAGAAAATCAGTCTCATTACTTTATCGTCGCAACTCGTATACGGACGGCCTAGTGCTGGCATAAGTAAAAAAAAAGTTAGTGTTATTAGGCAAAAGTCGACGGCATTGCCCTGATATTAGATGAAATAAGTGTGCTGTGTAAAGTTAGATGCCTACCACTTACATTGTTTATTTCCTATCATATATAAACATCAATCAGTGTAGTGATTGTTTATGACGAGATTTAATTGCGCAGGTGCCGGTGTTTACTGTTGAATAACGAGACTACAGAAAATTTAAAGGACAGCTATGAGTTGAAAATCATAAATGGTATTTTGTAGCGACAAGACGTTCATGATGTCATGTACGCTTAGTGAAGGTTTTTTGATAGAATTAAAATGAGAAAGTATATGTTCGGCATTGGTAATTTAATGCCTTTGGTTAATTGAATTGATATTTTAGAAACAGAAATGTCCTAAATTTTTTTAAGAATTTCGATGAATAAGAGTAGGGAAGTTACTAGGAGATGGAAAATCCAATTTTTTCCAAATTTGGGACAAAATTTTCTCATTTTCAAGCTTGATACTTGTCTTCGAGAACAAGGCAATATTGGAAATCAAAGGATTGGCATGTGTAATATTCCTGGCTGTGGCCGCCAATATTTTAATGTGCTAGAAGCTTGCCTTGTTGCAGCTTGATACATGTGAAATAACAAATGGAAAAAAAAGTGGAGTGAGCTACAAGCGACCGACTGTACAGCATGTCTCAGTCCTGAGGGGAGAATTCACCCATTGTACTGAACTTGCTTCTGATGTTTGGGTGCTTGGCGCAAAAACAAAAAACAAAAAAAAGAGGAGAAAGAAAGGATATCTAATAAGATAACAAGTGTGTGAACATTAATGTTAACGTAGGTTTCAGTAATAAAAATACTTTAGGAAAATATTAACACATTCGATTGAGCATACTGACCCTCTGATGGAGTCTGGCGTTTATAAAATTAGATGTAATGATTGTAATGCGTTTTATATTGGCCAAACGGGTACACCATTTAAGGAACAGTTCCAAGAACACACGTCCCTACATACAATTAAACATTCCACCTTCAAAGAACACTTCAGAGCCAATAAGCATTACGTAAGAAGTATTGCTGACAGTTTATAGATTTTACACGTTGAAAGTAAAGGGGGAACGATGAACTTACTAGATGGAGATATTTATCCATTTACATAGCGAACCTGATAGCCTGTTAAATGAGCAAGTAATTTTTTAAAACAAAGTTTTTTGAAACCTTTAGTGGCTTATTGTAATTTTACCAATTACGAATATGTTTTATGTAATGTACATTTTTTCTGACCAACTTTGTTGTACAGAAGTGTTAATAGTGACGGAGGATCGTCCTGTAAACTTTTCGTAAGTTTTATACCTTGCGAAATCCATGGTGTCTTTACGACGTATTTTAAACGTTGACGATGGTATAACTGAGATGTGTTTAGGTGGGCACTAGTTATTACTTGTCACCACCCACTAGTTTCCGTGTTGTGCTTGTGTCCATCGTCTTATAATATCCTAGCCCTTCCTGTACTATCAACAGCACTGCGATATATCGACTCGTCGTAGTAGGATCTTACAGGAACATGGAACAAATTGTGAGGTCATCTTTGGCCTTCTGGTCTGAATATATGGAGTGACAGTTGTTGACTGTTGTCAAACGAGCATGTATGCCCGTGTAAGTATGTTTTGTAGCTCATGGACTTGTTCTGTGTTACATTTTGTCACTTCATTACCCAATTGACCTCTCTCTTCAGAATAGCTATTACGCGACCTGTTATAAGCACTGCTATATTTGTAACACGAAGGTTATTGGATTGGATCAGGTAAGTAGACTCCTTTCAGATCGATCTGTGTCTTTTTGATCAAGTATGGGTTAATGTAGGCGCGACGTAACGTAGTTGGTTTACATGACATGCTCTGTATAGATAGACCATCAAGATATGTGTACTTTGGGTTTAGTTACGTACTTGGTATGCCTGTTTGGTTTTACTGTACCCCAATCATGTTTGTAATTGTCATATCTAAATAATTTTCTTCTGCATTTAACTGTGTATCGACGTTCTGTGTAGTGGCGATTACCTTTTCTGCGATTACATAATTAAGTAGTCAGATATTCGTATATGATACAATGGAATATATATTATCCTGTGTTTTGCTAATTTGGACACAATGTGGATTCGCTTTTGACTTACATTTTGTGGATGAACTTCAGATCAGCTCTTGCTTTGCGTTCCCCTGCGATCTATTTGGTAGTCAGCGTCCTGGTTTGGTTGAGCACTATTGGATACTTAATATCCATAGTGATGTAGTCTAATAATGGTATTTCCGCGACTTTCTGTAATGGGACTAATAGTGATCTCTGCATTCCATATATACTCCTCAGTAATATACTGGTACGAATTCGTTGGAGAAGGTGGTTCAAAAGGTTTTCAAGAATTTAACGTACGCAATATCTAATTTACTGTGTGGTATCTAAGACCTACCTGTTACGTGGACACAGGGATACGTTTTATTTTACATATTTTGATTTTTATCTCTTACTGACGTCATCGTAGAAGATTCCTATGATTCCTCCATGTAGAATACTATCTAAAAACTTTGAGTACAACCATGGTGGTTCAATAGTTGCAATGCCTTTTATTAGTTCGTTCCTTTATATATAGGGTGGTCCACTGATAGTGACCGGGCCAAATATCTCACGAAATAAGCATCAAATGAAAAAACTACAAAGATCGAAACTTGTCTAGCTTGAAGGGGGAAACCAGATGGAGCCATGGTTGGCCCGCTAGATAGTGCTGCCATAGGTCAAACGGATATCAACTGCGTTTTTTAAAATAGGAACCCCCATTTTATTACATATTCGTGTAGGACGTAAAGAAATATGAATGTTTTAGTTGGACCACATTTATCGCTTTGTGATAGATGGCGCTGTAATAGTCACAAACGTATAAGTACGTGGTATCAAGTAACATTCCGCCAGTGCGGACGGTATTTGCTTCGAGATACGTTACCCGTGCTAAAATGGACCGTTTACAAATTGCGGATCAGGTCGATATCTTGTTGATGTATGGCTATTGTGATCAAAATGCCCAAGAGCGTGTTCTATGTATACTGCTCGGTATCCTGGACGACATCATCGAAGAGTCAGGGCATTACTCCGAATAGTTACGTTTTTTAAGGAAACAGGAAGTGTTCAGCCACATGTGAAACGTCAACCACGACCTGCAACAAATGATGATGCCCAAGTAGGTGTTTTAGCTGCTGTCGCGGCTAATCCACACATCAGTAGCAGACAAACTGAGCGAGAATCGGGAATCTCAAAAACGTCGGTGTTGAGAATGCTACATCAACATCGATTGCACCCGTACCATATTTCTATGCACCAGGAATTGCGTGGCGACGACTTTGAACGTCGTGTACAGTTCTGCCGCTGGCCACATGACAAATTACAGGACGATGACAGATTTTTTGCACGCGTTCTATTTAGCGACGAAGTGCAATTCACAAACAGCGGTAACGTAAACCGGCTTAATATGCACTACTGAGCAATGGAAAATCCACGATGGCGGCGACAAGTGGAACATCAGCGACCTTGGCGGGTTAATGTATGGTGCGGCATTATGGGAGGAAGGGTAATTGGCCCTTATTTTATCGATGGCAATCTAAATGGTACAATGTATGCTGATTTCCTACGTAATGTTCTAGCGATGTTACTACAAGATGTTTCACCGCATGACAGAATAGCGATGTACTTCCAACATGATGAATGACCGGCACATATCTCGAGTGCGGTTGAAGCGGTAATGAACAGCTTATTTCGTGACAGGTGGATTGGTCGTCGAAGCACCATACAATGGCCCGCACGTTCACCGGATCTGACGTCCCCGGATTTCTTTCTGTGGGGAAATTTGAAGGGTATTTGCTATCGTGATCGACCGACAACGCCTGACAACATGCGTCAGCGCATTGTCAATGCATGTGCTAACATTAGGGAAGGCGAACTACTCGCTGTTGAGAGGAATGTCGTTACAAGTCTTGCCAAATGCATTGAGGCTGACGGACATCATTTTGAACATTTATTGCATTAATGTGATATTTACAGATAATTACGCTGTAACAGCATGCGTTCTCAGAAATGATAAGTTCACATTGGAACAACCGAAACAAAATGTTCAAACGTACCTACGTTCTGTATTTTAATTTTAAAAACCTACGTGTTACTAACTCTTCATCTAAAATTGCGAGCCATATGTTTGTGACTATTACAGCGCCATCTATCACAAAGCGAAAAAAGTGGTCCAACTAAAACATTCATATTTCTTTACGTACTACACGAATATATAATAAAAAATGGGGGCTCCTATTAAAAAAAACGCAGTTGATATCCGTTTGACCTGTGGCAGCGCCATCTAGCCGGCCAAGCATAGCGCTATCTGGTTTCCACCTTCAATCTAGATAAGTTTTGTTCTTTGTAGTTTTTTCGTTTCATGCTTATTTCGTGAGATATTTGGCCCGGTAATGATCAATGGACCACCCTGTATACTTACTGTGAATAGTCCCAGTCCGTATAGGGAATTCCCCCCCCCCCTCCTTTTTACTTCACCTGGTATATGATCATGTTACTGTACTACATATGGTTTGTCGGCTCCTTTTACCCTTCTCTACCTGTCATACCTTAGATCTAGCAGTCAGTATCCTGATTTGATTTAGCACTTTTTGATACTTAATGTCCATAGTGGTGTAGTCAAATAATGATATTTGCGCGACTTCCTGTTATGGGACTACTGTTGATTTCTTCATTCCATAGATTCTCTCCAGTAACATAGTGGTACGAATTTGTTCTTAAAGACGTTTTAAAATGGTTATAAAAAGTTAAAAAGTTTAATGTCGTAATATCTAATTTAGGTTGTGGTATCTAAGGCCTATCTCTTGAATAGGCGGAAAGATACTTTTTAATCTTGCGTATTTTGATTTTTACATCGTACTGTGTATTATGGAGTTTAATTATGACTAAGTTCTTTTACTTTAGTTAATTTACACGTAACTCTTGCAGCTCTTAAGCAATACGCTCTGTATTTTAATGTGATTTATTACCCTGATATAACATTCACTGTATAATTCTCATTACGAAAAGTAATGTGCACCACTTGATTCTTTCAGTCAACATGCTCTGTATTTCAGTATGTAATTACTGCTGTGTTGCATCCTCCACACTTCTGGCCTGAAGATGCTGTAGTGTAACGTTGAAACTGGATGTCTACAAATGAACCTATATAACGGCGATTGTTATTGTTTTTATTGGATGTGATATGCTGTCTCCACCAGAAACTTAAACTGAGCCAGTTCGACACACTTCACTAGTGTGTAAGCCAGCTGTTTGCCCTATGAGGGGGGAAGCAAAGGCACTACGCAGAGGTCTGTGATTGTCAGTGGTTGAGACTTACATCGAATAGTGGTTGTCTTTGGGGAAATAGCAACAACAGAATTGTGTACACAAAGTGTGTGCTTACTGATCAGACTGTACCAGCAGTTGAAGTTGTGGGACACGTCGACTCCGAGGTCATCCTTGGATCATTCCTGCGACTGGCAGAGGACGTTAATAGGATCATCCTTGCTCATCAAATTTCAGCGAAGTTCGCAATCTGCAGCAGTGTCCACCCACATTGGTCGAAGATGTACTAGGCATCGGAGGCTGCTAACGGGATAGTTGATTCCAGATTATTTTAGCTAAGCTGTTGAAGACGCAGAGGTATTAACGCATAACACAATTAGTTCAGACCATTAATCCTCGTGATCAGCTGAAGAAGCCTTCACCCAAAATACTCAAATTTTGGAACACGGTACCTGACAGGTACAGAGAGCTAAAGCCCGAGGTTGAAAGCAGTGGGATTGATTTAAGTGTATACCGAAAGAACTGGTTCATGGAAGGTATACCTAAGAAACTCAAATTCGCCACAATACAAATTGTAACTGCATGCTATGTTATTTGGACAGTAATCAGTATAAAGACTGGGCAGAAACTTACAAGAATCATACTATCATCATAGGCGGAGATTTCAATGATGGAACAATCAGTAGAACAATTAATTGGGAAAATTACATTGAGCATGATATGAGACACCCTCTAAAATAATTCTAAATACTTTGTATGAAAATTTCTCGGAGTTCATAGTTCAGAAGGTCCAGAGTGACTGAACTAAGCAAATACAATAACAAAAAATAGACCTTACCTCTTTGGTGATGCGCATGATGCAATTCTACCGCAGCGCGAAGGGAAACTAAAACAAGCAGAAAGATTTACATGCTCTGTAAGCTAGATACAAAAGGCGGTGTTGTCGTATTTCAAAGAGGAACTAAATACATTCAACTCTCGTCAAGAGAATGTAAAGCAATTGTGGCTCGAGTTAAAGAGAATAGTTGCCCAAACACTGGGTAAATATTTACCTGGTAGTTCACGGCGAGACGGACGCTCCATTGTATATCGTCTCTGCGGAAAAATTTCTAAAGTAACAGTAACTACTGCATAATATGATAAAATAAGAATAGGTTTGCTGCTACTGAGAAACTGAATAAAATGCGCTTCACCTTCTATAGAGCCGTGCGTGAAGTCGCGACTACCGCAGCAGGATCTTAGCGGAAAATCTCTCAATTAACCGTAAAAAATTAGGTTCATTTGCAAAGGGTTATAGAGCCAACATACTGTCCAGATGCTCATAGTTGATACAGGAGCTAAAACTGAGGAGAGTAGAGTAAGAGTAGAAATACGCAACTCCGTTATCAAACGTTCTTTTACAAAAAGAGATACAACTGTCAAAGTTTAATTCTCGAATCAATGCGTAGTCGTGTGATATATATGTCATTATCAGTGGCTTTCAGAAGAAACTGTAACCTCCAGAATTCAATAAACCACTTTCGTCAGGTAAAATTCCAGATTATTTGCTACTTTCCACTGTTATTGACATCCATCCGTTAAAGACTCTTAGAATATGTGATTTCAAAACTAATGAGGGAACTTCAACACAGGCACCTCCTCCGTGCCAACCAACAAGGTTCCCAGAAACAACGGCCACCAGAAGTCAACTCGTGCTCTTTTCGTATAACATCCACATAACGATGGATTAATGCAAAAACGCGTTTGCACTTACGTCTACACCTACATATATACTGTGCAAGCGAACGCAGGGTGCGTGGCGAAGGGTACCCTGTGCCAGCACTAGTCGCATCCTTTCCTATTCTAGTCCCAAACAGAGCGAGGTAAAAATGACTGCCTATAAGCCTCCGTATGAGCCCTAATATCTCCTGTGTTATTTTCGTCGTCCTTTCGCAAAATGTATGTTGGCGGCAATAGAATCGATCTGCAGTCAGCTTCAAATGCCGGTTCTCTATATTTTCTAAATAGAATTCCTCGAAAAGAAATTCGTGTTCCCGCTAGGGATTTCCATTTCAGTTCCGCAAGCATCTACGCAACACATGCGTGTTGTTAGAGCATACCAGTAACAAATCTATGAGTCCGATCCTGAACTACTTCTGTGTTCTTCTTCATTCCGACCTGGTACGGATCACAAAGACTCCAGCAGTATTCAAGCACAGGTCGCACTAGTGTCCTATATGCAGTCTCTTTCACAGATGAACCACACTTTCCCAAAATTTTCCCAATAAATCGAAGTCTGTTATTCGTATTGCGTACCGCAAACCTCAGATGCTCGTTTCATTTCACAGCGCTTCGAAACGTTACTCCCAGATATTTGAGACTGCGTCAAGCAGGACACCACTAATGCTGAATTCGAACATGCGTTTTCTACACATAAACATTAACTTAGATTTTTCTACATTTACAGCCAGTTGCGACATACCAGCACACCACAGCACCACACAGCACGCATCATCAACAGACAAGCGCAGACTGCAGTGCACGCTGTCCGCCAGACCATTAACGTATAAGGGAAATAATAGCGGTCCTGTCACACTTCCCTGGGGCAACCGTGACCATGCCCTTGTCTCTGATGAACACTACCATCGAGGACAACGTACTGGGTTTTATTGCTTCAGGTCTTCAAGCTGTTCACATATCTGGAAACCATTCCATATGCTCGCGCTTTCGTTAACAGTCTGAACAGCCTGCAACGTAGTACCGCGTCAAATGCTTTTCGGAGATCTACGTATAAATATGGAATCAGACTATTGCCCTTCATTCATAGTTCGCAGAATACCATATGGAAAAAGGGCAAGTTGAACTCGCGCATGCGATGCTTTCTAAAACCGTGCTCATTCGTGGGCAGAAACTTTTGGTCTCAAAGAAATTTATTATATTCGAACCGAGAGCATGTTCATGAATTCTGCAACAAACTGATTTTAAGGATATTGGTGTGTAACCTGCGTGTCTGTTCTTTTACCTTTGTAATACACATGAGTCACCAGCTCTTTTTTTCCAGTCACTTGGGACTTGCGTTGTGCGAAAAATTGGCGATAAATACAGGCCAGTGCCACAGAGTACTCTCTCTAAAATTGAACTGAGATTCCGTGGGGTTGTGGCGACTCATTTGTTTCCAACTCTTTCAGTTGTTACTCTGCTCCAGGGATGCCTATTACTGTGTCATCCATCGGGAGTCTGTGCGGTGGTTGGCTGACGGTAATTCTTGAGCGATTTCTTAAAAGCGAAATTTGATTCAGTACCACCCCAGTGCTAGTTATCGAATGTTCGTAGGGACTTCAGAACGTGAATTAAATATGTCCTCTCTCGCTAAGATCGTTGTCCAACGTTAGTGGCGCATTATCAGAAGGAAGCAAACGTTCCGGGTTTCCTACAGACACAAGTCAGCAGCAATACGTGTAATACATGCGTCACAATATGGCACGGTGACAAGAAATGTACTCCAAAGTTCTTAGAGGCCTAACGTCTAAATTACAAACAATTGACCGTGAAAATCCAACGATGTATGGAACAATTAGAATGTCGCTTCCAGCTTCAGTGAAATGATTACAACAATTTTTCCAAGGACTCACAGACGTGAGAGATCCTGATTGAGAAGTCCACATTTTGCGCCATGCGATTTCCATCTTTACGGCAAGCTGAAAAAAAGAGATTTCCCAACAATGAAGACGTGACCAAGGAGCGGATTTCTACTATCGAGGAACTGAATGACCGGTTAGTTGGTGACTAGGTTGAAAAATTATTATCGTGTGCCTCTGTCACTTTGAAATACATTGCATGTTGTATCACCGTACAGAGAGACCTTCAGAGGTTGTGGTCCAGATTGCTGTAACATCAGTACCTCTAATACCCAGTACCGCGTACTCTTGCATTGATGCATGCCTGTATTCCTCTTGCCATACTATCGACGACTTCAGCAAGGCACTGTTGGTCCAGATTGTCCCACTCTTCAATGGTGATTCGGCGTAGATCCCTCAAAGTTGTTGGTGGGTCACGTCGTCCATAAACAGCCCTTTTCAGTCTATCCAAGGCAAGTTTGATAGGGTTCATGTCCAGAGAACATGCTGGCCACTCTTGTCGAGCGTTGTCGTTATCCTGAAGGAAGCCATTCACAAGATGTGCACGATGGTGGCGTGAATTGTCGACCACGAAGACGAATGCCTCGCCAATATGCTGCCCACTATCGGTCGGAGAATGGTATTCATGTATCGTACAGCCATTACCACGCCTTCCATGACCACCAGCGGCGTACCTCGGCCCCACATAATGCCACCCCCAAACTGAAGGGAACCTCCACCTTGCTGCACTCGCTGGACAGTGTGTCTAAGGCGTTCGTCCTGACCGGCTTGCCTCCAGACACGTCTACAACGATTGTCCGGTTGAGGGCTTATGCGACTCTCATCGGTGAAGAGAACGTGATGCCAATCCTACGCGGTCCGTTCGACATGTTGTTGGGCCTATCTGTACCGCGCTACAGGGTGTCATGGTTGCAAAGGTGGACCTCACCACGGACGTTGGGAGTGAAGTTGCGCATCATGCAGCCTGAGCCGTGCGTGGCTCGCGTCCGTGCCATATCTCATTTGACATCCTGTTTTTACTGTACTACCACACCCTTATGTTAATTTCAATTACTGGTGCACTGTGTTTCCGCCTTGCCTGCCCGTGAGCGATATAAGCCCCGGCGCATTATCATTGCTGAATGCTATTACTTCCCGGTTGTCGTGTGTTCGGCGTTAGTTCGTCTCTGCTAGCGAGTTGGAAAGCGCCTGCAATGCAGTTCGGACCTGGCAGTCGTAGAGTTCGGACGCAGCGGAAGCGGTCGAGTTGGAGCAGTAGTGAGGCTTGGATAGCCATGACTCGCCCGACAGTCGCCGACACACATGACATGAATTGGGGACGGTCTTGGTTGATCGTCGGTTGGTCGTCATTCCGGACGACGTGTATTTGCTCTCCGGTCGCTTATGTGTTGGCGGTGTGTGTCTCAACTCGAGGTCCGTCGTGTCATTGCTCGGTCACTGCTTTTAGCATTGCTTGCGTTCTTCGTCCTAGTGTTTGTGAAACTGTGTGTCGCCTGTGTTGTCGACTGCTCAATTGTTTTAGTGCTGTCTCCGAGCTGGTGTGCGAGGAGTCGGTCGGTTGTTGTGGATCAGCCACGTAATCTCCTCACGGTGCAGTGGGCCAGATCGGAGCGCGTGGGAGCTGTTCCGATTGCTACGAGGTTCGTGGCTCACCGACCCAGGACATCGAAGTTGAGTGGTGATTTAATTACCGAAGCCAGTCCACATTGTGCCGTTGGTTTTCATGGTTGGCCGTTGGGGGTATTCCCGTGCGCACAAGCGAGTGTTCGAGTTGGCGAAAGTTTAACTGTAGATTGGCTATTTGAAGTCCAAGTGCACCAGCGGAATTTACTGCCTTGTGGCCGTTAGCGTTCCGGTTACCTGCCCTGGCCGCTGACGTAAAATTCAGGCAGTGTCCTTTCCTCACCGTGTTGTTGCTGTCCAACACGTGTGTGTAGCTTTGACAGGTTATGCATTTGGTTGTGGGCGGCTACGCATTTTACTCTTTGGCATTGGAGTTCCTTGTTTACTGGTCGGGTGGAAAGCAAGTCGTCTTGTCAGCGGGTCCGTTGACTGTCTCTTGGTTGGGTTGTCGGCGGATCGGATACAGTTCGGCCGACTACCTGTCTCCCTTAAGCGAATGTTAATATTTCAAGTGCAGACCCGGAAACTTCTGAGCACCACTGGTTGTACTGCCTTTTCTTATTGGTGTTTGGTTGTGTATTTTAATGGCTCATCGCCGATGGTTTGAATTTATGTGCTTTCGGTTGGGTTAATGGGTCTTCAGCCGTTTTAAAATTGAAAGTTCCTTACTTGTCAAATCTTCGATTGTTTGGGCCTTTAGCCTCATTTGAAATATTATTTAAGGATAAAACCTTGCGCTTTCTGCATTTTCAAAATTTATTGTAGTTGTGTTTTAAATCATGGGCCTTCAGCCGTTTCAAAATTTAAAGAGGTTGTGCCCTTAAGCCATACGATTGTGTGACATATTCAGTCGATAGTTAAGCTCAGAAATTTGCGCTGTAATGTTTGGGCAACTAAATAAAGTTATGTGTGTTCGAGTGTAACTGACAGCCGTCATTTTTGACCCCTTTATACAGTTCCAACTATCAGTTCTATCCTGCGGATCTAAGCAGGCGTTTCACAGCCTATTGCGCACGTTCTGTGGCTGCACGAAAAGTATTCAACATGGTGGCGTTGCTGTCAGAGTTCCTCCGAGCCATAATCCGTAGGTAGCGGTCAACCACTGCAGTAACAGTCCTTGGGCGGCGTGAGAGTGGTATGTCATCGACAATTCCTGTATGTCCTCCATGTTCGAACAACATCGCTTTGATTCATTCCGAGACGCCTGTACACTTCCCTTGTTGAGAGTCCTGCGTGGCACAAAGTAACAACGTGGACGCGATCGAACCGGGGTACTGACCGTGTATGCATGTTTGAACTACAGACAACACGAGCCGTGTACCTCCTTCCTGGTGGAATGGCTGGAACTGATCGGCTGTCGGACCCCTCCATCTTACAGGCGCTGCTCATGCATGGATGTTTTCATCTTTGGGCGGGTGTAGTGACATCTCTGAACAGTCAAAGGGACGGTGTTTGTGATTCAGTATCCACAGTCAACGTCTATCTTCGGGAATTCAAGAAACCGGACTGGTGCAAAACTTTTTTGATGTGTGTGTATTTGCTTCTGAAAGGATTCTTTTTCTACTGTATACATTGATTTTATTTCTTGTTTGCATCCACAGAGTTACCAGTATTTTTGGTTCCCAAGTAGCGAAACACTTCCATTGCCTTAAATGTCGGGATTCCTAATCTAAATCCTTCAGTGCCACCAGAATTAATTCGACTCTGTTCCATTACTGTGATTTTATTTTTACTGAGTTCATCTACAAACTCTTTTCGAGGCACTGTCCGACCCGTCCAACTGACCTTGTGAGTACTTGTGAGTACTTTTCCCTCTAAGAATAACATTGTCATTTACAATCACCAATTTGACAAGAGGAATCAGTCCATGCCACAGCCCACATGACTATAGAGCCACCACCCGCTTGCACAGTGCCTCTTTGACCACTTGGGTCCATGGCTTTGTGGGGTCTGCGCCACACTCGGCACCTACCATCACCTTTTATCAACTGAAAATGGGACTCATCACACGAAGCCATAGTTTATCAATAACCTAGCGTGCAACCGATACGGTCACGAGCCCAGAAGAGGGGCTGAAGGCGATGTTGTGCTCTTAGCAAAGGCATCTCCTCGGTCGTCTGCTGCCACAGCCCATTAACACCAAATCTCGTCACACTGTCCAGACGGATACGTTCGTCGTACGTCCCACATTGATTTCTGCGGTTATCTCAGGTATTGTTGCTTGTCTGTTAGCACCGACAACGCTAAGAAAAAGCCACTGCTCTCGGCCGTTAAGTGAAGGACGTCGGCCACTGAGAAGTAATGGCTGATATTTAGTACTCTCTGCACATTCTTGACACTGTGGATCTCCAAAAATTGAGTTCCCTAACGATTTCCGAAATGGAACAGCCCATGCGTCTAGCTCCAACTACCTTTCCGCTTTCAAAGTCTGTTACTTTCCGCCGTGCGGCCATTATCACGTCGAGAACCTTTCCACATGAATCACGTGAGTACAAATGACAGCTACACCAGCACTCAGCCCTTTTATACCTTCTACACGCGATACTATCGTCGTCTCTATACGTGCCTATCACTGTCCCATGACTTTTGTCACCTTAGTGTATATCTTGCACAAGTGGTTCTGTCATTAATGATTCTCCCAAGGACCTCAGTAGTTCTAATGGTCATCTACTTCGTGTGCATAAGGCCTTTCAGTGCTCTGTCAAATTCTTGTCGGAGTACCACATCTTACGCCAGATTTTCATCTGTTTCCTCTTTCCTTTCTATAACATTAATTATTTTCTGTAGCGTTTCCATATATTCCTCCCAAGTTCAGTCCTCTCTTCTCTATTTAGTAATGGCTTGTCATGTGAACTCTTGATACTCTTCCATTTGCTTGTTTCTCGAAAGGTTTCTTTTATTTCCGTATAAGTGAAATCTATATTTCCCATCGACATTCTTCCACACCATTGGATCTCTTTCTACATATTCATATTATGCCACATCTCTGTTTCTAAATGTTATAGACAATAATAATTAACCGAATCGTCTGCTGTAATCAGTCAAGTGTGTGCACCGCGGCTTATAGACTTTCGTCGTTACAGTTGAAATTTTTTAAGAACAAGATAATTTTTAGTCGGAGAGCTTGACAACAGTGCTGAAAGTTTTTTTTTCTGAAGAATAACAGCTCAATGTTAAAAAAATAAAAAACTACAGTTTCCAAGAAATTTTGTCTATTGTCGACAATCAACAGGGTTTAAGTTTACATGACTCCTCATTTCAGCAGTCTATTACTTGATAATGAAGCGATGAAGGCAGATTCTACTTAGCTTCAGGAACACGAGTCGCGCGAAAATTCATAATAAATAATAATCAATATCAGGGCCGTAATTAACATTCGAGCAACGTTCGAGTATTCGAGTATCGTTAATGCAGGTAACAGAGAGATAGGATATTTGGTAGTACATCATTTAACACTAAGGCTGCGTTGTGTCCAATTACTGCAGTCTTTGATCGCTTATAAAGCTTATTTGAAATGTAGTCTCGTTTCTTTACCTTTAATTATTCCAGTCGAAATAGTGCAGGGGTATCCAATTAGAAGAGCTTTCTTTTTCGTTCTTCTTTTCCAGGCCGTTCATTTCCAGGTAATCTTTCATTTTGCTATTGCGGCCATGTAGGTGTGTCCTTTACTCATGCAAGGGAAAAAACTGCGGAAATGACTACTGGTTTCCTGCACCTACCCTTTCCTCAGCTATTATCTGTTTTCTCTTTTGCAAATATTAGTTCCTAGAACTTTCACAGTTCCCTTGTCTATTTACTTTTCCCTCGTTTACAGAGAGATATTGCTTACTTTTTGTGAGAGGGGCTAACTATGTAACCACTCTTCATAGGAGACTGCGAATGAGCTACAAAGAAATTCGTTATCTGTGCTCACAGGAGAATAATGTTTTCCTAGCCGTCGGAGAATTTCAGATGGGATTTTGTTTACCTAGTTAACTAGAACATATTCTCACTAGAATCGAAACACAATCAATTCCATCAACTGTAGTTCTGGTATAAATGCTGATGTGATAAGCATAAGAGCTGAAACAAAGAAAATGTACGACTGCATTGACAGGTGATTCAGAATATAAAGGGAGATGATGATCTAATGATGTTTGGGAATTATTATACATACTATATTAGGCTAAAAAAACAAAAGGCAGAAAGCTACTGGAGAGCTGGCCCACATGCTAGGCAGTAGGGGAGAGAGTATAAAATCTCCTTGAGATATGCAACAAATTTTAACTAACAATGACAAGTACGCTGCTTAAAAATCCCTTGTAGAAGAGTTATACTTGCAAGAGGCAGGAGACACAGAAAAGTGCAAACTTGATTAAGTGTTCATCTACATCTACACTCTGTGAGCCACTGTGAAGTGCACTGCAGAGGGTACGTCCCGCTCTATTAGTGAGTAGTGAAAGTGGCTGTTTTCGTTGTATGGAAATGTATAGTTATATTTACTGGTATTTTGTCTATGTGGTGATGTGAAGTTGATTTCATGATTAGAGAGACAGTTTGGCTCATATTTAAGTGCGTAAGTAATTTCGTAATTCTTAAAAAGTTACCAGCAATGTAAAAGTTAATCAGGAATGCAACATTAAACTGTGTACCGCAACACTTGTGGCAGAACTACAGTCTACTAAGTTAAATTTAAGAAAACTGTCCTGTTAGCAACAATACAAGGAATCTGACTGCGAGGAAAATGTGAAATATAAATAACTACCAAAAACGACCCGTGTGAAAAGTATATCACTGTTGAAACGTTAATTGTATGACACGCAAATTGTAAAAGGCCCACCTGTTTGCACAGTGAATAAATGTTGTCCTGCTGCTATCTTCAGACTTTTGTCGCTGCTGCTGCTTTGCTAGTTAAAAAATAATAATTCAAACTATTAGCAACGCGATGTGCAATGCGTGTTTTAAACTGTAGAGACATCGACAAAACGTCTGTGCTAATAAATCTTACTGCAGTGATCACTGTTAATTAAATCCCTGTTACTGAGAAACTCAGGAAAGCAAAATTATATAAGTGACACTTGAAATAAAGAGACAAATGCTTAATGATGGAAAAACAATAAAGTAACTGCATTAACGAAATTTTAAATCATTAAGACAAAATATTTTGATACCTGAAATATTAGAAACTCACTTTACATTAATAGTGGAAAAACATGAACACATTCTCTTTATTTTCTTAAAACACATATTCTATCCAAGGTTGAGAAGAAATCAATAAATCACGCACTGTTGCTTTATCATAACAATTTCCATTTCTAAATTTCTGACCAAATTAATTATTGCTTGGATGTCTCGGCAAATGCACCATTACAGCACCTTTTGAAGTCTTCTGAAGGAATTTACAAAATATATCTCCAAAAATAAGAAAAATGTAAGAAAATTATAGCCACCACGTTACACTGCCTAAACACATCTTTCTTAATCACAAGATAAAACTCGACTTCTCTATCTGTCTCTGTCTCTCTCCAAGACTGCACTAGCTTCACAAGCAGAGGTCCTACTAATAATCTCTCGCAGCACAACTTCTTTGGCAGAGATGTTGCCTGCTATTATTCAGATGCTTTTAAGGCTTTACTTTTCCGCATGACAACCAAAATCTTGACAAAGTTACAATTTTCTGTATAAAACAAAATCCTTACAGCAGGGCTTTTTCTCGTTCCATTCTCATATAGAGCGAGGAAAGAATGATTGTTGAAAGGCCTGTGCTGTAATAAATATGATCTTGTCTACATCTACTTCTACTTGACTACTCTGCAATTCATATTTAAGTGCTTGGCAGAGAGTTCACCGAACCACAATCATACTATCTCTCTACCATTCCGCTCCCGAACAGCGCGCGGGAAAAACGAACACCTAAACCTTTCTGTTCGAGCTCTGATTTCTCTTATTTTATTTTGATGATAATTCCTACCAATGTAGGCTGGGCTCAACAAAATATTTTCGCATTCGAAAGAGAAAGTTGGTGACTGAAATTTCGTAAATTGATCTCGCCGCGACGAAAAACGTCTTTGCTTTAATGACTTCCATCCCAACTCGCGTGTCATATCCGCCACACTCTCTCCCCTATTACGTGATAATACAAAACGAGCTGCCCTTTTTTGCACCCTTTCGATGACCTCCGTCAATCCCACTTGGTAAGGATCCCACACCGCGCAGCAATATTCTAACAGAGGACGAACGAGTGTAGTGTAAGCTGTCTCTTTAGTGGACTTGTTGCATCTTCTAAGTGTCCTGCCGATGAAACGCAACCTTTGGCTCGCCTTCCCCACAATATTATCTATGGGTTCTTTCCAACTGAAGTTGTTCGTAACTTTAACACCCAGGTACTTAGTTGAATTGACAGCCTTGAGAATTGTACTATTTATCGAGTAATCGAATTCCAACAGATTTCTTTTGGAACTCTTGTGGATCACCTCACATTTTCCGTTATTTAGCGTCAACTGCCACCTGCCACACCATACAGCAATCTTTTCTAAATCGCTTTGCAACTGATACTGGTCTTCGGATGACCTTACTAGACGGTAAATAGCAGCATCATCTGCGAACAACCTAAGAGAACTGCTCAGATTGTCACTCAGGTCATTTATATAGATCAGGAACAGCAGAGGTCCCAGGACGCTTCCCTGGGGAACACCTGATATCACTTCAGTTTTACTCGATGATTTGCCGTGTATTACTACGAACTGCGACATTCCTGACAGGAAATCACGAATCCAGTCGCACAACTGAGACCATACCCCATAGGTCCGCAGCTTGATTAGAAGTCGCTTGTGAGGAACTGTGTCAAAAGCTTTCCGGAAATCTAGAAATACGGAATCAACTTGAGATCCCTTGTCGATAGCGGCCATTACTTCGTGCGAATAAAGAGCTAGCTGCGTTGCACAAGAACGATGTTTTCTGAAACCATGCTGTATCAATAGATCGTTCCCTTCGAGGTGATTCATAATGTTTGAATACAGTATATGCTCCAAAACCCTACTGAAAACCGACGTCAATGATATAGGTCTGTAGTTCGATGGATTACTCCTACTACCCTTCTTAAACACTGGTGCGACCTGCGCAATTTTCCAATCTGTAGGTACAGATCTATCGGTGAGCGAGCGGTTGTATATGATTGCTAAGTAGGGAGCTATTGTATCAGCGTAATCTGAAAGGAACCTAATCGGTATACCATCTGGACCTGAAGACTTGCCCGTATCAAGCGATTTGAGTTGTTTCGCAACCCCTAAGGTATCTACTTCTAAGAAACTCATGCTAGCAGCTGTTAGTGTTTCAAATTCTGGAATATTCCATTCGTCTTTCCTGGTGAAGGAATTTCGGAAAACTGCGTTCAATAACTTCGCTCTAGCGGCACAGTCGTCGGTAACAGTACCATCGGCACTGCGCAGCGAAGGTATTGACTGCGTCTTGCCGCTTGTGTACTTTACATACGACCAGAATTTCTTCGGATTTTGTACCAAATTTCGAGACATTGTTTCGTTGTGGAACCTGTAGTGGACTGACAATGCAGCCAGTCCACAGTGACGGGTAGCCGAAAGAAAGGCACGCGTACACACACGCCGACTGGCGTGAAGTCTGGAACAGGATAAGTATTGAATGCTAATAAGAAACGTATGCAGCTCCTCGAATACTTAACTTTTATTCTTTGTTGGTTTACAACGATCTTGATGAGACATTTCATACGATAACTATCAAACTATGTAAGGCTATTGGCGCCTTGCTAGGTCGTAGCCATGGACTTAGCAGACGGCTATTCTAACTGTCTCTCGGCAAATGAGAGAAAGGCTTCGTCCGTATAATCGCTAGCAATGTCGTCGTACAACTGGGGTCGAGTGCTCTATCGTATCTCGAGACCTGCCTTGTGGTGGCGCTCGGTCTGCGATCACACAGGGGCGACAAGCGGGTCCGACATGTACTAAATGGACCGCGGCCGATTTAAGCTACCACCTAGCAAGTGTGGTGTCTGGCGGTGACACCACAGAACCTATTAAAGGCATCTCGCATTGAAGTCCGTGCCAAATTTCGCGCGTCTGTAAATTTTAGCAAGTCTTAAGGATTTCACGTTCTTCTGAAATTCGCATGTTTTTCCGTTGCCTCTGCAACAGCGTTCGGACCTGTTTTGTGTACCACGGGTGATCAGTTCCATCTCTTACCAATTTATGAGGTATGAATCTTACAATTACTGTTGCTACTATATCTTTGAATTTGAGCCACATCTCGTCTACATTTGCGTAGCCAGTTCGGAAGGAATGGAGATTGTCTCTTAGGAAGGCTTCTAGTGACACTTTATCCGCTTTTTTAAATAAAATTATTTTGTGTTTGTTTCTGGTGGATTTGGAAGAAACGGTGTTGAGCCTAGCTACAACGACCTTGTGATCACCAATCCCTGTATCAGTCATGATGCTCTCTATCAGCTCTGGATTGTTTGTGGCTAAGAGGCCAAGTGTGTTTTCGCAAACATTTAAAATTCGCGTGGGTTCGTGGACTAACTGCTGGAAATAATTTTCGGAGAAAGCATTTAGGACAATCTCGGAAGATGTTTTCTGCCTACCACCGGTTTTGAACAAGTATTTTTGCCAACATATCGAGGAAAGGTGTAAGTCCCCACCAACTATAACCGTATGAGTGGGGTATTTATTTGTTACGAGACTCAAATTTTCTCTGAACTGTTCAGCAACTATATCATCGGAGTCTGGGGGTCGGTAGAAGGAGCCAATTATTTAGTTTGGCTGTTAAGTATAACCTCAACCCATACCAATTCGCACGATCTACTTCGACTTCACTACAAGATAAACCACTACTGACAGACACAAACACTCCACCACCAATTCTGCCTAATCTATCTTTCCTGAACACCATCTGAGACTTCGTAAAAATTTCTGCAGAACTTATTTCAGGCTTTAGCGAGCTTTCTGTACCTATAACGATTTCAGCTTCTGTGCTTTCTTTTAGCGCTTGAAGCTCAGGGACTTTCCCAGCACAACTACAACAATTTACAACTACAATTCGGACTGTTCCTTGATCCAAGCACGTCCTGTATTTGTCATGCACCCTTTGCGATTGCAGCCCACCCCGTACTCTCCCGAGGCCTTCTAACCTAAAAAACCGCCCAGTCCACGCCACACAGCCTCCGCTACCCGTGTAGCCGCAAGCTGAGTGTAGTGAACTCCTGACCTATTCAGCGGAATCCGAAACCCCACCACCCTATGGCGCAAGTCAAGGAATCTGCAGCCAACACGGTCGCAAAACCGTCTGAGCCTCTGATTCAGACCCTCCACCCGGCTCTGCACCAAAGGTCCGCAGTCGGTTCTGTCAACGATGCTGCAGATGGTGAGCTCTACCTTCATCTCGTAAGCAAGACCGGCAGCCTTCACCAAATCAAATAGCCGCTGGAATCCAGAGAGAATTTCCTCAGATCCAAAGCGACACACGTCATTAGTGCCGACATGTGCCACCACCTGCAGCTGGCTGCACCCTGTGCTCTTCATGGCATCCGGAAGGACTCTTTCCACATCAAGATTGACTCCACCCGGAATGCACACGGAGTGCACACTGGATTTCTTCCCCTCCTTAGCAGCCATATCCCTAAGGGGCCCCATAACGCGCCTAACTTTGGAGCTCCCAACTACCAATAAGCCCACCCTCTGTGATTGCCCGGACTTTGAAGGCTGAGAATCATCCTCTGAAACAGGGCAGTCAGCTGCATCTGGCTCAGCCAGAGACAGTACCTGAAACACGTTTGTCAGACGCACGTCTTTCGCTGCCTGCCACGCCTTGGAACGACCTCCCAATCAACCACAGGCGAGGGCTCAGCCCCACTGCGGGCAGCAACCGGGCCAACCACAGCGGCAGACCGATCTGGGGACAGACGGGACGAGGTTGACATCCCCGTGATACCCAAGTCCGGCTCCCCACAGTGGTGCCCATTGGCAACAGCCTCAAGCTGCGCGACCGAAGTCAGCGCCGCTTGCAGCTGTGAGCGAAGGGATGCCAACTCAGCCCTCATCCGAACACAGCAATCACAGTCCCTGTCCATTCTAATCGATGTTGAACAACAGTTACTGAAACACGAGTCCGTACCTAGAGAACGCAAGGGAAACACGCAAAGAATGTATTAACTAACCTATACAAATGCCTAACGACTGCGCTACAATCTGCCTCAATTTACGATTACAGTAACTAAAACTCCTATACGAAACTCACACGCAATTTAGGTAAGAATCTACGAAGTAAGAACTAAAGCGCGATGCTACAACTCTCAAATACTATAATACGCCCGAAATTTATGAATTAAACAATGCAAGTACCCAAAAACACGCAAAGAAATTAAGAATTAAACTATGTAACGAATAAGCAAGCTAGGGGTATACGACTTGCCGCTGTAGCTGCTTATCCAACGGCGTAACTCTTACGGGAAGCGAAATGTGGAGGATTGTAGTATATTACTGGCGGTATCATTTAAACCTAAATCCGGTACTTGAGAACGGATAGATTTTCTCAGACTGTTTCCATGTATCTTCAGAAGTCTGCCAGTTCATTTCTTTCAAAATCTCGGCGACACACTTCCGCGTGCAGAACAAACCTATGACAATTCGTGCTGTTCTTCTCTGTATGCGTTTAATACCCCTGCTATTCCTATTTGTTACAGGTTCCACACACTTAGTCATGTTCTATAATGGGTCACACGAGTGATTTGTAAACGATCACCTTTGTAGACTGTATTTCCCTGGTATTGTACCAATAAACCGAAGTGTGCTACATGCATTACCCGTATATGGACCAGTCTGATCGTACCATTAAATTCCACATAAAGTGTTAAACCTGGGTATTTTACCGATTCCAACAGTGACTCATTAATGTATTCATAGGATATTGTCAGTTTTCGTTTTGTGAAGGGACGTCGTATGAGAAAAGTGACAGTTTGGTTTCACATGATCTGTGTTCGCGAAATCCATACTGGTTGGCATAGAGGAGGTCGTTCTGATCGAGATACTTCATTATGTTTAAGCTCAGAAGACATTGTAGGACTTTACATCAAATCGATGAGTTTTTTGGATCACTTCCGCTACACGTATTGTAGACAGGTCCAACCTGTGCCTCCTTCCGTCTAGTGGCCACTGATTTTCGTTCGGACGATGTGCAATAGATTGTAATTAAGAGGCGGGCTACCTCAGTCGTAAATTAAGTATAGAATCTGACAGAGATTCCATTGGGCCCTGTGTCGATTTCAGCAGTTTCTCAACTCCACTGACATTAATATTGATTTCAGTCATCTTTTCAAAGGTAATAGAATTAAACTGAAGCAACACTAACGGGTTTTCCTGTGTATAGGAATACATGGAAACAAAGTTAAGCATTTCCGCTATTGTTTCGCCAGTGTCCATTTCAGTTCCTGTATTGTCCATGAGTGACAGGACACTAACTTTGGGGCCACTAAAATTCATTGCATATTACCAGAAACCCACTGGATTTTGCAAAAGATCTGTCGGCAATATTCTGCTCCGGTAGTCACTGAAGGCTTCATGTATTGCTCTCTTGACTGCGAAAAGCGTTTCATTCAACATCTGTCTGTCTATAGCCCTATGCTTTGTTTTTACCCTTATTATGCAGTAGCACCTGTTTCTTTAGAAGTGACCGTGCACCATGGATAATCTCTCCCTTCATGAACTGTTCTACTGGGAACATATCTATCCAGTGTACGGTCAAC
Organism: Schistocerca piceifrons; assembly: GCF_021461385.2. Classification (NCBI taxonomy): domain Eukaryota; kingdom Metazoa; phylum Arthropoda; class Insecta; order Orthoptera; family Acrididae; genus Schistocerca; species Schistocerca piceifrons. Next base: position 304,665,767 of record NC_060140.1, read on the forward strand.
TTCTCTTTTAAACTTGAGCTATAATTCCTCTATATGCTCCAGTCCTAAGCTAAATGTTTCAAGTTCCTCACTGAAATATTAAACTACCGCTTCTTTGTCTACTTTTGTGAACATATGTACCTTCCTGTTTTAGTTACCTTTGTGCTGTAACATTCATTGTTTCGATATCTAATTCGAGATCACTGATACCTGTTTTGGCGTGGACTTCCTCAAAGACGTCGGGCCTGTATTTTTCCATTCGACCCAGCATATTTCTAACGTAAGTGAGGCTTCGAAGTATCTGTTCTAGGCACATTATAGAAGGCTTTTAATAAAGTTTCACAATATGCCTTGTCGCCCCCATCAATAACAATACCAAGTATCCGAAATGATTTTCAGATGATTAAAGTGTCCTGCAGTAGTTACAGTATGATTAGGGAACTTACGTTCAAGCCAACCGAGCTTTTGATATTTTAATACTCTCACCTGCGGGAAGCTTTTCTTTGGATCTTACTCTGACACATCTCTTCTCCTACAGCTACCGTTATCTAGATTATATCTTGAGTCGTCTAATCTAAAAAAAGTATATATGTATACATTTGGGAACTCTTCGTTTTGAATGCGGATAAAGTGGCCAAAGTTTCAGAAATGCAGAGTTAAGTTTACAGGTGACAATGTAGTACTACACAATAAATATCGTTCCTGAAAAGACAAGTTCGCTTCACAGTTGACGAATTAACACTGCGAATTATATCACGACACCAGCACGAGTTTTGATAAAATAAAAACTGAAATTACATTTAAATTTAACGCCAAGTTTTTCTTACCTAAGTTTTCGAATTTCATTTATGTGACGCACGTGATTCTACACGAAAACAAAAGGAGTGCCGTCATTATAGTGGGGTCTAGAGATGAAGAGCAGGAAATCGCCAGGAAGATGCAAAGTGCAAGCAAGTTTGATACCGAAGTACTGAGGATTGGTGATGCGCGATCGAAGTTCTCTTAGGCCTGAATGTCGGAGACGGAAGCTCAGCTGAAGAAAATTGGACGCTTTGGAAACAGGTAGTGACAGAACTTTAACATTCATTATGCGAGTATATATATGGAAGGTAACTTTAATAGATGGCGGAAGATACATTAAATGATGAAAAAAATAATATAAAAGATGCAGAGGAAGAGAAAGGAATATACACTATGTCACCAAAAGTACCCGGACACCCCAAAAATATACGTTTTGCATATTAGGTGCACTGTCCCTAGGTAAACTGTTTCCGATGTGATAGTGAAGTGGAAACGTAAAGGGACACGTACAGCAAAAAGGCGTACAGACCGACCTCGTATTTTGACTGACAGAGAATGCCGAGAGTCGAAGAGGGTCGTAAGGTGTAATAGGCAGACATGTATCCAGACCATCACACAGGAATTCCAAAGTGCATCAGGATCCACTGCAAGCAGAATAACAGTTAGGTGGGAGGTGAGGAAGCTTGGATTTCATGGTCGGGCGGTTGCTCATAGGCCACACATCACGCTGGTAAATGCCAACCGACGCCTCGGTTGGTGTATGGAACATAAACATTAGACGATTGAACAGTGGAAAAGAGTTGTGAGGAGTGACGAATCACGGCACACATTGTGGCGATCCGATAGCAAGGTGTGGGTATGGCGAATTCTCGGTCAACGTTATCTGCCAGCGTGTGTAGAACCAACAGTAAAATTTGGAGGCGGTGGTGTTATGGTGTGGTCTTGTTTTTCATGTTGTTTTGCGTGGCACTATCACAGCACAGGCCTACACTGATGTTTCAAGCCCCTTCTTGCTTCCCACTGCTGAAGAGCAATTCGGGGATGACGATTTCAACCTTCAACACGATCGAGCACCGGTTCATAATGCACTGCCTGTAGCAGAGTGGTTACACGACAATAACATCCCTGTAATGGACAGGCCTGCACAGAGTCCTGACCCGAATCCTATAGAACAACTTTGGGGTGCATTGTCACGCCGACTTCGTGCCTGCCCTCACTGAACGACATCGATACCTCTCCTGAATGCAGCACTCCCTGAATAATGGGCTACCATTCCCAAAGATGCTTTCCAGCCCGTATGCTTGCGAGAGTGGAAGTTGTCATCAAGGTAAGGGTGGGCCAACACCATATTAAATTCCAGCATTACCGATGGAGGGCGCCACGAACTTGTAAGTCATTTTCAGCCAGTTGTTCGGATACTTTTGATCACACAGTGTAGTTATATAAGTGACTTAGAAACGAAATCATTGAAATCATTCGGAAGTGATTGGAAGCTAGAGCCAAATACCTGTAAAAAAATGTGAAGAAGTGGATAAGAAAATTATACTCGGAAAAACAGTTTCAGCGAATAACATCAGGAAAAGTTAAAAGTAATTGTGTCAATTTTAAGGTTTCAAAACAAATTCTATGATTAACTTAGATAGACAGAATAGGTGGAAACTGTCCTTGAAGGGCCTATAAGAAGGGAAGAACTGATAACGTGACAGAAGATGAAATGTCGAGATGAAGGACGTCTGGCCAAAATTTGGAACACTTACGCTCGAATAGCAATAATGCACCTTTGACAACAGGTACACATTGGCCCTGTGGTCTCGGGGTAGCGTACTGGATTACCAATCAAAACATCCTGTGTCTCAAGTACGAAATCCGCCACTCCTTGTATTTTGATTAATGATCAGCATTGGCGGCAGAAGACTTCCGGCATAAGAAGTGACCCTTATTCTGCCAATGGCCTTGTCATAGAGGCCGGAGGAAAAGACAGAGATTCAGGGCACTCTCTTGTCCTTCCGGTGGAAAACTGTGCCTACAGGTGGAAGAACCAGCAATGATCAACGGCATGAGGATGCAGAAGGCAATGGAAACCAGTGCATTAATGACACATAACATGTATCCACACGAAATGTAGGCTGTAATAGAAGAATTGTCATAATGTTCTCTCTATTGTGCAAAAGATACCCGGAATGGCCCCCGTTCCAGATCTCTGAGGGGAGATTGCCAAAGGGGAGGTGACCATAAGAAAAAGACTGAATAACCAAAGAAAGGAGTCGGGTCGTGGAATGTCAGAAGCCTGAATTGGGTAGGGAAGCTAGAAAATCTGAAACGGGAATTTCAGAGGCTCAATCTAGATATATTAGGGTTCAGTGAAGTGAAATGAAAAGAAGCCGAGCATTTCTGGTCACATGAGTATAGGGTAACATCAGCGGATAGTAGGATTCGTCATGAATAGAAAAGTAGGGAAGAAGAATGTGTTATTGTGAACAGTTCATTGACAGGGTTGTTCTTATCAGAATCAGCAGCAAACCAACATCGACAACCGTAGTTCAGGTACACATCCCGACGTCGCAACCTGAAGATGATGTGACAGAAAGTATAAGAGCATTTTTAAAGGGTAATACAGTACTTAAAGCTAGATGAAAATCTAATAGTTATAGGGTACTGTAATGCAGTGTGAAGGGAAGGAGTAGGAGAGTTATGTAATGAATTTCAACTAGTAATAGCGGATACTCTGTTCAAGAATCACAAGAGGAGGTGGTATACTTGGAAAAGGCCGAGTGATACGGGAATATTTCAATTACATTACATCATAGTTAGACAGAGATACCGAAATCAGATACAGACTACCTAGTTCGCAATGTAGTAATGAAGAAGAGTAGGCTGAAGTTTAAAACATTAGTCAGGAAGAATCAATATACAAAGAAGTGGGACACGGAAGTACTAAGAATGATGAGGCATGCTTGAAGTTCTCTAAGGCTATAGATACAACAATAAGGAGAATAAAACGTGGTAACATTGGGAGTGCAACGGGAATTCCACTGAAACAAGCAGAGGAGAGAGCGGATATATGGAAAGGCCTCTATGAAGGGGAAGATTTGTCTGTTGTGATTGAAGAAATAACAGGAGTTGATTTGGAAGAGAGAGGGGATCCATTATTAGAATTTAAGAGAGCATTGGAGGACTTAATATTAAATTAGGCAGAATGGATAGATAACTTTCCATCAGAATTTCCGATATCAATGGGAAAAATGGCAACAAAAAACTATTCACGAATGTTTGTAGAATGTACGATTCTGGAGACATACCGTCTCACTTTCGGAAAAATACCATTTGCACAATTCTGACGACGGCAAGGGCTAACAGGAGCAGGAGGATCTGCAGCCAACTGACGCATGGTGCAGGGAATGAAAATTGAATCTCAATGTAGACAAGTGTAATGTGCTGCGTATACATAGAAAGAAAGATCTCTTGTCATTTAGCTACAATGTAGCAGGCCAGCAACTGGAAGCAGTTAATTCCATAAATTATCTGGGAGTACGCATTAGGAGTGATTTAAAATGGAATGATCACATAAAGTTGAACGTCCGTAAATCAGATGCCAGACTTAGATTCATTGGAAGAATCCTAAGGAAATGCAATCCGAAAACAAAGGAAGTATGTTACATTACGCTTGTTCGCCCACTGCTTGAATACTGCTCACCAGTGTGGGATCCTTACCAGATAGGGTTGATAGAAGAGATAGAGAAGATCCAACGGAGAGCAGCGCGCTTCGTTACAGGTTCATTTAGTAATCACGGAAGCGTTACGGAGATGATAGATAAACCCCAGCGGAAGACTCTGCAGGAGAGACGCTCAGTAGCTCGGTACGGGATTTTGTTGAAGTTTCGAGAACATACCTTCACCGAGGAGTCAAGCAGTATATTGCTCCCTCCTACGTATATTTCGCGAAGAGACCATGAGGATAAAATAAGAGGGATTAGAACCCACACAGAGGCATACCGACAATCCTTCTTTCCATGAACAATACGAGACTGGAATAGAAGGAAGAAGCGATAGAGGTATTCAAAGTACCCTCCGCCACGCACCGTCAGGTGGCTTGTGAAGTATATATGTAGATTTACCTAGCATTAGTCATTTTTATACGCTGGGGGCCCAGCACACTGCGCGATGATGAGGTGGCCAGTGGGTACATGACTCGATCATTTCTGGTTCTCAGAATGGGTCATTTGGACATCCACTATCACGCTATTTATAAGTTAAGATGAATGACTGTTCGCGTTGTTAGAGGTCTTCGTGACATCTTCGAACAGAAATTGGATAGTAGAGAAAGCGAAGATTATGAAATATGGAACACATGTTAGGGTGTTGGGTGTAGGTACTTCTCTGTGAGGAAAAGATTAACGTGAAAGAGGGAATTCTGGAGGGTCACGTCATATTAGTCGGAAAGAAACCGTTTTTTCACTTGAAGAGATGTATCAGAGCTATTCCTAACATCGCAGAAGGATGGTGATACTAGGAAGCTAATCTAAAAGACTTGGTATTCTGGGAATCCAAACTTCTCAAAAGGGTACAGAGCTGTACTTTTCGTTTAGAAAGCGATCCTGTTCATTTTTTAATTTGCCTTTCCATTCAGTTTGTGTCTCGAACAACCTCAAGGAGGGAAGCTCAGGAACACTGCAATGTCAATTTTTATTTATTTATGTTTTTCGTTTTTATGTTACTCACACAGTATTATGCTCTTATGGTAATTGACGAGGGACAGGATAAAATAAGGTGCGTCAAGCCAGTAGCGTATAACTTCCAAGGCATCCGAGAGAACTGTAGGGGATAAAAACTGTAGGAGAAGACAGAGACTGGAATGCTTCCAGCAAATAATTGAGGAACTAAGGTGCAAGTGCTACAAGTGATAGTTTCCTCTATGACTCCTGAGGAAAGGTTTAGTAATACGAATTCTTGTTGCTAGTCTTCTCATCTGAGTTTCTCAATGTCTTACGGAAAACTAAATTATAGATATACTGCCCAGCAAACTAAATTGTGTTGAATTAATGCCTTAAATAGCAAGGGATGTTAATGTTTTTTTTAGAACTGAGACATACTTTTTCTCAGATTTTGCAAAACCCAGACAAAATGGTCATTATTATTTTCTGCTCCGTTCTATAAGAAACAGGCAAATGAAAACAAGGTGGATGAAATACGTGAGCAAACTATCTATTAATTCAAAAGTAATGGCCATAACTGTGAATACATATATCCCACTTTGAGACTAAACGGTCAATGCGTTCAAGAATAAATGTTTTCGGTGGCCTGTGGAACCAAGATTCTACCGAGATGTGCACCTCCGTGTACGAAGTGAATCAACGGTTACAAATGACTTCCTTCAGTGCTCCAGAAAGACGGAAATCGCAGGGCCAGAAACCCGGACTGTTTGGATTATATATAAGAAATCCCGAGAAGATTTTCTGTAGTGTAGTCGAAACATCAGCGACAAGCGGGCCTTCTGTAGAGTCCCGATTTCTCAACATATCATTTCCACATATTTGGAGCTCTGAAGTAAGACATTCGTGACCGTCTATTTGTTTCGGACGAAGAGGAACGCGCCTAGGTACATTTATGCTTCCATCGGCAACCGCAATCAGTTTTCCATGTGGGCTTTGACTGTCTTGACTCACAGTGGGAAATTTCTATGAACGGTATAGAGATTACTTTGAAAATAATAGACAGTTTACTTAATGTCTTAATATATCTCGTTTTCATTTGACTGCCGCTTATAGAATTTCGTTCGCGAGAGGAAATGATCCGTCTTGCTACATTCATCTCTACGGCCAGCTGATTCCTTTGATTTTTTCTGTTCGGTTGGTAACTTTTTAATGAATACCTCAGTGTATTTTGCTTACGCATGCTTTTTTATGTGTTGACTGCCCCTTTGCTTGTGTAGTACAACAATCACCGCATTTTTTCCAGTTTTATAGAGTTCTGTTGCTTCATATACATTCACCAAATAATTATGAAACTTTCTTTTCCATTTATTTTCCTGTAGCTTTAATCATCTCTACCGAAACATTATCTACTGTAGACTTTCCTTTACTCCTATTTCAAAGGACATTATACAGCTCATCTCATATTATTTCATATTACTTCCGGTACGTGTTTGTTTTCATTAATAACGATGCTTCCTATTCACTCTTGTACTATTCAACATTTCTATAAGCCTTCTAATGCCACTTCGAATTTTTCTCTCTATGTTGTAACACTTAACCATAGGGAATGTTAGTTTTAGCCAGCTTAGATTTGTATAATTTTTTACTTATATTTTTATTCTATTCAGTCGTTTCTCTATGAAATTTTCACTGCGTATTCTGTCATCATCTTGAAGAAAAGTCGAATAACTCTTGTATTTTCTATGGTGTTTTCACTGTTTCATGGCGGTGTTGTGCCATTTGCGAATTTCTTGTAATTTTCTTATGGATACTTATACCACATATTAATTACTACTCAAGTACCATTGTAAATTTCTTTTTATTTTCTCCTACGTCAGTACAATCTTCATTTTCTAAGATGTTTAACTCCGTGTTTGCCTTAATCAGGTTCTCAAATAAATTCTTAAATATACACTTTTCTAATTTCCTTTTTCTTCGGAACAATGTGTTAAACAAAGATCTTGAGTCTTTTTCTGCAAATTCTATCGATGTATTATCTCTGTCATATGTGGCCCTCCATCTAGTTGATGAACGCTGATATTCCTGACTGTTAACTTCGTGAACTTGGAAGACAGGAGTTCATGGATCACTGTCGGTCATCAGGGATCCTGGCAACAGGTAGAAGGAAGAGTGCTTGCACGGAATTCTGGTTCAAGTTGCTCTGAGCACTATGCGACTTAACTTCTGAGGTCATCAGTCGCCTAGAACATAGAACTAATTAAACCTAACTAACCTAAGGACATCACACACATCCATGCCCGAGGTAGGATTCGAACCTGCGACCGTAGCGGTCGCTCGGTTCCAGACTGCAGCGCTAGAACCGCTCGGCCACTCCGACGGAATTCTGGAATCAGTATTGTTTGTATTAATTATGTATGGGCGTACAATACATAATATTTATTGAAAAGAAAATAATGCAGAGACTTTACAATATTATGTTCTAGAAATTAGAAACGTGTTCACGTGCAGTTTGTTCCAGCTACCATATGAAATAATACAGAATTCAGTATGTACAGCTGACAACCCTGCAGCATGTAGCATAGAAACTAAGCCAGTACCCAGTCAGCATACCCCAACATCTCGCCGCTTCTACTGATGATCATCAATGGACGAGAGTTTGCTGTGACTATCGTTGGCGTTCAGAACAGTCTGATGTCTTTACGTGTTCTGTAGTTTGCCTAAGTCCACAGCCTAGAATCTACTCCTGTCTGTCACTCAGCTCGGCTGTCTGATATCATTCTACCGACGAGTAATAATCCAGGTGACCATAAACAAGACAGACTCCGTTCTTTAAATTCGGCGTATGTCTTTTTGCACCCTTCTGACGATGTAGGACCTCTCCCTTTAAGTGTGACGCGGACTAGGGTTTCTCAAACTTTTGCCGTCGCGGGTCCCTTCTGAAGCATTAATAGTCTTGGCGCTTCCCAGCAAATTTTATTTCCATCCTCAGCACCTCTCATACTTGGCACAAAAAAGCCCTCAGCATCTATTTACTTCTGGCTAATTATTGCAACTATCAGTGACAATAATAATAATAATAGAGGAAGAGGTAAAATTATGAAATAGGGGTGGTAGCATGGAATACTATGGTTTCTCGCCTTGTAAGCGCCATACTTTCGTGCGGTGCTTTAAAACTACGTTCACCAACTGTAAACTGCTTTTTGGTGCATTCACATTACAGTTGACAACCAGTACATGTGAGTGAAGCTGTTTCGACGAATTCGCTAGGAGGAATAATTGTTGCAGTTTGCTGGTTTTCATTCTTATAGTAATAAATTATTAACTTTTTTTGTAAACGGACGTTTAATTAATACATTAACTCATAAAATGGAAAGTTTGTTACCTATTTAAATTTAATTTTCGATTTTATTTGGTTTTATAAACTTCAAGGTGGCTGTGTCACTGACATGGAGTATATTTTTACCGTATTTTCACAGCCTCTTTTACATGTAGGAATTGTTTCAGAAATGACCTCACGAGCTCTAAAGCAGTGGGATGATTCTGCTATGCATATATGAATTATTAAAAATATTGAAAAGAAAATGGACCACTCCAGAAATCGGTATGTTATATATCGCGCGTGCGAAATCATGTCAACATCTTGTATCTGCCTGCTCATGCCTCCAACAAGATGCAACCGCTGGACAGAACTTTCATAAGTCCTTTGGGAACCTGTTATTCTGAGCAGGTACGCGTATAGGTGATGTAAAACGCACGTCCAGTAATAAACATTGACGTCACCTAACTGAATGGGAATGCCTATCTCAATTGCCAGACAAGGGAGACAGCAGTCAATGGTTTTAGAATGACAGGAATATACCCGCTAAACCTTCATATCTTTAAGGATGAAAATTTATTTGCCAGCAACGAAGGAATAGTTGAGGAGTTACCCAATGATTTAGTCAATGAACCAACTGCAGGAGCTAAGTTGAAGGGCTAATGTTGAAGTTTAGGGAGAAACATCTGCCGCCACATCTTAAATTACACCTTGGCAAATGTCACCAGTTGCTCAAACAAAGATCAGGCCAGTCACGAGGGGAAGAAAAAAAGGTCCTTCAGCAGGCCTAACATCGTCTCCATACAAGAGAGCTCTTGATCTATCGACGACAGCAACAAATAAACCGCAAACAAAGAAGCACAGGCCACCAAAGCGTATGAACTAAGAATCATGACGATCTTAGTGTGAGAGATGATTCGTTCACCCTCAGTAGCGTTCTGAACAACAGTGTATCTACTAATAAAAATGGCAATTGTCTATTTTTCTCTGGTAAATTTTGGCGGGAAGAGGCTGGGCAAGAATGGGTAATGTGTCTAATGTCCGAAACGTGGGCACGCACTGTACGGTAAAGGACGATATGCGTGCGATTTCTGCAAGTGAAATCACTTAGAGTAAGAAATTTAATAACTGAAAATGATATATTTCATGTGTTTGGCTATTGTGTTATTATGTTTCATAGTGTTTTCTTTGACAATGAGTTATCAATTTTCCATTATTTGTTTTAACTTTAACAAATTGAAACAAATGGACTATCCTTATTTTTACCCTTTATTCTAAAGTGTCAAAAATGGAAAACATGGGTTAAGTCTAATTTAGAAATATTCCTAACGTAATATGTGTTCCAAAGTATAGGAGGCATTAAAATATATCCCAAAGTACGTGCTACCAGATTTTTGTTTGCTTATTGTGAGAAACTGAAAAACGTTTGAACGAAAAACAAAATGGTATTTCATATTTGTGTCACTTCCTCTAATAATAATAATATTAATTAGAGCACATCAGAGTTTTTTAAGAAGTCTAGAGTTTCCTTCTGGTTCTTACTCATATCGCTTAAAAAATACGTAGGATTTACTCACATGGTCTTGATGCCTTGACTGTCTTTAGTCTTATTAGCTTCAAGCTATGGTTGTCTAAAATCTACAAACAAAGGTTGCTTTGTTGCTCATAATTGAAAAGAATGTTGGTAAAGCCTAATGTCAGATATCCAAATTGATATTGACGCTCTCTGTTTAGATCTAGCGTTGCTGATAAGAGCAGAGGAAGACGCACAAGAAGAATGTAGTTCGATTAAAGTCGCATCTTTCTCCCAGTCAGAATTGCATACTCTCGGAGGAGATGAGACACTCGGTGAACCATTTCCAAGGGACTCTTGTCACCAATACGAATCAGCCTCTTATGCATGGGATTGGTGGAGCGTGCGGCACTTTGTTTTAAGTCAGTTTAATTACTTCCACTGAACAGGCCCTAGAATTAAACTTTTAGTTAAATCACTACCTTTGAACAGATTCCGCAAGCTTGGCTGAAATCAGTTGGACAGTCAGAAACGCTGTGATTAACAGTTTACTCTTTTAGTGAATGTTGCAAAGAATAGGGGGTCACATTGTCAATCGGTTTGGTTGTTAAATGTTTGGTAAGCAGCTAACTCTGTAGGTGACATGGGGTGGGCCGGAAGGGGGGGGGAGGCGATGAAATGTTAGTCACGATTTTTCTCTGCGTTCCTGGTGACGTGATTACTGCTCAGTTCTTGTGAAGTAAGACGGCGAATTAACGATTGGTGAGCTTCCTAACTTGGTTCATGAAAGACAGAATCTGTCGTTAGCAGTAGGGTGTTTATTTACTGGAAGTCTCTTCTTACATAACATTAAATATAAATAATTCAGTGAAAGCCCCCACCCTCTTCGTAACTTAGAACCACACTGGTATTGGATGGTGTACTGTGAGAAGCGCCACATCGCTAAATTCCTCCGCATTGCTGCAGAACAAGACAACTGTTATCGTCGGCTTGGCGTAAGTGGGCGGATACCAGGCACCCGCGGAGTCTTCTTCCGCTGGAGCTCTTTTGGAAAGCAGCTAGCAGGCCGACTTACACACTGCAATGGGAGTGAATTCGTTGGTGACAGAGGCACATGGCACTATTGTCTTCGATGTGTAGGCAACGCAACCCTAGAATGTTGCTAAGTTCCTCTACAGCAGCTACGAGTGTCTCGGTTCGATTTTCGCTCGAAGAAATCTGATTAACTCCATTCTGTTGTGTAACCAGATACAGTACAGCCTCAAACAGTAGTTCGTTTCCTAACTCATCTGTTGGTGGAATTTTGTTCAAATCCTTGTTAGTATTCTTATATCACGTCTTAGTATGCTTTCAAACTTATTGATATCATCGAGAGAACCTTTGTCTACAAAACTATTTCACGACATATGCAAAATACCTCTTTCGGCGAAAGACTCTCAGACTTCAAGAAGACTGCTGTAATTCCTATTCCAAAGAAAGCAAGCGCTGATAGATGACTACTAAAGAACCATCAGTCTAATGTCTTATTGCTAATACTGATACGAATAATTAGCAGACGAATAGGGGAACTGGTAGAAGCTCATTTCGAGAAGAAACAGTGCGAGTTCTGGAAGAATGCAGGGCTCCACGAGGCAGTACTGACATTACCATTCATCTTAGAAGACAGGCTAAAGAAGGGTAACGCTACATTTATGCTATTTGCAATTTTAGAGAAACCTTTTGACAATATTGACCGGAATACACTCTTTGAAATGTTGGGGGCTAGGAGAAATAAAACACACGGAGTGAAAAGTTTTCTACAGCTTATGCAAAATCCAGACTGGAGTGCTAGGAATAAAATGGTTCAAATGGCTCTGAGCACTATGGGACGTAGCATCTGAGGTCATCAGTCCCCTAGAAATTAGAACTACTTAAACCTAACTAACCTAAGGACATCACACACATCCATGCCCGAGGCAGGATTCGAACCTGCGACCGTAGCAGTCGCGCGGTTCCAGACTCTAGCGCCTGCGAAGAATCCCAAAACATGCTAGTGAGATGGTAGCTGAGAAGAGACAGACAGTTTGTAGCCTGTCCCCGATGTTATTAAACCTGTACAGTGATCAAGTAGTAAAAAAAATCATGAAGAAGTTGGGAAGGGGAATAAGACAAAGTGGAAAAAATAGAAACGTTAATATTTGCCACTGACGTTGTTTTTTCTCATAGATAAAAGTCTTGCATCATCAGTTGTACGATTGGATGATTGTATAGTCTCTCAAGAAAAGACGACTTCAACAAAAGTGTGGCCAGCGTAATAAAACACTGCTGAATAAATTGAGATGAAGCCGGAGGAATTGCGCCAGAAAATTAGACACTGAAAGATGTAGAGATGTTTTGATATTTGGGAAACAAAGCAGTTGACATTAATATGCAGCACGACAACGGCAAGAAAAACTTTTCTAAAAAAAGAAACCTGCTAACATGTAATATAAATTTAAGCATCAGGAAGCTCTTTATGAAGGTATTTCTTTAGAGTGTAGTCTGGTATGCAAGTGAAATGCGGACATTAAACCATTGATACATGAAGAGAACTGAAATTTTCGAAATGTGGTATTAAAAAAGAAAACTGAGGACGAGGTCATAGATAAAAGCTCTAATGAAGGGGTATTAAATAGGAAGTGTAAAAACGAAATTTATGGCACAACTAGAATAAAAGAATGGATCGGTGATGGGACACAATTTGAAACAACAGGGTATCGGCGATTTGGTAATGGATGGGAGTGGGACAAGTGGGAGGTGGTGAAAATTTTAGAGGAAGACCAAGCTTTAGCTACAGTAATCAGTTGCAGATCGATGACGGTTCCAGTAGTTATGTAGAGATGAAGAGGTCTGCACAGAATAGACTAGCGTGAAAAATCACATGAAACCTATCTGCTAACAGTATACCATAACAACAGCAATTAAGCAGTTTTCGATTTTCAGAGTGGTTTTAGCGTCAAAGTATACACTGTTGTAAATAAAATTTTATAGTTTCCATGTTACTTATTTTGATTTGCTTCAATCTTGAATTCTCACTTTGAAGCAAATAAAGCCAGATGATATATATATAATTTTTTGAGGAGCTGAATGGTTAACAAATCAGTCGTGAATTATTGTAAAACATAGTGCACACAATCAGCACCGAACTCCTCCTCACCTTCTGCTTGTATCAGGAAGAATGCATGCCGATATGACGTTCTTATTATGTGCAGCAAGTCATATAATGATTTATACCGAGATAAAACAATAACAGGTTTTATACTGCCTGGATTCTACATGAACATAGAAACCAGGAAGAACTGTTTAATTATTCGCGTTCGTGGGTAGGACTTAACCTCTACAGTGCCTAGTAGAACAGTGATGATCGATCGTGCTGGGAAACGGCTAACAAGCCAAGTCCATTACTAACCATTTCCGCGAAGCACGTGACATGAACCACAGACAGCACCACTGTTAAGTGCAATAAATTGTTTCTGAGCTATAAGAAGTTAGGGAAGTAATAAAACACGTAAAGTCATTGCGTGAAGCTCTAGCACACTAAAAATCCAGTAGCGTAATGTATTAGCGTTCATGACTTATTCGTTCTTTTGCTGTTTATATGTATTACTTTTGGTGCTTTAGAGAGAACTGGCGGCAAAAGGACTTGCTTTAACTAGCGTTTTTCTTTTTTTTTCTGAATTTGAAAAAATCTACAAATAATCACCCAATTTGTGTAGAAAGTGATTTATACAAAGTATATGCTTATAAACTAAATTTGTCGTTTTTCTTTCGAGTACAAAGACAATTACTTTTTCTGGTTGTCCTGTAACCGACCACGCTACATAAGTCATACGAAGCTAGCTTTCACAGCCGGTATTTGCGTCCTAGATGGATTTTCTTTTACGGGCATTACACCGTAGTTAAGGAAATAGTTATCTGCCTTGGACAACTGCTTAATGCCATTAAAACAAAAGTCGCCTCGGACGCTATGTATACTTCCCAGTGCGAGAAAAATGTTTTATTAAAATCATTCCGCAACACTGAAACGTTTTCTTATGTTCTTTATTGGTGATCATACTATACGCTAATCGTTTTGGAAATTTCAGTCATAAAACTGAATGGGGAATTTCTTGAAATATATCTAATTTGTGTCAGTAATACTGTCTTACACTTCTCTTTGTCGGTTAATACTTCACCTTCTTTGATGTTGTTTAGACGCTTTCTTGCGACGACATTGCGGAAATATTGAGCGAATCTCAGAATTTTTAGCTTTCGTCTTGATTCATCGGTGTATCAGCAGATTTAAATATATTTTCCATATTTTACTAGAGAGGATATCAAATGTAGACTGGCAATGGCAAGGAAAGCGTTTCTGAAGAAGAGAAATTTGTTAACATCGAGTATAGATTTAAGCGTCAGGAACTCGTTTTTGAAAGTATTTGTATGGAGCGTAGCCATGTATGGAAGTGAAACATGGACGATAACTAGTTTGAACAAGAAGAGAATAGAAGCTTTGGAAATGTGGTGCTACAGAAGAATGCTTAAGATTAGATGGGTAGATCACATAACTAATGAAGAGGTTTTGAATAGGATTGGGGAGAAGAGAAATTTGTGGCACAACTTGACTAGAAGAAGGGATGGGTTGGTAGGACATGTTCTGAGGCATCAAGGGATCACCAATTTAGAATTGGAGGGCAGCGTGGAGGGTAAAAATCGTAGAGGAAGACCAAGAGATGAATACACTAAACAGATTGAGAAGGATGTAGGTTGCATTAGGTACTGGGAGATGAAGCTTGCACAGGATAGAGTAGCATGGAGAGCTGCATCAAACCAGTCTCAGGACTGAAGACCACAACAACAACAACAACAATTGTTGTTCGCCGATTTCTTTGTTGAACCACGCCATTTTATTTGCCATGACTATTTGGTTGCGTAGTTTCTCTCCATGGTTAGATACATTATTTTGATGAGTTGTTGTTCTGCCTATACCAAGTAGCACAACGTATCAGTTAAGACGATTTTATCGCTGGGAGGGTCAACGCAATATCAGCCGTTTCCAAGTTCTGTTCCAGACGATTAGATAATATTCTACAACATTCTAAGACATTCGTTAACATTCGAGAATGTTTGCAGAACCTCGACAATAGAACAATATCGATTTTTCCCCTTGGAAAATATAGACACAGATGTTCTGGTGACCACCACGACGTGATGGTGACCACTTCACTCGTATCTCCCCAACCACAACAGCTACCAGGGTAAAACCACAACAGTGCCTGACAGGGGAACCAAGTGTGACACCTTGTAAAAAATGCATTGGTAGTTACTATGTACATTGATCAGCTTCTCACAGCGTTTAGAACACCGACTTGTAATAATATTCTGCTCTGTGACAGATATTTTGTACTCAGAAAACGTAAATACTAATGCGACTAAAGTCGTTTTTGTATTGGCTTGAGCTCTGCGGAAATTTATGTCATTTGCTGGTTCAAAGCACGCTTTTAATAAATCACATTCGAAAGCCATTGTCATTTGCATCGGTGTGTATGTAGAGTTCTGCTCCTGTCACCGAGGTCCCTGGAGCGTTTAAATTCAATAACGGTAGGAATGTTTCAAATGACGCGACATTGTCTTTTGACCTAACACAATAGACACGCTCAGAATATCACAGCAAAAAGACCAAAAATTATGTCTGCCTGCATACTACCCTCATAATTAGAGTGGTCAGTTGCTCAGAAGGAAACAGTTATTATTAGTTTACAATTTACAATCTATTTACTTTTTACATCTTGCCGCAACACCTGGATGATAAAGACCAAGATGAATTATACTGCGGGCTGTTCATCAACAGATCTGAAGACTGATCTTATAAATCACAACCAGTTGTGTAGAAAATTATTTAACTATATCCCACAATCGATCTTTTTTTTTAGAACAGCATTAGGCAGAAATATACGTATAAATAAAAATTGCTTTTCAGTATACAGGAATGTGTGTTTGGGACACCTCAAAAATTTGTGCTTTATGTTTTGGACCTCTGTTGAAATGGTTCAAATGGCTCGGAGCACTATGGGACTTAACATCTGAGGTCATCAGTCCCCTAGAACTTAGAACTACTTAAACTTAACTAACCTAAGGACATAACACACATCCATGCCCGAGGTAGGATTCGAGCCTGCGACCGTAGCGGTCACGCGGCACCAGACTGTAGCGGCCACAACGGACGTCGGACCTCTGTTGTTCTACATTTTAATAACTAATCCTACCATACAAGATGTCAGCAGGATATCCATTATTGTTCATGGACGATAGTAGTCCGTATGTTACGGAGACAAAGTGAAGCTATACACATAATAAGTTCCTGTGGCGAAGGAGAGAGATGATTTAGAGAGATATGAAGAGCAGAAAATGAGATGAACATTGTGTGGATGAGCTTTAAAGAATACAGTTCTAGATTTAGGAGCATTGAGCAAACATCTTTCACTAACTTCCAAAATTCCCGGGTGATTGCCAGATCCAACAGTAGAGGGTCCATGAAATTTCGGGAAACAACCGTTCCGCAAACATCTGGTCTTGCTGATAGAATGAAGTGTCTGCTTCATTCCATTCCTTGAGCACCACCTCATGATGGCGGAGTGGTTGTTCGCTGAAACGTAGTGTGCCTTCGACGACTGGATCAGACAGTGCAACCAGAGAACCATGGAAGCAGCATTCAGCCCGGAAAGCCTCAGATCAATTCCACTAAGTTTGTAGAAGATTGCGATGATGGAATTTTTAGATGGGAAAAATTCGTCAAACTACTGAAAATTAAAATTGTAGAACGAGTGACACGGATAATGAAAGGGTTTATGAAAAGTGAATAACGTAGCACCGTTAATAAAGAATTTAAAAATTTCTTTGTTTCAGGATTATACTCAAACATAACGCAAATGCAAAAAAAGTAAAGCAGCCATAAGACATAGTTGTATGTTGTAACTTCGTACACGTACGCATCGTCTGCGGCTGTGTACATGGAATTAGAGTCGCAAATCCATGTGACAGACAGAACGACCAATAGATTGCATTAGTGTTGTTCGTATTTAGAAATACCAGGCCTGGTAGGGCATATAAGAGGCTTGGACAGCGTCAGAAATTCAGTGATCGCTGTGAAGGACACAAAGATGCCGCGTACTCTTGTGAGCACCAGGTGGAATTTGAAATGGATTGTGTGGTTTCGATTTGGCCTGATAGTAGAATTCAGATTTGTGGGGTATTCGGATGTAAGTGGCCCTATGTTGAAGTGCACGGGAATGTGAGGGCAGGCGTATACGTTGTCAAGTTTCCGTACAACCACGACTGACCTTGCGGAGGCAGCAATTAACCTAATATAAGGCCTGAGTTTGCAGTGGTGCTGTGAGAGAGAAGCGTGGACTCTGATGAAGAGTGATGAATTGTGTTCAGCGATGAATAGTGGTTTTACATCGGCACGGTTGTCCATCCTCATCGAGTACAGCAGTGACCTGAGGAAAGGTCTCATTCTTTCATTGTTTTAGAAGGGCACACTGGCGTTATTCCTAGCTGTGTGGAGCCATCAGGTATGACAGCACTGCACTGGCTGGTAGTGACTGAGGGATCTCTGACGGTACATCGGTATGGCACGTACATACGTCCCCATGTATTAACTCTCGTGAGACGGTACCGTGGTGTCATTTTTCAACAGGACAGTGCTTGGTTCAAATGGCTCTGAGCACTATGGGACTTAACATCTGACGTCATCATCCCCTAACTAAACTAAGGACATCACACACATCCATGCCCGAGGCAGGATTCGAACCTGCGGTTCCAGACTGAAGCGCCTAGAACCGCTCGGCCACTACGGCCGGCCAGGACAGTGCTTATCCACACAGTACGTATCTCTATGAACACTCTACCTGATGATTAGATACTTCCGTGGTCAGATAGATTGACAGATCTGTTCCCGATAGAATAAGTATGGGATCAGCACGGACGTTAAGTCCGACCTAGTCCCAATATCCAGGATATCAAAGACTAGATTTCTTGCCAGCTTGCTTCAGGAGAGGATACAATGGTTTTAAGTCAACTTCCTCAACTGAATCTGTGCATGCGTCCAAGCCAGAGTGTGCGCAAGGTCATACTAAGTGGGCTTACACTGTCAAGTTCTTTACTAATTCCATTCGATTTTGTAGTCACTGACTTAACATTACATACCCTCTCACCCCTGAAGTCTCGTTTATTTCTCTCTTCTCCTTCTGAGTACTTCATTTTTTGTTACGTTGAGTGTAATGTATGATACGTGGTACTTCCTGGAATGAAGGAAAACACAACCTGTTTACTTCATAATATATAAACTGTGTTTTGCAGATAATCGAAGCATTTAACCATAAAATTTTCTTTAACAAAATGAACAAATTTGTAAATTCTTTTGACCTTAAACCTTAAGTTGAATACGCTTTGAATCTTTGTAAAGGAAATCTGAAGTTCTGTATTGCAAAACGGCAAACAATAAGACAATGATGACAGGACGGCCGGACCTTTAGCCCGTCCGTTATCAGGTGAATCAGCGGTGTTTACTACAGCGCTGGACACAGTCTGTCTTATTAAATGCCCTTTTGCAATACATGAAAACTGTATAAGTACCATTGATGTAAAGAGTAATTCAATCACTCATGGCGATGTGGCCGAGCGGTTCTAGGTGCTTCAGTTCGGAACCGCGCTGCTGCTACGGTCGCAGGTTCGAATACTCCCACGGGCATGGATGTGTGTGATGTCCTTAGGTTAGTTAGGTTTAGGTAGTTCTGAGTTCTAGGGGACTGATGACCTCAGGTGTTAAGTCCCATAGTGCTTAGAGCCATTTGAAGCATTAATTACTCAAAAACGAATGACTTAACTTTTAATTTGAAAGTGGCATGACGAAAGGTTCGGGGTTGAGAAGCGCATCTGTGCTTAAATGTTAAACAGATCAGCAAACAATATGACCATGATAAGGCTTACTTGAAAGCAACCAAATTTTTAATTTCAATCGGCAACGAAGGTGCGACTGGATACCAACCCGTCCCTTCTGACAACTGACTAAAGCCCTGGTGACAGTCGCCTGTTAATAGTTTCAAGGTTAACTGACTGTCAGTTATTAAGATCGCTTTGAAGTAACGGCTTAAAACATCACTTTTGAAGACTGATTACAAGAGAACTCACTCGACGGAATCACAAGATACAGCTAAAATACACTAATAATGACCCAGTCTTTCAGACACACAAACGAACAGCTTAGCACAACTGGTTGTTCCGATTATACCTAATGACTGAGAAATACAATTACAATCAAAGAATTGAACTACTTCTAAATCAAACCACAAGGTCCCTCTTTTGTTTAACGCGAACCTGTGCCTTAGTACAATTGTTCCGGCTGTATTTACGAATAAAAGCTGATTAATTAGGACATTAATGATCGGGTACAAACCAGATAGGAAAGGAAATTTAACAGCGGGACAAATTTTCAAACGACAACTAGTGTCTTAGTACAATACTACTGACTATATTTACGACCAAAGAACCGACCTAGTAAAGCTGTGAGGGTCAGGTGCAAACCAGAAAATAATAAGAAGGGTAGATAGACAATGACACGAATCACCAAGAGCATAACAGAATGTCACTCCACTTTATCAGCAAACAGCTCCATGGATCCACGGTGCGTCCCAGCGGTTACTGAGTGGTGCCGATGAAAGCCAGGTAGAAGAGGGCAGCCAGGCCATGAGCGGTCGTCCGACACGAATGTTGCCAACCAACCGACGAGATGTGCGCCCGCTGCTTGTAGTCGACGCTGACCCTGGTGAAGTACTCCGGTATCTTCGCTCTGCTCAGGCCCTCCTTGCGCAGCTCGTGGCTTCGGCCACTCGGACCTCATGGCCGCCTCTTGTCGCGACTCTAACGCCAATCCCCAAACTTCGTGCCTCACCTTCGGGCCAGCGAACCGCGTATATATTCGGCAGGCATAGACCTTCTAAGGACACAACCCACAGGTACCAACTCTTCCTCATAGATGTTGGCAACGGGGCCGCAAGAGGGTAGTCGGTACTACACCTGAGCCAGTAACGCCAGACAGAACAGCATACTAGTTCAATGGCGCCGCGGATCAATATACTTCAAATCACATAGGATATCAAACATCCAAGTTCACAATTATAAAACCAGAATGCTGGTATGTCATACGATTTATGGGAGCCTTCGTTGTATAAAATCAAAAGTTGGATTTATTTTCACGAAGGCTACATGGCAATGATTTGAATCAGTAAAATCTGTTACAGTATTGTCAAACAATCTTCTACGCAGTGCTTCCAGAAGCAAAGAGAATAATGGCGTTTGGAATGTTGCTACTAGATTAGAAGAAAATGTAATTGGTCTTGTAAGGTGTCAGGCAAATCCAACACCTTCCATGAAAACCCTGACATGATAAGCAAATTCAGTAGTATGTCACATAGCTCCAAATAAATCGTGACATTAAATTAACCAAAGTAATACGAGTAACGAGTGAGCAAATGGAATACCACAGACTAACACAAGAATGCCTAAATGCATGTCATACCTTCCCACCGTGAGACAGGCGCAGTTCCGAGGGGAGAAACGAGAACAGAAGCCGAGAGCAGAACCGTGTTAAGCTGGAAGGCCCTACGATAAGGGACGGACACCCACGTGGCCAGCTAACCGCTAGGACCACCCCCCCCCCCCCCATGTTAAAAGCTAGAGCCCTCCAGAAGAACAGTATAGATCTTACGATAACGCTAAAAGGACCACACCAGCTGCAAGTTTTAGGGTGAGACTTTTTCGCGTCTCTGTTACGTTGCAAACTTTAAAAACATTGCCCCACCACAAAAAGTATAACGTTTCTCATTGGATAGACAGAATTTTTGTAGGCAGAGCTTAAGGTTAACATTGAGACCCTGATTGGTCAGATGAAAACACAGCCAGATAGTTTTTTTAAACCAACTTCGGTAAATTGTAGTAAGGAGAAGTTAGGTGAGAGTTGCTTCCGAGACGGCGAGGTGAGCGCAGCTGTGCTGTCCGCCATCCCCTGACGAACACCAACAAGGTAATGAACGCACGCGATGTCACATAACGGCGCATAAAGCTTCACTCAGAACTGCAGAAGTCTCATCTGTTACACCCCCTTTTTGCGTAATACTAGTGTCGATCGTCAATTAAAGCTCGTGGTGTTCACATTTGCCACTTGAAGTAAAAATCTGAAACGCGATGATTTTTCTATTATATAACTATTGAGAAGCCACATCAGCCACTGTAATTTACGACAAGTTAGATAAGGAATTAAAGATAATTGAGGGTCACTGTAGACCATTTTCATAGTTTTCTCTTTTGTGAAACTTAATTTAAACCTAGATTATAGGTATGATATGGCATAGGTCATCCTTCGATCAATTGTAGAACTTGGAAACCCATTCAGGGAATATTCGTTCACATTATTGTTGAACGCAGTTGGTTTTTACCATCCTGTATTAAAACATTTCCTTTTATCAATGGTGCAATTTATAAACAATGTTTTGTGAGTAGAATAAAATTTCCAATGGTAAACATAACTGCTTTTTCGACGTTATTTTACCAGCTAACTAAAAATAGGAAAGCCTTGAACTCCTTTCACTAAATTTAGTTAGTATTAAGATTCTTTTACAGGGAGTGCAGTGGAGCTGACGCTGAAATCATTAAGTATTTGGTTATATCATCGCTAGTCTCACTGAATTCTACATGTCATGTGTGGTCTGGCGTCTCCTTACCAGCAACAGGTCCCAGGTTCAAACTAGTAAGTTCCCTAAAAAACACGCTCAGTGCGTCGTTGCGCGAAAGAGGTAGGGAGACACGATATAGAACAAACAGACACCACGCAGAGTGTTAGAGTCTCTGTAACATCCAGCAATGTATACGTTAACCACATTGATACACACCTGGCATTTTGTGCAAGAATAAGGGAGTTGGAAATTGGACGTTCATATTTTTTGGAATGTTGGCTACTGATTCTGCTGTTCCGTGCATACACAATCTCTGAGTCTGAGATGTTCCTATCGCCAATGCTAGTGAGCCAACACGATTGAGAGTAGTCAGACGCAGCCTGCTGGCGTATAGAGAAGTCGCGGATCAGGACAGATCGCAGCATGCCGTGAGAATGTCCATAGTAGATGCCTGCATGCGCACTGGAGGGATTTTGTCCAATTTGTGTACGCATATCTTGAGAGTAACATTCATATCTTTGTTGTGGCCAGATACGAAATTATTGATTATAGACACTGTGGAATAATTAAAGTTTCAAGTTGTTAAAGGAAAAGAAAGGTCTGAGTACAGTTTGTCACTGTATAAATATTCATTTTCAGAATACAACAAATTAAAACTTAAATTAAAAATTTTTGTTGGTTCCTTTCATCTCTTACACTGCTTAAGGCTTGTTGGCCAAACCCTTCCTGATCATTCAATTTCTATATAAAAAGCAAAGGAACAGGCGTAAGTAATCGTACCCATCATGGATTGCACCCTGCTTGGATAGCAGTATTTCTTTTGTATTGTTTTAGCACGTTGCTGATCACGCAGTTGCAGTGGCTAGACGAGGTAAGCTGTCTGTTGCGCAGAGCAGCATTCCAATAAAGTTGTTAGGAGACGACAGATTATATTTTAAAATTCGCAGTTAGATACTAGAGAATTGACTTTTCATGATTTGCAAGAGGAGTAATTAATTTCTGTTTTTCATCTCTATCAGAATACCAACGTGTCGATAGTAGGAGATTCCTGAAAATATTTGAATACTGACATGTGGGAATAAGAGTTTTTAATATACAACTTGTACGCCTACACATCAGCATTCATGATGATAATGTTTAACTAGACTGCCTTGCAGTTTTTTAGAGGAAAATAGAGTATAAATAACTATAATATTGTCAGCGATGGAGCTTTACACGTTTCCGTACATCTTTCACCAAGCCATTAATAACTAAAATTTATCATAAATAATATTTTCAGTGTCTTTTATTATGTAAGTGGTATAAAGAATATTTCTGTTGCTGCCACTCTAGTTTTATTGTTTCAGGCAGTCGGGTACCATGAGTGCTATTTAAATGGAACGTTAACTTTGTGAATTACGTTAAATGTACGTTGTGGCATGAGTGGACCGGTGTTACGTATAAACGAAATAAACTACGACCTAAGCGGCAATAAATAGGATTCTCTAAATTTTATTTTTATCCCAATCTTACTGCTGCTATGTTGAACCGATTCCTTAATATTACATAAATATTTATTGTATATGACGAAATGAACAGGATGCATGTATATCGAGTAGTGAAATGAATAGTAGCTTTGTAGGGTTGCAGAACGGCTTAAATGTTTGAATAATTTTGGTTTGAGAACCGTCTTTTGTTAGGATTCTAATTAAAATAAATGTCGGTTCGGCGTTTTGCTATCACACAACTATTATAAACAATATGTTTATATTTTTATTTAGACATTATTCAACAAGAGCATTTAAACCTTCATTCCAACAGAATATACCCACTTCGAAACCTTTGGTGGTGGGTAGAATATAACTAATTTATGAGCAGTGTATTAAGAAGGGGAATCAGATTGACTTGATTAATTTTTTCGCAACGTATATCAGTTCTAGTGTCTAAATTTCGGTACGGTGTGTGGTGATAATGCTGCCAAGATCAATTTTACCCCTCACTGTGCTATTTGTTGATGACGCATAGGGGAATCGTCTGTCGGTAAGGCACTGCATTATCCAATTTCTCTACTTTTAACGTCATAGTCATTTCACGAGATATGTGTAGGAGGAAGTAATTTGTTGGTTGACTATCCTCGGAATTTGTACAGTAATCCGCTCCGCGACGTATAACGTCTTTCTTCGGCGTCTCCCGTGGAATTAAACGAGTATCTCATTAATGTAATTGAGCTTAGTGATAGAACTACGACGACCTGAGGTTCTACTTTGCATATTGCTTTTTACTTCACGTAATCGTCTTAAGCGTCTAGACACATACGTATGAATAATACTCACGAATCTGTCGAAAAGCGGTTTATAAATCCCTTGGTTATGGAATCATTTACACGCTGCCGGGATATAAAAATGCAACACTCTGAATGGAAAGGTCATTTCATTGACATGTGTTATGACGGATAGCCCATCTTTATACGAGCATGTGATAGATTCAGAGCAATGGAACACACATGTCACAGTAGCTGGCGCCCAAACAGTGTGTAAGGTAATCATTTCATGTATTCAATGCGTACTGTTGCAACAATAAATCTTGAGTGAGTAGGGTACTTCCAAAGCGATGTACAAACTTCTTTTTTCCGGTAGTGTATTTATTCTTGTACTTCTTGAATGGAACTTTGTTGCTTTTTCTGCAGAACAGCAAGAGTTAGAAGTTCTATTCTACATTGGATGTAACTTATAACACGCTTATTGCAATATATACAATTTAAAATATGTGGAATGTCTGGTTAGACAATCAACAATAACAGGGGTCGGATTTAGGAAGTGGAACGATCTGGATGGAGGTTTCCTGAATGTGAAGGGAAACTTTAAGGAACATTTATTTGACATCAGTAGACCAGACAAAAGTCAAACATTGTCATACAGTTGTACCGTTTTCTAACGTATTCCTCAGTTCCTAGGAATAAGATTGATTCTAGAAAATGTTATCTACACAGTTAAATTCTCTTTTTAATTTTATGTACAGCACCAGTTAATAAAAACTTCAACTTCATAAAATAAAAACTTAGTATGCTGTTAATTGTCTTACTAGGCTTCTACAAACCACTTTGAGCTTTTAACATCCGCGCCTTAACTATATTACACTTACAATGGTGCACAAAATTTATATTCTTCTTGTCATTAGTGTTGTGGTTGGCAGGAGAGCCAACACCGTGTTAATAGAGGAGGCTGAAACGCACGCGTTTTAGCTCACGCAGGTTGGCGTGAGGTCTGGAACAGGACAAGGAAATTAGAATTTAGAAAAACGGACGTAGCTGGTGGAATACTTAACTTTTATCCATTAATGGTGAACGTCGCTCTTGACTGTACATTATTCACAGTATCAATAGTAACTGGTAATGGCGCCTTGCTAGGTCGTAGCAAATGACGTAGCTGAAGGCTATGCTAACTATCGTCTCGGCAAATGAGAGCGTATTTTGTGAGTGAACCATCGCTAGCAAAGTCGGTTCTACAACTGGGGCGAGTGCTAGGAAGTCTCTCTAAACCTGCTGTGTGGCGGCGCTCGGTCTGCAATCACTGATAGTGGCGACACGCGGGTCCGACGTATACTAACAGACCGCGGCCGGTTTAAAGGCTACCACCTAGCAAGTGTGATGTCTGGCGGTGACACCAAAATTAGCAAGCGTATGTATCAGCTTTTAAAAAATGTTAAAATGTGTGTGAACTCATAAGGGACCAAACTGCTGTGGTCATCCGTCCCTAGACTCACACACTATTTAAACCAACGTATGCCAAGAACAACGCACACACACCCATGCCCGAGGGAAGACTCGATCCTCCGGCGGGAGGGGCCGCGCAATCCGTGACATGGCGCCTAAAACTGCGCTGCCCCTCCTTGCGGCTCAGTTTAAAAATCACGGAAAATATACACTTACCATTTAACTTATACGTGATAATTGAAAACTTCTGAAGCACTATCTACCCATTTTAAAGGTCTAAAATTTCAGACAACGTTGCTCTTTCCTTCTGTCTGCACAAGACAGGAAAATTGAGCATCGTTTATCAAATTACCAAACGTCAGCTCCTGTAGGACAAGAGTCGTACTTCCTTGAAAGTCGTATTTTAACTTTATTGAACAGAACTGTAATACGTTTCAGTTACGTTCACGAGCACGATCACATGACAAAAACGTCGCTCCACTGGTTATTAAATCTGCCGATCTTCCAGAATCACGTACTGGCTGTCTCAGTACGTTGTCCAACATCAGCTGCACGTTCCTCTGTCATCGCTGATACCGTGCTAATCCACGCACGGTGATATCGGATAGTCGAGCAGTAACCAACGATTACAACTTACGTCCCCGCACTGTCTGCCAAAGGTGCCGAGTTCTGCGCCCTGCTTGCAGCGTGTCAGCAGCCAGCGCTACCGCACTGATCGGCTCGGAGCGCCGTCTCTCGGTGACGTCAGCTACTTGCAGACAGCCACGCCACGGTTGCGTTCGCCGCTCTGTCCGCAGCTCCGCTCTCCAAGTCACCTCCCTCTGACCCTCCCCCACCCCCCCCCACCCCCAATATAACCCTCAGATATCGCTTACATAGACTAGCCGATTAGCTTGTTTAGCTGAAAAACAGGCAAAAACCTACACGGTTCGACCCCGATCTAGCAAGGTTGATACTTCGACCCAGGTCAGATATAAGGGAGGATATAATAGCTCTACTCTTGCCGTCTTACAGAACGCGATAAATAAATGATAAATAAATACCTCCCCTAGTCGTTCAAACTCCATGAGCTGCTAATTGTTGGTTGTCTCCTTACAGGTATGTTTGACTCACACTGACCCAATAATGTCCAATGCAAATTTCTCTTTGCTGATGACAGCTACATCACAGCCCTATTAAAGAAAACAAATGAAACCGTGATGCGTGTTTACGATTGGGCAACACGTAGTAAACTGACATTGAACAGTAAAAAACAAACAGAATGGACTTCAGTATAAAGAAGGAAAATGTTTCTGTCACATTAAACTTGTAAGTAGGCTGTTTAGGTTTTTCTATTGGTAACGCCATGTGGCACTCTATATGAAAATCGCTGACTGTGCTGTGCGAAGTCTGTAGCTGGCTAGCATTGTTGGAATTTGCTATTGTAGTGTTGGGCAGTTGGCTGTTAACAGCGCGTAGCGTTGCGCAGTTGGAGGTGGGCTGCCAGCAGTGGTGGATGTGGGGAGAGAGATGGCGGAGTTTAGAGAGCGGATGATCTGGACGTGTGTCCATTAGAGAGATTGGATGTCATGAACTGACTTTTGAACTCTATTAAGGTAAATACATTGTTTGTTCTCTGTCAAAATCTTTCATTTGCTAACAATGCCTATCACTAGTTAGTGCCATCAGTAGTTAAAACCTTTTATTCAGCTGGCAGTATTTGCGCACGCTATATTGCGGTAGTTTGAGTAACGAAGGTTTTTGTGAGTTAAGTGATTCGTGGAAGGTATAGGTTATCGTTAGTCAGGGCCATTCTTTTGTACGGATTATTGAAAGTGAGATTGCGTTGCGCTAAAAATATTGCGTGTCAGTTTAAGCACAGTCATTTATAATTTTTCCAAGGGGACGTTTCATATGGCAACCCTGAATTTTTCTAAGGGGACGTTTCAAACTGAAAGGTTCCTTCTATTTAGTTATGCATCGTTATCTTTTTGTATCTCTCTTCCTCTGTTTCCTTCTATCTAAGCTAGAGCGTGCCGGACGTGTTGTAGTGGGACGAAATTAAGCGTCACCCATCCACCAAAGTCAGCCCAGTTTGCAGGTGACTATAAGTTTAATTTAGTTTTGTTTATGTGTTTTCTTATTATTTGTAATAGATGTGAATTATTTAAAAGTTTTGTATTTTTTTTATGTGTTTCATGTACGGAGAGGGCGGCGCAACGAACGGGGACAGCATCTTCGTTGCCGCGACCAGAGAGGAAATTGCTGGCCGCTATACGTCGCGGGTCGACAGCCAAGGAGCAACAGAAGATCCTGGAACCGAGTTATTGCGTCGTGCTTCTAAAAATTAAAAATGAATTTTTATACTCTTTTTGTACAACAATGACGTCATATAGAGCTTAATCTTATCGAAAAGTCCGTCACTAACTCTCAACGCTCAAGTTCACATCTGTATGTGTAGGAAGCTAATAAAATAGTGTATGCTACTAAAGTTGAAACACGTGTCTTGAAGATTTATTTATGAAGAATTATGTGAACGGATTAATAATATATTTGACAAGATTAGCGATTCTTACGGCGTTCACCGAAACTTTGAGTCTCAAAAGTTTATTTAAAATCGAAAAAGTTACAAAAAAAAAAAACCAATTGGCCCAAGTGATGTAATTCTTTGCATACGACTCAACTGATGTTTTACAGTTTCGTTCAAGAACCATTCTATGACAGTTTAAAAGGAATATGAATCATTTTGAAGTGGGTTGTAACTGACGTGGGTGACGAAGTCTGCACATGGTCATACATATATCAAACGAAGAACTTACGTCGTTAACACTACACCGTGGCGACCTTAGAAACAGGACTTGTGTGCAACTAAGGCACACAGGTACGAAACAAAGCATCAAGAGTCCTTCGGAAGTCAACGCGAGTTTTCGTGGAGCCTTCACCAGCCAGCGGCGACTTCGCGGGTGTGGGCACCTGACGGAGCGCAGCCAAGCAGTACGGTCACGCAGTTGTTCCACGAGAAGGCGCATCTGTTGGGCAGCAGCTGAACGCTGCAAACCCCGACAACCTTTTTTCTCCCTAAACTAATAGGCCCAGTACGTCAGCTGCGGGGTGTTCCTCCGGCTGGTATTAGAGGTGTTGCTGAGGGCTTCGCCTGTCTACGGCGGTGCCGGGCGTGGTTGCAGCCAGTGACGTTCCGGTGTTCGACTCAGCGTTACGAGATGAATTTTCTATGCAAACGGAAACTGTTCGTAGAGAATTATTGGAATCTATTAAAGAGGTCTCTACCAAACCTGTAGAGATTTCTTCAATAGATAATGTAGAATTAGAGACATTAACTCATCTAGTAGAAAAGCACCATACCGAAATCGAAAACATGAAATTTTTAATTACTGAAATATGCAGTAACCTTGAGACTGCCAAAGATAATAACATTGACGAAGGTACAGAGCGTTCACATCGTGAACACAGTGAAGAATCGATATTAGCTAATCGCGTATCCAATACAGAAAAGCGGATACAGGAAATTACTAAACGGTTATCGGAATTAGATAATAATGAAAACATTTCAGATAGCAGAGGTAATAACATAATCAGAGACAACAGTCGCATCGAATTTGCTAGCTCGGACGACAACAATATGAATAAAGCAATCACGGCAAGCCAATCCGATGCAACTCCGTCTCTGAAATCTAAACAAAATCCGACTATTTCTCTCGCAGAATGTCTGGATGACATAACGACAAATTCAAATGTAGCAAGTCGATTTCCTATATTCAAACCAGGAGGCGAAATTCACCCTATAATCTTTATAAAAGCTTTTGAAACATCATTATCTCCTAAATGGAGTAATGAAAAACGCATTCAATTTGTAATAGGACGTTTAGAAGCAGAAGCTGCGGAATGGGCAGTGCTGCATAGAACTGAATTTAGGGACTGGGATGATTTTGTTAAGCAGTTTAAACAAAATTATTGGTCAAGAGGAAAACAACAACACTTAACTTTAGAGGTGTTAGACCCTCCTCCATATTCTAAACGGTGGGGAGGTTATAGGAATTATTTTGAATGGCATTTAAACCGTGCTAAATTAATTGAAGAACCAATTATTGAAAGTCATTTAATACGAGTCCTAATTAGTAGGTTATCGTATTATGTAAAGGAAAGAATGATAGAAAGAGAATGGTCACAGCCGTGCGAATTGTTAGGATATTTAGAGCAGTTAGATATACTTAATAGAGAAAGGGAAGACGAGAAGTTTAGATTTGGTAGAAATGACAATCCTCGAAGTAATAATAATAATTCAGAACCACGAAAAGCTAATAACGACAATCATAGCCGGTTTTGTTATATAAAACGTCAATCTAAAGATAAAGAGAGCCAACAAAATCGTGGTAATAACTCTAAAGTGCGGAAATTACACAATAACG
The DNA here is from genome assembly GCF_021461385.2 of Schistocerca piceifrons. NCBI lineage: Eukaryota > Metazoa > Arthropoda > Insecta > Orthoptera > Acrididae > Schistocerca > Schistocerca piceifrons. The sequence continues at coordinate 304,695,854 of NC_060140.1, forward strand.
ATCATGAAATAAATCATCCTCAAGGAATTAATGAAGGTCAAGTGGTAGGTGACGTTATCATAGAAAGTTCGGAAAACTAGTAAAGTCCTTTAGTACGGGTCAACTAAAGGGAACTGTTAGTCAAGATTATACAAGAGCCAATTGCAATTTATCATTAAGCTGCCAAAAGGACGGTGACTGGCAACAAGATTTGCTTCAGGAAGACAATCAGATAAGGGAGAATGTAACTTATAAACCCGTTATTAAAGGTTATATTAAAGATACCGAAGTAAATATTATAATTGATTCGGGTAGCGAAGTAAGTATTTTATCCAAAGAATTATTTCAGCTTAAAAGAAAATATTGGAATTTCCCAACTTTACCTGTAACTGGGGTGAAAATTATAGGAGTTACTGGTAAAAGAAGCCAAAATATTACTGAGGAAGTTTATGTAACTTTTGAAATTGCTAAACAATTAATTGCTCACTCTGTACTCGTCGTAGCCAACTTAAATGTGGCCATAATTTTAGGTATAGATTGGGTGTGTAAATATAAAGCTATATTAGATTTTAAAGATTCGTCCTTAACTATCCATAAGGAGGCATGTGCTTTTAAAGTAAGGTTTTCTAATACTCAAGTACCTGAAAATTGCTACGAATCCTTACAGATTAAGTACGCACCGTCCATGAACCTATTAACAGATTTTAGTGATCTTGAGTATGCAGTATACCAATGCCAGGCTAGTAATAGTATCGAAACCGAAGTGAAAGAAAAATGTTATTCTACGAATTGTCTATCCGAACAAGAAAAGGAAGAGTTGGAATCTTTGATGTTAGAATTTAGAGCCGTCTTCTCAGATGAACCGGGGAGAATTAAAGATTACGTTTGTAAACTTAAGATTAAAGATAAAAAACCATTCTTTAAGAAACCTTATCCCATTCCAGTACAATTCAGAGAACCGGCTAGTAGAGAAATAAGTAAGATGCTAGAACAAAACATTATCGAACGATCATGTAGCGCTTTTAACAGTCCGTTGTGGGTAGTTAAGAAAGCTACTGGTGGGGTACGACTAGTTCTGGATGCCCGGGAATTAAATAAAATTATAGAGATGGAAAGAGACAGACCTATTCCTATGGAGGATGTACTTCTTAAGATTGCTGGTTCTCATTATATGAGTACAATGGATCTAACCGCCGGCTACCATCAAGTAACATTACACCCGGATTCACGGCAATATACGGCTTTTCTTTTTGAAGGCAGATCATATCAGTTCCAAGTTTTACCTTTTGGACTTAATATATCAGTGTCAACTTTCATTAGGGCATTAGATTCTGCTTTGGGTCAGCAATTGTTACAAAAGATTATTTTATATGTAGATGATATTTTGGTAGCTACTAAAACGTGGGAAGAACACGTAACGATATTACGGGAATTGTTTAACCGTTTAATTGACAGAAGAATTACTTTAAAATTATCTAAGTCTTACTTCGGAAAGGAGGAAGTGAGATTTTTGGGGCATATAGTGGACAGTAAAGGTATTAGGCCAGACCCAGCACGTATTGAAGCTATTGCTCGATGCCCGAGTCCTAGAAATCGGAAGCAATTGAAATCATTCTTAGGAATGGTAGGATTCCTGAGAAGATTTCTTCCAGGGCAGGATACTGTTAATCCTAAATTACTAGATTTATTGAAAGAGAAGTCAGTATGGCTCTGGGGACAAGAGGAAGAGGAAGTTTTTAATAGGATAAAAGGAGCGTTAACCGAAGCCAAAATGTTATACCACCCAGATTTCAATCAGGACTTTTGTATGTGTACGGATGCCTCTGATTATGGTGTGTCTTGTGTAATATTCCAAGGTAATCTGACCAATGAAGAGGGATTATATCGGCCTATTGGATTCGCTAGTCGAACTTTAAATAAACATGAAAGAAATTATTTTTTATCCGAGAAGGAAGCTCTCGCAGTGGTATGGGGTTTTCAACGATTTAGAGGATTATTAATGAGAAGAAAAACAATTGTATATACTGATCATCAGGCTTTAATCTTTTTGAACAATTGCCGGTTATTTCACCGTAGGCTATTACGTTGGGTATTATGCTTGCAAGAATTTCAGTACGAAATTAGGTATATAAGATTTCAAGATATGATAAAACAATATGGAATCAAACATATCTTAATTTCGAAATATCACCCTCAAAGTAATTTAGTAGAAAGAGTCATGAAAGAATTAGGACGATTATGTAGAACTTATTGTGCACATAAACATACTCGGTGGGCCAAACTAATGCCTGAATTCGAAAAGATATTAAATGAATTGCCTCACCTAACGACGGGATTATCACTTATAGAAATTTTAGGCAAACGAATTATAGGTGAGCCTTTACTAGCTGCTCTACCTTGGCCACCAGTAAATGAGATCCAACAATGCATTCCAGACGAAAAAGTTTGCGAACAGATTGTAAAAAATGCCGAACGGAGAATTAAAAGTTATAATCAACAGGCTATAGAACCCTCATTTCAGGTAGGAGATCTTGTGTTAGTACGATCTCATCCTAAAAGTTCTAAGACCGGTAAGGAATGTAGAAAATTCTTCTTTATCTTTGAAGGTCCATATGTTGTACATAAGATTGTACATCCCAAAGCGTTACTTCTTATGGAACCTTCATCCGGTGTAATTAAAGGATTATATAGTGTTGATCAGATGAAACCCTTCATTCCTAAATAAGTTAATATTTAGTAGATGTTACACACGGAAGAGCGTTCATAGTTTATTCATGTGAAGTTTTCGTGATAGTTACGTATTATTTTAAAGAATGAAACAGAAAGCTTAAACAAGTGTTCTACAATAATCTACTGGTACTTCAAAAAAGAGAAAGATAACCAAAAGGGGGATTTATATGGAAGAAATTTTGCTCTTAGGTCAAAAGGAATTTTGCATATTTTAAATTTACTCGGATAGTAGGAACCAAAGTGATGGTTAATAGTTTTAGGGACCATGGGCGTCCAGAGCTATATGGCTCACGAGAACATACCAGAGTGCCTTTAATAGAGGTTTGTAATAGTGTTAATATAGAACACACCAAATGGGGCTCTCTCGCTTGTTTCTCCTAAATAAATTGCCATTACCCAACAAGGTGTCCGAAGGTAAAGAAAGCCGTGCCGAGATTCTAAAGAAAGTTTTGCTTGATTTCTTCTAGACCTCAGGCATAAATAAGGCATTAGGGAAAAGAATGACGTAAAGTAAATAGTACTATTAGTTATTGTGAGAAACTTATTAGTAATATACATTTTTGGAAAGAATAACTCTAGTAAATAAATGAAACTGAAACTAATCTATCACAATTTGAATGCTCTGTCCTAATGTAACAACGTTAAAGAACGTACTAAATTAGTATTTATTAGCAACTATTAAATGAAGAGGAGCAATCTCCCTATATTCGGTTACGAATTACCATAATAGCACAATTAAGAGTAAATGACAAATAGTCACAACAATATCGTATTAAAAGGATTAAATCTAAGAGCAAGGACTCTAGATTACGAGAAATGTGAGGAAAATGTATTAACAGTTAAAAATTGTATATTGAAAAGTTTTAATTTCGGTTAAAACCTGACAAACTGAGCTTGTGGGTGGGGTATGTAGTGGGACGAAATTAAGCGTCACCCATCCACCAAAGTCAGCCCAGTTTGCAGGTGACTATAAGTTTAATTTAGTTTTGTTTATGTGTTTTCTTATTATTTGTAATAGATGTGAATTATTTAAAAGTTTTGTATTTTTTTTATGTGTTTCATGTACGGAGAGGGCGGCGCAACGAACGGGGACAGCATCTTCGTTGCCGCGACCAGAGAGGAAATTGCTGGCCGCTATACGTCGCGGGTCGACAGCCAAGGAGCAACAGAAGATCCTGGAACCAAGTTGTTGCGTCGTGCTTCTAAAAATTAAAAATGAATTTTTATACTCTTTTTGTACAACAATGACGTCATATAGAGCTTAATCTTATCGAAAAGTCCGTCACTAACTCTCAACGCTCAAGTTCACATCTGTATGTGTAGGAAGCTAATAAAATAGTGTATGCTACTAAAGTTGAAACACGTGTCTTGAAGATTTATTTATGAAGAATTATGTGAACGGATTAATAATATATTTGACAAGATTAGCGATTCTTACGGCGTTCACCGAAACTTTGAGTCTCAAAAGTTTATTTAATGTGTGGTTCTGATATCGATTAGATCAAGATAACGTGTGTCAATATAATTTCTGAGGAGAAACAAACGAAATTTAAAATCGAAAAAGTTACAAAAAAACCAATTGGCCCAAGTGATGTAATTCTTTGCATACGACTCAACTGATGTTTTACAGTTTCGTTCAAGAACCATTCTATGACAATTTAAAAGGAATATGAATCATTTTGAAGTGGGTTGTAACTGACGTGGGTGACGAAGTCTGCACATGGTCATACATATATTAAACGAAAACTAACAGTCCGTTACACTACAGTGTGTGTGGCCAAGTCGCCTCATTGACACGTGCTTGCCCGCTTGATAAATTGCTCGGAAGGTTAAAATATAAGGGGCCGGCCCGACGTTCACTTAAATGATCTGATGATGATTATTTTAATATCGCGCAACGGGTAACGTGGGGGAGGGCTCAAACAACCAAGTGGGCAAGTCAGTAAAGGTCACGCTCTATCATGATCTATAAGGACACCATTTTGTTGGTAACATTGCTCTCTTCTCACGACTGAGGTTTGTAATGATCATTAAATTCATGACATTGCTCTCGACACAGGACTGGGGTTTGTAATGACCACTAAATTCATGACCTCAAGTTTATGGGACGTTTATTGTCTAGGTTCCCAGAAACTTCACAAACTTAATATGACATTTATTATCTGTATTCCCCAAGACTTTACAAATCTAATAATTGCAGCAAACAAAGTCAACTCAAATAACTTCTAGTTTTGTCTCGCACTGAAGGTGCTTAAACTAATAGGCATCTCATTTCTACTTAAGCACTGGAATAGAGGATGGAACAACGTCGCTGCCATTGTGGTCCGTCTGCTGGGACAGTGATCGAAATTCGCATCCAAGATTACTACTAGGACCGAATAACAAAAATTCTCTTTGGCGGAAAAACGGGGGAACAAAGCAGACACAAACATCTCTCATATTCACAAAAGAAAGCAGATTCTTAATAATAAAACATCCTGTGAAATACGGCACATGCAAATAATCAGTTAACTACACACGTAAGCATCCTCATATTAACTAATTTACAAGAACGAACTGGTAGCTCACAGGTAGTGCAATTCGGAACCACGTGGGTGACCGACACCAACAGCTAATTTCTTTGTACTCACCCCTCTGTTCGTTCTTGCTTTCCATACTATACAATCATTCGCACGCTCAACCTATTCTTTATCAAAGTAGTTAGGACGTGCTGCTGGAAAATAGGGGTTAAAAAGTAACTGTGAAGAAAATTTATGATATGGCGTAGAAGAATTTTACGTCACACGCTTAGAACCTTAAGTATGTCACACACACATCTCCTTCCAGGTTTTACACGGAATCGTCATCCAAATTACTGATCAGCCGTTACGACCACCTGTTAACTAGGCGGGGTGAGGCCCCAGGTTACTTTAACATTGCAAAAATCACTGCTTCTAAAAGTGAAACTATACAACTTTTTTAGAGCTGCTGTTGCTCTCGTGTGCTGAAGGCACGAAGTGATTGCAGCACTGTAAATGGATAACGCGAGCCCCCATGCTCACCTCTGAAAAAGAAACCCTAACTGAAGACTTTAATTGTAAAGGCAAAATTTCTCAAAAAATGAATGAATGGTCGTAACGACACGCTAACTATTTCAGTCCTGAAACAGAGCGTATTAGTAACAGTGTAAACCATAATACCTCATCCCACAGTGAAATTGGCGGCAAAGACGGAGATCGCCTCCGATATCGTCCGCTCAGTTCAGCCGCTACCCAACAGTGACTATCATGGTGGCTCTCAACGGCCGTTCCCCTACATGGATGGAGGGGAATATGATACCAACCCCGAACTACCCTCTGCCAAACAGGTGCATCATCTCTGTCTTTACTCCAGGCTTAGGTTTGCACTAACCGACCTACAGGGTGACCACATCTCTGCCTTGGCACTACCAGCAGAAGAACTCTTAATACAAACCCCGAACTTAGTGACCGAGCAAGGTGGCGCAGTGGTTAGACACTGGACTCGAATTCGGGAGGACGACGGTTCAACCCCGCGTCCGGTCATCCTGCTTTAGGGTTCCGTGATTTCCCTAAATCGCTCCAGCCAAATGCCGGGATGGTTCCTTTGAAAGGGCACGGCCGACTACCTTCCCTAATCCGATGAGACCGATGACGTCGCTGTCTGGTCTCCTTCCCCAAACAACCCAACCCCACCCCGAACTTAATGAATCCAAGACATCGTAGTGCGATTAGGGAAAGGAAGTGCATTTATGTGATTATGAATTGAATTAAATAAACAGGTAGTCGACTTCTTCACTCGAGATATCGCACTATTTAAACTAAAAAAAATGTTAAAAGTATATTCAGTATAATGCATCAAAAGAACTAATTGTACCTGAGATGGAACAAACTGTTCCGTCTCAAAACATAGACGAAAAAATTATAGATTTTGTAAGAAAGACATATTTTTAGGTATAAATATTCATTGCCAATAGCAAGGAATGAACACATGAAGATTCCGTGAAAAAGAATGTCATCAGTATGTTTTGCACTTGGGGTTCTATCATCAGTTTGTAGAAGTCAATACCTTTTGGCGGTATATTATTCCAACATACACTCAGTTCCTAAGTATTTAATTCTTTTCTGGTGATCGAAAGCACAAAACAAAGACAGAATTATTAAACTTAAGAAAAGGGGCCACAATAAATAATAACTAGAAGTAACACTTGCGTTCACTGTGAAGAATTATTTAGAAACAGGGGTATGCCCACAGCGCCAAGTGAGTACATCTACTAATCCGCTATACATATGGGGAACAACATTGCTAAATGTTCCACTAATAGTTCTATACGTTCTCGTGGAACAAGTGTCTGTCTGGACGCATATTGGAAGGAGAAAACTGCAACACCCTGCCACATTACAATGCTTTTACAAGAAAATTATGAGATAACGTGTATAATAAAGTTATCATTCTCCTCAGATCACCATGTCACTTATCGTGGTAGCGGTGCCGACTCAGCGTCGGCCCGAGTGGCATGTTTATGGGCCTGGAGTCAGTTTTCCGAACAGACTGGAGTTGGTGAAAGCGTGTTCATGGTTCAGGAGTTGCCAGTCACTCGAAAATTGCCAGTCACTCGAAAATAGACTGAGTTTCCTTTGCTTCACTCCTATGGTCACGAATTTTTATCTCATCAGACTACGGTTTCGCTTTACAATGACCATCCTTGTTTTGAACAGTAGTGCTACTGACAAAATGACTCTTTCGTATACTATTATTTATATATGTTTAACGATGCTGGCACTGACTTTGTGTTTAGCATATAATGATGCCACTATGGCGCCAGTATATTAAGACATGATTTTATAAGACATATCTGGCGATGGTTATTATAGACCTAAACCGGTAGTCTGATGACATAAAAATTTGTGACCATAGACGTGAAGTAAAGGAAATGTATTAGAAGTAGTTCTTTTTGTGGATGACGGTAGTACTGTAATCAATCAAGGCATTAAATATTACTGACCGTTCTTTTGAGAACTGCCTCAACCTCAATTTCCAAAAAAAGACACAAGTTATTCATTTCTGCGCATCTAGATATACCACACCAGTGGTGAGCAAAACAGATAATGGGCAAATAATAAGTAGGGTGGAAACTAAAAAATTCTGAGATGTTCATATTAATGAGAATGCATACTGGAGAAAGCACTCTTCGGATCCCCTAGAGCAACATAGTTCAGCCATATTTGCACTTAGAATTATTGAAAATTATGTGGAGGGACAAATCAGTAAGCTGACATATTTTTACATTATTTTCATTCAGCAATACGACATGGAATAATGTTGTGGGAAAACTCATCTTTAAGAAAGCAAATCTACATTGCTAAGAAATCTGCTATGAGAGCAATATATGCTGCGCTCCCACGATCACCTTGTATAATCTGATTAAGGTGTCACGCATTTTGCGAGCGGCTTCTTAGTCTGTTTATTCCCTCATGAAGTTTGTCGTAAATAATCCACAGCGGTTAAAAGGGAACAATTATGTGCATAACTGCAGTACCAGAAAAAATTAAAAAGTCTGAAAGACAGAAACTAAACTTAGAAAATAATCATATGACTCCTCCTATTCCGTAAAATAATATGTGTTATTGTAATGTGTAGAAGGCATTAACTGGGTAGGGAATATTAACTCAAATCTGTATGTCTTTTCTTAATACCACGTGTAAATGATCGTGAATAAACAAGTCTCATTCCAAATCATCACGATTTTTTGTACAAGTTATACATGGAACATGAAACTAACTAATCAGCAATAAAGAACTAAACTATGTTTACATTGTACGTTATCTGGAACGAATTGAGTGTATTTCAAAGAGAATTATACAACAAAGACAAACGAATCAGGCAGTGCAGTTGTTAAGACACTGACCTCTTATTCGGGAGGATAGAATTTGCTCTGGTCGGCCATCATTATTTAGGTTTCCCGCGGCTTTCCTAAATCGCATCAGATAAATGCCATGGTGGTTTCTTCATCAAGGCCACGACGCACCACCCGTCGTATCTTCATAAGAGCATATGCAGCCAGGAAAGTTATGAACACCTACCTAATAACTAGTATGTCCACCATGGGCGCGGTTAACAGCAGCCATACGCGTCGTGGCGTGGAAGCAGTGAGTCTCTGGTAGGTCACTGGAGGGAGCTGACATTACATCTGCACACACAAGTAACCTAATTCCCGTAAATTCCGATGAGGAGGCCATGAGCTCTGGCACCACGTCAGCCACATCCCAAGTGTGTTCGATCCGGTTTAGATCTAGCGAGCTGGGTGGCCAGCAAATCAATTGAAACTCGCCAATGATTTCCTCGAACCAATCCATCAACCCTCCTGGCCTTGTGACATGGCTCATTACCTATGTGAAAAATACCAGTGTGGTCATGAAGGGTTGTATGTGGTCTGCAACCAGTGTACGACAGTCCTTAGCTGTCAAGGTGCCTCACACGAGCCCCGCTGGATCCATGGACGTCGATATGAATGTTCCCAGAGCATAACGAAGCCGGGGCCAAATTGACTCCGCACCGCAGTACAGGTATCAAGGACCTATTCCCCTGGAAGACGATGGATTCGCACCCTCCCATCGGCATCATGAAGGTATCAGACCATGCAACGGTTTCCACTGTACCAACGTATACTGCCAATGGTCACGTGCCCATTTCAGTCCTAATTGCCGACGTCGTGGTGTTAAAACTGTCACAATTATGGGTCGTCGGCTGCCTAGTCCCATCGTTAGGAGTGTTCGGTGTACTGTGTGTTCAGACACACTTGTACTCTGTCCAGCATTAAAGTCTGATATTACTTCCGCCACAGTGTGCTGTCTGTCCTATTTTGAAAGTCTCCCAACCTACGACGTCCGGCACCTGTGATGAGGGGTGACCGCCCAACTCCACTACGTCTGGACGTGGTTTCACCTTTGTTTCGCCTCGTATTGAAGACACTCACCACAGCACTCCACGAACGCCTGGCAAGTCGTACAGTTTCCGAAATTATAGTGCCGAGCCTCCGGGCCATAGCAGTCTGCGTCGGTCAAACTAAGATATTTAACGTCTCCTGGCAGAACACATATGTGGTAAAAAAAAGGAAAAGAAATAAATAATTGAATTGGATGATTGTAATTTTATTTATGCATGGACAATGATTGTGTGAACTATTTGTAATAAAGAGAAACCATTATGTGTCATGATTTATACTTGTATGGAATTATATATTGAATTTTTTAAAGATAATATCTGTGTCGGCGAGTACTGAAACCGCCACAGACGGTACTTATTAAATATCAAATAAAGATGTAAATATGTCAAACCGAGTACAAACAGTAGTGACCGAGCATTAATTTCTCTGTCGTCGTTTGGAGTTACGTGAGTAGGAAGAGTCTGTGACGCTATATTGTATGCCTGTGTAGCATTCTTTCGTCAAGATTGAGAGAAGGATGCCATTAGGCACTGATTTGTAAAGGTGTGTAAGAATTTAATCTGTCTAAATGTTTTGATTACAGTTACTTCGTGAAAACTTGCAGTATGATTTGTAATAAGCTTGCCTGGTATTTCATCCCATCCTTTTAAGAGATTTTCAGCTATTTAAATATTATTCGTGGTGCAGAGCTGCGCTACGAACGAACGAGCCGCTGCCGCGGTGCATTCAAACTGCATTAAATGAAACCAATCATACCGCAAAGAAGCGGACAGGTAATAAAAAATGGTTCAAATGGCTCTGAGCACTATGCGACTTAACTTCTGAGGTCATCAGTCGCCTAGAACTTAGAACTAATTAAACCTAACTAACCTAAGGACATCACACACATCCATGCCCGAGGCAGGATTCGAACCTGCGACCGTAGCGGTCACGCGGTTTCAGACTGAAGCGCCTTTAACCGCACGGCCACACCGGCCGGCAGGACAGGTAATAGTGAACTAAAATTATTTCTTTCAGCTTTCTGGATTGCAGGGCAGAGCAGCAGATTTTATGGGTTTTACAGGTGGACACGGGCTGCCGATTATGTTATATTATTAATATTGCAAAAAGATAATTTACCTTCATGACATAAAAGAAATCTTGCTGTGCGTAGATCTGGTCTGGCAAACATTATAGTAAAAACATTTTCTTTCTCTGATAATAATCTCATGTTCTCGTGTTAGTTGTGGTACTTACTGGTGTTTTAAAGTTAACAAAAATCCACCGCAAAATTTTGGTGTTGAACAAACATTGCGTACTGTAACATCACTATTGACAACGAAATAATTTTCAGTAGCCTTTTCAATAACTGTAATGTAAGAAAGATAAGTTGAACTTTATAGCGGGTTACAGTAACGAAACAATGTTCTTTTTATAGAAAGCCAGATCCAGAATAATAAGAACATAACATATTTTGTTTTGTTGAAAATTAATGATCCACAGAGAGTCACAGCATCCATAAAAAGTATTTCATCACCCTTTTCGTAGCAACATATTTTATTTCATCCATTTTTCATTATATTAGTTGTTACGCGAGCAGTAACAAAGAGAGTGAAAGATAGATAGCACGCCTTCCCCATTCTACACAAACTCACTAATCTCAATGATACTACATGCACAGTGCATGTAACTGATTAGTAGTCGTTCCTCGCCAGGTGATGCTGCTATCGCGCGGACGGATTTATATCGATAGTAGGGCGATGGTCAAAATGTTCTGGCTGATCAGTGTAATCTTACTGTATGGATAATTTGAAGTCAAATGGTTCAAATGGCTCTGAGCACTATGGGACTTAGCATCTGAGGTCATCAGTCCCCTAGAACTTAGAACTACTTAAACCTAACAAACCTAAGGACATCATACACATCCATGCCCGAGGCAGGATTCGAATCTTCGACCGTAGCGATCGCGTGGTTCCAGGCTGAAGCGCCTAGAACCGCTCTGCCACCCCGGCCGGCAATAATTTGAACTATTTATCTCCACTGTAATGTGATGAAAAATCGGATATCATTTGATGATTATCCCTGGATGGAGAAATAAATCGCCCCGCGGGATTAGCCGAGCGGTCTGGGCTCTAGGGGTTTAGTCATGGACTGTGCTGCTGATCCCGGCGGAGGTTCGAGTCCTCCTTCGGCCATGGGTGTGTGTGTTTGTCGTTAGGATAATTTAGGTTAAGTAGTATGCTAGCTTAGGGACTGATGCCCTTAGCAGTTAAGTCCCATAAGATTTCACACACATTTGAGCATTTTGAATCAATAAATCGGTAAACAAGTAGATAACTGTCAACCAGTGTACATCTCGTATTTATAGCAAACGAGTTTCCACACATCACAGTGATGCTAACAGCTCCGCTCCTAGAAGACAAATGTGAAGTTAAATCACCTCATCCTTCAGGTATACGTCTCTCAAATTTCGTGTGCCTAACACAACTCCTGTGGGTGTTGGGTTTTAACACTGCCCCAGCGTATTTACTCTGAAGGGGAAATTACTTCTCTCAAGACTAGTTCCGAAGGACGCAGTGTGGTTTTCTATTAGCTCCGTCGACGCTATGATTAATTTCAGCGGGCAGCTTGTTTGGAATCCTCGCAAGTATTAGAGAAATGTGCTGTGGCAGTGGCCGGCAGGAGCGCGTGCTGTGTCCGTCAGCGTGCACGTGAGCCATAATTGGCGGTGGCACGTGCTCTGCGCCGGCCGGCCGCCACGCTACGTGGCCAGAATTCGCCAACCCTTCCCCACTGTGGCCTGGCCGCGAATTTGTCTCGGCCACCTGCTGTGGCCGCAGGGAGTCTGCGCCGCATACCGTAACAAGTGTGACTGCCAAGTTCCGTGCCGCTGTAACGGCGAGGGGTAAACATTTCGGAAATCAGCTCTTACATCCAGTAAGCAATATACAAGTCACACGCTTACGTCAAAGACTAGCGCCAGGTGCCTCCAGACGTGGTGGGCAGGGGCCATTTTATTACTGAAGGTAATCATTTTTTTATATGTCCAATAATTCTCAAAGGAGCTTTCTGCATCGCTAAGTAACATACGTGACTAGACAAAACTACGTAAACACAGAGAAATACACATACTGGAACGTAAATGTAGATGCGAGTCAAGTTTTCAGGTTGTGCAGTTGTATTTTAGCACGAACGGCACCTGTTCAATGTCCTCAGTACTTTGCAAGCGTCAGTCGTCATCAAAACTGTGTTCTGTGTGCTTCTGAGAGCATTGTTCAAAGCGAAACAAAAGTTCCCAAATTGTTGAGGCCCATATGGTAGGTGCTGCCGTAACCAAGGTAGCTAAACTGTTCGGTGTTTCAAGAGGCACCGTTTTGAAGATTTGTCCTGTATACAAGAAAAGCAGAAAAATATCATCCACTTGTAATGTTAGTAATTTTCGCCTAACAAACATTTACATACGCTCAATAGTATACGCCTGATGGCCTAAAATTGTACAGTAAAAGAAATGAACCATCGCATAGCAGCGACACAATCTATTATTCTTTATCTTTGACGTTCTTGCGCGGTGCCTGTAAATCTCTATGTACATGTATCGATAAATGACACAAAAAAGAATTCTGTTGTTTCAAGACAAATGAGGCAACTGGCGCCTCATCTTTTACTGTTTGTATTCAATGAAAGACGGACGCGGACTTACTGCGTTCCGCAACGGTATTTTATAATTCATGTGAAAATATTGAGTGAATATGCTAATTGTTATTTTTCCAATCAGAAAACATGTCGTTTCTTGTAACTGATTACGAACAGACAGCATCATGAGGACATTTTGACTGTTATCTATAAAGTATTTAACCACAATGGTCATCTATTGTAATTTAATATGAAAAGGTACGTAGCATTAAAGAATGTGTGTTAAAGATAAGTGTGTTTATTTTAGTAAATTAACCTTGATGATTTCCATCCCCTCATTTACTTAATTGATAATTATTTTGTGTTAGTTCATCACCAGAAATTACGATGACGCTGATGGGCCGAACGCAGCATGAGGCAGAAAGAACATTATCGTTTTCCTATTATTTTAGAATCAACTTTTTTTTAATTGTGTAGTGTTGCATTTCTTTTAAAGTCTATAAATCTTCTGGTCCCTTTGTGTTGTTCTGGGTATGACTACATCGCCAATATAAAAATGCACAGAAATGATAATGTTTCTCTTATTCAGGTATAATGCTCAACGTATGTTATTATAATAGTGTAATCAATCCCTGATTCTGTTCCCAAGTGGCCCACCAAAATATTCACTTTTTCGACATTTTTTTAAGAAAAATACAAAATAACAATTCTTTTTGTTTTTGCCCCCCAAGAGCAAAGCTACACACTAAACCTCAACGAGGACGAAAATTTCTTTTTAGTTTTCGTGACGGACAGACATTCAAGAGGACTGTGACGACAGATTAGAGGTCGCCGACTGCCAAAGTCACTGCAGAACTGACTGTCACATTCACGCACAGTGTCAGCTACCAAAAACAATTAGGGCGCTCCATCATATGTGAATTCGAGAGCGAACTTGATTCCAAAACCAAACGTCAGTGACTGAAATATCCGCACCAGGAAAACACCATTTGGAAGCCATAAACCTGAACTATAGGGGAATGGAAAAATGTCATTTGGTCTGATGTGGTATTCCACACTGTGTCCAACTTGTTACCTAGTTTATGTCCCAACAGTGGTACTTGTCGGGGGTTCGGTGATGAATTGCAGTCATATAGTATTCTGTGCGTCCCATGGTTGCTCTCTAAGGTCGCGTTACTGTCTAGCATTATGTCACCGTTTCTTACCATAAGGCCCATCCCATGGTACTGTGTTCGTTCCCCGATGATGCTGCCGTATTCCAAGACGATAGGACCCCTGCATCGTCCAGGACTTGTTTCGTGCGCACGAGGATGAATTGTCAGGCCTCCCCTGCCCACATTATTCACCAGGTCGCATAATGTCGTGGTAAGTTTTACGAAGGACCATTCCAAGAGTTAACTTTCAATTCATTGAAACAAGAACACTACACTACTTTATCTAAAGTGAATTTGAGAAACAGCCTTAAGAACTAATTTAAGTATCTTAATCGATGCGAGATTTAGGGACTGTAGTTTCCCACACGAGATCAATTTTTTCTTGGTATTAATGTATTTAAAAGTCAGTATGTGAACTTGCGTATTTTCCATAAATATTGACTGGTTCAAGCACGTAAGGGATAGCCAAATGAAAACAAGACAGACGGAAAAAAGTAAGTATTTGCCGTAACTGTTAATTCCTTTTGTACCGCTGTGAGGCAGCGGTCAAGGCATTCATGGAAAAGTGTTTGCGACTGCCAGCTGAACCAGGATTGTATTCTGGCGTCTCGCCTGGGTACTATCATGGTTCCATAGACAACCCCAAACAGTTTTCCATGAACGCATTGACGGTTGTCTCTTATAGTGGGATGAATGTATTAAAAGGTATGGAGATTACTTTCGAAATAATAAACAGTTTAGTTACTTTTTTCCATCTTTCTCTTTTTCATTTAACTGCCACTTATAATTACAAATTAATGCTCCGGAAATATAATGCTACTATTTCGTAGTAAAATTATGCCTACTTTGTATTTTATGGTTTTTACCATTTTCTTCTTGATATCAATGTAGTTTAATTAAGATTTCATGAATGTGTCTTGCATGCACGTGATTCTGGATGAATGTGATGGACTCCAGTTCAAACTGCGAATGATTAAATCATATAGAAAGTTTTGCCTTAATCCAATGTTTCTATTAACTAATAGCTGATTAGTCATACCTCCACTGTGATATATAATTTTGTTGTTCTCGAATAATGACGTAATGAGCCGCTAACATGTAAGAAGCTCCTTTCTACGTGAAGCTGAATCAGTAACAGCACATAATTAGTTTTCAAGTGATATATTAGTATTCGTATCTATTTTAACACAAGACACACGGCATTTTGCATGCACGAGCAGAGAGAGAACTTCCCATAAATCTTTAACATTTATCCCTCTGCTTACTCTACCATTCGCGTTAGTCAGAATTATCACGTTATCTGTGTTTCAGTAGGGCAGGTGACAGTCGAACAGCATAATCTGTAACCACCGGTCGAGTGGGTTGTCTTAGGCTCTTAAGTAAGTGAAACAGCGATCAAACTGCCGCTGTCACAGACTGTTGGAAACACTTGGGTGTTCCAGGTCCAGTAGAATCAACTTTGACTAGTAATGAAAACATGCTGAATCCCTTGTTTGAACGCAGCTACAGCTGAAATTACAAGACTCCCAGGAAATGGGATCATCCACGTTCAGCCAGTGGCATTGTCAAAGCGAGTGGACAGAATTGCAGGGCTACCCCTTGCTCTTGGGTTGGAAAACTGCTCCTCAAAGGGAGGAAGAATCAGCAATTATCAACGCAGTAAGTCTGCAGAATCAAACGAAAATGCACACGACATGTAGCCTGTAATTGAAACACTTTCATGATGATTTCTCCAAAGGCAAAAGATACCCTCTTAGTCTCGGATTTGGATCACCCGGAGGGGACGGCCGAGGGATACATAACCATGAGAAGAAGTCTGAATAACCAACGACAAAGTGAAATGTTACGACTAGGAGAGAGGAATGCATAAGTTTGAACAGAGTGGTCAAGCTAAAATAAATACACTCCTGGAAATGGAAAAAAGAACACATTGACACCGGTGTGTCAGACCCACCATAATTGCTCCGGACACTGCGAGACGGCTGTACAAGCAATGATCACACGCATGGCACAGCGGACACACCAGGAACCGCGGTGTTGGCCGTCGAATGGCGCTAGCTGCGCAGCATTTGTGCACCGCCGCCGTCAGTGTCAGCCAGTTTGCCGTGGCATACGGAGCTCCATCGCAGTCTTTAACACTGGTAGCATGCCGCGACAGCGTGGACGTGAACCGTATGTGCAGCTGACGGACTTTGAGCGAGGGCGTATAGTGGGCATGCGGGAGGCCGGGTGGACGTACCGCCGAATTGCTCAACACGTGGGGCGTGAGGTCTCCACAGTACATCGATGTTGTCGCCAGTGGTCGGCGGAAGGTGCACGTGCCCGTCGACCTGGGACCGGACCGCAGCGACGCACGGATGCACGCCAAGACCATAGGATCCTACGCAGTGCCGTAGGGGACCGTACCGCCACTTCCCAGCCAATTAGGGACACTGTTGCTCCTGGGGTATCGGCGAGGACCATTCGCAACCGTCTCCATGAAGCTGGGCTACGGTCCAGCACACCGTTAGGCCGTCTTCCGCTCACGCCCCAACATCTTGCAGCCCGCCTCCAGTGGTGTCGCGACAGCTGTGAATGGAGGGACGAATGGAGACGTGTCGTCTTCAGCGATGAGAGTCGCTTCTGCCTTGGTGCCAATGATGGTCGTATGCGTGTTTGGCGGCGTGCAGGTGAGCGCCACAATCAGGACTGCATACGACCGAGGCACACAGGGCCAACACCCGGCATCATGGTGTGGGGAGCGATCTCCTACACTGGCCGTACACCATTGGTGATCGTCGAGGGGACACTGAATAGTGCACGGTACATCCAAACCGTCATCGAACCCATCGTTCTACCATTCCTAGACCGGCAAGGGAACTTGCACGTCCGCATGTATCCCGTGCCACCCAACGTGCTCTAGAAGGTGTAAGTCAACTACCCTGGCCAGCAAGATCTCCGGATCTGTCCCCCATTGAGCATGTTTGGGACTGGATGAAGCGTCGTCTCACGCGGTCTGCACGTCCAGCACGAACGCTGGTCCAACTGAGGCGCCAGGTGGAAATGGCATGGCAAGCCGTTCCACAGGACTACATCCAGCATCTCTACGATCGTCTCCATGGGAGAATAGCAGCCTGCATTGCTGCGAAAGGTGGACATACACTGTACTAGTGCCGACATTGTGCATGCTCTGTTGCCTGTGTCTATGTGCCTGTGGTTCTGTCAGTGTGATCATGTGATGTATCTGACCCCAGGAATGTGTCAATAAAGTTTCCCCTTCCTGGGACAATGAATTCACGGTGTTCTTATTTCAATTTCCAGGAGTGTAGAAACTAATAATCAACTACACTTCCTGTACCACAATGGAGGTTAATTCCTGATGTCTTAACACATGCTATATCATCCTGTTCCTCTTTCTTGTCAATATTTTCCATATTTTTCTTTCTTGCCGATTGTGCGGAGAACCTCCTCATTCCTTTCTTTATCAGTTCACCTAAATTTCAACATTCGTCTGTAGCACCACATCTCAAATGCTTCGATTCTCTTTCTTGTCTTCCGGTTTTGCACAGACTCTGTTTCACTACCATACGAAGCTGTGCTCCAAACGTACATTCTTAGAATTTTCTTCCTCAAATTAAGACCTATGGTTGATATTCGCAGTCTTTTCTTGGGCTGTAATGCCCCTTTTGCTAGTCTTAGTATGCTTTTAATGTCCTCCTTACTCTGTTCATCATGGGTTATTTTGCCTCTTAGGTCCCATAATTCCTATACTTCGTCTACTTCGTGATTCCCACTTCTCATGTTCAGTTTCTCGCTGTTCTCATTTCTTCTACTTCTCATTATTTTCGTCTTTCTTCGATTTGTTCTCAGTCCATGTTCTGCACTTGATAGACTGTTCATTCCATTCAACACATATCGTAGTTCTTCTTCACTTTCACTCAGAATGGTAATGTCACCACCAAATCTTATCATTGATATCATTTCACCTTGAAATTTAATCTCGTTCTTGAAGCTTTTTGTTATTTTCATTATTGCTTCTTCGATGTATAGATTTAACAGTAGGGCCGAAAGGCTACATCCCTGTCTTACATCCTTTTTAATCCGAGCATTTAATTCTTAGTCTTCCAGTCTTATTGTTCTATCTTCGTTCTTGAACATATTATGCTGAAGCTTAACCCTATTTTTCACAGAATTTGGAAACTTTACACCATTTTACACTGTCAAAAGCTTTTTCCAGGTCGACAATTCCTATGAATGTGTTTTGATTGTTCTTCAGTCTATTATCAAACGCAACGCCAGAGTCGCGTCTCTGGTGACTTTACCTTTCCGAACGCCAAAGTCATCGTTATCTAACAGATCCTCAGTCTTCTTTTCTACTCTTCTGTATACTATCCTTGTCAGCAACTTGGCTGAATGACCTGTTAAGCTGATCGTGCGATACTTCTCGGAATTGTGTGGATGATGTTTGTCTGAAAATCTGATGGTATTTCGCCAACCTGATTAATGTCACACAGCAACGTGAATAGTCGCTTTTTTTCCACTTCCTCCAATGATTTTAGAAATTCCGATGAAACGTTATCCATCCCTTCTGACCAACCTGATCTGAAGTCGTCCAAACCTCCTTTAAATTCAGATTGTAATAGTGGGTGCCCTAGCTCTTCCCTCTCAACTCTGGTTTCTCCTTCTGTCACCTCAACGCACAAGTCCTCCCCCTCATAGAGGCCTTCAATGTGCTCTTTCCTCCTATCCAATAAAACAATACTCAATATCAACATATTCATTGCAAGTTGTTGCTGCTTCATCTGCGATACGTAATCCGGAGAAGAATTCTGTGAATCCAATAGAGCATGCAGCGTCAGCTTGGAGTGGAACCCGATGACTCCCTCATATGGCGGTTTTTACGCCTGATGCCGATAAAGGTACACCACACCGGTAGCTCTGCTTTCGCAGATGGCGGTGTCTAAGACGCGTGTGTTCGATTCACATGTCGTTTTCGAGAGCTCTCGATCCCTCCCGGATCACTCCTTTCGTTGTCCCTCAGGTGGAGAACGATGTCGGACGCTATGTAGTCGAGCTGAATGCTATATCTGGCCCGCCGTTACGCTAGACAATCACACCCATGCAATGCTGATGTTTAGGGCAGCTTCCGCCCTTGACGAAAGTCGTTTCGGTAGGTCCTCAGTCCACCCATCGGCGCTGGCCGCCTTACTGACATCAGTGCTGGGTGGTCGACTCCGTTAGAGGTGACTTCGGTTCGCTGACCATCCCATAGGGCAGACTGCGAGAGACCAACATTAGAACAATCTCAAACACGAGATATTATCATAGCATAAACGGACAATTCAGGGCAAGCGAAATGAAAGCTATCGATCGTACTGATCGAGTGCCAAAATGTAGTGCGGGTGGAGTGTTTACATTGATTTACATTGGAGAGCCAAAGAACCTGGTACACCTGCCTAATATCGTGTAGGGATACCACGAGCACGCAGAAGTGCCGCAACACGACGTGGCATGCGCTCGACTAAGTTATGAGTAGTGCTGGAGGGAACTGACACCATGAATCCTGCATGGCTGTCCATAAATCCAGAAGAGTATGACGGGGTGGAGATCTCTTCTGAACAGCACGTTGGAAGGCATCCCAGATATGCCCCATGACGTTCATGTGTAGGGAAGCCAGTGGAAGTGTTTAAACTCAGAAGAGTGTTCCTGGAGCCACTCTGTAGCAATTCTGGACGCGTTGGGTGTCGCATTGACTTGCTGGAATTACCCAAGTCCGTCCGAATACACAATGGTCATCAATGGAAGGAGCTGGTCAGACAGGATGCTTACGTACGTGTCACGTATCTAGACGTGTTAGGGGTCCCACACATTCCAACTGAACACGCCCCAAACCATTACTGGGCCTCCACCAGTTTGAACACTCCACTGCTGACACGGAGGGTCTATGGGTGCATGAGGTTCTCTCCAAACCCGTACACGTCCATCCGCTCCTCCGATCAGGCAACATGTTTACAGGCAACAACAGCCCAATGTCGATGTTGACGGGCCCAGGCGAGTCGTAAAGCTCTATAACGCGCTGTCATCAGGGGTACAAAAGGGTACCTTCGGCTCCGAAACCACATAACGATGATGTTTCGTTGAATAATTCGCACGGTGACACTTGTTGATGGGCCAGCACTCAAATCTGTAGCAAGGGTTACACTTTTATCACGTTGAACGATTGTCTTCAGTCATCTTTGGTCACATTTTGCAAGATCTTTCACCGTGCGCAGTAATGTCGGGGATTTGACGTTTTACCGGATTCCTAATATTCACGGTAAACTCATGAAATGGCCGTATGGGAAAATCCCTTCATCACTACCTCGGAGATGATGTTTCCCATCGCTCGTGCGCCGAATGTAACACCACGTAAAGATTCATTTAAATCTAGATACCCGGCCATTGTAGCAGCAGTAACCGACCTAACAACTACGCCAGACACTTGTCTTTTATAGGCGTTGCCGACCGCAGCGTCGTATTCTGCCTCTTTACATATCTCTATATTTCATACCAGTTTCTTTGCCGCCAAGAAGGAGCTCTGTTCCCTACGATGTCATTCCTAATGACCGAATTGATTTTACTCTTTCTGGGCAGTCAGAGCTCTTCAGTTGCGCTACATGCGCTTAACGGATTTGTTACAGGGTCTTTACTGCTCAGTCAAATTCTCGCTAGTTGTTGTCACGTCCTCCCTAGTGTCTCTTGTGTAACGTTACGGGAGCAATGAAGGCCGGTTCTGTCTGCTGCATTCTAACTAATTTCTTGAGAGCTGCTCGTAGTATCCCTTAAGAGAGGCGACGTGGCTGTTTTGCCTGACCCAGTAACGGTGTCGAAATGTTTACGCTTCCTGGCTTTTCGCTGGCGACACTTCGACGAGGTTGAGGAAGACCGGCTGTTTTTAACTTAGAAAACTTAGAACAAGTATAACTCTCTCGTTGTCTCACTAATCTTGTCGCATGCCAGTCCCCTCAGACTTAAAAATCATCACTCCGAATTTTACCCTTGTCTATCTCTTTGACTAATTGTCTTACAGATTTACATTTAGTTTGAAACTTTTGTTCCATTGATTGGAAAAAACTTATCTTAATTTGACATTACTTTCCTAACTTGCTTCTTTTTCATTTTATTCTAAAATCTCTTGCTTATTTGTACCAATGTATTCCAAGAGAATTCCTTGATTTATTTCTGTTCCCCTTGGTCGAGTTATTCTGTTTCTGAGACAAAAGTAGACCATACAAATAAAATCTAGTACCACCATAACACTAGTGACTGATACCGTGATTGCCATGATGTTTTGATTACGTTTCTATGGATATCTCCGATCATGCTGTAAAATTTGACCTGCTGATTTTTTTTGTTTTTGTTTTTCTGAAATGACAAATTCATCTGTGGTCTGTATCTAAGTGGAATCTAATGTATTATTTTGGAAGGTTAAGCTTTGCTTGAGTAAAACGCCAAAAGATTTCTGCGGCCAATACAACATTGGTCGAGTTCCTGTACTTATTGTGGTAGCTATACTCCTGTCTTACTGTTGTAGCTATATACTATTGCTGTTTATGGCGATAACGTAGAATATAACCAGCGACTGCCAGTTCTGTAGAAATTTGACACAATTGCTAAGATCTCCTACTGGGGTAACAACATGTATACCTCTTTATTCTGACACACGTAATACTTCATTACATTTCACTTCGACCAACTTATTGATAATTTTCCATTTGACTTGATACGGATGGATGGTGAAACTTTGGTAATGGGAATTTAAACTTGCAACTGGAAATTGTACGTTATATACACCCTATCTCAACCGGAACGAATCTTAACTGTAAAAACGTGAAAGAAGAATGCTGTATGTACAACGTGCCACAGCCGTATCGGAAATTCTTGTTGTGCTTGCCGTAGTCGTACTAGAACTGCTTCCTGATGTTAAACATTAATTTTAGCTACCATCGGTGAATTTTGTGAACAATATCCCATTTCTCAGGTGCTTATTCTCAATTACATCCGCTTCCCATAGTCCAACGCTATTATGTCCTTGATAATATATTTCGAAGTCATCTTTGACACCACCTAGGAGAAAGGAAATTCCATGTGTCTCCTTCCTCCCAGGGGAAAAACTTATTTCACAGAAAAACTACTATAGGAAATGAAGAGGAAAATGTTAATCTTGGCAACTGACCTCAACATTAAACACAATAACTGCAATTTTTTTACTTATTCCTAGACCAAAGCTCATAAAGCGTATTCTTTGTTACTCTTGTTCTATGTGGTAATAACAGTTATGGCAATTAATTTTGAAACAATAAACAGCTATTTACTTTTCTCCATCTGTCTCGTTCCATTTGACTGCCCCTTACATACTTCATCCATGCAACATCTATGAAAATTATGCAAATTGACTTACTGAATTTTTAAATATATAAATAAAAATATGATCTTGTGTGGGAAAATACGTGTCTGTATCCTGTGTAAGTAGGCTGTTTAGGTTTTTTTATTGGTAATGCCACCTCTGTATGAAAATCACTGGCTGTGCTGTGGGCAGTCTGTGGCTGCTTTGCATTGTTGTAATACTCGCCATTGTAGTGTTGGGCAGCGGCAGCTGGATGTGAACAGCGCGTAGCGTTGCGCAGTTGGAGGTGAGCCGCCAGCAGTGGTGGATGTGGGGAGAGACATGGCGGAGTTTTGAAATTTGTCATGAACTGCTATATTTATATATGATGATATCAAGGTAAATACATTGTTTGTTCTCTATTAATATCTTTCATTTGCTAACTATCCCTATCAGTAGTTAGTGCCTTCAGTAGTTTGAATCTTTTATTTAGCTGGCAGTAGTGGCGCTCGCTGTATTGCAGTAGCTTGAGCAGCGAAGATTTTTGTGAGGTAAGTGATTTGTGAAACGTATAGGTTAATGTTAGTCAGGGCCATTCTTTCGTAGGGATTTTTTTGGAAGTCAGATTGCGTTGCGCTAAAAAAATATTGTGTGTCAGGTAAAGGACAGTCGTGTATTATTGTTCAAAGGGGACGTTTCATATGTCGACCCTTAGCCTAGGATACCTCA
This sequence comes from Schistocerca piceifrons, assembly GCF_021461385.2. Taxonomy (NCBI): domain Eukaryota; kingdom Metazoa; phylum Arthropoda; class Insecta; order Orthoptera; family Acrididae; genus Schistocerca; species Schistocerca piceifrons. Next base: position 304,719,345 of record NC_060140.1, read on the forward strand.
CTGGAATCTTCTGATTTTTTTTTTTTTTTTGTAGTTTGTGTAATTAGTGTAGATTTTGTTTATTGATAGCGCGTAATCATAGAGAGAATTTCCTTTGTAGTTGTAGATTTTCATTGTTGTACAGTAAAACAGTTGTGGCATGCATGTGGATTTGCACCAAGTATTTCGCAGCTGCGCTGGCAATTAAGTAGACATTATTTCCATTGCTATGTTATTTTATTTTGCTCTTCAAATTGTGATTTTCTGTGTTATCGTGTGAAATATTGTGACAATTATGGCGTGTGAAAAACGTAATACTAGGCTCCAAAGTAAACTGAGAAATGACAGTGAAGACGAAAGCAGTGTGTTAGCGCCGCAGAGTAATGAATTAACTGATGTTCAAAGTAGTAATTTGATAATGGTGCATAGGGAAATGGAGCGGGCGGCAAACAATGGTGTGGACAGTGAAACAATTAGTGAAGAGGGAAGCATTATCGATCGATCGGTCGGCAATAGCTCGCCTCAGGAAGCCGAAATGACACGACACGATTTCGCAAATACTGTAGATTCAGGTTTTGGATCCTCACCGTTTTCTCAAATAAGTCAAGACACATTTTCTGCTTGTCAAAATGTGAATGTTTCCGGTGCAAATTCACTGCCGAAAAGCACTGAGGAACATGTTTCAGACACCAATGCATTGTTATTACAGTTAATACAACAAATGGGACAAACACAGCAAAAGCTTCAAAAGTTAGACACAATGGAACAAAATCAGAGACAAACACAGCAAAAGCTTCAAAAGTTAGACACAATGGAACAAAATCTCAAAAAGTTAGACACAATGGAACAAAATCTTCAAAAGTTAGACACTACACTTGAACAAACACGTGAAGATTTAACCACTGAGTTACATAACATTGAATCGAAATGTCAGAAAGTGTGTAATGACGTAAAAACACAAATTTGTGAGCATTTTCAACCTATTTTTTCGCGGCATGAAAATGCATTACAGAATCACGAAGCAGCCATAAAAGAACTGCAAACCATTGTTCATGAAAATCATGAGACCTTGTGGGCTAAAATTGACTCAGTTGCATCTACGGATTCGGTTACACAACTTGCAAAAACTCAGGAAAACTTAAAGGACACAGTAGATTCGATTTCAACACAAATGGACACTCTGAAGCTTGGTTCAGAAAAACACACTGAGGAAATGTGTTCATTATCAGAGAAAGTAGTTGAACTTTCGGATCAGCTAAATAATTTATCTACGAAGGTAGATGATAATCTGAATGACACAAAACCGGTAGTCTTTAATGACACAGAAGAGAGCGAACAAATTAGGAAAATGAAACAAAATCTGAATGAAATTGATACGCAACATCAAAGAGAAATCTGGGAAGTACAAGATCAGCTGACACAGGTAATACAAGAATTACGTATTTCAGAGGACACTCGCGTTCCAATACGGGAAGAGGGACATAGAAATACGGAACAACCACAAAATAATAACACAGGACACTTCGGAAGTTATGAAAGAAATTGGCAAGGTGCACCGAATTTTGAAATGGAACCGCCGAAACGACGTAACAATGACCGATATGCTATTCGCCGACATGATGACTTTGACTATAAGCTGTTCATTACTACACGTAAATTCAAAACATTTAAGAATTCTGGCAACGACATTCATCCACAAGCATGGCTCCATCAATTCTCTCATTGTTTTCCTCCCAACTGGTCATTAGAGCACAGATTAGAATTTATGTGTGGCTACTTAGAGAATGAACCAGCTGTAAGAATGCGGTCGGTCATTCACGATTGCCACAGTGAAGGAGAGTTTTACCATGCCTTCCTCTCAGCATATTGGTCTCAGGCCACACAAGACCGAGTAAAACAAAGCATCATAATGATGAAACGTTTCGAACAATCTGAATTTTCCAGTCTTATGAAATATTTTGAAGACATGTTGCACAAGAATCAGTACCTGTCAAACCCATACAGCCCCTCAGAACTTATCCGCATTTGCTTAATCAAATTGCCTGAACATTTACGACACATTATTTTGGCAGGACGTTGCAAAGACGACATTGAAGCTTTTCAGGGACTGTTACAAGAATTGGAAATTGACACTGACAATCGCGGAATGCGGAAACAGGAACACAACAATTACAGGTCACATCCGTCACAATTCCTCGATAATAACTGGACGCGACAAGGCTATTCTCACAACACAAATCGTGACCAAAACAGACACCACCCGTATGACAACCGTTGGCAGAGTAGTAATAATTACAGGGAAAGATCACCTCTCCGCGGTAATATCACAGAGACAATCAGAGAAACAGACAATATGGGAACCAAAACAATTATTATTACGGGAGACAGAATAACTTGAGACGCAATGGTCCAGCGCGCAGTTACGATTCAGGGAGAAATTCTCCACCACTTAACCGACAAGAAAGAAACTACAGGAACTACCGACATGACGACAGACGATGTGATCGTAACGACAGACCTGAATTGCATCAGAACTGGCGGAATTCAAACAGAGCAGGGCCCTCTCGTCACGGTGAATTTGTAGAAGTTAGGTCTCCAAACCCCAATAACGACGCGCGCCAACAAAGAGACAATAGGCAATGACTCACACCGCTGGCAGCCACAAAACATACTTATGAAACTGACGACGCAGCTGCCGTAGCTAGTAATTACGTAAAAATGGAAGACATTAGGGACATCTTACTCCAGGAACACGACATAAAACATAACAACATTGCATATCCTGTGATTCACATTACAGTAAATGATGTAAAATTTACGGCAGTACTTGACTCTGGCAGTCCCATTTCAGTAATTAGTGAAACAGCCTTTAGCAAATGCAACAAATCGAACGATTGTCCCACACTTCCGTTACGTGAGATTAAATTACAAGGTGCAATCTTTGGAAAAAGTGTAGATGTACGCCAACAAACCAACTTAGAATTCTTTTGTCAAAGCCACAGCTTCTCTATGAGCTTTCTTATTGTTCCATTATTGTCGACGGAAATTATACTGGGAGTAGACTTTTTGAATGAATACAAAGCAATCTTAAACTTTCACGATGCTGAAATAAGTTTAGAAAAAGAAGGTAAGTCAGTAGCTTTGAAATTTGAAGATTGGCTCTCAAACCATGACGAAGAAATTAATCGGCTTTACCTCCTGTTAGACAACAGTTCGGAATTTTCAACGGAACTTGACACTAACAATCACTCTGCAAGTACTGACAGGGATGATGTCGACGGCATATTTGAAACTAATAAGTTAATTCAGAATAAAATTCAAACAATTGAGAATTGTAATAACACTGACAGGCAGGACCTCTTTGAGATTTTACAAGCACATTCCACAGTTTTTACTCACAAAACAGGAACAATCAAGGGATTTCAATACCAATTTCGTGTTCGTGAGCATACTAAATTTTGTGTTAGACCATACGTAATTCCGGCGCATTATAGGGACCGTGTTAGAACAGAAGTACAATCTATGCTTGATGAGGGCATTATTGAGCCTGCAGTAAGCTCATACAACAATCCATTACATGTTGTTGAGAAGAAAAATGGATCGATCAGACTTGTCTTAGATTCGAGACAAATCAATACGATCATTATTCCTGAAACAGACAGGCCGCAGACGATGGGAGAACTTCTTCAAAATTTTAATGGTGTAAAAGTGTTGTCTTCCATTGATCTCAGATCCAGCTTTTATCAGATCGAACTTCATCCAGAATGTAGAAAATACACAGCTTTCCTTTGTTTCGGCGTTTGTTATCAGTTTCGGAAACTTCCCTTTGGTTTGAACATTTCTTCAGCAGCATTCATTCGCGGGCTAAATTCCATATTGCCTGAGTTCTTAAAACGTCACATCACCTTATGTGTGGACGATATTCTAATAGCAGAAGCTTCATGGGAACAACATAATCGCATCCTCAACAGTTTGTTACGCATTTTTGCAGAATCTGGAATTACAGTTAACTTGGAAAAGTCTGAATTCGGTCGGACAAAGGTGAAGTTTTTGGGACATATTATTTCTTCTAAAGGAATTCAGCCGGATCCTGAAAAGTTAGAAGCAATCAGAGCCATTCCAGTTCCATCCACAAAAAGACAAGTCCGCAGTTTTCTAGGTCTCGTAAATTTTTACCGTCGTTTTCTGAATATGCAAATTCTTGTTACACCAAAACTTTGTTCTCTCACTGGAAAAAATACTATTTGGAACTGGGACGAACAAGCACAGTTGGAATTCGATTCTTTAAAAGAATCGTTACTTCATGCGCCAATATTAGCTCATCCAGATCTATCACAAGATTTCTGCCTTAGCACGGATTCTTCTAAAGTCGGTCTTGGTGCCCATTTATTTCAAGAAGCCATAGAAAATGACATTACTGTTCAGAAAACCATTGCTTTTGCTAGCCGAGTGCTAACAAAATCTGAAAAAAATTATTCCGTTACTGAATTAGAAGCTTTAGCAATCGTTTGGGCATTTAACAAATTCCGTTTCTTTCTTTCTGGTAAGCATGTAAAAGTATACAGTGATCATCGTGCATTACAATTTCTTATGTCTTCAAAATTAAATCATGACAGGTTAAAACGTTGGGCATTGTTTCTGCAAGAATTCCGCTTCACAATAGTCTACATTCCCGGCAAGGAGAACACTGTTGCGGACGCACTGTCACGCGCACCGGCTGGGCTTGAGAAAAGTAACACAGAAGGCAACATTGAGAAAAATTTCAGTATTCTTTACATTCAGAAAGTCGCCTTTGAAAACTTCATCACCACATCTTTAAAGGACATTGCTCATGAACAAGATAAAGATCCGATTTGGAAAGACATCAAGAGCAAATGGCATGAAAAGACACACACACAGATTCGGCATTATTACCTGGTTAGAAACAACATACTCTTCAAACGCTGCACTGTTGATGACAAGCTATGGGTACTTTGCATTCCAGACGATTTTGTTAATAAGCTCATTTGGTACATTCATTTCAGCTACGCACATTTTGGCCCACGAAAATGTTATCATATTCTTCGAACGACTTGTTATTTTAACAATATGGAAAAGCGAATTCGAAGAGTCTTGTCTATTTGTAAACTTTGTCAAAAGGCGAAACCATCTACTGTCTCACATCGTGCTCCGTTGTTTCCTATCATTCCTTCTAAATTAAAAGAATTTGCTGCTGTTGATCTCTTGGGACCGCTTGTCAGAACATCTAATGGATTTTCGTACGTTCTAGTCGCTGTTGAACTTACTTCAAAATTTGTTTCTTTCACTCCGTTACGTAAAGCCACTGGACGATCTGTATCCAACGCCTTTGTTAAAAATTTCTTACGTGAAGTTGGACACGTTAGTAAAGTCATTTCAGATAACGGCCCGCAATTCAGATCTGCTGTTTGGTCACGCATGCTTCGCAACCATAAAATCAAACCCGTTTTTATTTCATTGTACTCACCACATTGCAACCCGTCTGAACGGATTATGAAAGAAATCAATAAGCTTTGCAGACTTTATTGTCACAGAAAGCATCAGCATTGGGACAGATATTTACACTTATTTCAAAACGTGCTGAATGAAATGCCTCACGACTCCACTACTTTACCACCTACTCTTGTACTGAAGAATGAAGAACCACCGAACAGAATCAGAGAGCTTATACCTTTCCCGAATACACGTAAACTTCGACACAAAGACATAATTGATTTGGCTCTTAAAAATATAAAATCTGCAGCAGACAAAAGGAGAAAACTACACGGTAAAGCAAATGCAAAGAAATTGTATATTGGTCAGAAACTTCTCATTAAAGCTCATTCAATGTCACATAAGAAGAAACACTTGAGTCACAAATTATTTCTAGTTTACAATGGACCATACAGAATCCGACGTATACCACATGATAATTGCGTTGAAGTTGAAACTCTGCGTACTAGGAAGAGTAAAGGTTTACACCACATTTCACATATAAAACCGCTTATTGAAAGATAATCTGCTTCTTAACTTTGCCTTTGCCATATAACTTTTCACTTTACATTGCTAGTAGGCTTTGTCAGACTTAGAATCTGTTAACATACAACAATGTTTGAAGTTAAATATCCAATCAAGAACCAAGAGAACTTACTTAAACAGAAATGTCGAATGCATTGTTATAGTGAACAGACGTCACAGTGTTATTTTGTGTGTACATTCTTGCTTGTTAGTTGCACGATTATGGAACGACTATAAGGCTTACATACTTAGAACATTTACCAGTACTGCTAATGAGATTTTAATGCAACATTTTGGTTTACTTGAAAATATACTCTGGATTTAAAGTACTTTCAGTGAGATACCAGATGGCACAGTGGTTAGTTTATGTGACAGCTACACGATTTTATCACGATGCTACTAATGAGTGACAATTTACAATGTTGCTTTTGCAGTGTTTCTGTTTTATATCTGCACAGTTTTTCTGAATTCTTCTGGAAAGTAAAACATGTTTTAGTAGTAACTTTTGTGGTACAGCAACAATGAGATTGTCTTTTCCGTACCACAACAATACGTTACAGCACAGTACTTTCTTCATCACGGCAATAAGCGTAATAACTAAGATATCTATACACAAAGCATTTCACTTTTGTTTATCATGAGGTAAGTACATTGACTTCTGCAGAACTTGGTTTTCGGAGGACGATAAGTACGACACTTTCACAGAATTATCTTACAGCAAGACGCACATTTAGCGCTACAGGACATGCATTTGAGAGATTTTGTACTTAAGCCATTTATTTTTCAAGATTTTTGAATTACAAAGAAAGTTTTCCGTGATATATTTCATTCTATTGCTGTAATCTGTAACACCTGAGGGTATAATTACATTAATCCTCAGGGGGGTACACGCTTACTTTGTGTACCATGTGTGTGGCAACCACAAGGAACCCTAGCTAATACGGTATTTGCTTATACAACTTTACATATCGGTACCATATTTCTCTAACACACAAATTACACAGCTATCTGATCATTTAACTGAGAGATAAACATTTTTTTACTATATCAGTGACAGATGTTTACGTAATTACACAGTTGGATAACTTCACACTTATGAAATTGTATTTTGTCTGTACTTTGTGAAATGCTCATATTTTTTCGGAACCATTGTGATACTATGAGAGCTTTGAATGATATATTTGGTAAGGGGCATGATTTTAAAGTACGTTTGAGGCAGATGACACTTTTGACATGAGCAGAGAATTTTTTTAATTATTGGAGGAAGCTACGACGATTTTGAGATTTGACTGAGGTGTTGTGATGTTATTTTTACGACGACGATGTGTATTATACTGCTGAGGTATGTTTATGATTAATAGGCTGAGGCTATATGAGTTATTTGATTATGCTTCATATTTATAATGACGAAATATTGACGAGTGTCGATGGATACGTATATGTGTAATAAGGTAAGGAGTGATGAATAGTGGGTAGGGACTCTTGACTTGTGAAACAGGATGTTGGAAACCAAGAATCGTACTTTAAGAGTTATGAAATGTGCGTAAATGCATGACTGTATCACAATGCTGACGAATATTTTTTTTGAACACTTATATTTATAGGATTTTGTTTCTACAGATTTGCAACGCTAATTCTTGACCTGTGAAATATTTTTATATGAGACTGCAACGGTAGCAGAATCTGCTGTCGTAAATATTTCCGTATGAAAGTTAAGTGACCACCTGCACGTAATGCGTCGCGGGCACCCAGCTGTGTCAGACGCCTGGAGAAAAAGCCATTATTGCGAGCCCTTTTCAGCGGCACAGGTAGAACAAAAAAAAAGGGGGAGGCCATTATCCTCGGAAATATTCTTACATCTGCAAACCTGATAATGACAAGTGTCTTTCTACGAGAATTGAGAGCTACTGACTTACGAAATGCCACATAGCTATTGAATGATGTTTTTATGCTTTGGTTTGCGTAATTGCTTATTTCATTTGATATCTGGTTTCCAGCTGTGTTGCAGCATTGCTTTTATAAAATAAAATGCATTTGCTAATGTGAACACTTTCTGTCAACAGATCTATTAAATAATAATTTTGTAATCCACATTCTTTAAAAAAGGAGCACTTGGAAAGGAAGGAACAATAAGAAGGGACTAGTAACAGTAACAGTAACACATAATTTTCTTTTCAAGTACATGGTAATATTTCTTTTTACAATCAGTTGTTGTGGTGCACCACTTTAATTACATAGATATTAAGATGTGAATATACATTTCCCTTATCTGCATTGTCGTTTTTACTGTAATATCTTTTCTGCTTGAGCTATGTCATGTTTAGATATAAGTTATTTCTGCTGCTATTTGCCAGGCATAGTGCTACTAAATTTCACTTTGTATTACTCTGTTAAGCTAGTTTTACTGTTGATTTACTTTTATTTTTGCTGCTCATTGCCTCATATTAGTTGTAATATTGCTTGCTTTGCCTTTTGTATTTTTTATCATTGCTGTTTGTATTAATTGTTTTGTGCTGCTGCATTGCCTCGTCCCTTAGTTTAATATCTGAGCTCAGTAGATTTAAGTTAGCTTAAGAGGGGGTAGACTATATAAGAAACAAACTATGGAGAATAGGGGAAGAATGCTTTGAAAGTTACATGAAAACGGTTTGGGCCTAAATGAGTATTGTACAATGAGCCATATTTATTTTGAAAGAAATATGAATAGAATACAGAAAGCAGGTATAGATAGGTCTTTTTGGGAATAATGATGAATGAAGGGAGATCTCCAAGACGTAAAGAAAGTTTTGTTTGCAAAATACTGCAGTACAACAAACCCTGTCCTTTCCTTTTGTGTTATCCCACTATATATTTGTGTACCCTTGTGTATTTGTTTTCTTCCTGTCTCTGTGTAGTTTCATAGAATTTTTTCTTCTTTTAATATTAAGCTACATTCACTATGATGAGGAATACTGTTATCCTCGAATATAATTGGCATTAATAATATGTTATTTACTTTGTCAAGATGTTAGACATTATTAATTCTGTTCTGTCTAATGCTCATGTGTGAAGTTCATGTTTCAAAAGTTATTGTGATCTTTTATGTATGTACTCATGTCATAATTCCACTGATGTATATGTTAGTTCGATTCTGTTGTAAAGCCTGTACTACAAATGTTATCTGTATTGTTATGTTTTTAATGATGTGTTTTGTACCTTTGTTATTGTATTCTTATGTTATAAAATTGTAATTGTCACCAGTTCATGATATTATTAACTTGTTAGTTACATTTCACTGCACACGTTTCTGTTGGTCATAGTATATGGACAATATGTGAGAAGTAGGGACTGATAGTGTTTGCACGTGTGTTAATGATTCAGCAAGGGACTGGATAACAGCATTGCTGGTTCTAAGGACAATTTCAAAAACTTTGTGAGTGCACAAGTGGTGGTTTATGGACTTGCTATATTGTCCGCAAGACTCTTCAGTGGTGATTGTGCACCTGCACAGTCACAACAGATGGCTGCTGGCCATCTCTTCAAGGACTACAGTGGGTCTACATCTTTGATGATCCATCAATACCATTATTTCTACAAGGACTGCAGTGGGTCTGCACCTCTGGTGGCCCACCAATACCGTAATCTCTACCAGGACTACAGTGGGTATGCTCTGTGATGACCTACCTACCAATATTCTTCAAAACGTCGAATGAACTCTGCTGTGGGTTTGCTCTGTTGTGGCCCATTACCTGTCAGCATGTCAAGAGTCAGCACTGTCTTTCCGCTGGAAGGACAACACTACTTCTTCAAGACTGCATGGAAATCCACTACTTCCGTGTGCATTTTCTTCTACTGCTCAGACTTTGAGAAAAACACTGCAATTTTACTGTGATGAATCAGGACTGTCTTTATGGACTGTGAGAAAATTTTAGCTTTTGACCAACATTGTATCAATAAGTGTGTGCATTTGATTTCTTTGTTATTGTAATTATGAAAAATTTTTTTCAAATCTGTATTGGCCACTGCCCAATCCAATTTGTAAAAATTTTTTGTGGGGAGCATGGGGGCTATGTAAGTAGGCTGTTTAGGTTTTTTTATTGGTAATGCCACCTCTGTATGAAAATCACTGGCTGTGCTGTGGGCAGTCTGTGGCTGCTTTGCATTGTTGTAATACTCGCCATTGTAGTGTTGGGCAGCGGCAGCTGGATGTGAGCAGCGCGTAGCGTTGCGCAGTTGGAGGTGAGCCGCCAGCAGTGGTGGATGTGGGGAGAGACATGGCGGAGTTTTGAAATTTGTCATGAACTGCTATATTTATATATGATGATATCAAGGTAAATACATTGTTTGTTCTCTATTAATATCTTTCATTTGCTAACTATCCCTATCAGTAGTTAGTGCCTTCAGTAGTTTGAATCTTTTATTTAGCTGGCAGTAGTGGCGCTCGCTGTATTGCAGTAGCTTGAGCAGCGAAGATTTTTGTGAGGTAAGTGATTTGTGAAACGTATAGGTTAATGTTAGTCAGGGCCATTCTTTCGTAGGGATTTTTTTGAAAGTCAGATTGCGTTGCGCTAAAAAAATATTGTGTGTCAGGTAAAGGACAGTCGTGTATTATTGTTCAAAGGGGAAGTTTCACCTGCCTCACTTAAGATACTTGAAATAGTTCCTAGGACCGTTCCTGAAACTGGTCTTAAAAAAAGCACTGCAGTGTTCTTGTTACATTGGACTGGAAGTTAACTTTTGCCAGCTGTCCCTCATAAAACTTACAATCACGTTTCGAATATCTGGAGGATCCGATTCTTAATAAATATGATCTCTGGGAATAATTTCTGAAAGTGGAACCGAAACTGAAAACTTGAACCAGATTATAACTTGGTGAGTAAATAAAAGTGAAATTACTTATAGGAAACGGAAGAAAAATATTAAATAAATTTATGTTACGATCAAAAATATATGCATGTGCAAAAATTTAGGTTAGAGCGTTTGGCCTTAACCCACTGAAGAGAAATCGCTTGAATGCTGCAAGATATCTGTCATTGACTGTACTAAATCGAAAGGAGAAGGCATCTTTCACCCATATACCACTTCGTACTTTGGATTTTTTATTTATACACACTCACCTCATAGCCTGAAGAGACATCCCAGGAGAAATATCGACCGTTCACTTAGTGAACTAATACCTTCGCTTCGGTGTAGTGTACTTGTTCCATATGATCATTAGCTTGTGGGTGGAAAGGAGTAGTCTGCAACTTTCTTACTGTTGGAATATAGTTTGTTCCTTGATCTGGGACTATAGTTTTGGTACATCAAACTTAAATAACCAATTTTTAACCTTGCCTTGAACTACTCTGCTCCCTTTTTGCAATCGTTACAAGGTAGGAGTAACTTGAGAAGCAGTCGATCGTCGTGGGTACATAATTATCACAATCTTCACTTCTACTAAACGCCTCCAGCAGGTCAGTCCCAATCAGTTGGAAATGTCTTTCACATACTGATAGTCATTGGTCCTTTTGGTGACCCAAATCTTTTCGTTGAGCACATGGAATGCAATTTTGAACATGTTGCTTCACAGCACCAATTCATGTTCTCCACCAAAATCTCTCTTTGACTTGTCTGTCAGCAGCTCTCCAGTCTCCATGTCCTGATAGTACATGGCCATGTGCTTTCCATACCACTTCAATTTGTAGTGCTGCAGGAACAATGGTATTTGATCCGCGTTTAGGTGACTTCGAGAGATTCCTTAAGAAATTGTGGCTGTTCTGTGTACTTGGAATTATGTAGGCATTGCTTGCGCCTTTTTCAAATGTACTACATTCAGTCCTGGTACTTGCAAGACTCCAGCAGTCTTGCTGAAGGCATCCACATTTGTATACTTGCTATGAGGCTTCTGAACTATTTCTACTGAAACTCACTCAATATCAGTGCCCATCTTGTAAATCGACTTTTAGTCCTAATAACCACTTCAAGTATGGATGACCTATATCTGCTTTAAAGTTATGGCCATGAAGGTAGCAATGGAAATACTAAATACCATATGTCAAAGTCAAAATTTCCTTTTCTAGTAGAATAATTGCGTTCAGACTTACTCAGCTGCCAAGACACATAAGGTACCAGACGATTTTGTCCATCTACAATTTGACTTAAAATTATGTCCAATTCCATATTGCTTACATCACAGGATACTATAAACTCTTTAGTAAAATCTGCAAAAATAATACTATATTTAAATTTTGTATCTCTTTCAAATTTTGAAGCGCTGCCGGACATTTTCATGTCCTTTGATTGTCACCCCCTTTTTAAATAAGCTAGTCAATGGTTGTGCAGTTCTCACAAAGCCTTTGACGAATTTTCGGTAATAATTTGCCAGTCCAAGAAATGATTGTAACAGCTCAACTGTTCGTAATACTGACAAATTGTGGACTTCTGAATTGAAATGAGGATACATCCTCATTCTTTCTTGGCTAATAATATGCTACAGGTAATTAACTTGTGATGGGCAAAATGACATTTATATATATATATACTTAACTTGGGAGGAGCTTTTTTCAATCTGTCAACTACTTGATTTAGACAATCTGCGAGTTGATACAGATCTTTTGAGAAAACGATGAAGTTACCTAAATAAACGATGGATTTTTTCAGTTTTAAACCTTGAAAAATTCCATCTAAGACTCGCTGAAATGTTGCAGGAGCGTTTTTTAACACAAAAGGCGGTCTTCGAGGCGGGTAGTGACTGGATGGTGTTGTAAAAGTTATTTTTGGCAGCCGGCCGAAGTGGCCGTGCGGTTAAAGGCGCTGCAGTCTGGAACCGCAAGACCGCTACGGTCGCAGGTTCGAATCCTGCCTCGGGCATGGATGTTTGTGATGTCCTTAGGTTAGTTAGGTTTAACTAGTTCTAAGTTCTAGGGGACTAATGACCTCAGCAGTTGAGTCCCATAGTGCTCAGAGCCATTTGAACCATTTTTATTTTTGGCCTATCTTCTGGACATACTTCAGTCTGCTGATACCCAATCCTTAATTCCAGCGTGGAAAATAATTTTCACTGTCCTAGGTTATTAAAAGCTTCAGTTATATTAGGAATCAGATACGTACCAGTTTCTGTACGTTCATTTAAAAACCTATATTCACACACAATCTGTATTTTATTATTCCTTCTGACGACTTTTGTGGCATGATTACTGTACTCATTGAGCAAAGGCTATCTCTGTGTTGACTAATGACTGACTTCCTTAAGCTCTTGATTTATGAACTGTACTATCAATGACTGGAGATGTTTTGGTAATCTGTATTGTCTAGGGTGCACTGGTGTATGACTACCTGTTGAAATTTGACACTGCGTTACTGATGTGGATTGTAACGGACCTTACGAATTAAAAAAAGTATCTGTACCAAAGTAATAATGACCCCATCACTGTCGTATCGTTATCCTTTAACTGACTAGCCTTGTTATGTTAATCATACCATGTGATGGTTTGCTTGAAACTGTATTTTTCATCCCTTTCGAAGATTTACTTCGTTCATTGCAAAACTATCCACGCTCACTGACACTTTAACTTGGCCACTTATTTCCTTAGCATGTGCTATACTTCTGCATACAAAATTCATTCAACATGTCATTGCTTGACATAGGTCCTATTAATAACGTTTGTTGTGGAATATCAATATCTGTCATAACCCAAGCTAGCTTTCCTCTACCTGCTGGTACTGTGTCATGAAAAACAACTTTTAATGTACTTGTACACACCGTAGTTGGTACCACGTTATCAATGGGTGTACTTTGTGGCACAGGAACGTTTTCAGCTGTTGCAACCATCAGAAACGAAGTCCCATTGAGTTCAACATTTGTTGCCAAAGATCGCATTTAGCATGATGCCTAACCAGAAAGTCTAATCCGAGTATTGCAGAAAATCCTTGCCCCACATTTTGTAACACTTCCATTTGCTTCTGAAACCATGTGTTTCCTACTTTGAACTTGAGCTATGTTGTACCCATTGAATGAATTATGTCATCTTCTATTCAGTGCAGCCTGTATCTCGGCGTATTCAGTCACTTCTTGTCCAAGTGGTCCCGACTCACAACCGATACACGTGCCCCAGTATGTACTAAAAACTTACACTTCTTCATATTTATCCAAGCATCAAGCAAGAATCCGAGTGTGCATACGTTTTTACATTGCTGTGATTTACTGGGAATGCTACTTATCGAAAGAAACATTCGCATTAATGTTTAACTGTTTATTTTTCGCACTGAACATGTCCTGTTTCATAGATTCACAATCCCTAGCGTTATGGCCGTACTGATGGCAATCACAACATTGTGGTAGGCAACGCTGCACCTTTAAATGCTGCTGCTAACCAGAATTGTAACATTCTTTACCAGATTTGAATATTTCCCATTCAGTGCATATTCTAGTTGCACTATCCACTTCCTGTAAATGTGTAGCGACGTGAAGAGCAGCGGCTAAATCCTCAGGGTTTTCTGTTTGTACTTGTGAAAAAAATCTCGGTTGATGCCCCAGAGAAACTCATCCAATGCCCTATCCTCCGCTTCTTTGAGCAACCTTTGCTCCCTTCTGGTCGTGTCTTCATCTCATAAGTCTGTGCATTACTCTTGCGTAATCTGTCGGAAAACGGTTCCACTGTTTCTTACGCCTGTTATTTTAAACTATTAGCTTTTCTCTAAAAATCTTGTATTATTATGTTTTCTATACTTCTGAAGTAAATCTTCTACTAAGTCACTGAATGTGGACACTTTAATAAGCATAACTCCATCGTGCTGGATATAGTGGTTCAGTAACTCATTTTCTGATTGTGATGCGAAAAGAGAGAGCCAGAGTTAAAACTACAACGGTTTTTATTTAGTCGATGACCGATTTTTGGCTACGCCCATTTTCAAACCAAACAATGTTTGGACAGACATTTTACTTGGTAAAGATTAGTTGTTTTGAGAATGGGCGTAGCACAAAACCGGTCATCGACTATATAAAAATCCATTTTAGTTACAACGCTGGCTGTCTCTTGCATTTTATTAAGGAATTCATGATATGAGATGTAGGTTTTCTTCTAGCGCGTAATCATAAGTTGGCCATGCGCACGAATGTTTTGGTTATATACCGACTATAAATACCCTTTGTTTTTCCTGTGTATTGTTGTGAGCGTAGTCTGTGGTGTGAAGAGACAGTGTACCACTCTTCGTGGTAATACATCTTTTATGAACGTTAACGTGTGTGTGAACTTGCGTTGTGTGTGTGTGTGTGTGTGTGTGTGTGTGTGTGTGCGAGAGCGCGTGCCTGCGTGCGTGCTTATGTGTGCTTTTGTGTGCATGTGAGTGTGTGTGTCTGTATGAGTGTGTGTGTGTGTGTGTGTGTGTGTGTGTGTGTGTGTGTGTGTGTGGGTGTGTGTGGGTGGGTGTGTGGTTGTGTGAGACAGGGAGCGTGAAGCCGTGCCTGCGTCCACCCTGTACATTAGACGATCCAGAATAAGATCGCAGCAGAGGGGGTAGAAATGTCGATCATGTTGCAGAAATTTAAAAGGAACGGGACGCTGCCTAACAATCAACGCGGCCGTACCTTCAGTGACAACAGCCACGAAAACCTGCATCCTTACGCAAATCGTTCAGTTTCAGTTCCAATAAAACCTCTAGTATACACAGTCGCCAGAAGGCTGGCGGCGGCAGGGAGAGATGCCGCAAAGCGCTGTCCCTACGCGGCCGCAGTTTGCTGAGCGACTGGTGTGGCTTGGTGGTGTCGCAAGTGTAGGCGGGGGAATGGCAGAGCGGGGGGGCGGCGGGGGCGGAGCGTGCCACCCGGCAACCGTCCCGGATCAGTGCAGAGAAGCCGCTCCTTGCAGAGTCAGCGCACGGCCGCCCACGGCCCGCAGTCTCCCATGCGGGGACGGCACGGTCTCACAAACACAGCTCACTTCTGAAGACAACTGCTTTAAGGCAACGGATAACAAACACAAAGGACAAAAAAGTCAGTCACCCCCAGGCAACATCACACTAATTACGTGTAACAGCGCCCCTAGCCTTCATAATTGCTTTAGTTCAGTAGTCTGCAAGTTTCCGAGATGAAATGCAGCAGAGCGTGCTCTGATTTTTGTAACTTCCTGGAAGATTAAAATTGTGTGCCGCACCGGGACTCGAAACTGGAGCCATGGCCTTTTGCAGGCAACTCCTCTACCGACAATTTTCTTTTTCGTTATAGTTCGTTCTATTTGTTCGGGGCGATTAACTCAGTTTTTTTTTTTATTACATAGGGTAGCTAACACTCTGCCCGAACACGCTGAGCTACTGTGCTTCAACTGAGTGAGCTATCGCAACACGACTTAACCTTCGCCCTCACAGCTTTACTTCCGCCAGTATCTCACCTGTTATCTTACACCTTCACAGAGGTTCTTCGTGGAAGAAAGGAGATAGCGGAGGCATGGCTTTGCCACAGCCTAGGGGATTGCGTATAGAATGAATTTTCACTCCGCAGAGGAGTACACGCTATGAAACTTCCTGGCAGATTAAAAGCGGGTATTCGGGCTAGCAATCAGATCTGGAACCTTTGCTTTTCATTTTTTGCCCTGTTCTTAGATATTCCCTGCTAGCCTAATGCATTCTCTCTCCAAAAATATCTTCTATGGCTAGCTTCTAGCACTATATTCTACTTTGTTGTAAGGAATAACGTATAACACTCCGCCTTCAGCGAAATAAACAACCTCAGTTCCTGGTTCAACGAATAAGGAAAGCTCTTTTTCAGAATCCAAACGATATCTCTTCCGAAATAAACAGTACTCCTCTTCCAAAGTATATAAAGCGTCTCTTTTAAAGTAAGCAATGTACTTCATTTACAATAAACGGAACTTCTGTGTAAAGGCGCATAGTTCTACATCAACATCTACATGACTATCCTGCAATTCACTGATAAGTGCCTCGCAG